>NC_134869.1:15556914-16199414 GCF_049852395.1 Peromyscus maniculatus bairdii | reverse complement strand
AGATTGCTTTCTGGGGAAAGTCTTCTTGGGCCTCTTATGCTGACACAACGCTTTCTCTTAATGTTCATGCCTGGAATTTCAAGGGCTCTGCTTCCCTAGAGCCTAGAGACCCACCCACGGCTGTCTTAATTCTTCTCTATGACCCTTGGTAGACAGCCATGTTTAGCCCTACGGTCTTTTCAAGTAGATGATACAGTCACTTCATAGGGTGCTCTCCTGGCCACTGATGCCAAAAGGTGACATCAGTGTGAAACTGGGGTTATAGAGAACCTTCATGCCCTGTCACTGAGAAAGCCATGGTACCCCCAAGCCTGGGAAGACATGATGTGGGGCTACTGAGAGAGCTATGGTACCCCAAGCCTGGGAAGACATGATGTGGGGCTGAGAGAGGCTCCTTGGGGTGGAGAGAGCTGCCGTGGTAGGTGAGTTTTCAGCCTCTGAGAGGGAAAGGCTGGGTTTTCATCAAGGGTACCCCGACTCTTGGTACAGTACCAAAAGAAATAGGAAGAGAGGGCAGAATGATCACTGGCGGCAGCCCAGGAGTTTCTCCCTCTGTATTTCTTTAAAAATAGTTTGGGTTCTTGACTGTCACTAAATGAGTGTCTCATTGGGCTGAGAAATGTGTCTAAATAACTTCACGGGGCTTTTGTGGTCTCAAGAACTCTGGCCCAACGGTTGAGGGGACTGGGACCCTACACAAGACTATGCAACATGAACAGTAAGCAGTGGCCATTCCAAACACATCTCCTTGCTCCGAGGGGGAACTGCTATAGAGCTCACAAAGTCCTGCCAAAATCTAGTCCGGCCCAAAGTCATACTCTCTGACTCTGTTCTAGGCCTGTTCGGTCTCCAGGCATAATGGCACCAGGCGTCTACCCAGAAGAGCTGATCTACACAGGGTCCTCAGTGGAATGCCCAGGGGACCAAGACAGCGGCTCTCCATCTATGGACTGTATCTGAATTCTGTGAAGGGCTTGGTAAATGACTGCACCACACCCAGAGGCATGGGAAAGTGGGCTGGGGCCTGAGTATTCGCAATTCTAACAATTTTCCAAAATCCTGCTGATGCTGCAGGTCTGGGGACCACCCTTTAAGAGAGACTGCTCTAAAAAACACAGTTGATCAATTTGATTGAACGTCCCTGTCAGGTCTGCGCTCTGACGCTGTGCATGCAAACTCAGCCGCGAAGCATCCCGCGCTCATGCTAAGGAGCCAGTTTATCAAAGCACTTGACAAGTGATTTCCAAAACTCTGCCATTAGCGTTTTTCGCGACAGCTCTCGGTCTTGAGAGCAATTAGCAAGGATTATTTAATCCTTTCCTGGTTCCCAGGGACTGTGAGAGCTGAAAACATTCTTCACATAAAGTAAGAGTCATAAAGAGATAATAGTTACATCCAGAATAGATGGTGAGACTAGACGGCATGCTGGCGATGCACGGCTTCTCCTGAAGTCCCCTGTTCTCTCCGTTAGGAGCGGGCATGTCTATATAATAAGCCCACGAGGCTGAGACCCAGTGCCGGATGCTCACCTACTGCTTGTGAGTGTGTAAGTTGTAGTGAGTTTTTAGAAGGCAGTCTGGCAATGGTTCTGTGGAGTTTCTAGATGGGAACACCCTTTGGCTCCACTGCTCCACATCTAGTGGCTGATCTAGGAACGTAATCAGCACTTTTGAAGGATCCTGGTTACAATGTCAAAACAACTAGAAATGGACACCATAGCCAAAGGAATCGGCTGAAGAATTGTTTCCACGGTGGAGTGGAAGATTGCAATCAACCACCAGAAGTAATACCGAGAGTGAAGAGTTACTAAAATACTTTTCTTTTTTAAATCCCCAAATATAACTGTGGTTTAAAATAGATCATAAAACAACAGGTACAGAACATTTCCAGTTTTTAGTGAAAAAGTAATGCCCAGGAGTGCCTAAGTAATCAGTTTGAAGGATCACACATGAACAAGGTGTTAACAGGGGGATGTTTACCACTTCTGGGTGGTAAAATTAGTTGTTTTCATTTCTTCCTTCTGTTCTCTCTCTCTCTCTCTCTGGAAGATAACTATGACTTTATATCGCTTTGCAATAAAAAAAGACTTTTTTGGTTAAATTTTTTAAAAATGATTTTTAGCTTAAAAAGCCAATTGATTGAGTCTGTGTGTGTGTTTACACATGTGTGACAACCTTGGCTATCTCTTCTCAGATGCTGTCCACCTTGTTTTCCTGTGTATATATACACACATGTCATACTCTAGTGCACTCCATCTTTTTTTTTTTTTTTTTTTTTTTCTCACAGGCTCTCTCACTAAACCTGGAACTCACTGATTGGCTGGACTGGCTGGCTGGTGAGCCCCTAAGATCATTCTGTCTTTGCCTCCTAGCAGCAAAATTATAGCTGTGTATCAGCACACACGACTTTTTTCATAGTGGGGGATTTAAACTCAGGTCCTCACCCTTTCAAAGCAGCCACATTAGTGACAAAGCTTTCACCCGAGTCCTGTGCTGAGTCTCTAAATCGATTACTTGTAAATACAACTTCAGCAGTGTACAGGTGCGTGCGTGCGTGCGTGTGTGCATGTGTGTGTGTGTGTGTGTGTGTGTGTGTGTGTGTGTGTGTCCATCTGGATTTTATGATCCACTGATGAGTCCATCCTTTTGGGAGGCTTCACAGTACAGAGAACAAGACCACAGGAAGGTAGCCGGGTACAGTGGCACACGCCTATAGTCTCAGCCAACAGAAGACTAAGGTAGGAGATTTGTGAGTTGGATCCCAGCCTGGACTATACAGTAAGACCATGTTTCAACAATAACAACCAAACCAAGCCCAGAACCCCTAAACGTGGCATAGGAGGAGATACTCGGCTTCCTGGTGTCCTTTCTCTTTGCCCTGGCTATGTGGCTAGCTAGCCTCTCTGCTCAGTTACTTCATTTCTAAGATGATTCATGCAGAGTCCTCTTTGTATAGATGTGAGGTTCACACCCGGTAAGTCAGCGTTTGGTGCGTAGTAGATAGACACAGGTGGATTTCAGCCAGTGCTGGTATTTGGAGGGTCTTAGGATGTACCCTTCCCCCAGCACACCAGGCTGCTACGGTGATGTCCTGATAGTAGTGAAAATGGTGAAACAACGACTGGTAAACCTAACTATGCTTTCGGGTCAAAGATAACTTATTATTTATTTGAGACAGGGCCTTGAACTTGCACTACAGCTCAGGATGGCTTTGAATTTTGGATCTTACTGGTTCAGGCTCCCCAGTACAGGTGTTAACATATATGGCCAATGATGTTCACTTAAATAAACATATTTGGAGACTTTAACACAAGTGGAGATTAAGGCAAAAACAAACAAACAAACAAAAAACAACACCAAAAAAGCACTGCCATCTTTCTGTGCCCTGGGAAGGAGCTCACTGGTTGTCAGTATGTGAGAAGCATTGGGCTCCATCGTCCCCACAAAAAAAGTCCAGTGGGCCTTGGAGGAAGGTGGGGACCTGACTCCAGGATGCTATCTGAAGGTGATGATCTAAAATGCAAACCTCAGCACTCAAGAGGCCCTGGGTTCAACGCCCAGCATCAAAAATCAAAACAAAAATGAAAAAAAAAAATTGGATTTCTCCCAGAAATTTTGTCAACAGAAGCTTAAAAAAGGTCGTTTACATGTTTCCCCATCCTGGTTCCTGAGAAGCCTTTCTAAAAACACGTCTGCAGATGGCAGTTTCTCCCAGAAGGATCTGTGCAAAGACAGATGAGCTAATCATGGCTTTAGACGGAGTCCTTTTTAAGGAAGGAGGCATTCTAACTTAAAAAACCCAGACAAACAAAAAACAAAACCTTTCAGCTTCCTTCCACTGTTGTTTCTTTGAAAGCACCGGGAAGAGCAAAGACCGCCGTCCTGCGTCCTGCTTAGACCAAAAGCATTGCCTGTGACCCAGAAATCTACATATTTAAAAAGGCACCTGTAGAGCTGCTTCCAGCTTGAAAGTTTAAAAGTTCCACCAACTAAGGAGAAGAGATGCCATGAGACCTATGGTGAAAGTACAAAGGCTTTGGGAAATTAAGCCTCCAAAATCTTAATGTGCTCCAAGGTCCTGCCTAGTCTCGACTTACAAAGAACTTAAAATATGCCTTTGTTCTCTCTTAGTTTCATTAAAAAGCAGGCATTTTCGTCCTGCTCCTCCCCTGTGTATGTCTCTCCCCCTCTGTCTCTGTGCCCCACTCATCTCTCTCTCTCCATGTGTGTGTGTGTGTGCGCGCGCGCGCGCGCGTGCGTGCGTGCGCACATGCACTTGTACTTGGTTGAGGCCAGAAGTTAATGTTGGTGTCTTCCTCAATTACTCTCCACCTTATGCTTTGAGACAGCGTCTTTCACTGAACCTGGAAACCACCGATCCCGCTAGACTGGCTGAGCTCGGTGGATCCTTCTGTCTCTACCTCCTACAGCTGGATGGAGTTCTAGGCTTGGGCGGCTTCGGCTGACGTTTTACCTGGGTGCTGGGGAACATTCCTTAACTAACGTCCCCATGCTTTCAAAGCAAGTGCTTTAGCACCTGAGC
Organism: Peromyscus maniculatus bairdii; assembly: GCF_049852395.1. Taxonomy (NCBI): domain Eukaryota; kingdom Metazoa; phylum Chordata; class Mammalia; order Rodentia; family Cricetidae; genus Peromyscus; species Peromyscus maniculatus. The sequence goes on along the minus strand of NC_134869.1, from coordinate 16,194,872 downwards.
CTCTGCCCTGGCCTCCTTTTTTCCCTTTTAAGAGCAGTTTCCAAGACCTCAAACACCCGTGAGTAATGCTAATTGCCAACCGTGGGCCTGGACAAAGTAGGACTGCAGAGAGCGTTGCGTTGGATATGATGGCCCACGCCTTTCTAATGGCATAATTAATCTAATTAGGGAAGTGATGGGGCTCTGTGTATTAGCGATGATTGAACTCTAGAGCAAAATGCAGGGGTGGAGGCAGGGTGTGGAGAAGACCAGAGAGGCAAAATTAAGCAGCACTTCAGATGGCCAGAACTAAGGCCTAGCTCATGGAACACTGTAGGTTGTGGAATCTTCAGAGTGGGAAACAGGAACACAGCACAAACCCATATACATCATAGAATGGTCAAACCAATATCCTTATCGCTTTGTAAACAACTCAGTCCCATAGACAGTGTCTGGAAAGAGCCACTTCCGACCGATTTAGGCACAGATGGACCACATATAAAACTGCAGAGTTGCACTCATCATCTTGTAAGAAGCGTCCTTTCTCACCTGTTTTTTTTTTTCAGTTTTGGAAATGGACTTTATAGGGTGGAAATGAAAGTGTAGGATTCCTGAAGTTTAGAATACACTCTTACATACGATGGACACAGGAACCCAGAACAGTGAGAGGGGTACTGGCTTCAGAGTTGGGGTGAGGGGGGGGAAGAAAGAAAGAAATGAAAGAATCTAAAGTAAACCTGCCCATGAATTTACTCATTTTTTCCCCCAAACATTTGGAGGAAGAAGCCAGCATGTTTTGAGAGGGGATAGGAGCATGCACTTGGCATGCATCGTTGTATCCAATCATCACAACGAAGCAGGTACCACAGAGTTGGGCACTGTATACCGTCCCTGCTTTCAAGGGGGGAGGGGTAGCATGAGCCCCCAGACATTCATACAGGGCCTTGTGATGAAGACAGAAAGAAGGCTCTCTGCTACGGAGAACGTTGCAGAAAGGGCACCATATTTAGCACCATGGAACTCATATTTCCCCCAGGGGCTGACTAGGAAATGCTGCCTGTGTCGCAGAGCATGGATTTAGTTAGAGAATCAGACCACTCACATAAAAGGCAGCACTGAGTGCCTGTTAAGATGAAAGAGAGTCGTTTCTGACTCTCCACATGTCAGTAGCATGTCTGCAGAGCTGTTAGCGTACAGGAAGTGAGCAGCTTGCCTACTACGAGCACTGTCCCTATGCCTCGGTGCCAAAGCTTCTCGGGCTTTTATTAAACACAACCTCAAAAGACAAGGCAGAAATGGCAATGTTGCCCAGTAATAGATCATCAGGGTTCAATGTCCGATTCTACTGATTTTTCACCAAACACATGGAAGAAAGAGGGTCATTATTTAGAGTTTGCATCCAGGGGGTAAAATATCTTGGAATAAACACCTGGGTACAGGTGGGGTGTTTATATCACAACATCTGTAGAATTTCCAAAACATGGAGGCAACCAAGAAGAAATGGTAGCTATGTCATTATGTATTTGTAGAGCCCTAGACTCTGTTAACAGGAAGGAGGAGTCCCAATATATACTGCAAACTTCTTTAGTTAATACTGAACACCAGTACTGGTCCTAATCGGGACAAATATGCCACACTAACGCAGAAGTTTCATAAAAGGGGAAGCTGTAAATTCAGTAGCTGTAGAGGGAGTGTGTGTGAGTGTAGTAATTTATGCACCGTTTTTCTGCAAATCTAAAACAGCTCTAAAGAAATAGAACTCCAGGGTAGAGGAACTACTGTGGAAGGTAATGGTAGACACAGGTCATTGTCAGTCTGTCTGGACTTACAGGAAGTTCAGCAGCAAGAGAGAGGCCTACGGTAAACTATGGACCCAGGCATTGACAATGCTACTTACGTGTTGGTAATGGAGGATGCACACATGTTGGTTAGTGTGCTGGCTGATTTTATGCCAATTTGACACAAGCTAGAGTTATCTGAAAGGAGGGAGCCTCAGCTGAGAAAATGCCTCCATAAGATCAGGTCATAACACATTTTCTTAGTGATTGATGGGGGAGGGCCCAGCCCATGATGGGTGGGGCGGTCCCTGGGCTGGTGGTCCTGGGCTCTATAAGAAAGCAGGCTGAGCAAAGCCATGGAGAGCAAGCCAGTGAGCAGCACCCCTCCATGGCCTTTGCAATAGCTCTGGCCTCCAGGTTCCTGCCCTTCTTGAGCTCCTGTCCTGACTCTCCCCATTGATGGACTACCATGTGGAAAGTGTAAACCATATAAACCCTTCCCTCCCCAACTTGCTTTTGGTCATGATATTTCATTTTTTTTTTCTAGACAGGGTTTCTCTGTGTAGCTTTGTGCCTTTCCTGGAACTCACTTTGTAGACCAGGCTGGCCTCGAACTCACAGAGATCTGCCTGCTTCTGCCTCCCGAGTGCTGGGATTAAAGGCGTGTGCCACCACCGCCCGGCTTCATTTTTTATTAATAATTTTTTCATTCATTTTACATCTCAATGTTTCCCCTCCCTCCTCTCCTCTTGTTCCCCCTCCCCACTCTCCTCTATCCCCCACATCCGCTCCTCCTCTGTGCCCCTTCAGGAAGGGGCAGGTCTCTTGTGGGTGTCAACGAAGCATGGCACATCAAGTGGAGGCAGGACCGAGCTCCTCCCCCTGCATCAAGCCTGGGTGAGGCAACCCAACATAGGGAAGAGGTTCCTAAAGGCCAGCTCAAGTGCCAGGGACAGGTCCTGTCCTGTCCAGGGATCCTGGTCTATCCCCTCTGCTAGGAGCACCACAAACAGACCAAGCTACATGACGGTCACATACATGCAGAGCGCCTAGGTTGGTATCGTGCAGGCTCCCTGGCTATTGGTCCAGAGTCCATGGGTTCCCACAAGCTCAGGTCAGCTGTCTCTGTGGGTCCCCCCATCATGTTGGTTGTAATATTTCATGATAGTAATAGTAATCCTAATTAAGACAAGTTGGTACCAGGATAGTGGGTACCAGTATTGCTGTGACAGACCTGACCACATTGTTGTAGGGAGGATTGTGGAAGGACTTTTGGGGCTAGAAGAGACTTTGAGCATTGAGAGCTCAGTGCGATGTTATGTAGGAGCTCAGAAGGTAAGAATGTTGCGAGCTGCTCAGACGATGGAAACCTGGCTTATGAAGTTTCAGAAGGAGGCAAAGACTCTACGGGGCCTTTTGTGTGAAGAATCTGTGGTTTTTGTCAACTGGGGCTGAAGAATGGGCTGTGATTAAGAAGAGACCGGCATCATTGAGGTGAAATCTGGCAAGTGTTTCCCCGAGAGCAGAGAGAAGCTGTGTTCCAGAGGCAGCCAAGGTTGTATTTTGTGCTGGCAGTTGATGATCTAAGAGTCACCCAGGTGGTGTTGGTTTTGAAGGCATGAAGGGGTCATGGAGAGGAGCTGAGGGGTACCAAGTGGCCAGGTTGGAACCCTGAGGAGAGCCCAGGAGAGGCTACCTGTGAAAGTGCAGCCGGTTGTAGCAGAAGACCCTATCATTTTTGAGATGTTAGTACCATGAGGTGACCACCAAGAACAGCATCAGCAGTGGAGTGGAGCCAGCCTGATTTTGGAAGAGAAACTGTGTATGTCATAGAGAACAGAGCTAGAGAAGTGACCCAAACCCTTTGGAAGTTCAGAAGATCATGAGTGAATCCTAGATAATTGGACATTGAGTTATTTACATTTTTGGAGTTTGGATTTGCTTTGTTCAGACTGGAACTGTGCCCTGGCTCTTTCCTCTTGAATTAAGAAAGTATTTATTTATTTATTTTTTTACTTTACTGGAGCCCAAGGTTGAGAGACTAAATTTTAAGACTTTGGATTTTAAAGAAACTGAATTTTTGAGTGTTAGAATTTTTAAAGAGTGTGTGACTTTTAAAATTTGGAATGTTTATATTATAATGTTGATATTAATGCATGACCTTGGGGAAGAATAAGAATGTAAAGGCTATGACTTAACAATGTGTTTGTGTGTCATGTTGACAAGGGGTCAGTTGTGCTTGCTAGTTTTATGTCAACTTGACACAAGCTAGAGTTATTGGAAAGGAGGGAACGAGAAAATGAGAAATTGAGAAAATGCCTCCATAACATCTGGCCATAAGGCATTTTCTTAATTGGTGAATGATGGGGGAGGGCCCAGCCCATTGTGGGTAGTGCCAACCTTGGGCAGGTGGTCCTGGATTTTATAAGAAGGCAGGGTGAGCAAGTCATGATGAGTAAGCCAGTAAGCAGCACCCCTCTATGGCCTCTGCATCAGCTCCTGCCTCCAGGTTCCTGCCCTGTTTGAGTTCCTGTCCTGACTTCCTTCAGTGATGAACAGCAATGCTAAAGTGTAAGCCAAATAAACCCTTTCCTCCCCAACTTGCTTTTGGTCATGGTGTTTCATCACAGCAGTAGTAACCCAAACTAAGGCAGTTAGGAAGTATACAAGAAGCATTTGCTCCTTTCTTAAAATTTTTCTGTCAAGCTAAGTGTGCTTAAAAAAAATAGTCTATTAAAATCAACTCTATTAATTAAAAACATCTTAAGACTATTTGGAAGAGGGAAAAAAAGGCACTTTCACCTGAGCAAACAAAGAAATTATTCCATACTGTGTAATAATGTGAATTAAACTACCCTCTAACATATTAGTTTATTATGGCAGGTTTTTAACTGAAATAATACACACAATAAAATACCGGGAAAGAAATGAAAATTATTTCTATTTTCAGAACTTGAGGGGACCTTAGAGATAGATGGATGGGTTTATACAGACATGGAAATTATCCATTTGTAAATATCAAATACTCTCTACACCTCTGAGAAGGGGAAACTTTGCACATTCTGCCCGAACAAGAATGAATATTGTAAAGTATGCGTGTGGGAGAAAACCAGCTTAGCAATAGGAACATTGCTGAAAGTTTAGTTTATGTTAATGCATTGGAGTATGTCCCATGTTACTAGATATATCTGCACCCAGATGGTTTAATCTGGCCAATGCTAACATCATGGATTACTTAGGGTTTCTGAGGCTATTTCTTAGGTACGTAAGTGGCCCACCTTTCTAGCTGTTATAAAACTCAAGACATGATATAACCTATGCAAATCTGGGATATGCTTGTCCTGGAGATTGTCAGGCAGGTTATTAAACTTTCATTGGCTTTTGTGTTCTAATATGTAAAGTGAAGACAATGGTGACATAGGATGTACATCCCTAATCTGAAAGTATGAAACCCAAAACACTCAAAACCCTGATACTTTCTGAGTGTCAACACAAGGGCACCCACGGAGAATTCTTTGTGCAATGGGTTACAATCAAAAATGATGATACACTATAAAATACTGCATAAAGTTATCTTTGGACTTTGTATACAAGGTGTATGTGAAACAAAAATCTCATTATGTATATGTAAATAATCTGAGGAGAATTGTAATTCAAATTACTTCTGGAACCACGCATCTTGGATAAGGGCAGTGCCCACCTCATGGACTAATTGAAACACTATGCAATTCTCTTGGGCTAGGCACCCCAAGTGTGAACTGTTCTTAGCCCTAATGAACTGACTTCAGGAGACGACAGCTTTATTTTCAGGATCACTCATCAGGATGCCTTCAGCTGGTGGCAGTGTGAAGACACATCTTAGGTGATGCATCTACCAGTCCAGGAGAATCACATGCTCACACATTGCTCCCCTGCAAGGAACTGTCAATGCAGTGAAGGTAGGAGCCACATCTTAGCCATCTCTGTTAGCAAACTATACTTAAGAAAACGCTTCTTGAAATCTGATTTGCTTCTCACTGAGAAGTTTTCAGTTCAGCTAAAGCACATACTAGAGAGCAGGAAACTTCTTTTTCTCAATTAAAAAGATTAAACTGGGTTAAGTTTTGATCTGCAATTCTTTAGCCTAGTACTACTATTATACATTGACTTCCAAGATATTTGTATCCTAAAGTATGTCAGCTGGCAAGAACTTGATTATATCAGGACTTGGGGCTGGACCACCATCATGTTGAAAGCAAAGAAAACACTTTTTTGGGTTCAGACTAAAAATGAACTGCAGTTGAGATGCACAACATTTTTAGTCGGTGAAATTTCTAATTCACAACACAACAGTCTCAGAAAACTGCTCAGGTCTTCCCTTCTGCCTTTGAAGGGTCTCAGTGAATGCAAATTGCGTTACCATATCAAGACCTGAAATGTATTTAATCAAGATAGTAAATGAGATCTTATGATATTCTAAGAAGCAATGAAGTTTCAATTTTCATGTAAACTACCTAAAATAAACAGGAAGCAAACCAGAAAGATGCCCCAAAGAACAGAGGAATGGTTTTTTTTTTTTTTTTTTTTTTTTGGTTTTTCGAGGCAGGGTTTCTCTGCGTAGCTTTGCGCCTTTCCTGGGACTCACTTGATAGCCCAGGCTGGCCTCGAACTCACAGAGATCCTCCTGGCTCTGCCTCCCGAGTGCTGGGATTAAAGGCGTGCGCCACCACCGCCCGGCTGAGGAATGGTTTTTAAATGGGCAGTTTTTTCTAAGTTTCATTTTAGGCCACAGACAAGTATTTAACTCAATTATTTTCTATTGAGACTATTAAAATGGTTTTGCTATTGCTATCAGGATGTAATTTCAGATCCATTCAATTTTGAGAATCTCATATCACAAGTCTGGTGTATTTTAATGATGCTCCATGCACAATGCACTGGTTATGTTGACTAGAACCCTATAGTGGCTGGACTCAGGTAATTTAGTTAATAGTATAATTTGAAAGACACCAAATTCATTTCTTAGACAGGCTCCTGGAAATCTCTGAAATCACTGAGGCTTGATGATTGAAAACTTTTCTCTTTTTCACATTGTTTAGTGGTGACAAATTTAGGTCAGATATATTCTATTCGGAACACAAGATTCCCAGAATTATAAAACCAGGAACCCCCTCAAGGTCACTCAAACTGATGTCATTCTCTGAGGATGAAAACATTGCATCGTGAATAAAAGGACTCGGAGGCAAGAAAGCAGTGACAGATTATCTAGGATCGAATGTTAGCACCACATCAAGAGGGAGACTACTATTTCAATCATTTTGCTCCCCATTTGATCAAGATATTAAATTAGTGATTGTGTGCCAAGGTCTTATTTTTATGGAGATTCACATGTATTTGGTTCCAATTAACACTAAACACTTCGAATCTGTCTTTAAAATGGCCCCAGCTCAATTACAGGTTTTTCATTATTTAAGCTCCAGACTCTTCACTCACATGAAATTAATGATGATATGCTGGCCACAATTAAAAGCTAGGGCCCTTTTTCTAGAGATCTGTGATTTGATTCTGACTATTTGCCATTCTGAACAGGTCTAACAGTCTTAATTTTTTAGTGTCAGATATTTCCATATTATCCACATGTCAGTTCTGGAGGAAGCAAGAATGGGAAGAAAAAGTGAAATGTACTTTGCTTAAAATTCATGGTTCTAGCAGGCACTGATCATAGACATTCATAATAGCATTTCTGCCAATATTCACGGCCCTTAAATGTTCCACACTACTCAGAGTCCAATGTTCTTGCAGTTAAATAAAACCAGGAACAATTAAGAAGAGTCCACACAAAGTTAGCTTTACATAACATGCTCCTGGTACCTCTGGTTTTGATGGGTTTTGTTTGGCGCATTAGCAGACTTTCCAGTGAGCATTCTCGGACTGTCTAATTGGTACTTAAAAACATTTTCTCGAAATAGACTAAAGGTTACCCCCTCAATCTGGAGGATGATCAGTGTTTGTACAGTTAACTTTCGTTCTTTAAAAATAATCAGAAGCAAATGTAATACAGTCTAAATATAGCAGAGGCATTATCATTAACTGCAGCCAGATAAGCCCAAGTCTAAACATCAACAAAGCCCAAACACCTTTTCATGTGACACCAACGTGATCAACAGACCAACCGATAAAGCAAAGAGTAATCCGAAAGGTGGCAATCTGCGTGGACACCTGGCGCTTGGCACTCCAGCTACCAAGATAAAACAGTTGGGCAACACTCACCCGCATCTTTGCGCAGGCATCTTGTGTCGACTCTGTCCCTCTGAGCTCTTTGATCAGCATAGAACCTAAATACTAAAACACACACACAATAATTGGAATGACATATTAAAATGAGAGTATAAATGAGAGTAATGATTTGAAAACAAACTGTGGGAAGGCTACTGGCTAGGCTTCTTGGCTGTAAGTTGGTGATAACTTTAAAACAACTAGCAATAAGTGGCCCTGAATGGATGGACAGAACACAGCAGAGTCAGCCGTGACTTCTGAGAGCCATGAATCGATCTTTATAAACGTTACGGCGTGTTCTAAAGAGGTCAACTTTCAGATAGTCTTTAACTGCAAAATGGGGGTATCTAAAAATGCTTTCCCATTTTTTTTTCTGGAGGCAGCAATATCTGCAAAAAATAAATCACACTACCATCAGGGTAATTGCAGGGTTGCATGCGACAGCTGAGGAGTGAGGCAACATGGCCCCGTTTGGGCTTATTCTGCAGCATAGGTAATTAAAACGGGACTGTTAGGAGGCTGGGATGCAGTTTTGGACTTTTTTTTTTTTTTTTTTTTAATTCACAGCTGTGTGCCCAGTACTTCATCCACCTGAGAATGCACGTCATTCTCATTTTATAGGGACAGAGCTGACTCCCTGGTGCAGAGTGACACACGGGGAGCTGCCTGGGAGTAAAGGAGAACCTCCTCAGAATGTTGCTGCTCTGCGACTGAATCATGGATTCCTGCTACACAGCCCCACGCATTCTCTTGCTTCTGGTGGGGCAAATCAATTTAAACAAAATGTCTTTGCTGTCTGTGCGTGCCCAGCCCCTCACATTGAAAATAGTCAGTCCACTTATCAACTTTGTGAAACTTCAGCTTCAATATCTTTCAAAGTTTTACATGCATTTTTAAGTCTGAACCAAAATAAAGATTGTAGAAGAGGTTATCAGACAGTGTCCTGCTCACATGGAGGCATCTCAGTCAGTCCTGAGAACCAGGAGAGTACAGGCTCACTGAGAATGTGCAAGGCAAGGTGGCCAAGGCTCAGTCTAGAGCCTACACCCAGGGCCTTGTTCAGAAAGCCTCAGAGATGTCAGGTTTGAGCTTTGGGGGAAGCCATAAGCCACAGAAGAAGAAGACAGCCCAGTGAAATACACCCAGACTGGGAGGCCATTACCAGAATGTGTCTTCATCATTGATCTCGGCCAAATTCTTATCTCTTACACTTTTAGGAAAGTTTGCCCTAATTGACACATTTCTTTTTCTAAAGAGAGTCAGTTGCCAGGTTCAGCCATCTTTCTTCCCCCCTTCTGAAGTCATGCCAACCGTCACCTGTTCCAAAGCCAACAGGACTTGCTGAACATTCACTGTTCACACGTCTTGGCACAAGGGTTCCTTTCATGCCATAAAAAGGAAAGGAAACAAAAACAAAAACAAAAACAAAACACCAACCAACTAATAAAACAAAACAACAACAAAAAAAAAGCCCCGTACTACAAGCCATTGTTAATGACAAGGAAAGAATCTTGCATTTATATAAAGTGGCAGACCTGACCTTCTGAGGTCACTGGCTTCCTTTGATTTTACTTTTTATTTATGGTCTGTGGAAGAAACCCAGGCACCCCTGAATATTAGGCAAACATTCTATTTAAAATTATGCTTTATCACATTTTTTTTGTTTTTGTTTTTATTTTTTTTCCCCTGAGACAGGATTTCTCCGTGTACTTTTGGTGCCTGTCCTGGATCTCGCTCTATAGACCAGGCTGGCCTCGAACTCACAGAGATCTGCCTTGCTCTGCCTCCTAAGTGTTGGGATTAAAGGCGTGAGCCACCACCATCTGGCCATGTGGTTTTTGAAATACACAACTTTATACAGAAGCACAGAACAAAACTTACGCTAACCGGATTTAAAGGGTTCCAAAGCCCTCATTACCCGGACATTTTCAGGAAAAAGGGAAGGGAAAAGAAACCCTTCAGAAATATCTGTGACGGACACTTTGCTACATTTTCAACGAATGCAAACTCACCAGGAAACACATCCTCTATCCCCACTGGTGCCCAAATACCGAGTCTAGGGTAACTTACAAAAGCTTTGTAGTCACAGGACTGGAAGATGAGCTTTTCTGGATGATGCTGCCAGTACTGTACTGGAGTTGAGGCTGTGGCTTCATTTGGAGGTCGCAAGGTGATGGAAGGTTCTCCCCAGTCCCCTGTCTGGAAATGACATTTATTTTAGAGGCAAGATAAGCGGCAAGCAGGTTCATTCTCTCTAGCTAGTCTAGCTAGTTAGGTTTACCTAACACACCTGAGCTATAAATGCACAATGCATTTGGGTGTGTTATGTGTACATAAATATTTATTATTTTGTTTCTATATGAATTAGTTAGCATTATATTTTCCTAAAGCTGAGTATAAAGAGGTCAAAATTATTCCATTTTCAGAATGGAACCTTAGGCTAACTAATTTTAAAAATAAAACATGAAAATATTAGTAAGTAATTTACCAATTCATAATATTCTGTTACAACAGAAAAGTATGTCTGAATTTAAAAAACAGTGACTGAAAATTTCAGTTAGAATTCCTTTTACTTTAGAATATATAGTTTCATTCATTTCAGTTCCCAACTATGACATTATCATGTACTATGAAAAATTTTATATCTGTGGAGAAGGTTTTACAGGTAAGATACTAAACAAAATGCTAAAATAAAAAATCACTAATGGGTGACAGCTAATTTCCCTCACTGCAGAGACGCAGTGTTTCTACGATGGCCTTGGATGTCCTCGGTCGCCTTCTGCAGAACTACAGTAGCCCTCACTGTGGCGTGCTCGTATGAACACTGGCATGTATGTGAGACTCCCCATCCAGAAGCATGTCACATATGATGGGATGTCCTATTAGACACATGTCCACTAAGCCCGACCTAAGACAGGCCATTCCATCATCTCATTTGTTTAATATGAACGAACATTTTTAGAGTCAAAACTCCATCCTGTCAGGTCTTCCCTTGGCTTTAATCTGACTGACGTGTCACAGGTGGAGGACGTTTTATTCTTTTCCATGCTAAGCTTTCTGGCTTCTCGAAATTCAGTTCTTGGTTCTCAAATGGACGCAACTAAAACTAGACTATCTAAGCATCCCCAAAGCTCCTGTCTCCTCACCCAAACTTGGTTGGCCTTACAGAATTATGAGAAATTATTTTCCTTAGGTATTGGAAGCATATAATAAGGCATTATGAGCTCCCAAACCAAATAAAGCTTGGCTGGGGACCCAAGTTCCATGGAGTACTAGCAAAAGGGCTGACACACTGTGGGATTTCTGGGGAGGATTTTCATGAAGTCCATGTACCCTCAGGCACACGTTTTTGGGGAGAAAAAGGAAGTGTGTAACTTTCCCTAGAGCCCTTGAAAGGCTGTGGTAATCCCGAAGGCGAAGAAGCTCAGGCCTCCAGGAAAGGCTCAGATCTGAGTGCCATGCTCTCTGTGCACTTTAGAATTCTGTTAGGCGGGACAGAGGCAGCTGCCAAAGATAGAAAGCTCAAGGCAAGGGCCCTGCCTTCTGGAAATTTCTAGCTGGCTTTGAAAAGCAGGAAGGAAAATTCCGAGTCCTGTAGAAATGCACAGGCCTTTTCCTCACAGTGTGCCTGGAGCATTTCTTCTGCACGTGTATCGCCTGGCATCACAGGTGGGCCTTGGTAACAGCGTGCCCGCCCCTTGGCCTCTCCCGGGAGCAGGTGTCTAATGAGAACTCCTATGCCCTTGCCCTGTTCTCTGCCACTGTCTGTCTGTTGTGTTCAGGTGTGGGCTTGTTTGTATGTCGACTAATCCACCTAGTGTCTAATATTTTAACATGTCTCATTTAAAATATATAATGACATTTAAAACCTGTCACGGTAACATCAACACTTTTTTCTTTTTAACTTTATGGCCTACCCCTGGCTCATTATGGAATTTTCTCTTTATGTGAGTTATTTGTAAAAGGTATGACTGATGGCAGTTAATTTCAGGATTAAGCTCTTCTCTGATTTTATATTTTGACATTTTCTTTTCCTTATTTCTCAAACGTCTGGCTTTTTATTACTTCTTTAGTCTTTATAAAGCTGGTTATGCACCGCCCTTAAGAACCCATATAGATAGCAACGTGAAGGCTCTGTGCGATTCACTCCTGCTCTAAAGCTGAGTCTAAGAACCTTTATAACTCTGCAAACACTGCAGCCACGAGCTCTCAAAAGGTCTCCCCAAGTCTAGCAAACAACCCTCACTTATCCCGTTAACCTTCTCCCCCTCCCGGCCTCCCCTGAGAAAGCAACAGCAGCACAGGAAACAGGAATTGTACATGTAAGTCACAAGTGACGCCGTCAACAGAACAACACGAGTTTGCACGCCACTCCGTGGAATGATACAGGAGGAAGATCTGGGTGACATCCAAAGACCCTTGGAACCGGTGTCTGCTGACGTGACAATCGGCCAAGCAACAGATCTTCCCCAGGAACCCTACTGTAGTTAGGGGAGGTACAACTTGGCAGAGCTGAACAGGCAGGAGCTGGGGGGTTACTGAGGGCTGCAGGGGAAGGTTCGGGAAGAGGGCTGGTCAGGAGCGGTTGCAGTAAAGCAGGGAAGTGGGCATGTTCCACAAGTTAGTGCGTTCGGCATGCAAACCCATGTACAGATCCATTCTCTCACCGTCGGTTAGGCCACGCGCCTTCATGACTAAACTGTACAGACTTAAAGCAGAGCTGCAAGCCAAGTGCTAATCCAAATGTTTACATCATCCAGAGCAGTTGTAACAGCCATTTTGGGCATGACACACCAAAGCACACACTTCTCTGTTTGTAATCATCAAGATCACTTATTTAATAACCGTTTGAAGACATGAGTGGCACATCCACCTAACTGTTTAGACAGCGCCATCAACTGCTCTCCCAGGCCTCCATTTGCACCAAAAGTCACAAACCACCTGCTTTGGAATCCAGAGTGATCCGATAGGACCTCCCCTAGAAGCTATGAGGGAAGATAATTATAGGGGAGGGAAATATAATCCTTACTTTATTTTCCCTGTAGTCCTGAAATGTTGCTTAAATGTTTAAATATTTAAAAATTCCCCACAGGGATTGAATTGACCTTTCTGGAAACAGACTCTGCCGAGTTTTGTCATGCTTTGTGCTGATTCCAGAAACGCATTTTCAGAAAGAAAAGGGTTCTTCGGATTGGATTTACAAGAAAATAATTTTTTCTTCCTTGAAATTCAACTTCGTCTTTCTTAAAACAAAACAACAAAACAAAAAAACCTCTAATCTATGACTATTTAGATGAATCAAAATGTTGAAGCTCAGTGCTCTTTTTAGAGTCAATGTGAATGGAAGGACTCCAAATAGGCTTAGTATCATACTCTCGTGAAAGATGGGAATGACCTTGGCCTTGGGCTGGGATTCAGTTATGCTAGTTAACTGCCAGGAAAAGACAAAAGAATTCAGAGAACGAGAGTGTCTTAGGTCTCAGCCCTCCCTGAGGTAGAATTAAAGCAGGAATGAGCCTTAGAGGTGCTGACCTGCATAGTTACTATATGTAGTAGCAGAGAGGATTGAAAAATAAATGACTTTTGCCTTCATAATTTTGAAATTATATGAAATAATTTCAACCAGGAAGCCTTGGGTTAGCTCTTGAAGAGCAAGCTATACATTCATACATACAATACCTGTATTTCTTCAGGCAAGTGTTTTAAATTAAATCCAATAATTTTCCAGTTTAAAATTCTCATTAAAAATGAATAAAAATCAAACAGACCTAAGAGAAGTCTTTTGCCTCAAATAATGGCTGTCATAAAAATTCTTCTTTAATGAGAAACAGCCTAACCTTGGGAACAATGATGCAATAATAGTTAATTAGAGCAACAATGGACTAGGAAAAGTTTGGTGGAGATGTTGGTCATATTTAAAACTGTTACTGACACAGTGATCTTTAGAGGACTTCCTCAAGTAATTAAAGAAGATAAATTGAGTCAAATAACTTTTAATAATTGTCTTCAGGCTCTTTCTTTAGCACTTAGAATACTTACAGAAAGCTCTCTAGGTTAAGTTAATATGCTAAGAATTTGGTCATGGCTTAAAACTTCATTTATTGTTATTTGCTATATGTTTTATATATATATATATATATATATGTATATATATATATATCTTAAGGTTTTTTATGTTTCATTTTTAAATAAATATAATGGAGGAAATTCATTAAACAGGACAAAACATACATCATCAATTAGCACTGTAAACTAAAAACTCAACCTTCTAACATTATGGAAAAATATAATTTGATATTAGAGTTTTAAGTGGAACAGATTCTCTCCAACAGGTATCCATCAACCACCAACCATTAATTCATACTCTGGATGAGTTTGAAGGACTTGTAATTAGGCCATATATAAAATAATGCAATTAAATTAGACTTTATTTTATATCACTAGCTGAAAAATGTAACACCACTGGTTGAACTTAGTTATATAAAACTCACAGATGCCTCTTGGTGGATTTTTATTAGATCAATGACTCAGAAATGCAGCTTTTGACTTCTGTGGTATTTTATAAGGTAGTATAAACTGACATCTGGGGAAGACTCTAAGATCATTCCGAGTCGCAAACCTGACCATTGTGTACTCTGACAATGCAGTGGGGAAGTATTTTCTATATTTTTAATTTTCTTCTAAACAATTTCCCTTTCCCAGGGAAATCAGCAAATAATTAAAAGCTTTGATGATGACTTAGCTTTCTAACATTTATAGAGAAGTAGGATATTTTCTAAGCCTTGTATAATTCTTTTTTTAAAAAAAAATTAAAATTGAGACTTAATTGAATTTTTTTAATAGATGCTTTTAAATCTTTTCTGCTAGGAGCTACTCCCACCTACCTGCTTATAAATTTAGCTCTGAACATTAACAAACATTATTCTCTACTTCTTCAGAACACCCAATGAATAACTAACATGCTCTGAGGTGACAATTGTTACTCTGAGGTTTCACTTTCTGTGATTCTGATGATCTTTAGAGAAGGGCCACCCAATCCCATGAAAGTGATTACATTTACCTCCCACAATCACTAAGACTTTCCAGAGTGCCACACAGAGCTCCATGCTTTTGAACACACACACACACACACACACACACACACACACACACACATACACACACACATTTGGATGTGATGGTAAGGGAGGGTCTCCTCCCAACATTCTTCATACGTGGGACAGCCAGGGGCTTGCAGCAGTTGTTTGAAAACTTCTCCAAGAGCTCATTACAGTGCATGGTCATGCAGTTGTGTTTTGCTGAATGTGTTCTATTGAGGAGGAGCAGAGATGGCCACTTCTGAACACTTAAAAGCTGATGTCAGCACTGTGCACTTGGGAGGGACTCAGGGTCACGGAGCACCAGGCCAGGCAATGTGCAGATATCATGGTCCTCAAGAACCAGAAGTCCCATGCACAAAAGCATGGATGTGCCTAATGTGGCACCCCCAGAGAAGCCCTTCACATGCCGCCCCAAGAATTTTCAGTGATTCTCAACCAAACGTCTCAAGCTTTCAGACAGCAGACTAGCCAATGGGGGAAGTTTCAATGGATGTGAAAATAGGATTGTATTTTAAAATATAAACTTAAAATCGATGCCAGAATGTTTACATTCCAAGTAATTTTTCTAAAGTATGCAAATGTAAAACATGAATATTCAAATATTAAGCAGCTCAGAATAAAATGGGTCACAATTTCACATGCATTCCAAGGATGGAATCAATACCACCAAATGGAAAAAGGCTGAGAACCACTGTACACCTGCGAGAGCTCCTCCCCTCCTCCCTGGCTGTCTCCCCCAACATTTGCATCAGTTGCAGGGAATCTCATGCAAGTCAAGTATTTCTCACAAATAAAGTGCATAAACCCTTAGGAACCATCGGACACAGAGGGCTGACTAGCTCGTGGACACGGAGTACAAAATGGGCAGGATGATGCTGATATATACACGGTTCTCTATATATCACTTTACCCTTTGCCTTTTTCCTGTAAAAGCACGTTAAGACAGACACCTGGAATGAAAGCCGAAAAACTCACACAGGACGGGTTTTAACTGCGGGTTTCCAAACCAAGTATGTTTCTCATTTTAGGACAGCGTTTACACGTCAACCAGTCACGAAGCACAGAGAATGAAGGATAATCGACAGAGCATTTCGGAAGCCACCAGACATTACAGATCTTCCGCATTGCTGGGACAGAGTACCTCGGGCCGGTGACACAACACTGCGACACACTACACAGCGCAAGTTCAGGAAGAGAAAATAACCGTTCGTAGCCTTACATTATGAACCTGATGGATCGCTGAGAAAGGAAATCCAGCGTTCTGATTCGTCCATATTTCACAGACAGAGGACTGCCGGTATAAACAGAAAACTATCTTATCTTGTCAATATTTAAAACATGGCAGCTACCAACATCTATCCAGGAAGGGAAGGAGGGAGACAGCAGAATACAAGAATCACATTTCTTAAAAAAAAATAAATAAATAAAAAAATTAAAAGAATGTTTAACAACTGACTTCCAAGTCATTCTTTCTGATTGAACGTATTTTGGGTTGGCTGGGAGTGGGGTGCGGTGAGAGGCTAGACCATTTATGCATTAGTGCTATATCCAGGGAAATTACCAATAATTTCACACCTCAGAAAAAAGCAAACTATTTTTACTTTTGCCACGAAAGAAAAGCAGCATCTTCCCTCTTCATAGTGTTATTTCCAGAAAATAATCATTTCACCGAATTCAAGACAGCTGGGGAAGGCATCTTTAAAATCAGCTAACATCTGGATTTTTTTTATCTTCAATGGTCAAGAACTAATGGTAAGCGGTACTAGTGCCTCCAGGGATCTCTAGGGCAGAACTCTGTGGCTGGAAAGCCCCAGGTACCAGGTCCCCTGTAGAAGAGGGTGTACTGGAAGAGCCCCTACTGAGAGGGAGGGTTGGGGCCAGGGCAGCTCAGCAGCCACGTACGGGTGCGACGAACCAGCGTCTTTACTGGGCTCTCCACCGTACTAGCAGGCGTCTAAAACGGCAATGTGTGCTCAGAACCCAATGCTCAACCAACCGCCAGCCCTCCCAGGAGCTGCAGCAGAAACTTCCATATAACCTGTGGTGCTCATGGCCCAAGTTGTTTTTCAGAGTTCTTTTCGTGAATGTTGTCACCACAAAACACACTGTGATAGGGGATGTAATCCTAGTACTCGGGAGGCCGAGGCAGAAGGTTTGCTGAGTTACGGAGGAAAACTGTCAACAACTAGTATCCCTCCACAAACAAACAAACAAACAAACAAAAACCCCCAAACCCAAACACTGTGAAACTGAATAATAGGCTATGGTCTGAACTCACTTAGCAAGCGCTGTGTGTCCCTAGGAACCCCAGTGGATCTGACAGGGATCACTGCAGGGAGGGGACATATATATCCACAATACGTCCTGGAAACCCACTGAGGGGCCGTGCCAGCCATAAACAAACTATGGGAGCCAGCTTGTCCTGGATTAAAAGTTCCCTCCTCTGCCATCTTCTCAGAGACGCTCACTAGACGTCAGCAATCTCTCTCCAGTTCCGATGCTTCTCCACCACACTGGTGCCTCTGCCGTCTGCCCGGTGTGCTGGAGACAGATTGTGGATGCCTGGTATTCCGTATGGAAGTTACAACCCTGAGGTCTGGGCATCTCCCATTTATTGGCTCCCACTTTAAGCTTCAAGCCAATTTCTCTACAAAAGAGGATCTTCATCCTATTTTCCAAAAAAATTCATTCTCTGACAAGTCATGTCTTGGGGCTAATCATCCTACCTTCCCTACCCCTAATGGCTTCTTTCTGATTTAAACATACAGTGTCCCTCAGTATCTATGGGGGATCGGTTCCAGGACATAACCTACACACACACCTCCCGTACACTGCAAAGAACGTAACACACAGGTGTCATACTATACTGTCTAGGGACGAATGACGGACCACCTAGGTGATCTACTGTACTGTCTCTGAAAAGCATGACAAAATCGTACAGCACGTTTAGCATTTTTGATCTGCTGTTAGTTTTGTCTAGGGATGTAAAAAGGAAGGATGTAGAGGGCCACCTGTGCTGACTCTAGGCTTAGCTGGATTGGTATCTTTACTGGCACTAAATGTATTCATAGGACGCCCTCAACCCCTAGAACCCCCTCACCCATATTATGAGTAAATTCTGCCATGTGAGTCAAAGCCTCTAGCTCTTGCATAGACTTCTAACAGCACCAGGAGCTAACATGCCACCAGGCACCTGACAGAGGAAGAGTTCAACGTTCGGAGAGACTACATGACTGGCCGAAGCCCCACGGAGTTGGCGTGGATAACAGGTTCTGGGAAGCTGTGAGGGACTTCACCAGAGGAACTGCAGAGAGAGGCTTGGATTTCTGAGCCTGAAGCAAACATCTGGAGATGCGGCTGCTTCCCCGTACGGCCTCAACTCCACAGTTATGGAAACCCAGAAAAGTTTTATTTCCTTTCCACCATTAGTGTTGAATGGACCAGACCCACACAGGTAGATAGGAGCAAGACCACTAAATAGTTTAGATAGGCGGCATAGCTTCCCGGTCACTTTTCAATCATAAAGTTTTCCTTTTATATAAACTAATATCTCATTGGTGGTTCTAACTTTCCCCTTCCTCAGCATGGGCCAGGACACCAGAGGTAGGGAGAGGAAGGGTGTGCGCTCTCTTCTTCTAGGGGGATGGGGCGGTCTCTCTTGGTGGCACATCTTCTCTGTGTTTCCTTGGGAGGAGGCCTTGGGGAAAAGACATGGTCTTTTCCGTGTGTGAGTCGGATGGCTTCTGACATTTGGTACTACTGTTCCTGCACACACTCGTGTGGCGTGCAGGGGAGGGCTCAGCCACCCTGCTTTCTCGCTGCACACCCATGCAACTCCCATGGCGTGCACACGTCCTTGTCACACAGAGCAGAAGTCAGCCTTTTGGTCTGTTCTCTGTCTCTGCTGGGACACCCCTGTCTGTCCTCCGGGGCGCAGGAGGTGCTACGCGAATCCAAATGGGCCAGTTTCCCCTCTTGGCCAGCACTCCCAATCCAGATGCCCATGTCCCCTGGGACCCTTCCCAGCCCTATGCTGGAGGAGCATAAGGGTATACTGCCCTGTATTCCACGGGAATGGATGAAAAGTCTCAACCCTTTCCTCAGGGACTCTGTTCTCTGCCTGTCCCTAACACTGAGCCTCTGGCCTGGGGACAGGACGTGACATTGGCAGGAGATGCCTCACTGACTTTGGGAAACCCTGAGCAGGTGCGACCCTCTCGAATCAGCAGCTTCTCTTTAGGGTGTGAGGTGTTTAGTTTCTACAGGGTAATGCCCACTTAGTGTGCTGTTACAGGACAGTATCTCCCAACCATAACCCGACCAGAGCTGAGCAGTGTAGAGAGCACCCTACGCAACTTTGATTTCACCAGTGAAGTCCCTCAGTGAAGGGAGAAAAGCCCTCGCCTCTGCTCACATCTACTGAAGCGTTCGTGCATGTTTCTGCTTAGGGCAGCTGCTGCAGTAGCTAGCTTCTGTTGGTAAGTGGTCTTAGATGAATAAGGAGTGAAAACTTCAAAACTTTTAATAGTTGTGTGAGTTGTCATAAATGGCAAAAAAATCTGATTTTAAAACACAGCTTAAATGAAAGGAAGGTAGCTAGCTTTCTTAGTTAGGAAGATTTTTATAAAAAGTAGATACATTCCGGATAGCCCAGCTGTTTTGTTGGGCTGCTCGTCAGTCAAGTTCAGATGGGGGAGCTGTAACAGATGAATTCCTAATATGAGATGGCCTTTTTCTTGGACAGGGCCACGGGGCTAAACGCAGGTGAGCTTTCACTACGGAACTTGCTCCATCTATGAAGATACTATTACAGCATACAACATGTGCTAGGATTAACAAGCTTTGAGAAAGAAAAGAAAGGACCAGTGATAACATTTTATCTGGGGTGGGACGTGTTCTGGAAAATTGATGACTTAAAGCCACATTTTTAAATAATTTAAATTATGTGTTCATATGTGGGCTTGTGCATGTGAGCTCAGTGTCCTCAAAGGCCAGAAGAGAGTTATCAAATCCCCTGGAGCTGGAGTCACAGGCAGCTGTCATGGGTGTTGAGATAGTACATGAGTCCTCTGCCAGAGCAGTGCACACTCTTAGACATCTCTCCAGCCCCCAAAGCTAAGTGTTAATGAACATTTAGAACATCTCCATCTGCAAAGAGCAGTTCCTGGCTTACTTAATTTACCAGGTCAACTCATCAGCCACTCTAAATGAGAGAGGGATTTTCTTTTTCCACAGCTAAATTTCCAGAGGCCTGGAACACAGGAGGTGCTCAGACACATGTAAGGAACAAATGGAATCCATTAGGAGTTCTTGGTAAATGGTAATGTGCTACAGAGACAGTCAGCGCTGTTACTCATTATCGTTTGCATCCGTCTACTTCATTATTGCAATTTGTGCATTAGGAAACCAAGTCACTGCTGACACACTTCTATGTCTCAGAGATCAACCTTAGAGAGCTCTTGCTGGGAAAAAAAATCCTCCTTTTTCTTCCTGATGAAGACTGACCACAGGCTGTCACCTTTGCTGGAGAGAGAAGGGACGCCTGTCACTGCACCTCTGTATCGGAGGCTGCAGCAGAGCTTGGAGACAGTTCTGCAGAAGAACATCACTCATCTCTTGGCTCTTCCATTTGCTTATCACTGTTCTCCTAACACCCTGTCCACATGGACTGCAAAAGCTGATTGAGTTTATCTGAGCTGGAATTACTATGAAATCCAAATAAGTGGGGTTTAAGTGAAGATATGGTAGTCTTTAAGGTTTTTTTTTTTACATTTGTTTATTTATTTGCACAAGTATGGAGGTCAGAGGGCAACCCATGGATTGTGGGTTCTGAGGGTCAGAGTCAGGCCTTCAGCTTTGGTGCTAAGTGCCTTTACCCTCCGAGCCATCTTGCCAGCCCATAATACTCTTATAATTGTGACAACATCAACAACATAATTGTACTTCTTTGATGATGTAGTTAATACTCATTAGAAGGAATGTAATTAGGCTGGGTATGGTGGTGCATGCCTTCCCAGCACTCAGGAAGCAGAGGCAGGGGGATCGCTGTGAGTTTGAGGCCAGCCTGGTCCATCTAGGGAGTTAGGACGATGTAGAAACCCTGTCTCAAAAAGTTGGAGGAAAAAAAAAAAAAAGAAAGGAAGGAAGAAAGAAGAAGGCATATTATTTTCTCTTGGTTCAGAACTACTTTCCCTTGACACACGTTCCCTGTGTCCTTAAAGCGTACATCTAGACCCTGTTATCTTGTACCTTGGGTTACCATGACACCACTTCAGCCAACATCAGCACAACACAATCGCATTCAAATCCAGCCACACAATAGAGGGAATGCTTCCAATCTCCAAAGTTTTCTTGCTAGAGATGGCTTTCTTTTCTACTCAACTGATAGCAATCTAGTACTTTTCAGCAAATCATCTCTCTCTCTCATCATCCATTAGGCCTTCCCTACTGGAACATCCTCAAAAAGAAAAAAAAAAGCTAAATAATCTTCTATTACAGAGCAAAATATTCCTGTTCTACCAAATACCATTCTCCATGCCCAGCTCAGTTCCTTGTTCTTTAAGCAAAGTCTCTACCTGAGGTTGCTCTACTGAAACAGAAAGACTTTTCCAGTTTCCTACTCAATGCATTTTTATTCCCCTGTCTATTTCTTAGTCTCCTATTGGTTCCTATTAGCTAGCCATTCCTGGACCACTAGAGTTCTGGACTCTTGTATCATTTTTGGTTATACTAGGTGGTCTTTCCTGGTCCTAACTCCCGTGTTGGCATCTCCACTCCAGACCTCTCTCCCAGAACTCCAAACTGGGATACCTAGCAGCTGACTTAACACCTCTACTCAGACACTCAGTTGGCATCTCAACCTGAAATGCCCCAACCCAATCAGCCAGAGGCCCACAGTCCCTCGTTCTCGGTCTCGATCTCACGCTCTGTGTCCAGCAGAAACCCTCCTGCACTTACTCACTCAGCTCTACCTCTTCTCACCCGACCATCCTTTTCTTTCCCAATGAGGTTCGTCACTTCCACTATTATTCTCTTAGTGTATATTTACAATACAGGAACCAAGGCAACCCATGTAAAACAAGAGCCAGACAATGCCGCTCAGCTTGCCTTCTCTGAGAAGAAAACCAAGGTCTTCACAGTGGCCTCTAAGGTCTGGCCACCGCCCCACATGCTTCCTCTTCCTACAGATCATTCTGCTTTAGAGAGCCACACGCAGACACCTGCTGTTGTCTTCGTCCAGATGTGGCAGGGCTGACTCCCTCATGCCCTGCATTTTCCCCTAACGACACAGGCTCAGAAAGACCTTCTCTGAGCCCCCCAGCAATTTTCTATCCCATTCAGGATCATGTTTCCCATATTGCCAAATGGTTGTTCCTTCAATCAGAAGTTTAAGGTCTGGGGAAAGTTTAGAGCATAAGAAATGAGTGATCTCTCTGGTACCCTGACATTCCTCCAAATAGCCATGGGTCACCTAAGGCATGCAAGGACTGGAGTAGGGATCAGCCCTGTTTTTAATTGACATTTATGGAAGGATGATTGCTACGGACATGATCTTTTTCATAAACACTGTCAGAGGGAGCCTTCAGCTGGAGTTAAGAATCTGATGGTGGGTCTCCAAATAAAGTAGACTGTTGACAGTTCCAGCAACCCAGCCATTCCAATTAGGCTCTGGAAACCTTCAGGGATGGCTGTTGATGTGATGTAGTTAGTTTAATAAGGAAACTTCTGTGAATACAGCCCTCCAGCCAGATTCTATACGTGATGAAAATTTCTGTCTTGGTCTAGACCTGAAAAGAAAAAGGACTCCCTCTTGCTTTTCTTCTGTTAGTGTAATACTTTCACACTGCAGGGTACTCAGAGATTGTCCAGGAAGACATATGAAAGGTTCAGAACGGAAGCTAGAGGAACAAGGAGACCTGTTCCCCCTCCCGGAGGACAGCACTCCTAAAGCAATCCAAAGGTTCAAAGGCAGCAGAAGAAAAGGACACGTCACCAGAGGAAGCCGCAGCCTTAGCCAGTGATCTTGGCAGCTCCTTGAGAAGACCTGGTTAGAGCTGTCAACATGGAGTCAAACACACCCAGCACAGCTAAGCCCCTGGTGCAGACTTCCTTCCAGCAGCTGTGGTCCTGTGGTCCTTGCTTCTGTGTGGGCACTAGTTGAACCCCACCTGGATGCCAGAAACTTCTGTTTCCTCTGAGCTGCCTAGAGGCTGTAGGTCAGCATCTGATCACTGCTGTCCATCTCCCCTAGACGGAGGCTGACCCTCCCACCTTGTGGGCACCCTCACCACTGCGTCTGATTTTGATTCTTCACAGCAGCCACACCGTCAACCTCTCAAGTTCAGCGTTAGCATCTCTTTCTCGTCTCAAAGAGTGGAAGACAGGAGCGACTACATTGCGGACCCTCTTCACAAAAGGTTTCAGGTGAGCTGGTTTATTTGCAGAGGATGACAGACTTAAGAAAACACCATCTCCCATCCTTCCCCTACCTCTCTGGAGAGCCATCTTACCGAATCTTCATGGTCATGACCTTCCCCTTACGTCAATGACGGGAAAGATTCTTGGGAGGGAAAAGTTGGGCCAACTGGTGTTTCCTTAGTGACAGCTGACTGTGGGACTCAATGCTGCAGGTGACAGCATTGTAAGCATAAGTAAATGTAAGCGTAAGCAAACTGTGTTTCCACTGGAATGGAACAAGTCCTGGTACTGCGTGCTCAGGTGTCTCCCCGCACCTCCGCATACCTCTCACCTTCTCTTCCTTGTTAACTCTCTTCCTGGTTAAATAATTATTAAATTATTAAATAATCTTTATAGCACATTAAATAATCTTTTCAGCCGCCAGTGTGGCAGAGAACTATAGGTTATGGTATTTCTATCACCTATTTGTTGGTATAATCTATAACCTAAAAGGACAGTTGCAGCTGTCCTTGGCGTGACTCAATTATCGGTAAAATAGCCGTCAGCGCACTCACTGGACAGCTCTCTGGGTACTGGAGCTCTCTCTGCCGTGTGATTTTAAGACAATTGGGATCATACTGTTTATAGCAACAGGAGCTGTTGTACGTGTTCTACCTCAAAGCTGAAATGCCATCTCCACTGACACAAACACGTTTCAGGCCAGCAAAAAGCAGAACTATTAATAACTTGTTCAGAAAGGCAGCAGTCGGCTTTTTATCATAGCATGAATTGCTGCAAAGAAACTAGATTTTTGCAAAGTAGTGTGTTTTTTTTTCTTTGCCAGTAATGTCTCTCCAAAATATACATTATAGTCCTTTCTTGCAAGCAGAGGCTGTCATTTTCTTTATTTCAACTCATTTGTTAACTATACGTTCAACATTTGTTTCTTGCTTCTGGTTAAAAAGAAGCAATGGACAGAGCCATTTGTTAGAGGATATTTTCCGAGATTCCACTGTGTGCTCATTTCATCCTCATGGAAAAATTGGAAAAACAAGAGCTACCTGAACACTCAATCACCTTGAACGATGTCAATTTAGGAGGTCTCTGGTAGGAAGCTATGGATTCTCCTCAGCTGTACTTTGCTCAGCATCTATTTGATGCATTGGTGGATGATCTGAGAGGTGTGCTTTTCAGGTTAACTTCTTAAATTTAGTATAGTAAGAGAGCTGGGAAGCAGCTTGCTGATGAACCCAGTCCAAACCAAGTTCTACAAATGCTTCAACAGTCTAGGATCACTAGACAAAAAACTTGATAAGAAATAATATAAATGAAAAAAAAAACCCACTGTTAGGGGCTGAGAAGGGAGGGAGGCATGGCTCGAGCTCCTTGATAGTGGCCGGGAAAATGTCACGGAATGCCACCTGCTGTATTTATGTCACGACCCGTGAGTTCAGAAGAATTAGTTGTATGCTAGTGGTGCTCAACATGAAGATGCAGACATGGCCAAAGCTGAGGATCCAGGTTGATGTGTAGCTTACATCCTACCTATCAGAAGGATGCTGGCAAGGAATTAGTTAGGTAAGGTTAATATAGAAAGGGGAAGGCATCAAATTGCCTTTTGTCTTAATACCATGTATACTCTCCACACAAATATTCAATCAGGTATAATACCAATATCACAAATATTTTGTAAATGAAAATATGATTACACATTTTGAAACATGTAATTCATAGAGATCTTGACATGTTTTATATATCATAAATCTTTTCCCAAGGAAAGCTAGCTTATACCATGTGCAGGAACTGCTTTAGGCAGAGTTCACATTTATAAGGATTCTATTTCCACACCAGTGGAGAGATATTAGTTTGGGCTTACAAACTGGAAAATAGAAATAGTTTTGTAAAACAGCTACATTTTATGCATTTATTCTGTTGCAGTTGAAAAAGCATAATGAAGAAGAAAATTAGAAAGTATCTCATAATAATAACAATAATTTTGAGGATAATCCAAATGCATAGCTTCAGACTTTCTAAAATGCTTTGACAGATGTTACTCTATTTGTGCTTCAAAATAATAATAGGAGGTGGGCATTAGCTACACTCAGAGAACCAAGGAGCTGTCCAAGGTGACAGAGATGTTTTTTTTTTTTTTAAAAGGCTTGACTTCATTACTTCAGATCTGAGAGTCTAAAAAGCTCATCGATTAAGTACAGAAACTGAAATCAATACCCTTATAACGTAACTAATTTCTATTGGATATTGGTAAAATTAGAAAAAGTGAGTTTCTTCAGTTGCTCACTGTGGCTATTTCTGTCTGCTTGGAAACCAACCCCATTTCTGGTAAGAGGAATCTAACTGTCCATGCAGAGAGCTCCCTCCCTTCCACATCACACAAAGAAACACACACACACACACACACACACACACACACACACACACACACACACACACACACACACACACACACCCCTACCTCTATGATTAGCTTAGAGAGAGAAAATTGATTGATCCAAACCAGACTGATCTGAACTGATAGGACTCAACACCATACCTTCAAGATGGAAGGATCAACTCTCTTTGATGTCGGTTCAAACTGTAGAGGAACTGGGCTTGAAACTCTCCGGATGTAGAGGAGGCTTATTAGGGGAAGGAGCCAACCCAAAGGAATATAGAAAATCTCAGAGAAATGATCGTGGGTTTTTTTTTCTTCAGCAAGCCACAGGCACTACAAAAATCCTAAGATCAGTTCCTATGAAATGGGGTTTTCAAATATTGTCCTATTTATTTATTCAGTTGGAAATCTTTTCTACTGACTTTAAAAAACAAGGTAAAACAAGACAAAAACAAAAACAAAATGGTCTGGTTTGAATTGGCAACCACCCCTTGGCTAAGCACCAGCATGTGGAGCGAAGGCAGGAACACCAGAGCTTATGATCCTGGCTAGAAGAGGACCCGGACTTCAGAGGGACTTGACTCAGGACAGCCCTTTCCATGGAAGTCATCTTGAAGTGTTTTGTTGTTGTTGTTGCTACTCACATGCATCCAAAGAGTCCTTACTGACATGGTTCTTTAGTCACATTCCAACAGAATTAACTTTGAGAGGTCTGTGCCACCAGCCCTATTTCTTCTACATATTTTTTTTTTTAAAAAAAAACCCTTTCTTTTATTTTTATCACTAGAAAAAGGAAAGGGAGAGGAGAATGATAGAATTCTCTTCGCCTTTAAATTTTTAGCAAGGTCAGATTATAACAGCTGAAACTCTGACCCATGGACTCAAGAACTGGACTGAATATAATGAGGAGCATTCCAAAAATTTAACAAGTAGAAAAATAGCCTGGTGTGTGTCTTTGAGAGCAAGCTGCTCAATGTCAGCAGGCCTCAGGCACTCTGAAAACCACAAGGTCAGTTCCATTGAAACAGGGTTTTCAAATATTGTCCTATTTCTTTATTCAGTTGAAAATAGAATCTTTTCTATGGAGTTAAAAAAAAGGTCTGGTTTTAATTTCTCTAGAAAAATGACTGGAGGTGTTGAGGTCTGACTTGCGTCTGTGGGGACAGACTCCAGCCGTCTCATTTGCTTCTTTGACAGACTTAACGGAGAACGAAAGATTCCAGATGTATAATACAAGGAGTGAACCTCAAGGGGGCGGCTCTCTCATTTCTTCTGATTATGTAAAGACTCGATATGAGGATAAAAAAGACCCTGACCATATGGGCATTCCTAAGCCCACAGTTGTCAGAGCTAGAGGGTGTACTTTGAGAAGAGGCGGTGGATTGAATAAATTAATAAAGAAAGCACACAGCACTTTAGGTTTATATCTGTTTTCTACCTGGGCTTGGTGTGAGGCCTTCAGTGGCAGGAGTAGTCAGTCTGGCTTCTTGGCTCATAGACAGCATCAATATCTCTGAAGCTGAGCTGTCAGCTTGTCCACTGGACCAGCTGTCAATCAGGAAGCTCCTATGTCAAAGGGTTTTTTCTTAACCTTCTTTTTGGTTGCATATTATCTGCCCATGCTTAAGTCTGAAGAGTTTCTCTTTAGACCATGCAAGAAAAACTTGAAATCATGGGCAGGCAAAGCCTTTATAAGTAGGACCTCTCTGATGGAAAATCTAAATTAAAATGGAGTCACCAACTGATGGACATTAGAAAGTATCTGATGTAATACAGCAATAAAAAATTGTTTCTTCCAACATAGCTGTTATTTTCTAAGGCTCATTTTGTAACTTCCCAAAATGCTGAGCCCTGGGTAGAACTTCCAGGAGAAACACGTCTTTTCTCTTAGGAGGAATGGGATAGTGTAAATAAATAACAAGCTTCCTTCTCTTTTCAAAGAGGGATAAATACTTTTTTTGTGGACATCTGTACTTCTCTAGTTAAAAATTCTATGTACTCTGTGTCTTTTAAAAGTCCAAAATTTCAGGGCTGGTGCTCTAACCCGGTCATCTTGCCATGAGAACATGAGAACCTGAGTTCGGATCCCCAGCACCTTGTAAAAAGCCTGCATGGCAGTGTGGCCCTGTCATCCTAGTGCTGAGGCTCCCTGGGGGCTCACTGGCCAGCCAGCCTAGTACACTCACTGAACTCCAGGTTCAGGGAGAGACTGTCTAAAAAAATAAAACAAACAAACAAACAAACAAACAAAAAACATGTGGGTTGATTGAGGAAGATACCCAATGTCACCCTCCGGCCTCAACAAGCACAGATGTATCAGTGCCCCTGCCCCACACATGCACATATGCATACAACACACACACACACACACACACACACACACACACACACACACACACACACACACAAGTTCTAAATTTCATTTAAGGAAAAAAGAATCCTCTTCTCACTTAATGTTTTATACAATCATGTCACAACATAGTATTTCCATAGGATTTCCTGGGCTGTATTCTTCTATAACTTGGAAGTGGCAGAGATGGATTCCCCCATAGGTTCATAGATTTGAATGCTTGGTCTCTAGTTGATAGAACTATTTGGAAAGGATTAGGAGGTGTGGCTTTACTGGGGGGAAGTATGTCCCTGTCTGGGCAGGCTTTAAAGTTTCAAAAAACCCACATCTCTCCCAGTTAGCGCTCCCTCCCTCCCTCTCCCCCTCCCTCTCCACCTCCTCCCCTGTCTTGTAGCTGAATCTCAAGATGTGAGTTCTCAGCTACTGCTCCAGTGCCATGTCTGCCTGGCTGCTGTCATGGTTCCTGCCATGACAGTCATCAACTAACCCTCTGAACTGTAAGTCCCAAATAACCTCTTTCTTTTTTAAGTCGCCTTGGTCTTGTTGTCTTATCACAGCAATAAAAAAGTAACTAAGGCAACTATCTCTGCCTGTCTGTCTGTCTATCATGTATCTATTAACATCCATCCATCCATCATTCCATCCATCCATCCGTCCATCTATCCATCCATCCATCCTTCCTTCCTTCCTTCCATCCATCCATCCATCCATCCATCCATCTATCCATCCACCCTTCTTTCCATCCATCCACTATGTGTTTTTCCATACAGCCTTAATAGTTTATACTATACTTTCACACATATTATCTGAGAAGCAGGCATTGTCCACATCTTAAACCAAGTACATTAAAGTTCAGAAATACATAATGACTTGGTCCAGGTTGCACAGCCAGAAAGAAATCAACTCAGGCCGGGCGGTGGTGGCGCACGCCTTTAATCCCAGCACCCGGGAGGCAGAGCCAGGTGGATCTCTGAGAGTTCGAGGCCAGCCTGGGCTACCAAGTGAGCTCCAGGAAAGGCATAAAACTACGCAGAGAAACCCTGTCTCGAAAAACCAAAAAAAAAAAAAAAAAAAAAAAAAAAAGGAAGAAATCAACTCAGAACCCAACTGAAGACCCCCTGAAGAAAACAGCGTCACTGCTGAAGAAACTCCCAGGCAAGGCTGTCTGTGTACAGAGTCTGCTCTGGCCCCCACACAAAGCTTTCTGCAGACACAAGAAGACAGAGTGTCGCCAAGATGGAAAAAGGGTCTACTTTGTTTGTTTTTCAAGACAGGGTTTCTCTGTGTAGCCCTGGCTGTCCTGGAACTTGCTCATAGACCAGGCTGGCCTTGAACTCACAGACATCTGCCTGCCTCTGTCTCCCAAGTGCTGGGATTAAAGGAGTGCATCACCACCACCACCACCACCACCACCCGGCTCAAGAGTCTCTACTTTATCTTCTGTAAACCTCACAACTTTTTATCTAACAGGTTTCCTGATAGCAACCACGAGCTGACTCATAAGGTTTCCACTAAGCTATTCGTGACTTCTTCCTTGTGTTACTTGTACCTACATATACAGATTACAACACATGGGAAACTGCTATTTGTTGAACGGTTCTCAAACTATTTTATAGCACTGGACATCAGGGGCTATTGGAGAAGAAGGCTGACAGAAGATCTGAGTCATAGTAAACTGCCACCTATTTACTGTGATGCCCAGCCCTCACCCACCTCAGTGCAGATAGACTGTTCGGAGGATTCAGTAAGAGAAGGGTACAGGAAACCCAGTAGGGAAAACAGGGACCAGCAGGGACGGTGGCAGCAGGGCCCCCGCATGGGTGTTTCCATTTCCTTCCCTTTAATAATATCAAAAGAATGGAGATCTGTGGAACTAATACATGTAAAGTACTTCCAAATGAGGAAGTAATTGATCTAGTCATACATATTAAGTAATTCTTCGTAGATCAAGAAATATTAGGCCTTCAACTGAATTAACTTTCTAATGAATTAGAAACAGTTTGGAAAAGGCCTTTGGAGTGGCTCATATCTGCTTCAGGCAATATTTTGGGGCTTTGTTTTCTTTTCATAACCATGAGAGCAGTCAAAACAGAAGGAATTCCATGCTGTGGATTTTCCTTGGTAACCTCTAAGTTGATGCTGGTGCAGAGGAATGTGTTCCTCTTACTGTTTCTATATTTGTGAAAACATACGCAGTATTTCATTTTTCCCATGAATTTCTGCAAAGGGAAGTCCTTTCTATAAACGGCCACTGCATTGCAGCTTGTGGGGACTCTTTGCTCTTTTCTTCCTGAGTCTAAGACTGTCCCTCCTGAACACCAGAAATCCAGCCTCTTCCTTGGCTCACTTCAAGAGTACATTGGCTTTTCCACAGTGTCACTCAAGAAAACTGCCAAGTGTTGCAATTAGACCCTAAATACTGGGGCTATTTTCCTCCATCTGGTGTATTTCTCATATTTACATTTATTGCCTCATCTTCACAGGAATTAGAACATAATACTGTTCTGCCATGTATGAGATGCACATCAGCAGTGTGGAAGGCACCTTATTTACGCTACAAAGAGATGTAGCAGATGCCAAGGTCCTTGGGAAATCGAAAAGCACCATACACACGAAGGCATAGTTATGTAAGTGTGAGTGTGACATTTATTTCTAAGGGGTAGGGAAATGGAGACCCATTTCGTAACTTCCGGGCTAATGAGCTCAGTTTAGCAGCACAGGCCAGGGAAACAACATTTTCAGTATGGCAGAAAGACCATTGTCTAGAATTGCTTACATCATTGTGCTAACTTTTCAAAGTGCTATTGGTGTTAGAATCCACTGTGGTTTTCACGCTGGATGCCAGAGTAGTGTATTTATATTGTGGTCAAAGCAAACAGCAGCCACAATATTTGCAAAGTGTCTATATTCCAGATGGACCGATCTATCTATCTATCTATCTATCTATCTATCTATCTATCTATCTATCTATCTATCTATCTACCTATCCACCCATCCTGTGTATTTGTGTGTGTGTGTGTGTGTGTGTGTGTGTGTGCGCGCACGTGCATGCGTGTGCCTGTGTACATGCATGTGAGTGCAGCATGCCACAGTACACATGTGAAGGTCAGAGGAGGGAACTGAGTTGGTTGTCTCTTTCCACATGTAAGTTCCAGGAATGAAGCTCAGGTTATCATGTTTGGTGGCCGGTACCCTGACCCACTAAACCATCTTGCTAGCCCAAGACAGAGATCTTTCATATTGGTTTAAATTGGAAACGGGGAATTAAAATACTACCCTAGCATTACATTTTCTTTTTTTTTTTTTTTTTTTTTTTTTTTTTGGTTTTTCAAGACAGGGTTTCTCTGTGTAGCTTTGCGCCTTTCCTGGAGCTCCCTTGGTAGCCCAGGCTAGCCTCGAACTCACAGAGATCCGCCTGCCTCTGCCTCCCGAGTGCTGGGATTAAAGGCGTGCGCCACCACCGCCCGGCGCATTACATTTTCAATATCCACTAACAAACGAGTTTGATAGGTGGAATGGATATTATGCTGATCTCAATTTAATTTTGAACTCAGATTCTTTCTTTCCTGAAGCAACGTAGATCTTCTGGGCAGATTTCAAGAAGGCAAAAGTCCCGTGAGTTACTGCAGCCACTTAGAACTTGAAGGTTTTTGGCCTTGGAGCCCCAACAGAGGGGCTCAGGTGAACAAGAAGATGCAGAGGGGTTCCTAAGGATGAGAACCTGTCTTGGGGATCTCCTACTAACTCTACCCCCTTCTTTTAGCAGTAAAGAAAGCAAGTTTAAAGGTGGACTTCCATATTTTATGGAAACTAGAGAGGGGATTAACCCACCTCTTGTAAGCCTGTTGGGAGAGACCCTTGGGGAAGGGGCACGGGAACCACACTGCTGGTTGGAAAGATGCTTTCTTATAGGGATTTTAACTGCTAATTCCAACCACTGAAACCCAAGTCGAGTAGCTCAAGGTACAAGTTCAGGGCAAGATACGGTCTGGGGCAAGTGTTTTAGACTGTTTTAAAAAAAACGGATTTTAAAATTTTGTACAAAATTTGTACAGCAAATGACTCCAACTCCAGCTGGGGAAGATTAAGAAAAAAAAAAAACCAACAAAACAAAGCATCAGCTGAGCACCTGACTATAATTAGAGTCAGGTAAATTGCACCGTTCAAACAACAAAATCACCAAGTGTATTTTGAACGGTTACCGTTTCGGAATGGCACAATTTTAAGCAGCATACAATCATTACTCCACGATTCTTGTCCTTGCGAGCAGATTCTCAAAACAAATTCCCAAACTAAAATGAATACAGCCTAGAGAACTGCAATCCCAGGATCTCTTTTTCTTATTGATCAGATTCCGGTAGCGCTATCTTCTTCTTTTTTTTTTTTTCCTCTGCAGCTACAAGTGCTATATTGAACTGCAGGATGCTAGACGGCTTCTAATAAGCTCCAGGCCGCCGATGGTGTCTCTGTCTCCATCAGTCATTCGATCCCTGTTAGCTGGACCCGGGAGGTAAATACCTATGCTTGCAGCCCTTCTCCCACGGCCCATCAGCCGCCTAATCTCACTCTGCTTTCCGCTTTCCTCACCTGGCCAGATAAAGGCTCATTCAATTTTCTCAAGGCAAGACAAGTCCTAAAAGGGATGCATTTCAGGGAGCAGTGACAAGAAAAAGGATGCAGGTTATCAAAAGTATTCCTGGTCCTGCTTGGGATTCTGAAGAAGAATCCAAGGGGACGGTTTTGCCGGGTTACTCTGAGTGTACTGACAATAGACAGAAGAGTAATTAAATCCTCTTTGAAAAGACTCTGCCCTCTGTGGAGACATTTCATGAACGATAGGAGTAGCGGAGGCAGGTAATTTTTGGTTACTGAAGGTGCCTCCATCAATAATAGTTAATGCTCATTAAAGACCCATCCTGTCTTACCCGGGAAGACAAGGTTTCAGAAACGACTGAATTTTAATGACTGTATAAAGGCCATGTGGTTCAAGGTTGAAAACCATGTCTCTGAAATGTTTCCATTAGGTAAATTGAACCACACGTGTCCCACAGATACCAAGAGCGGGACACAAAAGAGTGGCTTGAGGTGGAAGTTCCCATCCTCCCTATTTCAAAGAGCTTCCGTTGAAACAGCAGCAGATTTACAGACAATACCCAACCACAGAGAACAGGAAAAATGATCCTTTTCTCCTTTCTCCCATATTCCATCCTATTTAACAAAATCTGTAAGTCCCGACACCGCCATTCCTGAGAACAATTGGGTATTGGGAGAGAGCATGGCAGGCCCTCTCTCACCAAGGCATGGTGTAGTCCTGCTTTCTAGAACATTCCCTTCACATATTTCTTCCTTGAGTTAAAACACAGAGTGTCTACCAAAGACTCTCAAAAACACAATCTCACTAAACAGTTGAGAAAAAAAAATTAACAACCGAGCCAAAACAATCATAGTCAAATTTTCACCTCTGAGTTCTCAGCTAATGTGTGGGAGGCAGAAGGCAGGCTCTCAGAACTTGGAGCTCAGCCTTCAACGACAAAGTGAAGAGCTGATTCTGCCCATGGCTGTCCATACATCCTTAGCTCCGGAAGGTGGGTGTGTGTGTGTGGGGGGGGCAAAGTTGCAGAAAGAGCTGCCCATCTGACACGGATGTGTGTCACCGTCTAGTTAGGACTGACTCGAGTTTCTGAACAGAGATCCAGGGACACAGGAGAGTGAACATTTTGTACCAAGGAGGGAAGGGCTGGCCAACAGAGCTCTCTTTCCAAACATCTGCATCAGGCAGCATTGTTATTTCTAACTGTCGAAGGAGACAGTGTGAGATGCTGCAGCTACTCCCACGAGGGGGGTTCTCTATAAACACGTGAGCTTGGGAGGAAATGACCTCACATGAAGCTATTTCTTTCCCCCAAAACTTCTGCTCCGCCATCCACATTTAAAACCTAGAGCTTATTATTCCTTTTGTTGTGACTTGATTCTGACTCAATTATATTCCTTTTCCACAAAGACTTTGTGAGAGCACTGAGACCAGCTAGTTACAACTAATTCCCTGAGAGTGGGGTTCAATGATATATATAGAGATCTCTCCATCTCCTAGAGGGGGCTGGTTCAAGCTAGTTCAAGAGAGCACAGGATGCAGCAGCAACACTTTATAGAAATGGTCAAGGTCAACTTAGGCGTGGGTAGTAGGCACCCGTCGTGAGCTACTGCCCAGTATTTGAATGCATTCCCTGCCGCGGGTGAAAGGCAAACACATCACAGAGGCTGCGAACACCTTACCTGAGCCATCTGCCTCTCCAGCTTGGATCGGGGGATATCATCAAAGTAGTTCTCATTTCTTCTCCTCCTTGCATCGCCCTGCATGATAATGTGAGGAACGTCTAGGGAGCCACCAGTGGTGTAAGTGCTTTGGCTAAGTGATGGAGACAACTGAGGAGGAGTGTGATTACCACTGGGTTCCTGAATGGAAATACATCATGAAATAAATACCATGCTCTCGTGGCTAGCCTTTGGTTTCAAAAAAAAAAAATTGTGAAATACAAACACAGCATGCCATAGGGGGTTGGGGGGTGGGGTGGGAGTAGCTTTCATTCACCTGCTGGGATGGCCAACAAGCCATTGTTAATTCTACAGGGGGTGGGAGTAGCTTTCATTCACCTGCTGGGATGGCCAACATGCCACTGTTAATTCTGTGAATGGTGTGGTGAAGCCAATACTCCTGCCTCCCACTGGTTACACGCCAAAGGTTTAAAGTATAAAGAATCACACTGTTGTTGTTTTATTTTCTAATCCAGTACTTTGGATGATCTTAGGAAGGAGGTTCATCTCAGTGGGGCACCCCCAACACTATCGTGTGTTTACCGGGGATGGGACCATGGGCAGCGCATCCTCACTGCGGTGGATGCCGTGACAAGAAACTAACGCGGGACATTGAGATGGGTCCTTGATCCTCCCTCTACCAAAGTGTGATGGGACACAGGCCTGGGAAGTGGACACAGTATGGCAACACAGCATGTCACGCGACGTACAGACTGCGGAGCAATGCGTATACTGACAGAGGATGCTTTTTCCAACAGCAAAGACAACTCTAGCTGCAGACCGGCCGGAAGGGGCAGGACACAGTGGCTGCACTCTGGAGGGCTGGAATCATGAGATTCTGCAGGCCACTTCTTCCCCTGACTTCCTTTGACAGAGTCGGACCCACTTTTGCTAGGATCCCCTTCCCCCACCCACCCAGTCTTTAATTATTATCTCCGTAAGTCT
The DNA here is from genome assembly GCF_049852395.1 of Peromyscus maniculatus bairdii. Taxonomy (NCBI): domain Eukaryota; kingdom Metazoa; phylum Chordata; class Mammalia; order Rodentia; family Cricetidae; genus Peromyscus; species Peromyscus maniculatus. The sequence continues at coordinate 16,159,364 of NC_134869.1, read as the reverse complement.
TTTCTTGGGAGTCAGGGTGAGCGGCTCAGAAGGGAAAGGCCGGGGAGCTGTGTAAACCGGAAATGGCTCCTCTGAAGAGATCTCTCAGTGCATTTACATGGATGGTGCTCGGAGCTTTCCCTCTTTCCATGAAGTAGAGGGAGACAAGATAATAAGCCCTTTCTAGCTTAATTTTTCTAATGTATTGGAGGCCTCTTAGGGAGGGATAGAAATGAGCCTTATCTCTGCTCTCCTTATTCCCCAAACCCTGAAGTAGCCTACAGATAGCTTAGCCTATACTGATGCCCCTGGTCCTCAGGTCCTCTTGGCTTCTGGAAGGAGCATCTCACGGACTCTATTTTCCTCTTCCGAGCTGAGTCCGATTCATCAGTCTAGAAGTGTCTGTCCTGTCCAGCCCCCCCCCCCCACTACCACCCTGACTGTGGCCTGCAGTTCGCCGACTGTCACCTATCAGGGCCATTTATTTCCCCAGGAGCATGTGCAGGGAGGCCTATGCTGGTGCTCACCATTTATGGCTCCCTTTCCTGGCATTTGAGAGGGGAATAAGACACAAGCGAGTGCAGGACTAAACCGAGAACTGAGCTTGTCAGGGAGACGTGGCTTTCTAACGGACTTCTGAAGAGATCACGTGGGCTTCGTGAAGGCGGGGCCTATGGCTATACTCTTTTTACAAACATCTTGCCAGAGACGATCACCTCTTGATTTCTTTTGGCCCCTCCCTTCTCACTTTTCTTTTTTGTTTTTACCTCCTACGATTTCTCTCTAGTTTTTCTACCCCATGTTTATAAAAATATAGCTGAAGGAAACACTTGCTAGCTGACTTCATAACATTTTAGAGTCTATAGTCTTTAATTTTTTGAAGTGGGTAAAAACGGTCATTTTTCATTTCTTGAAAAAAACAAAAACAAAAACAGAAGGACCCTGAGGTTAATTTTAAATCGATCTGTACTTAGCTGTGGTCCCTGATCGATTTTGTTTCTGTGGGTTTGAAGAGTCTGACAGAAAGTTCATTTCCTTTCTCTTGGGAGGGAGAGACTGGGGATGAGGAGGCAGTCTTTCAAAGGTGGTGGCTGGTCACACTGAATTCCCTTAGAGTGTATTTCTAGGTCTCTGAACTACATATTGGGAAAACCAACCAATCAAGAGAGAGACTGTTTTCTATACAGATAAGGCAAGCAATGAGGAAAATAGCCTGTACTTCCACTTCCACAACTTCGGTCATCAGATGGCGCAACATACTTTTTGAGAAGGGTAGAGAGCAAAATGGCCGTGGCGGCACTTACCCTGAGGGTGATGGACCGAGGGGGCTTCTGTGGAGGGTCCTCGTGCAGCCTGTCTCCCAGAGATGCCAAAATGCGTTTCCTGTGGCCAATCAAACTGATTTTTAAAACCTGAAACAACATGTATTTGGGTTAACTATTTTATCTGAGGGGGGAAAACATATTTTGTAATAGATGTCCTACAACACGAACAGTACAAAGAGGTTTACGCAACATCAGCCCTGCCCTGTGAGAGACTGGGTACGAAATCAGGGGCACGCTTCGGTCTAGAGGAGTTCGAGGGAGCTAACAACCAGAAAGAAAGCAGAGGGGGGCCCTGGTCTCACTCTGCACATTGGCTATGAGACCCCCTGAAACATACACCGGCTCTTAGCAACGACGCGCTGAAAACTCCCTGGATTCCTAACGCTTTTAGAAGAAAGGTTAAGTTCCCTCCAAGCCTCATGGCAAAGAGTCTGGCGCAGTCTGTCCCTCTCTATCCGTAACCTTGTTTTCTCCCCTCCACACAGAATTCTCGGTCATATAGGCCTGAATGACTACGCCTGGATGCCTGAACACACACACACACACACACACACACACACACACACACACACACACACACACACACATCCTCACCTGGGGGCCTCTACACTCCCCCATACCTCCCTCCACCTCCTCTCTCTCCGCTCCGGCACCTGTGGAACAGTTGCCTGGAGACTTTCAGGTAACCACACTTCTGTCCACGCTGTTACTCAAATGCTGTCTCCTGAGGAAGAATTGCTCCAACCTCTTCACTGAAAACGCCGTACCACAGTCCCATAGACTCTACCATGTGTTTGTTTGTTTGTTTTTTTCCTAAACCATTCTTTGCAATGACTTTGTCGGAATGCTTGTGTTTCTGCACCAGCCCTTCCCACTTGGTCCCCCTAAGAGCAGGGCCCCGGGATTTGTTTATCACTGTTACTTCTGCAATGCCCAAAGCAAGCCGCGAAACAAGGCGGGGAGGGGGCTGGGAGTGGGGCTCCATGAACCAGAAGGAATGGGTGTGAATGGGGATTAAAGGAGGCAGGTTAGGGTGTGAATGGTTGCTAGTGCTGCCCGCTTGGGGTAGACTGGGTGTTCCAGGACAGGGCTTTCAGAGGTGGTGCTGCATCTGTGGAGGAGATATAAAAAGGCAGCCTGGGTCCCCCGTCCAGTCCTGGAGTGACTGACAGCCACTGCCCTCTGTCTCCCCAGCACCCCTATCTGGAAGGGCTTCTCGACTTACAGATGAACTGTGGTTCCGAGAAGTTAAGTTACTTACCCAAGAGCCCTCGTGTGAAGACTGTGGGATCTGAATCAGGCTTGTCTGATTGTTAAGCCAGTTTTACACAAAAGGTGAATGCTGTGAGGCTTTGGGCATACCTCCAAATGCCACTTTTTAAAACAATAAATTATGAATACAATCATAAGATATTTTCCCCCTTTTGTGTCTATGTGTGCCCCTGGATGTAATAGCTCTTGACACATACCAAGTTTCTAGCTATAAAAACTATTTTTCCATTCCTATCAAGTTTTACAGAAGAGGAGCTGAAATTTACATAACATGTATATGCTGATATATATATATATAAAACATCTATATAAATCTATACAAATTTATATTATAATCTTAATATAGTATATATAATATTTTATATTTATATAACATATAATTAATTTCAACTATATAGAACACATATAATACACACATATATAAAATATATATATTATGCTACCTTGAATTTTGCTTACTTGCTACCTATTGGTTGCTTTGCCTAAATTGATTTAGGTTTAAGGTTTTTTTTTTTTAAACATTTACTTATTATTTCATATGCGTGTCCATGGGCACACGAGTGCCACGCTACACATGTCAAGGTCAGAGGACAACTTGGCAGAGTCAATCTTCTCCTTCTGCCATGAGGTTCCAGGGGATTGAACTCGGGCTGTAAGACTTGGCAGCAAGCACGGTTACTCTCCGAGCTGTCTAGCCAGGCCCTAATTTAAGTTTTCAAGAGCTCCATGTCTTATCCCTTTTACATGGTCAATGCTAATCAAGTTGACCTGCCCCACAGCCCTGTCGTTTTATAAGCCCTGATTTTCCTCTGGGCTGAGGAATCCTAACGTTTGCAAGTGTGATTTGATAAACAGCTCCTCTCTGCTATCTGTGATTTCACCTGGGCACTCTCCCACTTTATTACCATGGCTTAAGAAGGTCGAAAAAACACAGCTCAGAATATTCCGGGGCTAAGCGAACCATGGCTATCAGTTGGAGCAGGATGCTGTTTTCTGCATTTAATGACCTCTTGTAGATGCTCATTTTCAGTTCGCCTGATGGAAGGCTGATCTCTTAGATGCAGTGAGAATATAAATATATACACGAGACAAAGGTGCATATTGACCGTAAAATCTTTTAATTTTGCTGTAGCGGGTAGTTCAAATCCCTTTAGTCTAGGGAGAATGGTTTGGATTATTTCTCCCTAAGTTCCTTATCTTCCAGTTGTCCACGCAGGAGCCCATCTGCCATCCTTCTGCCCACTCACGTAGCCTGGCTCTGTCTCTCTGCATTTCTATTAGCCAGCTTGGCATTTCACTACATGGAAGAGCATAGAGATTTCACTGAATCCTCCTTGCAGATATGAATATGCTAATGAAGCGTAGTCCTGTGCTCATAACTCACAGGCAGCATTACCTTTTGGAGCCAAAGAAATGTCCTTATATTCTTGTATTCTTTCATTTTAAGCATCAAGATCAAAGATTCTTCCATCTCAGAAAATATACAACACTAATCTTTTGCAAAGATATTTTTGCAAGTCTAAACATACTTCATTTTATTTTGCTTTATTTTGTATGCATAGGTTTTTTTTTTTAAACCTGCGCGTACATCTGTGGACCACTTGCACACCTAGTACCCAAGGATGTCAGAAGAAGACATCAGATCTCCTGCATCAGGAGTTAGAGATGGTTGTGAGCCACCATGTGGATGCTGTGAATCTAACCTGGGATCTCTGGAAGAGCAGCCAGTGCCTTTACTAATGAATCACCTCTGCAGCCCCTTCTAATTCCCTTTTATTTTCATTCTCTATTACTTTGCCCAAAAGCTTCTAGTGGATGTCATTCCTGCTCCCCCTAAAATCCCTACTTCCTTTTTTTCCCAGCAAGTGATTGAACCCAGTGCTCATGGTGCGATGTTGGGCCTCTGACTACTGCTAAGAAATGCTCTTTTGATATTTTAAATATAGATACCCAATTCATGTTCTGAAAAACAAATGAACCCACCCAACACTGACACTGAACCACAACTGCTGTAATTTCACTCTTGTATTTGGTTTCCTCTCTCACACTCAAGTTTGAGACAAGTGACTTGACTCCTCTGGCCTCAGTTTTCCATCAGTAACACAAGGGGACATGGTTGCCAATGGTGGTAAAGGTCATCAGAAAAATAAAGAGCAAGTGTGGTGGTATACATACCAGGAACCTTGGTACTTGAGAGCAAAGACAGGAGAATCACTCCAAGTTCAAGGCCAGCCTACTTTATGTAGTGAATTCTTGACTCCAGGCCAGACAGAGAAAATCTCTCTCTCTCTCTTTCTCTCTCTCTCTTTCAAACACACACACACACACACACACACACACACACACACACACACACACAAAGGAAGAAAGGAAGGAAGGAACATAGGAATGAAGGAAGGAAGTCGTAAGAAGAGCTGGCACACTACCTAGAGCATTCACCTCATAGTATTGGAAGGTACTCTGCACACTACCAGAGGAAAAAGGCAAATGCCAACCCAGCTACAAGCTTTTCAGTCTACAATGGTGACCTGCCCGCAAGATGAGCTAGTGTAATAATGGCATAAAATCTGTAGGAGTAACCATCCAATATCTAATTTGATTTAAAGCCCACTTTATGAGATGGAACCCATCCCTGATACTGCTCAGGTAGCCAAGAACCTGAGACCGAATATACCTGGGACCTAGGGGAAAACCCAAATACTAATGTTCCACTCAAGGAATGTAGCAATAAAATGACTCCTGATGACATTCTGCAACACTCAAAGATCAGCACTTTGCTTTACTATCTTCAGAGAAGTTTCTGTCTGCAGTAGACGGGAGCAAATACAGAGACCCACAGCTGGACAATGTGCAGAGAATGAGAGACCTTGGAACACTCAGTCCTAAAAGGGATGTCTCCAACAAATCCCTCCCCGCAGGGTTCAAGGAATCTTGCAGAAGAGGAGACAGAAAGATTGTAAGAGCCACAGGTTATGGAAGATGCCAACGAAACAAGACCGTCTCAACACAGCAGGCCCAATGCACATTTGAACTCATAGAGACTGTGGCAGCAACCCACATGGCCTGCACAGGTCTAAGCCAGATATGGTCCCAGCACTGAGAGGGGAAATTGAGACACAAGCCCTTATCCCTAACCCAGATGCTATCCCAATTGATAATGGCTCACAAATGAAAAATTAGTCTTCTTTAATGGAGTCTCACCAGGTAGACAAACCACTCTTAAGGTCAGGCCCCATGCCCAGCTGCAGATGGCCAACACAAAATGAACTCAATGGCATTTTTGGAGGTTCTTTGTCTTTTACTGTTTGGACAGGGCTCCCCCATTCCCTTACAGGTCCTTTGAGTATCTATTATGGTTTCTGATTCTGTGTTTTAATGGGATTTCTGTGTATCTTTGGGTCTAAATGTGTTAGTTGAGCTTTTCCTTTGGCTCTTTCTTCTTCTGTTTGATTGGTCCTAATCTGGTTTTTTGATCTAATTTTGTTTTATTAATATTGTTATTTTTTAGTTGCCTATTTGTATCCTAATGAGAAAAAGAAAGGGTATGGATTTGGGTAGATGGGACAGTGTGGGGTGGGTAGGAGGGGATCTGAGACAAGAAGCCATCATCAGAATATACTGAATTAAAAGAAGAAGAGCTGACATGCAGAAGATGGTCCTCCACCATGTGTTTGCTCCAGTGAATGGGACCCTGATGATACACAGGCTCTTGACCCACAAGAAGGCAGACATGGCCATGCTCACAGTGCTCATCAAAGAAGCTGGGACACTGTATTATGGCGAGAAATCCACAAAGTCTGATTAAAGGGCAAGAAATTTATTAGGGGACAGAAACTCATTATAGCACGGGAGATTTATTGTAGGGTCCTAGAAAGTTGAGCTATGGTCCATGCTGTTCTTCTGCCTGGTCCATCTCAGCAAGAAAACCATGAGGGAGAGCCAGCTGCCTGTGTGCATCCCAGGTCTTAAGGGTACTGAGAGGCCACATCCCAGGGGCATGTACTTCAAGGTCATGGGCAGGTGGAGCAGTTACCTGCTGCATCTCTGGGGTGATGCTTCAAGGTCATAGACAGAACAGCTACCCACTACACTGTATGAAGAGTTTCAGGTCACCTCTTCAGAGCTCTCATTGACCCAAGGCATCCTCTATACTACAGCTTCATATTGCCTTCCCCATAGAACAACCAAGAAGAGACTGCGTCGACAAGCAGAAAACAGACGACTAAATACAGAATGGCAATTTATGATAAGGGCATGTGAATAATCTTATTATTATTTTTTTAAGAATTATCCCATATCACAGAAGACCCAGTAACTGCAATTTGTTGACGTTATTCTGTATTCTATATAATATCTGTATTAGAAAGTATACCAAGTGTACTCTATATGTGCACAAATGCCTCATCTAATCCTTAAGGTAACCTAAGCATTCTCCTTTTCATGATGCCAAACCTGAGACTCAGAAAGACTGAGTAACTGTGGGCCATCCCGCCACAGATGTCAAGGCTTAGAACTGTCCATCACCCCTCAGTCATTATTAACTGCTTGCCAAGCTCCTCCTCCTACTGTTCTTTCCATACCTTCTGGCCTCAGGCACGCCATTGATCATGCCATGATTATACTTAAGAGGGGGCTTCTCCTATTGGGTCTCAACCACCTGAAAACATTTGAACAACTCATTTCTTTTACAACTCTCATAGCAGGGTTAAAATTTATGGCCCAAAGAGCAAGAACTTTCTAGAATCCCCTGTGATTCAACCCAAATTAGTGAATATCAGAGAAGGCAGGTAACTTTTGGCTTCAAAATTCTCAGGTTGATCAAAAGAAATCCAATGGGCAGGGCAAGTGGAGAATATTCCAGAGAAAGACTGTTAAATGAACAAGGCAATATGGTCTGGCTTGAGTGAGAACGGCTTCTCACTGTCTTTGTAACTGGAGCTCTGGAGTGGTGGCATCCTGGACACCCAGGATCTGGAACCCAACCCTCCTTTAAAAGCCTACAGCATTAGAGAAGAATTTCATAGCATCCTTACTACTGCCTGGGTGAACATTATTTTGGACCTAACGAAAGTAAAAGACAAAACAAAGGAAAAATATTGGGCATTTAGTTATTTTAAGATATCAAGACAATTCAGTTCAACTAACAAAATATTAGGTTTTTGTCACAAATCATTTGGAGGATACCAAGGGGAAGCAACTTATGGAGCTTCTAAGGTCGAAAAGATTGGGCACAATAGGTGAACTGTCAAACCATCAGTGAAGAAAACAATTACTGTCTACATGTACGTGAGGAAATGGTTCTGACTGCAGAGTGACCTGGACCCAGAGGACAAGGAACTAGATAGAGAAGGCATCAAAGACAGAAAAGAGAGAGCTATGGGATCAATCTTACTATACGTTTTAAAGATGGTCATTATTGCAACTGTCATGGTGTCCACAGCAAAAATATTGTTTAAACAACATGGGCCTCCTGGAGTCTTCTAGAGTGTCAATTAAAGAGGACAGCCTCAGAAACTCTGTCCCAAGTTTGGGCAATAGGAGAATATCTGTGCTGGCTGGCAACACTATAACATTATGCGCCTGTCATTTATATGTCCAGGTTTAGCCGCCAGAGTTCTGCCAGACAGACAGTATCATGACATTCCCCTTGCGTGGAACAGTTCACATCAGAATATATGTCAGAGTAAAGATGAAAGTTACCGTGAGTAGACTTTTTCTTTTTAAAATTAATACGCTATAAATTAAACGTGTTAAGTTTAATGCGGTGTAATTCAACACTTTATCTTCATTTTAAAAATGAAACAATGTTTTGATTATAATAACAGTGCCACTTTCTCCCTGTAGCTACTTTGTGAAATACACAAAAGAGCAAGCATATAAGTTACCCATAGGCTATTAACATTTAGCACACATGCCAGGCTGTCCACAGATAGCAGAAGAGTTCAGAGAAGCCATGTTTTATCACTGCCATGTTGTAAGCTCATCTTTCACCTTGATGTTTTCAAAGCCAAAGAACTTTTCTACATATCCAAGTCTGAACAGACATTCACAGTAACTCAATATACTGGTTTACAGTAGCATTTCTTAATTCCCTCGTTGGTATTTCTTTTCTAAATACCAAGTATTTCACAATTCTTTAAAAATCACTCTTCTCCTACAATCTCCACTTTCATTGTCATTTTGAGTAGACACGATATGGAATAAACTAATTAAAACCGCAAGAAATGCACATGAGTCACAGACAGAATTCATGTGGCGACAGTCTGTCTCCACGTTCTGCTGAAATTTCAATCCGATCACTGCTGGCTGGACCATGTCCTCCAGGGAAATCACAAACCCACATCGCGTTCCTTAGTGTCACTTCTTGCATTTGTTGTGTTTTGGAGTTGGGGTTTAGTGGGCAGATGTGAAAAAGAACATGTGGCGTGAGTCCTCTAGGGACCATACCCTGAACAGCGCCGAGCGGGTGGGCTGTCCAGTTACTACTGCTGGGGGCTGTGCCCTTTTTCTTTCTTTTCTGGTTTTTAAATTTGGGGAGGGGAGGAATGAGCTTCATCCTGTGTTTGGACCTTTCTTGTATATTGTTTGGGCGAGCTGTCCTCTGTATTCTCTCTAGGTATTTTCCAGCTAAAGGGAGAACAGTTTTTATGCAAGTCTACAGGACTCCTCTGTTTCTTGAATGGCCTCTTTGAACCAAGTGTCAAGTGTGCTGAGGAGGGCTGCTATGTGTAAGGGCCGAGGGTGGACTCTCAGGTGGAAGTTCAAGTGGGCCGTTCTCATGCACAGAACTAAAATTGAGATTAAATGAGATACACTTCCCACCTAAGAGTATCGTCAAAAGTGCTTGAGGATCCCACAAACCCAGAGATTCTTATTTGAACTTGCACCAATTTGGTGACCCTGACATTTTCTCTCTCATGATGTGGACTTTAGTAACACGTCTGGGAGAGTGTAAGCATGTAGGGGACTGAGGGACCTCTGAAGCAGAAAGTCGTGACATTTGATTCTGACTTGTTTTCTTAGCTACATGACCTTTTACACCTTGGAGATCAGATATAAAGGAGACAATAATAATCTTATTCAACAAACACTCATTGGCTATCTGGCATATATAATTACAATGTTATATAATTTGTGAGGCACAAAGAAGAAAAATCATGCAGGTTTTTAGGACGCTAAATTTGAGGTGGAAAAATGCAAAGTATAAGTGTGTGTAGCTCTTCTTCCCCCACAACTATTCATCCGTCCATCCCTCCATCCATCCATCCGTCCATCCCTCCCTCCATCCATCCATCCATCCATCCATCCATCTAAATATTTATGTCTATCCAGCCTTCCCAGCCTAAAAAGGATTCCAGAGGACTGGGTAAGGATGGCTAACAAGCTGCCCTAGAGATCCTGAAGCTCTGCTCTGCTGATTTCTCTTTGAGTCTAGTGGAAACTTAAAACTTTCTCCCTGCTCCTTAAATAACCCTAGTAGCAATATTGTGGGTTTTATCCTTGTTGCTTCAGTACGCTGCCATGGATTTCTCTGGGGAGATTTTAGATCAAGAACTATGCCTTTTACCTCTCCAGGTGTCTCTCTCGTTATCTCTTTGCTTCCTGCATGCACACCTCTGCATATTCTAGAACATACTTGCTTCTCTGGTCCCGAAAGAATCTTGCAAAGATGCAATCAAGACCCAACTAAAACTTCCCTCAACATGTATTATCTAGACCATGTTTCTGAACTCCCCTGGTGTTTGTGGGCTGCTGTGGACAGTAGATACACGTCTTGGCATGTACAGCTATTTCTCTGACTCCCTTGCCCCCCCTCCCGTGTCTCTCTCTCTCTCTCTCTCTCTCTCTCTCTCTCTCTCTCTCTCTCTCTCTCTCTCTCTCTCTCTGTGTCTCTGTCTCTCTCTGTCTCTGTCTCTGTCTCTCTGTCTCTGTCTCTCTCTCTCTCTCTCTCTCTCTCTCTCTCTCTCTCTCTCACACACACACACACACACACACACACATCTGACCAAATACACTACAGACTCTTGGAAATTATGTATAGCCTCCTTGCACCCCAGCATCTTTCGCAGCCTCTAGCACACAAGTATGTCTCCTAGGTGGAGCCTAAGGTCTCAACTCCGATCCCTTCCAAGGTAGACTAGTAAAGCAGGCAAGACAAAATAAAATACAAAGAGAAAAAGAAGAGAGCATCCATTATCTTATTCTCTCCCTTTCTACTCTCAAGAATTTTCAACTCTTAGGCCTTGCCACCTTAATTTCCATACAATCTCCTCACAGGAATCGGGGCAAACCTCCCTCACTTCCCACCATCCTAATTCCTCTTGACTTCCACTCTTTCATCTACAAAGACCTCATTCTACTTTCCTTGTTTCTTATTTTTCAAGACAATGCCTATTAAGTAAGCACCCAATAACAGTTTGTAGGGTAGATGCCAAAAAAATACAACTAACCTGCATGAAGGAAAAAGAGTTCCAGACTACACAGCTCTGCAGAGAGCAAAGAGTGAGCAAGAGGGATGTGCTTCTGAATACAGACTGGCTCAATAAACAGGAAATACTAATTATGGGGAAATGCAATAATCTTCTCATAGAAAGAGAGAGCTTAATGGAATAATTGCCTCAGAGCATTTAAGGGTTCTGAAGGTACAAAGCCTTCTTTGTAATCAATGAGAATCTTAGGTTTATTTGTAAAGCTCTCTGAATTACCTCTTGATGAAGGTACTAATTTTCTGATTATATTTTACCATAAACATTGCTCTAGAAGATGAAGAAGAACCCACAACAAACCAACCAATCAGTTTCTAATTTCCCTGGAAGTTACTTTTAAGTACACCTTGCTGCAAGTTAGGTTTTTACAGGAAAAAAATGGGTTGCATCGCTCAAAGCCAACCATTGGGATTATTCCCGGTGAAACTTGTTTAAAAAGAAAATGGGCAATGTGTCATGCTCCACCCCTGAAGCTGTTCTTGAGATGTGGTGATAACTGCATCTGAAAGCTGAAGCTGCGAACCACTCTGCACTTTTATTAATGCATCTTCAAAAGTAGAGAGAGACAACTCATTTGTTTAGGTTTGTTAACCAAACAGGATTTTAACAGCTACTTAGGGTATTTTCCAACTTGTTGAGATCAATTGTATAGTTTGATTGACTATCTTAATTGAAAATAAAATTGTCACCAGAGCTCATTATCATAGATTTGCAAGTACAAGATGAACTGAAACAGGTGAGAATATACTCATATCTACAGAGAGTGGTTTTTCAGACAAACCGAATCTTCAGGAGACAATTCCCGGTAAACAAGGAACAGTTTATTCAGTTCATGGTGTACGAATGGTTTTTTCCACTCTGCCTGTCTCCTTGGTGTTCAGTTACCTTAGTGGCATCTAACACCTTCCGTCAGTGAAAGGGGCCAATGAACTCAATCCTGTAAATTCTTTTTCTTGTCAGCACCTCTGATAAAAAGAAGTTGATGTAGGAGGAGATTAAAAAAAATCTATCTAATGGTAGCTAAAATAAAAGCTCTAAAAACATATTCCAGGATTGTTCTTAGCCCATACACCACTGCTTGCTAGGATTAGGCACTCACTATATTTCTGCCCATATATGTTGGGGGAAAGAAAATAAGTTTTTTTTTAATTTATTTTTTTTTAATGTGCTTTTAGGTAGATGTTGTTAGTCCCAAGGACAAGTTCAAGACGGGAAAGGACCCATAGGGTAATGGCAGGGAACACTTCCTAACAATGCCTTTCCTGCATCACCCCACGGTCATCTCTACAACATCTTCATCTCCTAGAGAGTCACATGGTAGCAAACACCAGGGAATCACTAGTCACTCAGCCACTAGAATGACTGAAATAAAAATGTCAGACAATGCCCAGTGCTGGAAAATCTGGGAGCCCACATATTGCCCGTCGGAATATAAAGGACAACAGTTGTTTTGGGGAGAATGCAGCTCAGCAAGTTCACTCAAGAGAAATAGACACAAGTTTGCACAGAGACTTATACATAAACACCTAAGAGACATTTTTCAGAAGAGCTTAGAACTAGAAAGAGGTTAATGTCCCTTCAGCCAGTGAATGCCTCAGTAACAAATGGTGATACAGCTGCCCGGTATGCTGATATTTTGTTTGTGACCTAACAAATAAAGCTTGCCTGAAGATCAGAGTGTGGCGCTAAGCCACTCTCAGCTATTGAGGTCAGGCGGCGGTGACACACACCTTGAATCCCAGCACTTGGGAGGCAGAGGCAGACAGATCTCTGTGAGTTCAAGGCCAGCCTGGTCTACAGAAGATTGATCCAGTCTAAAAGAGAAACAGCCAGGCAGTGGTGTCACACACTTTTAATCCTAGCACTTGGCATCTCACACCTTTAACCCCAGCACTAGGGAGGTGGAGACAGGAAGTGATATGGCTGGGCAGAGAGAGGAGTAGAAGGCAGGAGGAGATGGGAGCTCCAGGCGCTTTCGGTAAGAACTAATGGAGGTAAGAACTAATGGAGGTAAGAACTAATGGAGGTAAGAACTAATGGAGGTAAGAACTAATGGAGGTAAGAACTAATGGAGGTAAGAACTAATGGAGGTAAGAACTAATGGAGGTAAGAACTAATGGCTGGTTGCCCTGCTTCTCTATCTTTCGGAAATCACCCCGATATCTGGCTCGAGGTTTTTATTAAGACCAGTTAGGATTTGTGCTACAGCCCGGTGTAGAAATGAGTGCAGCAACTGACTTCCCAAAGGCATGAGAAACTTTGGACTGTTGGTGGTTGGTCGGCTGAGTATGTTTACCAAAACGTACTGAATGTATAGTTTAAATGGGTGGTTATTGTGATCTGTAATCAAGTTGCTTAATAAACTTGTTAGAAAAAATACTGGAGAATGCATAAAGTGTTCAGAAAGGATGGTATGAGGTCATTTCTCAAAGACATAATTCAGGCTGTTCCAGAAAGACCTCTGTAATTCTAGAATATACCACCTGTCAGCAGGATGCAATACAAGCTACAGTATGTCCAGTACCTCTTAAGGGAATATAGGGAACTGTGACCCACAGGGCACCTTTGTTTTAGGAACCTGTGCTGTGTAGCTGGAGGCTAATGGATGGTGAGCATAGTTCCTGTTATATGTGTACAGAAAATCAGTATTGACTACTCGTGTATGGGCATATTTCTGGGGGTGTAAATCTTCCAGGCCAATGCTTTCTAAGTGTGGTGTGTGTATGTTTGCAGGGTGCAGTGATGGCTGAGACCAACGTGGTTCTCTCTGTAGCGTAATGGGTGGTGATAATGAGATGACCTTCCAGCCTTAGGGCAGAGTAAATATAGTCGCTGTGGCTTTCTAATCCAGGAAGAACCACTGGAAGAAGATGGAAAACTGACCACAATGCAATCCATCTAAAGAAAGACAGTATGTGTCGGGGTAGGGAGGGGAAGTGAGGTGGAGGGAGGCAACGGCAAAACCCAAGGAGGACACCCAGTCTTGCTAGTGCTGCTGGCTGAGAAACTAATCAAGCTCACTGACAACTCTGGCATCCTCTCTCTCATAAGGTAGGGATCCCAACCCAAAGGACCCTCAGAAATTCCTTTCCTACTATGTTCGCCTCGGTAACAAGCAGCATCATTAAATCAGGCTTCTGGGTACCACACACTAGGAAAGGACGTGCTGAAGATGAGCTGTGATGGAGTCTTGGGTCACAGTCTGCAATCCTCCTACCACACGCTGACAAACTGGGAGGCATGGCATGTTCTTGTTCCCTCTTCAATCAAGTGAAATCAGCACCCCTGAGGCAGATTCGGCTCAGGAGGGCACAGTAATTAAGGGCAGGTCTTAGAGTCATGGTGACTTGGCTGTGAGTCAAGCGTCTGATACTAAGTATATATGATTTTTGGTCAGCCGCTTAACCTCTTTCAGCATTACCCAAGCTCATCCGAAATGAAGCACTTAGTACTGTGCCTGGAGAGAAGGGGGTCTGGACAGACTGTAACTTCATTCAAGTGTTTTGACCAAACCCGGTTGCTGAACTGGTAGAGCTGGGCCCACTTCTAGAACTGAGTGGGTTCGTTGATGGAGTGCCACAACCGATCCACAGCGGCTCCATGGCTGGCCACCAATCTATTCCCTGCTGACAACTCTGTGATACCCGTCACTCGCCTTTCAAAATTTCAATGGTCTCATTAAAAGTAAGTTTTGCTGAACTACGTCCATTTCCTTTGTTTTACAGGGTTATTAATATGAGGCTGACAGACCAGGGGAACGCCAGAGATATAGCGCCTTTGCTTCCAATAAAGCACTTGACAAAGTCTTCCATTATCTAGAAGGGGGTGGGCTCTGTGAGTGAAAAATTAAGTGGATTCATAGCTGCCTGTACAGCTACACCAAAGAGGCTTGATTGATGGTTCTGTCACAACCTGTAGGGGGACCACTGATTGAATGTCACAGGGCTGTGGCCCTGGATTCTGCTTCATTCAATGTTTTTTATTAATGGCATCAAAGTAGACATTAAGAGGAACACTTATCAGATTTTTCAGTGACATAACACCGTGAAGGATGTTTAATGTGATAATAGGCCAATGCAAAATTCAAAATTCCCTCAAGAGGCAGAAAGGCAAAGCTGGCTCCAGGATGATGCAATTGAAGAGGGGCGAATGTTACGTCCCGTGTCAAAGTGCCAAACAGAGAGTCCCTGTGTGGGATAGAAATGGGGAAGATGGGCCCTTGCCAACAATTTAACGAAACATCTGCCTTTCGGCTGAACACAGGAAGGGTTTTAGGGGAAAGAGTACAAAAGCAAGAGGCGCGTACAGAGATGATTATATAAAACATCTTGTTTACCTCATTAGCTCAGCCTGATGAGGCTGCTGATTCCTTGACACTTGTGGAAGGGAATGGACACACCCATGCTCAGCAGAAGGGCTTCTCTGTCTGTTCCTCACCTTATGCTGCTGACTCTCTCCCAGCATCCCCTGGGGCTCAAGGGAGACAGTTTTAAAGAAATAACCAGCACTGTGCCTGTCCTGCGCCACCCCCCCCACCCCCATTCTGCTCAAAAGTTGTTGGTTCCCCCAGAACCTCATTTAGATATAAACTGTGTTACTGTATGAATGCCGTAGTCTGTTCTGAGTCCTCTCAGGTTTAGCCACACATAAAACACTACAGAAATGATGGCTGTGCTGTCTTCCTCAGTTTATCACCTTTCCAAGTAGCTTCCTGTCAGAATGGTAGGCTCTGGCCGGAAAAAGGTAGTGGGGCGCTTGAGAACAATCCAGAATCTATGGCTGTCAGTAATGAGACACAGATAATTAAAACTTTTTAAAATGAAGGTAATTTTCTGGGGCTGCATTAATGGTTCAAGGTTGCATATTTACATGAGGAAAATCTCAATTACCTTTAGATAATTAGGCAGTGTGTTAGGTAACCTGACTATAATGATACGCACTTGGAATGCATGAAAATTTCACTTAATTCCATTATTTAATTAGTTTGTATTATGGTTTAAATGTTACTGGCTGTCACTGGAGTCCTTACAGCCCTTTCTGAAATGCATTCCTATTTCTTCCTCTCTTGCTAGGAGCAGTGTGTTCCTGGATATTCAGAGTCCTCCACTGCATCGGAGTCAGGTCCCGGGAAGACCATTTGTCTTTGGTGTAGCAGCAGAGGGTGGTGAGAACCATGCAGGACCCCACAAGACTGCCCTTGCTTCAGTAAATAAAGTCTCTGGAGCAGCTGGTTGTCACTATTGCCTGCACTCCAGACCAAGGCTGACGTCAACGGTGTAAAATTCCAGCTTATCGAGGTTCTACGGTCGTAGATGGCCCTTGGGTGCGGGAAGGCGGCAGCCCCTATTACCCTCCTCCTCTTCTTTTTCTAGGCTTAGGCCAGCCATGATCCACAAAGCTGGAGAATGGGGTCCTTAATCATAGATGGAGGGCCACTGGCTGCTGACAGTGCTGGCCCCATCCTGGTGGGAGGGAGGGGCGGCCAGCTGCGCTGAGTGTTCGCGTTGACCTGTCAGCTGTCTCAGGAAAACGTGCAGGAAGGGAACGACAGACGAGGGAGCCGGGGGCTGCTTCGAAGGCTGAAACACTTCATCTGCCATCAAGTGTGCCAATTCCTCGATGCTCATTTTTTTAGACAAGTCTCACTACGTAGGTCTGGCTGGCCTGGCACTCGACCAGGCTGGCTTCCAACTCACAGAGATCTTCCTCAGCCTCCCGGGTGCCGGGCTTAAAGGTGTGCGCCACCACTCCCAGCTTCCTTCAGGTTCTCAGTGAGCGCCGGTGGACCTCCTCCTGAGCTGGGCCTCCTGTCTGGAGTGTCCTTCATCTCCTCTCACTCTGGGGGACCCCTACGCATCTTTCAGTATTTCAAGACCAGGTTCCGATAGTACTTCTGTGAAAAATGAGACTTCCACCAATACCCTTTGCTATCCACCCTTACATGCCGTAGTTGGCACCTCTGGGTGTTCACTGGTTCCCTTCTTGAGGCCCGAACCTTCTGGAAGGCAGAAATGAGCCTCATTTACATTGTAGTCCCACCATAAAGCACTGTAGAAGGTTGCTTAAAACTGAACTAAACCACACGAAAGACCAAATCAAACCACACGAAAGCAAAGAAATCTCAAAACAGCAGAACGTTTGAGTAACTATCAAATTAGTCATGTACTGGGGAAAACGCATAGAACATGGTGTGATGATCGACACATAAACAGCTGCACATATTTAATTTGCGTGACTTGGTGAATTTGGGCATAAGCAGGTCTTGCTGAAATCAGGACCACCCCCAATGACATAAACACATTCCCTGCCTCCCAAAGCTTTCCCCCATCCTCTTTACTACTTCTCTCTTTGGTGGTATAAATACCTAACAAGATTTGCCTGCTTAGCAAGTTTTAAGGATGATGCAATATGCTGTCATTAGCGACTGGAACCATACCCTATAGTACAACTCCAGTTTTTAGTTGTTTTGTGCGATTGACACTTTGTCTCCCATGACCATTCCATTTAGGTTTCTCCTCCTCTACCAGCCCCTGGCAACCTCTGCTTCTATGAGCTAGGCTCTTTGAGATTCCATACGCAAGTGAGATTCATAGGGTACTGGCTGTCTTGCCTGGCTAATTTTATTACATGTATGTCCTCTACAGCCATGGATGTTGTTGTAAGCAGCATGATTCTCCGTTTTTAGGGAGAAAGTATTCCATCGTGTACACACACACTTTAAAGTCTCATTCACGGAGGGACACAGACATTGTTTGCACACCTTGACGATCACCGCTGCCAATCAACAGAAGAGGGCGGGCTTTTGTTCCAGTTCTTGACTTAAATTCTTTTCACTACCCGGAAGTCAGACTGCTGGATCAAATGGGTTTCCTATTTTTAATATAGGATCATTATATGCAATATGGAATATTGCATCAGGTCAAACGTATGATTCCAACACGGACAAGGAAAAGAAAAGCATCAATTTCTAAGAAATAGTTGCTGAACCATCAAACAGTGAATATCCCCCCTGCTTGCCAATATAATTGATTACTACTTGCAAGGTTCCGATGATGGTAATGGGTGCACACCGATTTAGTGTTTGATTAAATAAAAATGAAGTTTAACATCTGACTGTCATTAGGCCCATTGGCTGTACCTACCTCCTTCACACAGTGAGGAATTATTTTTCACTTCAAGATAATTGGGAAACTAAGTTGCACAGAACAGCAACATATGAAGAAAAATGGGTGATCTGCTCTTGGATTGCCCAAGGATGATGGCAGCATGGAGCAGTCCACTGACTGATTGACGCCATTCACACCTGACACCAATGAAATGCCTGATTAATGATGAGACGGTCACAGTGCCCTTTACCACACTTACTGATGATGTCATGGCTTTCCCTACCCATGCTTAAAATGTTCTGGAACTTGAGTGATTTATGACTTCTGATTAAGAATTTAAATCCCAAATTTCACTTCTGACATATGAGAAGCACCGTTTGTCATAGACTTATCCTAATCCCAAGTTCTTTAAAAGGAAAATTAGCCGGGCGGTGGTGGCGCACGCCTTTAATCCCAGCACTCGGGAGGCAGAGCCAGGCGGATCTCTGTGAGTTCGAGGCCAGCCTGGGCTACTAAGTGAGCTCCAGGAAAGGCGCAAAGCTACACAGAGAAACCCTGTCTCGAAAAACCAAAAAATAAAAAAATAAAAATAAAAATAAAAGGAAAATTAAGTGTGTGTGTGTGTGTGTGTGTGTGTGTGTGTGTGTGTGTGTGTGTGTACACATGCACACAGGTGCCCCCTGAGAACAGAATGGGGTGTGCCAGATCCCTGGCACTGGAGTTCTGGGCAGCTGGGAGACACCTGACTTAGGTGCTCAGAATTGATCTCTGATCCTCTGGAAGAGCAGCAAGTGCTCTAAACCAATGAGCCATCTCCCTAGCCCTGAAATTTCAACTCTTTAAAGAATTTACTAACTTTATGTAGGGATAAATGCCTCTCATAGTTTAGTTCCTTGAGATGGAGGTGGTTTCCTCTCCCTAGCTGTTCTTTCTGTTTACTTATATTTAGCCTTCTCTCTGATCGGGGTTCATTAAAAATGATATTTCTATCTCATGAACATGACCGAATGTGTGGAAGGCTTCCTGTGAGGAAACCACAGGAAGACACAGAAATCTTTGCAGGAACCTTAGCTGCAGTGTCTCTGGTGAAATGCTGCATCTGAGAAATGCTAATTAAGGAGGCTGCTGAGGAAAAAAAAAAAATAGGTGCTACCCTTCCAAACCCAACTCCGAAGACACAAGCATTATTAACATGGGCTGGTTTTATGAAGCGCTTGAGGCTTATGTAAGCATGGCTTGTTTCCTAAAAAAAGACCGTGTTTGAACAAACCAAAAACTGAATAATTTGAATCATGAATCTGAGACAAAAAAAAAATTCTTCATCTAGTTAGGAATTAAATAAAGTGTAATTTCTCAAACACTCTTTTCTCATTTTTTTTAAGTAAGTTACAGAGCTATTGCAAAAATCTCTAGCCATGGAGAAGCTGAAAAATACTACCTGGATTTTAGAATGCAACATGATACTCATTTATAGGAATTTTACAGGGAGAAATTTCCTTTTTTTTTTTTTTTTTTTTTTTAACTGTCAATCTTTCTCTTTCTGTATGAAATGCCTTAAAATAAAGACTGGCTCCTGGAATCAGAACCCGCTCCACTGGCTGGTCTGGTCCAACAGCTGCTGCCTTACTGTATACCAGGCCAAAGAGATGTTCATCTCTGGTTACTTCACACTGACTGACATTTACTAGGAAGTCGGAGGAGCTGAACTGATCCACAAGACAACAGAAGAGCTAAGTTTTGTCTGGCTGGCTCTGTTGACTGCATGATTAAATTATCATGCCTGCAAAATTTTTTGCTGACTTTTGAATGAGACAGACAGATGTTCCGTGGCATGCTTATTATTTGAGCCCCACCTCCATTAAGTTAAGGGGGCGGGGAGGAGGTAATGTTCACACGCTTCGTCAAGCATCGTCTGTCCCGTAGGCACTGCAGACCTGCGCCCCAGGAAGTGGGGTGGCTTCTTGGTGCTGTACTTCTTTATCTGGTGTCTCATTTCCCACAACCAGATGCTGTGGGGGATTGAATAATTTGGGTTTCAAGTTGCAGAAACTCAACGTGTCTGCCCTTCCTTTAGCTGAGACGCCTAATCCAGGTGGCTCATTTGATCTGGAGTTAAGATTTAGACAGAAGGTCCTGCTTTGCTTGCAAGTCATTTTCTCCATAACACAAACGATGCAAACGAGAGAGATAACGTTGAAGGCGTAGTGTTCTCTCTACTCCCTTTACCCACCTTCACGACACCCAGGCCCGCCAAGACCTAATTTCACAAAGAACAAAGCTCCATCTCCTTTGATCCTTAACGTGTGGAACCCCTAAAGAAAAGCCTCTTAAAGAACCATAGCACGGTGTGTAAAGGTTAGTCACTGTGTCCTTGACAGAACTCCAAGTGTCTAACTTTTTCTCCGGTAACTTCTACCAAGTCATGCCTTGGTCGAGAACAAATAACAGAGTTTACATTTGCTCCTTCGTCCACTTACCACCCTCCCCAACCCGGAAGGTGAGCCCATCAGGCAGCATTAAATTGCTGCCGGGCATTTGGAAATGAATGAGGTAAAATCATCGCCTCAAGGAGCTCCAGGTCTGGGCAGGAAGCGGGAGGGAGAGATGTTTGAAGGGAGTAGGTTCAGAGTGGTGTGAAAGCGGCAGGTAGGGAGAGGCTCTGGGGAGCTGCAGATGGCCTCATGGAGCAGGAGACAGACTTCAGCGATGGCTGGGAGCTTTTCCAGGTGGAGAAGGGAAGGGAAGGAGTTTTCAGGAAGAGAGCTACTGTGTGGGAGACCAGAGGAGCGTAAGAGAGCATGTGTGCTTAGTGCCTCAAAAGTATATTTCCTAACAAATGTTGGTGAGAAGGGGTTTATGTGCCCGTGGTAGGACGGGGGGGGGGGGGGGGGGGGTGTTCCAAGAGTAGGTCAAGTGAGATGAAGGGCCTTCTAAAAGGATGTGGTCTTCAACTTTCAATTCTACAACATGTAAAAGGGTTTGGACCACTGTTGGGCAGACAGGAAATACTTAGTAAAGATAAGCGGTGTTGGTTATGTTGCAGTTGAAGGGAAACAAAGGTCCAAAAGGAGAAAAGGATGAGGTCAGAGCTACTTGTAACAATAATCCTGATGTTAATAGTGAGAATGGATTGGGGTGGGGATGTCCATAGGTCAGGAAGTGAGACGACATTAGGTTGAGGGTTAGGAACAGGTTTTGTTCACTATTGCATTCCCAGTGTCCAGCCGAGTGGCAGTGGACAGTAGGTGCTCAATGAATAGTTGTTGAATGAATCAATGAATGGCAATGGGAAGAGAGAGCCTCTTTGAGAACTATCTAGGCAGCAGAAATAGCAAGGCTTGTGAGTATGGGATGTAGGAGGGCAGGAGGGGGAGTTGGGTGTAAGGATGACTCTGGAAAATTGGGCTTGAGAGGATGGTGTTGCCAAATACTACAACCCAGGAGAAAGGAGGAAGAACAGGATTGCAGGGAGGAGGCGGAGGCGGAGGCTCTGTGTAGTACTCTTTGGAATGGCCAGAAGAAGACGGAGTCATCACAGAGGTGCTGCGCCCGTCACACTCTGGGGGCGGGGCTTGGTGCCTTCCTTGTGAACTCGCTGCACTTGGCTTTGTTAGTTCTAGGGAGAAAAACTGAGGCTCAAGATGGCATAGCGCCTAGGCAGTAGATCCCAGATTTGAAATGTGTATTTTGGGGTGGTAGTGCGGCTCGGTGGTAGCAGGTCTGCTTACACAAGGTGTTGGGTTTGATCTGAGCATCATGCCCTACTGAAAAAAACCTGCACCTTGACCCAAACGCAACTCCCCTTCTTCCACAAAATGTGTGTTTTAAAAATTCTATATTGTTTTCCCCAACAAGACAAACAGATGTGGTCTACTCCATATTCAAAAAGCCCAGGGATGGGTTCTTTGCAGAGAGACCAAAGCATAATTTGTTAACTTTCCTTCATCAATACCTTAAACCTGTTGTCCTCATTTAGTAATCATGAGGAGCCCAAAATATGAAAATCCTGAGATCAATACAAAACATTCTATAGAAACAAGGTGTTATATATATAAATATGTGGAAATTCAGAATCTGGCTAAAGACCTCTAGAGAAGTATCCAAAATGACAGGAACTGGAGGCTTTTAGGACCTTTGGCTGCCAAAGGCACCCAACCGTGGCCCCGAGTACTCGTGGAGGGTCGATATTCCTGGTGCAGTGCGTTCTTGAGAACTGAATTTGAGATTCAGCGAGCAAAGACTGGCTTTGCTTCCCAAGTTGGAGTCTGCGGCATTTCTGCTTCCATTTCTCTTTCAAATACTAACCTCTAACCTGTTCCTCACACCTGCAGAGGTCTACTGGGGACTGAGAGGAGCCGCTAGGGGAGGAGAGACAACAATATCCACTACCTCTTTCTGCTAGGGGAAGCCTCTGAACACTCCCGAGGACCTGTGGAGAGCAGGGTGCCGTGCCCAACCCAGGTCACAAAGCCAGCACACTAAGCAGATGCTGTGGTCATGCTCTCTTTTCGGTCTCCATTGGGAAGGGGATCATTGTATGTAACTGCAAACACGGATGCCATTCTGTCCTCTTTTGCTCTTCACATGGCTGTGATTCCTCATTCAGGGCTCAACATGGACACTCGTCTCTTTGCAGAGGTGTATGTATGGTAGCCACTCTTGAAAGCCCCCCCCCCCCCCCCCCCCGCTATTGTTTGCTACTGAGTTATGTCCACTTCTCCTATGGTTCTTTGAAGAATTTACAAGCACATGTATGTTCGTTTGCTTGCCTGAGTCCCCCTCTCCGATTAGACTAGAGACCCCAGGAAGGCAGGGTGCATATCTACCAGATTCAGCTTGGCCCCTAGCATAGGCCTTGCAAGCGGAGTGCGTTTGAGGGCTGGTTGTTTTAGTGAACCAATAGCGTTAAACCCGGCATGTTAAAGTAAGTGTCAAGGAAGCAGAAGAATTACTCTGCAATGGAGGATCCTGTTCCATAGTCAGGCTTCCAGCATGACGTGGGCCTGAGATCCATCAGTGGATTGGCTCACGTGTGGATGGAGGCCATCACTCCTGGCTCAGGAGCAAGGCACGCTAACCCAAGTGAGCCCACTGGCCCACACAGCACAAGGAAGAACAGAAGCATCGTTACTCCTCAATCTCCGAGTAGGTCCCTGTTCTACTTAAATATGCATGGTACATAAAAATAATTGCACAGACAGAAGGATTCACAGTTGCTCAAAGTAGACCAGGAAAGTGTTTGAACCATTCGGTGGGTGGTGCAACTGCTGGGGGAACCAGGAATGTTCCCGGGGTGGGAATAGAAACTACTCCAGGAAACGGTACTGTAGGAAACGCTTTGCCTATCTGAGGGCATAGGAGGTTCTGGAACCACGCTTGCTCCCCTCGGCTTCGCTCACTGAAATAAACTGCCGGGAACTAAAATGAGTAGACGATATGTAGCGAGAGGGCTGAAACGTCACATACAGCTAGTTTAATGCATAATTCATCGCATTCTCGAGTCCCGCCACCTGACGCCATGGCCTGCCTTGCAAATGAGGAAACAAGTTCAGGAGGTTATGCAAGCCACCGACTCTGTTAGAGTTGAATCCTCATGCCTTCCCCGCCATGGAAGCCAAGCCTAGAGACCTGGGGAATATAATTCTAAGTTGCTTTTTGTGATGTCACTTCTTACACATTTCTTACACACCTTTTAGGGACCAGGAGTACACTTCTGGGAGCAGGCTAGTGTTGCTAGGAGGGTGGATGGAGACATGTTCCATTTGGGAACAGGACTGGGGGTGACTTGACTCCCCCAGCATCACCTGGAATGGCTGCCACTCAAGCTTCGCTTATTTCCTACTGAGCAATTTCATTCCAAATAAATAGGATTTTTTAATTGTTTCTTTAAAATCTTATCCATCGCCTTACAAACACCCTGCTGGCAAGATACTTATTCCATGGCAAATATATTGGTTGCCATCTGAAGACAGTTCTGGAATGTGACATCCTGGCCACAGCTGCCATATTTACAGCTTCCAACTCTGTTCCGGTGCTGTATTTTGCTGATCTGTTCATGTCAGAGAGCTTTGGCTTTAAATATGCCCACACTTACGTGCTGTGCCTCAATGTGCTTAATCGCCAAGTTTTGAAAATAGAAGCATCTTCTGGAACCTATTTAATTTCCTCATGCTGAAAAGGATCACTATGCCTCATCACCCGAGCTGCCTGGAGAACCTGCGTATCATGGTGAGTGGTAAGCATAGCACCAAGTGAAGAAGATAAATGCAGACCGGGGGGGGGGGGGGGGGATCCTTCTCATAATCCTACCCACGTTCCCTTTGCAGTGATACTCTGCCTTAAACACCTACGAAATATATGTAGTTAAAGTGTGAGAAGTTGAGCAACTCAAAACTGGATCTCGGTCAACGGTTTATTTATTTTCAAAACAAGGTCTTCGAATGCTTCTAAGATGCAAACTGATTCCGCCTCCTCTCCTGTTTCCTTTTTATAACTCTCGCTGCCCTATGACCCCTGACCCCCACACACCAGTCAACTGTCTGGGATTCTTCGGGAGAGGGTGTCTGCTCCTCCAAGCCACTGGGTGCCCCATCTTCCTCACAAAGCACAGGTGTCCGGCTTACACCAGTAGGTCTGTGGTGGGGCTGTGCTTCAGAACTGACTTTCGAGAACCGTCTATTCTTCTTTGGTCCATGGTTTCGTCATCTGGGTCATAGGGTATGGATACCCTCAGGTGGAAGGCTGAATATGTAAGTTAAATAAATCTGCAGTGAACAGCGTTCTGTTTGATGCACATAACAGGTGGTTAGGTATAAACTGAGGCTTAGTAAGCCACTTGTATTTTTATGATGTATACACAGTATAGTTATAAATATTCTACCACACGCTATACTTACGAGCCATGCAATCAGCTATGTTAATCAAGCCTCCCTATTTTTGGAGTCGTTATATACATTGGCTTTGACGCGAGGCAGATTCAAGTTGTATGGCTTAGGGGCTGGATCGCTGGGAAGGTATTCGCTTTTCCTGGCTTTATTTCTTCATCTGTGAAGTTGTGATGATAATAAAAATCAATTCCATACGGAATTCCACACAATATCAATACAGAAAGCACATAAATGCACCAATTGCTTGTTACTGTGGCTTATGTCATTCAAATTCCTATGCTGGAAATTTAACGCCCCCCAATCCGTATGTTACTGGTACTTGGAGGTGGAAACTTTGAGGGGTGAGTGGGTCATGAGGACTCTGCCCGCATGAATGGACTAAACGACTCATGGACTTGAGGGTTATCAGGAGGGTGGCTTTGATACAGGAGTGATCCTTCTCTGGTAAATCTGTGTATGCTGTCACTTGATGCCATGTGACCACGCACGAGGAACGGCCTCTCTAGATGTGAGCACTATGCTCTCCAGCTTCCCAGGCTCCAGAACTGAGTGCTAAATAAATATCCACTATTTATACACTATCTAGCCCCAGGTATTTTGTTACAACAACAACAAAAAAAAATAGATTAAGAAAAAACAGAAAATATACTAGTTGATATTTTACAAAATAAGATGATTTTATATGTGCATGTGTGTGTGTTCATGTCTAGTATGGCCCTACTGAATGTTCCTTTTCCATTCCATTATGATTCATTATTTAATGTGACAGTGAGAAATGTGGTCAGGGGTATTATTTATTTGCTTTTCCTTCTAGAGGTTCCTTAGAAGGGGATATAAAATGAGGACAGGGGGAGGAGGAGGGGGAGGGCAGCCACACACAGCCCCGGAATAATCTCTATGAGCCTAGGAGGACAGATGAGTGCCATTAGCTAGGGACAAAAGAGGTAATGGTTTTAAAAGCTTATTTTCTTCTATGGCTGGAATAACTCGCCAGAAAGCATACCATCAAGAGCAGGTTTCTACTCGAGACAGGACACAAGAGTTTACTTTTATTAAGTCCTAGTTGGTGATAGGAAGGAAAGCAGAGTCACAGCCCAGACATTTGTTAAAATATCAGCTATGCGAGAGGCAGCCACACAAAGGAGATAAAATGATGCCTGAGACTCCCAGCATGCAATGAGGAAGCGTGAATGGACCTGAGAAACTACCCTGCCTGGCTGTGGTGAGGCCTCTGTGAAAATACCATAGGGCAAGAGGTCACAGAAAAGGAAGGATTTCTAAGAGGGTGGGGGACAGTCAAAGGCATGATGCTTTTAGCAAGGTTCTAAAGACAAAGGATGTTCTCATGAGAAGAAGGCAGGGGACAAAGACATCAGAGGCCCACGGACCTGCATGGGTGGGGCATTGTGAGCAAGGCTTGGAGAATCATGGGTTTACTGATATTACTGGGTACAGGGATCTCCGTAGTCAGGGTGTGGCTACAGGGTAGGGTTGTAAGGCTGAAAGAGAACTTATGGCATTTGGGGAGTGGGGGATGGGAAGGTACACAGAGCACAAGTCTCCAGCTCTAGAGAGAAGATGGGATGGATATTTTTCTGAGCAGGTAAGCCCAGATGGCACTTGAGCAGATCTAGGGAAGAGGAGAAAGTAAATTTGAAGAAAGCATGTCGATGTCTTCATATTCCACATGTGGTAGGAGACAACCACATTTGGCTGAATAAATTAAGTTAGGGTGGAGGAATAGCATAAAATAAAGAGCATCCACGGGGCTCAGGAAACAGAATGGTTGACGGCCGGCTTCTGAACACAAGGCATTTATTTGCAAGCTAGTAGGAGGTGATCACACATTTTTTTTTTTTCAACACAGAGAATTTAAGTGAACGGCTCATAGCATAAGCATGTCAAGAGGGAAAAGCATCCTTATGACATGGTTGGGAAAGAAATTTATAGCTACATTTTATGTAATATACTATGGTATATTAAGATTTTCAGGTACGTGTTAAAATTTTTCATAGCTGCCTTTGTGACCACAGTAAAACTGCAGTTTTGTTCCCATTCCTGAGAATGTTTGGCATGTAGGCAAACTTGTATAATGCTTTTAGAATCCCATGTGTGTGCTCCCTTCCTCTCCTGTCTCCCATCCCTAGGCTCTTCAGGTCATAAATGGTACTCTACTGTCCCTACAAACAAGTGGAGTGATCTCAGGAAGTCAGTAACAGATCATAGCTCTAAAAAGAAAGTTTATTTTTATTAGCATGTATTACTCACACAAAGTAAGAGGCTTCATTTTGGCATTTCCATACATGCATTTGATAAAGTTGACTGCATTCATCTCCTGTATCGTTCAGAAGAGAAAATTCTTGAACCAGTGTATAAATACAGCTCAGAACCCAGGAGAGAGAGAGGCACCACGATTCGGAGATAAGCTGCTGAGCTGCATAGGAAGGTCTTTTTAGCTGACCTTTGAGATAAGGTTGAAGTTAATTGCAGTTAGACTCTGATTCAATGGCTCTACCAAACATCCTTGCTCCATGGATGAGAGGGAGCGATTGAGCAGGGATGGGGCCTGTCTCTGCACTACTGTAGCCATGGTGATTGGCCTAGACTCTTTAGAACATTGACTAAATACAACCTTAGCATGTATCCCAGTTTTCACGAGGACATGAGTCCTGTAAGCCATCTTTTTCCTGCAACGTGAGAGAGGAACACATACTGTCATTCACACGAAGACTTCTGGTCGCCCTCAAGGTTGATGTCACTTTCTGAGAACTCAAGCAAGCGAGTGAATGTTTATTTTCATGAATTTCCTCTCTGCCGAAGAGTGTTGGGATCCAGTGCACAGAAGACCCCATTACCGTGAACTAATTTGGTCCTTCCGTAGAACAGGGCTACATTCTAGAAGGGTTTTTTTGGGGGGGCCTAACACCAGGACTTCTGACCTTACAACTAAGAATAGACGGTAATGGGAGCTCAAGCTCCCCCAAAAAGACATAGAACAGCCACATATGTGGCAGCATCAGAGCTCCAGTCTTCAAAGAGAAATATTTTGAAAATTCTCACTGATTTTTTGGCAAGAGTAGCAAATCTTGATCTTTCAGTTCTTTATAAAAACAACAACAAAAGACTAACAATTTTAAACCTGAGCATTAAGCAACTCTTTAATAATGCCAACAAATGAGTCGAGTTGTACTATATCTCACCATGGGGAGATTAAGGCAAACCTAATAGCTATAAACAAGCCATTATGAACTGTTTATAGTGATTGAACACATGAGCTGTGATTAATAATGAATCACAAGCGAAGCCATGACTGGCAACAAACAGAAAGGACCTGTTAGGCTAAGAATCTTACCATAAAAATATTATTTGGATGCTGATTCAATGTTCACAATGGTAACAATCAGCAAAGTTAAGACATCTTTTACACAGTGAAATTTGGTTGGTCAGATTGATAATTATGAGACATTTAGCTTAATTGTAGCTTAAGAGGTCTAAAAACAGGCTGATATGGTCTTTTAAACAAATTGGTATTATCTATGTAAATACTATATAGGTGTAAAATTTTAAGGGCATTATAAGCAAAATAGAAGATGCTTCCTAGGATCGGGGCTTTTGTAGGGGAGGGAGCACTTTTATTGTTGCATATATTTGGTTGTACATGCCGGCATTTTGATTTGTGATGAATTTTCAAACCTCCATTTGGGACTTATATTTTCTTCATCACATATCTGCTTTATTGTTTTATTGCCCAGAGAAACAGCAGCTGAACTGAATCGATTTTATAAGCTGCAATAAGAACAGCTCCTAGAAACAAATACAAATGGGATGAACGGCTCTTACCATATGTTTCACGTAGGCTATTCACGTTTTCCCTCAACCTAGGCTGCTTTTCAAAACCTGCTCTGTTAATGTATGTATGCAATTCTGCAATCTTAAAGATTTAAAAACCGATGCATTGCCACAGTCTTGAACAGACTAATGTACACAATTTTCATACCTGGATGCTAAACACAATGGAACACTGTCAGTGAACAAAGGGAGTTGAGAGGGACCAAGGGTTTTCAATTGCAAGCTTAAGCTTGCTTGTGTCAATGCCCCACAGAAAGGACAAGTGGAAGGGAGTCCTCTGAATTTTAAGGAAAGATGCTACACTTGGGTTTCAGCAAGTCTGACCTTTTGTTATCTATCTCTGCTCTTCAGAGACACAAGCATGCGTTACGCTTACCGAATGAATACTAATGTCTTAATTAAGCCTTTATGGAGAAGCACACCACAGCCTTCACTTTCAGGAAGAACAAAATTAAGGGGCTAGGGGGGTGGATAGCTCTGTTGGTAAGTGTAACCATACAAGCATCAGGACCTGAGTTTGAGCGAAAAAGAGAAATGTGTTGGTACATGTTTGGAATCCTAAGCTAGGGCAAGAAAACAGACAGGTCCCTAGTGCTTTTTGGGAGTCACTGTAACCTAATCATCTAGCTCCAGGTCTCACTGAGAGACCTTGTCTCAAAAACCAGGATGGTTGGTGCCTGAAGAAGGACACTCAAAGTAGACCTCTGGTCTCCACATACACTCACACAAACATGCATGTGAAACACACACACATACACACACACACACACACACACACACACACACACACACACACACACACGACATCCTCCACCACAAACATACAAAATTAGAAGGGATGAGAAGCCCAGCGTGGCGCAGGCCTCTCAAATAACAAAGAGACACACGATCTCTGATGCATCCCTAGAGCAGAGCCTGCTTTCATTTCTCCTTCACTGTCCTAAGTTTGTTAGTGGTTTTAAATCAATAATAAAAAGACACGCAACGGATTTGGGGCAACCTGAAAGATTAAGACCAGGTTCCTTCCCTCTCAGAGTGAGGTAGCTAGGAAGCATCCCAAGTTTTCACAGCGGAGATTTTTTTTTTAGGTGAACACAGCATCTCCTTTGGAGTCCATGGCTGCTTTCACCATCCCCCCTGAAGGTGTTGTTACTGGGACAGATTGGACTCCCTAGCTTGATGATTAGCATTTCTCTTAACAAATTTCCAGGTGTCTCTTGGAGTCCAATTTCTGCTTAAAAAAAAAAAAATCAATCTAGTGACACGGAGAAAAAAGGCAGAGGATACAGGAAGGAGAGCTGAGATGCCTTGATGGCGTACTTAGTACCATCCTTGACAGTTTGATGTTTCCTATTGTTCCAGACAGTGTGGGTCAGATGCCACAGGACCATCATGGGAGAAGTGGTGTTCAGCAGCCTCAGCCTCAGCAAATGACCCAAGGGCTGCCGCAATGGTGGAGTTGATGTGGTCCATTACCAATGCTCGAAGAGAAGAGATGCTAACCAGCTGTTGGCCTCATCAGAAAAAAAAAAGATCCAAACAAACCCACAATAATCATCTGCTAAAAGAGCATGATTAGTTCTGATTCTGAGACCGCACAAGGGTGCTCCACACCCATCTTGGCTCTGAAGATATTCACGATAATGAAGATACTCATTAGAGCTGGCGAGAGTTCTGTAGCTTTGGCAGTCACTTCTCCCAGTGACGGGGGGAAAAAACTTTTTGAGTTTTAAAACGGAGACTCAAGAAAGTGAGGTGTTCAAGGTCACTTGGAATTCACAGAAAAATTGGGACCAAATCTGGGACTCTTGAGTTCTCATACGCTATTTTTTTTTCCCCACTGCAAACCACAGTCTCTGAGATTCATACTTTGAAGAATGACAAAGTAACAGGACCATTTCTTTGGGGATTAGCTTTCTCTTATGATTCTTTTTTGAAAGAAAAAAAAAAAAAAGACTTTCTTGAATCCACATGTCTAAAATGTTATTAACACTTCAAATCTCATTTTCCCTTCCTTCCTTCCTTCCTTCCTTCCTTCCTTCCTTCCTTCCTTCCTCCCTCCCTCCCTCCCTCCCTCCCTCCCTCCCTCCCTCCCTTCCTTCCTCCTCCCCCCCTTCACCATTCAGTAGTGAGTTCAGAGAGATGAATTTGCTATATCACTTTCTGAAGGTAGGAGTTTAGGTCAGGTTTCTTTATCTCAATTGTGTTAGCAACCCTTCTGTGCAATCAGACTTTGGCCTGGTTATGCTGACATTAAGGTCTCCTTCCCTTGAAGGAGAGCTAATGACTTGACATTGCCGTAGTAGAAGGTTACGGGCCAGGAGGTCAGCTGGCTTGAGCTTAGAATCCATCCTACCTCTTCTCGGAGATTCTCATCTGTAAGAAGGTAAGAACAGCAACCCCTCCCCACCCCAATGAGCTGGCGCAGACACAGCAGCACTCAGCACAGTTAGCAGCCAGGAGTGGTACCCTGATTAGAGACAATGGAAAAGCAGCTTTATATAATTGCCGTTTGCATTAGTGGGACCTCAGCTCTACAATACAATGGGTGTATGAAATTTCACCTCTAAATCTGAACAGACTTTCTCATACTACAGTCTTTGCGCAAATAACATAACTTTGCAATATCCAGCTCTTAGATACTGGGAAATGAGTTCATATGAATGAGAATGGCATTGTGGAAATTTGCTAGGAAAAGAATAAATAACCCAAGTGTATTAATATGCTCTCCTTCCCAAGCAGGAGTCAAGAATGAGCACCCTGCGCCCTTCATTGGCCAATCGCTCTGCAGGAAAACCTTGATTTATAGAGTACATATATTTAGGACACAGAATTCTGAAATGTGCCACGAGCAGTGAGGATTTGTAGAGAGATATGCTCCCCAATCTTTTTCAGCGTACAATAATAAATCCTGACTATAGACAGTTGAATGTAAGGGTCCAATACTGTCACCGCATGGGAACCAGTGGATGATTCAACACCAAGCCCAATACACTTCCCCTATTCACTGTGAAATGCAGCCCTGTCACCCATCCTTAGGCCCTGGGCTTCTCTGTAATTGAGGTGCCTGTGTCACAAGCCATGCTTTTTGGGGTCCTTTCAGGTGTACCAACAACTCCGGCTTGAACCGCCGGACTTCACACACACACACACACACACACACCGTCTTGTTAGTACACGTGTATTAACCATGATGACTAATAATGAAGAGGTTCTGGCCTCTCTTGCCCGAGAAGAACAAAACAGCAGGTGTTATTGCAGCTCAGCTGGACTTCAGCTCGGGTGACCTCTGCTGCTAACAGGCTCTCCACAGGCGACGGGCTATGCAAATTAGAGCATTGGCGGTTCCCTGTCAGCTGCAAGACTCCCGGGACCCTGAGTGTGACCCACAGGAGACTCTGTGCTCCACGCCTGGCTAGGTGGAGACCTTGATCACGGTTATGACATTAATCTTTTAACTCCTCTGTGGGAGGCATGACAATTATTTGCTTTCTAAAGGAGGCATTATGTGTGTTTTTATATATGCCCAGCAATGCAGGGAGGAGAGGGTTAGGCACACAGCAAATTTATAAGTTTCATGTGAGTTTGGTCGATATAGAGATTTTTTTTTTTTAATTTCAATTCAGGCCACTGACAGCTAGCTGGAAAATTAAAAGCACGTGGATGGACAGTGAGGAGAATAAAATGCCAAAAAATGTAACTAAAAGACTTTCAAGGTGGCTAGTCCACATATACCAGTAAATTCTTTTCCCGTGGTCATTATAACCAAGGTAATTATAGTGTGGTGATTCAACAAAGTGTAACATTTGGGTAATATTTTATGCGTGTAGGTGTGGGTGGGTGTATGGGTGTGTGCAAGTGGGTATGCATGTATGTGTGAGTATGTGTGGAGGCTTGGGGTCTGCTTGCTTGTTTTGAGACAGAACCTCTCATGGGGACCCAAGGAGCTTGAGTCCCCAGGACCAGCCTATCTCGATCTCCGAGGAGCTGCTCTTCATCATGCCAACCTTTTCGTGCGGGTGCTGGGGACTGAACTCATGCTTGTGAGGCAAGCCCTTTATGACTGAGCTATTTCTCCAATTCCCTGTCTTGGTGATATTTTATGTTACTTACACATGCATCCATGATATCAGATTTATCCTAAAGATAAAAATGGCTTTATATTTTTGGAAGTGGCCTACATTATGCTGATTATCATGCCATCAGTGTTGTCTACTTCAATACCCAGAAGAAATGTTTCTTCTCCTGGTTCTGTAATCCTCTATAGTGGGAGGAGCTCACCCATCCTTGCCATTTCCCTAGGGATAGCTGGCTCTTTACAGATGTCTGAGATGGTTAAGTTTATATGTCGTCAGTTTACCCAGGACATGACACCCAGGTAAGCTGTCAGAAGTTGCTAAGGGTACTTCCCTGGGGGTATTTTTGAACGAGATCAGCATGTGAGTAAAAGCTTTTGAGTAAAGGCCCTCTGAACGTGAGTGGGCTTCATTCAATCAACAGAAGACTGGAACAGACCAAAAGACTGGCGGCCCTGAGTAAGGGGGATCTGCCAACAGCCAGCCCCTGGGAGTGACCTGCAAACTTTGGACTTGCTAGTTTTCATAACACCAGACAGACTCCAAAACAGAAGCCTCCTTGTTCATCTAGCCTGTTAGTTCTGATTCTCTGGAACCAATATGGTCCCAATCAAAATCTGCTGCTGCTGACTAAAACATGGCTACATACTTCTTTCCTTCAATGTTCACCCAGCTTCTTTCCACCCTGGTTTTATAACTTATCCAGACCCCATCCTCTGTGTTTCTCCTTTAATTATCTGCTATTATTTATCTATTCACAACTCTTTCCCTTCCAGTTCCAGGAGAAGCTGTAGGGTGCTGCTTGTGTCTTGAGCACATCACACACACACACACACACACACACACACACACACACACACACACACACCGGTCTTTCCTGTGATCTAACCAAGCAAGTCCTCAACTGCTAGTCAGATCACACATCTTCCTACCTAGAGAGAGTTGTTTTTCTGCTACCAGTCACCCTATAGTAATGAAGGTTAACTGTAGCTCGGCCCTCAAACCACTCAGAACACTTTTCCAGAGTCCTGCTCTGGACAAAATTTCTCCTGTCATCAAGGAGCTTGTATTGTATAAAGGAGAAGGGACATAGAAATAGATTTCCAGGATACATTAGGTGGACGTATGAAGGAATGGAACTAGAGTATGTGGGGTGACAAGAACCCAGGTGTATGGAGGAGGGCAGTGTGGCGTGCAGCCCTAAACAGGCTCAATGGGAGGTGACCTTGGAGCCAAATCTACTAAGGGGGAGACCACACGGATATCTGGAGGTAAAAATCACTTTTAAGTTGAGGGCAAAGTGCCTGTCTTAGTCCTTTGGCGTGACTATAACAAACTGCCATAGACTGGGTGCCTTTAAACAGTAGGTACTTATTTCTCATAGTTTGGGAGGCTGAAAATCCAAGAACGAGATGGCGGCTCACCTGTGTCTGGTGAGGGCAGCCTTCTCACAGACGGTGGTCTTCATGCGTCGACATCAGCTGTGGACTATTCACCTGCTTTCATGGACTAATCATCTTTCTAGGGCTCCCAAGATTATCAGTTTACAGTTGGGGAATTCGGATTGTAATATATGAATGGGGGCACAAACATTCAGAACCCAGCAGGCTCTAGGGCAGGCGCCTCTGCTGTGTTTATGGAACAAAGGCCCGTGTGACTGGAGCTGATGCCGTGTCCTTCAGGTACAGCATTTATGTGGATCCCTTTATCTCCATCACAGCCCCACTACCATCTCCACTCAGGCTCGTGTCTCTTCTCATCCCTAAGAATAAGGTGATTTGCTAAGTGGTTTTCTGATGTCTTTTCTTGTCCTTCCTCCATCTATTTCCTACACTTAGGAAGAAGGAGTTATCAAAAATGCAGTTGTAACCAGGCTAGGAGTCATCCAAGATGCCTCTCTACCTATGGATATTTGCACGTAGCGGGGTTTAGCTCTCGCTTCCCTGGCTCTAGTTCTCTGCTCCAACCTCTTCTCACCCACCCTTGGTGCATGGCTGGAGAACTTGTGTGAGGCTCTCTGAATGTGCAGACATCTCTCCGATTCTTGTGCCTGAGTGAGTGATGCTTCCTCTTTGGGAAGAATCTCCAGCCGCCTCATCGCTCGGTACAACCTCTTCATCCGGAGGATGCCTCTGAGCAAGGGCGAGGCTCTTGCTTTTCAAATCTCCCGCATCTAGTGCTTCATTTGATATATAGGAGGTGCTATATAAATACCGCTTGAACAAGTGAATGAACGTGCAAGTCATAAACCGCAGAGGTGAAGAAGACGGGGTGGGGGGTGGGGGGGAGGGGGGGAGGGAACAGGAAACACATGTTGGGACTGCATGTAACCTCCTCTAAAGAATTTCTTACAGAAGCCCCAGGCAGCCAGTCAGTAACCGTTTGTGCTGCTTCTGGGGGTTAGAATGAGTTTTTGGGTCAACTGGATTACCCAGATCCCTCTTTACAACAAACCTCACCTCAAGGATGGACTACTCTGTCACCTGATGTCTTCTGAACTCTTTAGCCCACGCGATGTGACACCATCTCCCAACAAAACACCCTCTGTGGTTTTAGAGACAAGAAGAGCATAATCCATTTCCTACACGTGACAATGGTGGAAAAATCTTAAGGGCGCGGAGACGTAATGGTGATATTATACAGACAGGAGAGGGCAGAACCAGAATGAAATATGACCAAATGCAATCAGGGAAGAAGAGCAGGGAAGCAGCACCTGCCATTTCCATTTCTTTCCTACACTTTGGAAAGAAAATTATGTCCGGAAGAATACAAGTCAGTTTTCTGTCTGGATATTACTTCTTAATGCTGCTGCTATGAATGGGAGGCAAAGCTGCCTTTGTATCCTCCACATCCCGAGTGCCTTCAGGATTATTCATCAGAGTCCACCCCCTCTTAGCAGAGCCGACCGACTCCCCAGCAGCTCCATCTGATACCTCCTCTTGTTTCCCGTCACTCCTGATTAACACACACCGATAGATTGCTGCTTCAGCAGCTCCAGGTGCTGAGGGTCTAGACGGGCAAGGCCGAGTTAGAGCAGACCCATGAAGCTGTGATTCAAAGTAGAGTGCACTAGGTCCCGAGGGGGCTGCGGGAGAGGCGCCAAGTGTGGGCAGCGCGCTGAACGGGAACACTGGTGCTAGGTGTGGGCTGCTGGGAACATCCCAGGCGCAGCTTGCCTCACGTTACAGACTAGGAATCCAGCTGTCTGGAGGTGGATGGTGCATATTGCAAAGACGTGGCTTCAAAACCGTCAGCAGGATGCGCACGTTAGACAAGCCACCTCAAAACAATGTCACCGGAGCACAGAGTACGCCAATGTCGATCTGTAGCTATGTAGGTGAGGCATTTCCCAAATCATCTTAAATATTGATGATGTGACTAATTGCATACTTTAAAAAAACATAGAAAACTAACTTTCTCATATGGAAAGGAGGAAGGGACTGAGCAAAGCTGAAATCACCAACAGCGTGTGAGGCCTAGGACACATATTATACCCATTAGGTAGAGAAACACCTCCACGGGTCTAGAGATGTTAAGTGTGTGTCCAAGGACATGAAGATGTGGTGGAGAAGAAAGGGAGTCACAGGTGCCCAACATCAAGACCCATCAGCAGGGCCTAGAAGCCACCTCGATGGGTCCCAGGTCAGCCTGTCTCCTTGTAGCTTCCTCATCTCTGAGAGTGTGTTCCTGAAGGCCCTGTCTGCAAATTCCACCAGGAGAAGAATTTAATATTTTCGTTCTGCCTTCCATGGACCTCAATGGATGCTTGGTGCTCTGCATGTATTGAGAAACAAGACTCAGGGCCTGGGAGGAATTTCTGCCCCAAACACCACTTTCTACTCAAGGCAATGGGGAGATCATCTCTTTGAGGGCCAGGCATGTGCCAACACTCCCAGGAAGGAAGAAGGATTCTGGATGGGAGTGTCAGGACTCCTGAGTCAGAGCAAAACTTTCCCTAATCTAGGAAAGAAAGGGACTGTGAGAGTCTAGATGAGGTTGTGACACGAAGACATGGTTGGGGGCCTGGCTTACTTTGATAATTCTCGGTTCTAATGAAAATGAAAACAACTCAGCTCCTTATCTACAGGGATGTCAAGAACTGTGACAGTTGGCCAGGTCATGGTGGAACACGCCTTTGATCCCAGCACTCAGGAGGCAGAGACAGGGGGGTCTCAGACCAGGAGCGAGTTCCAGGACAGGCTCCAAAGCTACAGAGAAACCCTCTCTAGAAAAACAAAAACAAAAACAAAACAAACAAAAAGAATTGTGACAGCTATCTCCAGTAGTCATTTTTAAATTAAATTTTATAGTATTTTTAATTTGAGCTATAAAGGTAAATTTTACATCAACTTATTTTGACTTCTCTCTCTCTCTCTCTCTCTCTCTCTCTCTCTCTCTCTCTCTCACACACACACACACACACACACACACACTTTTTTTTTTCCCTTGGGAGCAAGTTGAGTTTCAAAACAAAGTGAAGTCACCCATACTTCCATAATAATTTTTTCTTTTTTTAAAAAATCTAACCGATAGCTTTCACTTCAAACTTTCTGCTCCACAGGAAGAGCTTGTGATGGAATATGCTAGAGTCCTGATAACCAGAACGCAGTCCTCCAGACAGCCTTGCCTGCTCTTTCTACTTCGTGTGTTGTAGCTAAGGGGCATGCCCTGGGTCCCACCCCTGGGCCAGTCACTGCGGGGTTTAAGGGAGCCTGTATCTCTGTTTGCATGCAACAGAGGGAAGATATACCCAGGCATTAGGATGATTTGATGAGAATTTTTCAATCGATGCATGAGAAGCACTTAAAGAAGCCAGCACACGGACGGGGTAAGAAGGTTTGCTATGAGCATCAGTCTGCCTCCAGGGCTATAGTGGTAGATGCTGGTCAGCTGTGGATTTCCAGAGCAAAGGGGTCTTAGAGCAGCCCCCCTCAGTACTGTGTAAGTAAGGTGTATGGAGCTGGCAGACCTCAAGCGGGAAGGCAGCTGCAGAGATCATTGTGCCAGATGAAGAAGACCCAATGGAGAGCTCTAGGGAACATGTGTCTGTACCTCTGTCCGTCCTCTTGTTCTTCATTCACTTCCTTTCCTACTAAAACCATCATTCAGGACTGCCTGGGAGAAGTGAGGGCCTCTGGGAGTCTCACTGAGAACTGGGAAGGACAGAGTCCCCCGCTCCCCGCCGCTATTCTATGCCACCCTCTCAATCCTCCTCAATTAACTGTCACAGCAGTGACATGATCCTCCTTACATTCTCTCCCTGCCAGTGGTGATGCTCCTACAATAAATGCAAACACACAAGTAGCCTGACATCCATCTCCCAGCTCACCCTGTGCATCTGTGTTCGCATCCAGGAAGCAGGGCCATGATGACAAACCTCCTTTGTGCTGTACTCAGTGGGGTACCAGGCTCTGACAGTGCCTACAAAATGCTTTTGCCTCACAATAACAAAAGTAAGTCCCTTGTGGGTGACTTCACAGAGATGTATTTGTTTGGTGTGGGCCCAGGCCACCCTCTCATTACTTAGGCTCGGGGCAGAGGTGGGATGGTGTCACCATGTCATTTTGTCCTTTCTCATCGAATCAAAGTTTCCTCCTACCTCTTTGAACTGGGTCTAGATCTTTCTCTCTTTTAAAAAATCTGCCTCAGAGACATCCATTCCATTTTACATTGAGAATGACTTTAATGGTCTAAATATTAGCTTCTTTCTGGTATAATGTAAATGATCTGCAAGGCTTCTTATGTCTTACATCTTTGAATTTCACATTTCTTCTTTTCTAAATCAATTCCATCTTGGAAAGGCATTATTACTTTCTACCACGGAAATACTGTCACCCACAGTTTTCTCTTGTCCAACATAAAGTATGACTTACGTTAATATTTAAAAATAAATATGATATTTAAAGTATAAGTACTGTTTTGCATATTAATTTAGTAGCAGTCTCCACAAAGGCAAAACACACAGGCATATAAAAGATAATAATACGATCTGGATATTGAACAAATGAGAACCATAAAATTAACGAAATTAAAAGCTTTGTGTATATCACAAGGAACTGTGTGGCCTGGTTGAAATCAGAGCCAACATCTGATCATTACAGTCAGGACCACTAAAGGCCACACAAGAAAAATTAGGAATGTTTAAGAATGCAAACATTTCAAAGTCTCCCATTAAACAACAAAAGTTTCTCCAGCAAAGATAGCCAAGAGGCAGTTCAACATTTTAAAGAACTATTTCCTGTCCTGCCTGTTTCCATGCTGGGGATGGGGCACAGGGCCTGCAGGGCACATGCCAAAGTTTAAAAAAAAAAACAGAAAACCAAACTACCTTCCTTATCTATATTTGATTTTTGTACAATCAATCTAAATTAAGATAAGTGAACTTATCCCTAGAGCAGGAATAAATTCCTGGAATTGAAACAATTTAAAGCCCGATCACTTTACCAATGGTAATTGATGTGAGGTAGTTTTCTTTGCAATGTTAAATGATTCACAGACTGTCACATATTCTGGATCTTTAGGAGGAAAGTTGAGTATTTTGTTTAAACTTTACAATATTAAAATTTTTAAGAATTGTGTGTATAAGTGTGTGTGTGTGTGTGTGTGTGTGTGTGTGTGAGAGAGAGAGAGAGAGAGAGAGAGAGAGAGAGAGAGAGAGAGAGAGAGACTGTAGAGACTAGAACAAGCTGCCAGACTCCCTTGAACAGGAGTTACAGGCAGATGTGTGAAGCTTGAAGTGTGAAGCTTGAAGTGAATGCTGGGAATCGAACTCCAGTCCTCTGAAGTCCATGTTCTTAACCACTAGGCTCTCTCTCCGGTCTCCAAAGCTAAGTATTCAGTGAAAAATGAGTTCTGCAGTATTTTAATTCTAAACAGGGCTCCAGAGGAAATTCAGGATAGTTACAACAATATGTAAGTGTGAAACACTATATTCAGCAGAGGACGCAAAAGTTCATCATATGTCCTGTTAGTTAAGCCAATGACAAAGATTATTCCACA
Source organism: Peromyscus maniculatus bairdii (assembly GCF_049852395.1). NCBI lineage: Eukaryota > Metazoa > Chordata > Mammalia > Rodentia > Cricetidae > Peromyscus > Peromyscus maniculatus. Next base: position 16,119,385 of record NC_134869.1, on the reverse strand, counting down.
TTCCAAATACTTCCAAAGACTGAGTAAAAACTTTGTGTTAAACTGGTTCCTTAAGATTACATTTGTTGAAGCCCCCAATCCCTAAATGGGACAGTATTTGGAGACAGGGTCTTAGAAGGAGGTCATTAGGGTGAGTCCAACTAGACAATACGACCAGTGTCTCCATGCGGCGGAGGGCACAGAGATGCCAGTGACTGAGCATATTGACCTTGGGAGGCCACAGGGAAAAGATGACCATCCGCAAACCAAGGAGAGCCACCCCAGAGGCAACAACCTGCCAAGGTCTTGACTCCCAGCTTCTGGAACATGGTTCTGCTGTCTGATCCCCAGTCTGGGGACTTGGGCATGGCAGTCCTTGCCAACTAAGACACTCCACAACCTGACGCTTGCTCTCTCCCTCCAACTTCTGTTCCCCAGATGTGGTTTCTTCCTGATCTGCTAGCACGGCAAGGACAGGAACATCTGGAAGGAGGACTCAGGATAAATATCTATTTTGTAAGATATGAAAAGAAATGCCCAGGAAAGGCATTTCTGTCTAGTCTGCCCTGAAAACTCAGCTTGATTTCCCCTAATCCTGGTTGGAGTCTCCAGAGCTTCCATCTCATCGGGATGGATCCCTGAGGTAGCTTACAAATCTGCTCAGTCACGTACACATCACACCATGTTAGAAGCAATTCCACCGCTGACTTCTTCACAAAAGCCTACAGAAGCCATGAAAGGCGAGACTCATTACTGTGGCCCAGAATTTGACACTTAGGGTATAGTCAATAACAGCCATAGATAGATGTTGAGTAAGAAACACAGTAGTTTTGACACAAAACTAAAAACATCATAAAATCTGTGGGAAGAAATGGATGTTTATTTATGAGTTTACTATCAGGGAAGAAAGTAAGTGTGGCTGCAAAAATAGAAAAACCGTGGAAGCAGAGACCTTTCCAAGTGGAGAGGGCTGTGTCTGGCACAGACTTGGTTAGACAAATGCCCACTTAGGGGAAGGAATCATGGGGCAATTGTTAAGAGTTCAGCTTAAAAAACAATGCCCTCATCTTGAAGTTCAAGAACCGAAGACTCAAAGAAAACTTCATATACTGTTGAAAAAAAAACCACATGGTCATCAGATGCAAACATAACTACTCATCAATAAATGTAAGCATAAGAAGATGGGGAGCAGGCAACTGGACATGACTGACTTCTAAAGGGCAGCCAAAGTCCATGAGCTAATGTTAGTGGTTCTGAAGAACCAGCCTGCCTCCATCTTGAGTAGGTTTGAAAACCATCTTATAATAAAGACAAACTAAGTTCATTCCTGTTTGTGATTAAACCTCTGCTTCTTAAGGATTGGCCTCACCTGTAATCTTAACTACAAATGGGTCTGTATTGCCTGTTCCAGGAAAGAGCAACCATGTCTTTGTTTCAAAAGTTGTTTATAACCATCCTGCAACCCTACCTTTGTTTCAAAAGGTTATGTAACCACCTATGACTACCTTGTTAAGACTACCTTGTTATGCCCACTTTGTGACCATGTCTTTGTTTCAGGAGGTCGTTAGGACTAACTTGTTATGATGCTCTGCTCCTGTAACCCCGTCCACCAAACCCCCCATTTGGAAACGCCCTACCCCTAAGCTATAAAAGCCTTGTCTTCCTTACATTCAATGCTGATCTCCCAGACTCTGCCTTGTTCTAATTAATTTGGCTGTGATGATTTGAGCCCATGGTCTTTCTCCTTTCATCTTTGGAATTAACAGTCTGTGCAAGGAGATAGGACCCCAGGGGCCACAGAACACTGGGATGCAGTAGAGCCCCATGGCTCATTAGGAGACGCCAGGTGGAGAGAGACAGTTTCTGCTTCTCATGTTGTACCATCCTGGCCTTACACGCTTGTCCTCTAAAAAAAAAAAAAAAAAAAAAAAAAAAAGAATCTGGCTAATGTAAGACACACAGTCGATAGGAACCCCAATATTTAGTCACCACAAAACAAGGGGAAAGAAGCGAGCCTCAATGTTCAAAACAATGAAAGTGACCCTGGCTATCACATTTTGGCAAGTTTGCAATATTGAGAGTAATAAAAAAAATATGTGCTAACATCTAGAGGTAATAAACCCCACAGTAATAAAAAGCTGAGCTTTATGAAGGCAAAAAAAAAAAAGGCACACCAAATTTGATTGCTTTTCGGATGGAATTACAAGATGGCGTTTTAAGGGAGTGGAGCAGATGTGATGTATTTGAATTTTATTAGAGTGTTTGGAAGAACATCGTGCACAATTTCCTTTGCAAAACAGTGACTGTGGCTTGAACACGGGCTGAGGAGGTAATAAATGAAGGGAAAGAACAGGGCACTGCCAATCTCCCTGGGAGGAAGGCCCTACAGAGGTGATGCTGGAGCTCCCGATGCTTGGGTGGATGAAAGAGTCTTTCCTTAACGATCTGCGAAGGAAGAGGGGTGGACAGGGCGTTTAAAGATATAGCAGACAGGGAGCAGAAACCTATTCAGAAACAGCCACACTTGGGGCTGGAGAGATGGCTCAGTGGTTAAGAGCACTAGCAGCTCTTCCAGAGGTCCTGAGTTCAATTCCCAGCAACCATGTGGTGGCTCACAACCATCTGTAATGGGATCTGATGCTCTCTTCTGGTATGGATGAAAACAAAGCATTCATACACATAAAATAAACAAATAAATACATATTTAGAAATATCCACACATGGAGAAAAATGAGACCTAACTGTTTAGCCAGGAGAATAAATATATTTGGAAAGATACTCGCAAAAGTATACCCAAGGAAACAGAAATGAAATGAATAACTAAAAAGAACCCAGGAGAAGCAGTTTTCTATGAACTCAAACTAGAGGAAGTCTTAATAATTTGTACCACATGCTGACGATGACACATTATATACTTGGCCCCAGGGGAGCTTTTAGGATCAGAAGGGTAAGTTTTACTCATCTGTGGGTCTAATCATCATACATTTTAAGCATTAAATTTGGCAACACTATTTTCAAAGTTTAAACAGACCATCCCAAGGCAGAGATAAGTGGTATACAGTTCCTCTGAGATGCTGTCTTGCTTTGGATCTGGTTCTGCCAGACTGATGCCTGGGTAAATGGGCCCTCTTCCATGCAGACATGGTAGACTTGAAGAGGTCTTTGCGCATCAGTGTGGAGAATTGCTGCTGTTACAACTTTAGAAATCTCTCTTCAAAGTTAAATTTAAAATCTCTTAGATAAATGATCCTGGTTTTGCAGGTTCTGAAGAACGATGGTTGTGTCTTGGACACATAGGTTCATGGATTTGGAGTAAAGTTGTAGTCATTCTTATTGAAGTGATGGACCCGTGGCCTGGGGCCAACTCTGGGTGAACTTACTCCATGTACTTCACATTTCAGTGCCCTAAATCCTTGCCTTAAGAGGGATAACGTTAGCGTCTACATCATAGGACTAAGAATTAATATTATGTAAATCTCAACAGTGAGCCCTCTATAAATGTTAGCTCTTCAAAATAGACTCGCTGTGAGTAGCCAACAAATTTGAGAGATAAATTTCAGAGAAAAACTTTATATATAGCCCTGGTTGCTCATCAATGACTGTGCACTGAAAACCGAAAAAAAAAAATGAATTCTATTTCATTCAGATTACATAACCGAAGGATGTGTCTTCAGAGCAGACCACGCAGGCTAAACGTCTGAGACAGGGAGATGATTCCAATCCTAAGCCGTCTCCTTAGCTGTGTGCACAGTGGCTCTGTGGCTACAGCGTAAGGACACTTCCATTTATACAGCCTTACGGGATTTGAAGGAAAAATGGTATGAAAGAGAGGTGTTTTTTTTTTTTTTTTTTTTTTTTAATCACAAGGCTACACAGGGCTTAAAAAGGAGTGTGAATTCGGGACACGAAGTTCAGGAGGATAAGCATCCCTTACCGCGACAGCAGCATGACATTCAGACCCACATAACCCAAGAGGTGTCCCCTGGAAACCTCCATCATCACCTGTGAACTTCGGATCTCATGGCTCTCCCTAGTCTTCATCCTCGCTCATCGCCACACTCGTGAGCCACTAAGCTCAAGCGGCACCGTCTCCCTGTCTCTCAGATCCCTCCACGGCTCCATGCCACTTATGCTAACTTGGGGACAGGCCTGACTGGCGTCCCGTCCAATCCCAGTGTGAAAGGGAAATACTCCCCACCTTGTCCCTTTTCAATCTGCTCCTCTGCTGTCACAACAATCTTTCTGCGGAGCTGGCCACAGAAATTCTCCGCGTTTAGGCCCCCTCGGGTGTTTCCTGTGCCCTTCAAAAGGCCACGGCACAGGTGCAGGCCTTTGAAGACTGGGTCCCTTCTGATCTCCACAGCTCCCTCCTCCCTTTTTCCATTCAGCCATGAAGCACGTCCCGCTCTCCGCTCTCCGCAGCTTTGCCGTTTAGACGCTCGCGCATGGACACGTCCCCCAACCCTCTTCCTTCCTTCTTTCCCAGGACTCCACACAGCTAGACATCCCGACGGAAGCCTTCCTGGTCCCCTGTACTTTCTTCCTGCTTCATCACCTTCTCCGCCCTGTCTGTTAACGTCCTCTAACAGAACTGTTTCCATGTCTGTAAACAGTAGAGAAGGATGAGGTGTTCCATCTCTCTGTTGACAGCCTGGGGCATGGAATAGACCCTGGCGTATATGCTGAATGGATTGATCTGGACCACTAACTCACCGAGGGACTGCATCTGCTCCTAAGGCAAAGCTGGGCTTGTGACAACAATGAGACTGGATTTGTGACTGGCACACAAGAGACGGAAACGGCCGACAGAGGAGTACGGTGGTGATGCTACGCACACCTTGCTAGGACACGCACCGTGGGACTGCTATTATCGCAACAGACAACTGGCTGTGGTTCTTAAATTCTGTTTCCGTAGTTCACCTGGGCCCAGAGAGTGTTATGGCTTAGATCAAACTTTATACGACATAATAAAAACGAAAGGAGGGACTTGTACTAAATATAAGTAACAGCACAGGAGGAAGAAAGCGGACAGAACCGAACTGGCTCTTCCCAGCGACAAACACAATGTCACCACACTTCCACTGAGCCTCTGGGATGGTGTCCTGTGACTGGGAGGCTGGGGTCTAAGTCTCAGTTCTCACCTGCATCTCACTGCGCCACCAGCGCCTCTCACTGGTACCACACTCAGTGAGCTTCCCTGGCGGCAGCACGCGCTGTTTTCTCACTCAAGCTCACCCCCTCCTTCATCTTTTCCTCAGGTTTTCCCAGTGAAATCTTGATCATTCTTGAGTGTATGTCTTAACTTGGACCTCCGCTGAGAGGCCTCTCACGAGCTCTCTCCTCTGCACAGCTCACTGTCACCAGGGTACTTGCGCATGGACACACAGGTTTGGTCACAGGGTAGAGCACAGGTACACTGGTGTCTGTTACCTTCTTGAGTCTTCCCACACAACGGGTCTTATATAACACTGTGTCCTGAGACTATCCTTAGCATCATGCCTGGACCAGACTAAGAATTCAAATCCTGTGTGAAGTTGTTGAATTCACATGGAAGAGAACACTTACTCAAAGCCTGAAAGGTTTTGTTTGACGAGACTTCGCTAGGAGGAACTAAGATGATCATAATGGTGCAGAAATCAGTCACTTTATAGGAATTAATAACTACGAGGATATCAAACTTTTTAGCTAAATAAGCAAAAAGAGCAATTACAGAAAACAATATTTCAGTGATCTTAGGGTATAGGTACCAGTTACTTGGTATTTGTAGATCCTTTTTGAATGTTCACCAAAGCGTTGTAAAAAGAAAAATCAACCCTTTAGATGTGGCATTTTGCATCATGTATTTAAACCCTACTTTGACTGTGAGTTTATTCAGAGTAATTGCACAATAAAGAGAAGCACTTGGCTTCAGGTCACTATGCATATATAGCTAAATTATGCAATTAGATGACATGTAATTAACCAGAAGAGCAACACAGGCAATCTAAGGGGGGCAGTTAGGGTCTGAGTGACTCATAAAAACATTCCGTAGTTAAGTGATAAGCAAGCCACAAGGACACTGAATTGCAGGTGACCCACAGTCTAACTAGTCTCTCGTGTGACTAAAGAGATAATGGAGCAAAGTCTCTGAGACAGGGCAGTGTCGATGCAAATTCTGCCCAAGGAGGAGCTCGAATGCCACCTTGTTTCTAATTACCCAAGGCTTCTGACGAGGCTGGAAATCTCTTCAAACACACCACTGCCAACACTATCTGGTTGACCCAAAGCCAGGGATGAGAGCGAAACATTAGTAAAGCTTCATTTAAATCAATCCAAAGAAGGCGTCGACTGCAGGCAGGGAAGCAGGGGAATGCACGTTGTCCAAATGAATGTCTTCCTTTTCTCTCAACGACCCATACCTGAGAAGCATGAACAGTCACAGCTCAGGGGCGTCAGGTCTCTTGTAAGGACTGGCATTTGTAGCTGTGGTTTTGTTTGGGGGAAGTGCTCTGGGATGGTCTGTATGTCAAATTGCTCTGATTGGTCAATAAATAAATCACTGATTGGCCAGTGGCCAGGCAGGAAGTAGGTGGGACAAAGAGAGAGGAGAATTCTGGGAAGCGGAAGGCTGAGGCAGAGACACTGCCAGCTGCCGCCATGACCAGCAGCATGTGAAGACACCGGTAAGCCACCAGCCACGTGGCAAGGTATAGATTTATGGAAATGGATTAATTTAAGCTAGAAGAACAGTTAGCAAGAAGCCTGCCATGGCCATACAGTTTGTAAGCAATATAAGTCTCTGTGTTTACTTGGTTGGGTCTGAGCGGCTGTGGGACTGGCGGGTGACAAAGATTTGTCCTGACTGTGGGCAAGGCAGGAAAACTCTAGCTACAGGGAAGCGTCACTGATTTTGTTTGTAAGACATGGACCCGCTCCAGCTTGGAAAGGATTCCAGGTATGGGTAAGGAAACAGCCTCTAGGAATTGCTCAGTTCCCCCCATGTTTATTCCTTTCCCCTCACACCACTCTCCTCTAGTTTCCCCCCCCCATCTCTTTTCTGCTCCCCCCTCACAGTTTTACATATTTGCAAAGAATTCTAGGACCTGCAAATGAGAGAACACGTGACACCTGCCTTCACGTGTCTGACTTGTTTGGCTTAATACGACGGTCTCTGGTTGTGGCTCTCACTGTTTACAGTGAGACAGAAATGCACCGTGTGTGTGTGTGTGTGTGTGTGTGTGTGTGTGTGTGTGTGTGTGTGTGTGCGCGCGCGTACTATGTTTTCTTTATTCATCCGCTGACAGCCACTTCAGCAGGTTCTGTAACGTGGCCACTGGGGCCAGGGCTGAAGCAGACATGGTAACGGCAACAAACCTTTTTATCTTACAATATTGAGAGGAGAGAGAGAAAAAAAAACTGCCTAATTTCTCCATTTAATTACATATTGATTTCTTACTCTCTAACCTGGGATCATTGGAAGCACCAAGGTACAGAAGACCCTACCTGTCTCTAAATACCTTCCAGTAGGCCAGGGGGATTAAACTGTCACTCATTCTTCATTCCTTTCTTCAAAATGGCTCCAGTCTATATGACTTACTCATATAGGCAGTATTTATTTCATACACTATTCGAAGTATTTATTTCATGCACTATAGGCAGTATTTATTTCATACACTATAAAGTATAAATACGTACACATGTAATTTTTTTCTCCCCATCTCCCGTTTCAATTGCTATTTTTTCTGTTTTTGTGGCATGTGAGAAACCTTGGTTGAGAATTCCTTGGAAGTATCTGCAAGCCTGTTGAGAAGATGCACCACCAAAATATTTAAACCTAACAGCTCATAGTATGAGAAATTACAGGCGGGCTTCAGGCACTCTGAACATTGAACAAAAGGGTGCTTCTTAATATGTTGCCTGACAGCAGAATACAAATAATTCTTTTTCCTTTCTATTTCCTATAACGGAAATGCATGGCTTGTGTATGAAGAAGAGTTGTTTTAGTCATAAAAGATGGAAAACCCTTTTTCTGGGTAGTCTGATATCTCATCCTTCTTTTGAATACTTAAGACCTATTGCCTGAAATAAAAAAAGGGCCATCCAGTGCTCTGCAGACAGCAAATTCTATGATAACCAGTGGCCACACATCTGCTTATCTTCTATCGAGGAGGCCCCTGGAGGGGGTGTCCTGACTTGCCTGGTGCTGCAACCTAATGTGTAACATGGGTGCAGCCATAGTGCATGTATATGATTAGGATTCAGAAAGACGGGAGGGCAGGAGGGCAGGAAGAGAGGAAGAAGAGCTGCAGGCATCCAAACTTCTGAAACTTTTTTTCAGAACTTATTAAAAAAATAATAAGAAAAAAAAAAACAAGTGAATGTAATCATTTCAGTGAACAAAGTTGAGGACAGAGGTATGATGATGCCATAATTGGTGTGGCAAACACTAACTTCATTCCTCAACTAACTCTACTGTTGGCCAGAATGCCCCTTTCCAGAAATGGCTTGCATGATTGCCCCAGTCAATAAATCCATAATCTGTGCCATTCTGCTCCCTGACTCTTTAATATATGGTGTTGTAGGGATTCTGTTGCTGTGGTAGAACACTATGGCCAAAAGCAACTTGGGGACGAAGGGATTTGTATCAGCTTACAGCTGTAGTCCAGGGTGAAGGGAAGTTGGGGCAGGAACCGAAGGCAGGAACCGAAGGCAGGAACCGAAGGCAGGAACCGAAGGCAGGAATTAAAGCAGAGGCCATGGGGGAGTGCTGCTTTCTGGCTTGCTCCTCTTGGCTTGTTCAGCTTGTTTTCTTATACAGCTTCGGACCACCTTCCCAGAGATTGCATTGCCCACAGAGAGCTGGGCCCTTTCACATCCATCACGAATCAAGAAAATGCTCTACAGTTTTGACTACGGGCTGATCTTATGAAGGCAGTTCTCAACTGCAGCTCCCTCCTCTCAGATGACTCTAGCTTGTGTCAAATTGGCAGAAATCTAGCTAGCACGCAAGAAGACTTTGAGAATCTAAGGATTTAAAACAAAACAAAATATCAATGTGGTCATTTTTAAGCTTCTTAAATGCAGAGAATAAGAAGGCAGTTCTAATGAACAGGCCATGGCCCCACACAGCATCTGAGAGTAGCATCCGCTGGTGTTGTGACACAGTATTCAGCCACTCTCGGCTTGCTTCAGATATTAACTGTTAGCTGTGACTGTAATTTTGCAGATCCATATGGTCTTAAACTGGGGGATGTGTTGACCTTTGGGAAGTACGGAAGAAAGGAGGCCTGTGATAGATAGGGACCCTTCTAAAATAATAGTGTTTAAAAACTTTAAGACATACATTTATTTATTTATTTGTTTTGTGTATATGCGTGCGTGTGTGCGTGCGTGCGTGCGTGCGTGCGTGCGTGTGTGTGTGTGTGTGTGTGTGTGTGTGTGTGTGTATGGACACCCATGCCCTGATGTGTGTGTGTGTGGAGGTCTGAGGACAACTTATGGGAGTCATTTGTCTCCCTCCATCATGTGAGTGCTGGGGCTTGAACTCAGGTCTTCAGGCTTCGTGGCAAGTGCCTTAACTTAACCTGTTGAGCCATCTTGCTAGCCCTTCCTGGTGTTTTTTTTTTTTTTTTTTTTTTTTTTTTTGAGCACCTACTACGTGTCAGAGAGCTGTCTATCCACCTATTGGTTATTAGTTCTCAGAATAAGTGTAAGGTAGACATCCATAGACACCGTCTTATGGATGAGCAAGACAAGTCTTGGAAAAGTTCTGCTCAGGAATGGAGCTGAGCACTTCTGAAAGGCTGCTGAGGGAGCCTCGCTGTTCCTCCTTCTGCAGACGCACAGCACCGTGTACCAGCGTTCTGTTGACATGCTTTTCAGAACGTAACCTTTCAGTTTGTTCTTTATCTAGCTCCTTGCTTCTCCTCCCACCTCCAATTTCTATTCCTCATTCTCTTATGTTTTTGTGGCATTTGAGAAATCTTTGTTGAAGATTCCTTCATAATACCTGCGGGTCTTCTGAGAACAAACGGCATACAAATAATATTCAAATAAAATATCACATCGTATAGAAAGTTATGCTTAAGCTTTAAATATTAGACAAATAAGCTCTCTCAAAACCTTCCTATCCCCTCCCCCCACATTCTTTTTCAATCTGAAATGTCATTTACTCTTAAAATTATTATTTAATATTCCTCTCACCGCCAGCCAAGATTGTCATGATGCCTGACCAGACAAAAGGAAAGTGTATACTGACATGCCCTGGTCTTCTCTTTTATTTGCCATGAAAACGTGGTTAAAATACATGTTACTAACACAAAAAAGCAACTTTTGTCAATGCTCTGCAGAACGTGGCCTTCATATGCCTGAGAGGCTGACCTTCTGATGGCCATGAATCAAACTCAGATGTTTTCTTTTCTTTGACCATAGAGCCCTTATTATTGTGAGAGTCTCAACGTGAGACAAAAACACCTTGTATTTGGAACTCTCTAGCTTCTTTATCAGAGATAGGCTCAGGGACCAAGAGAGAAAAGAAGACCACCCTTAAAAAATTGAAAACAATCCATGAGGTATTACCAATACGGCTGCATTGCCAACATGACTGCAGGAACTTGAGGGAACAGGAATAACAAGAGAGATGCTGATGTGGATGGATGGGGGAGCCAGGAGGCCTCAACCCTACACAAAGAGCTACAGGCAACTAAGGGATGCCGAGAGCTGGAGAAACAGTCTTCTTCCAGGAAGAGTACACCAATTGGTTACCCAATAACAATGGTTAGCCCCCAAATATCATGCAAGTAACATTATACAGAGTGGGCAGGTTGTATTTATGTATGGTGTGTGTATGTGTGCATGTGCATGTGCATGTGCGTGTGCGTATGCGTGTGTGTGCACGTGCGAGAGTGTGTGTGTGTGTGTGTGTGTGTGTAACAAAAATCAGTGAAAAGAGAGGCCGTGAATTTGAAAGATAGCAAGAAGATGTAGAAGGAAGGGTTTGGAGGGATGAAAGATAAGGGGAAAATGATGTAATTATAATCTCAAAACATGAAGGAAATCATTTTTAAAAATAAAATGAAAATTAATAGACAAAAGGGAAAGTAAAATGGTCCTGTTATAAAGAAAATCAATTAAAATAACGTGGCCGGAGCTGGAGATATGGCTCAGTGGTTAAGAGCATCTGGCTGCTCTTCCAGAGGTCCTGAGTTCAATTCCCAGCAACCACATGGAGGCTCACAACCATCTGTAATGAGATCTGGCGCCCTCTTCTGGCCTGCAGGCATACATGCAGGCAAAATCCTGCACACATAATCAAAAGCCTGTATACATAATAAATAAATAAACTTTAAAAATAAAATACAATAGCGTGGCCAACAGCAAAGATACACAGGCTGCTGAAAGCCCATTCTGATATAAAGCAGCTAAGAGAAGAATGCCAATACAAAGGAAGCCAGCAGTTACCAAGAGCTAGTGTTTGGTAATGATAACCCAGCTGGGAAGAGAAATAGAAATCACCCTTGGCCAGGCATGTAGCACATGCCTGTAATCCTAGCAACTTGGGAGGCTGGGCCAGGATTGGTGCTTGTGAGTTCAGAGCCAGCCTCCTGGGTCTCAGGCAACTCTGTATGAGTGTGGTCATTGTGAGACTGTGATCTTACCTTGGAAGGAGGGAGGTGGGGGAGGGGGAGAGGGAGAGGGAGGGAGGGAAGGAAGGAAGATAGGTAAATAGATAGATAGGAAGATTACCCTTAACAGGAATGCACAAGGGTATCCAGCCTTAGAAAATGACCAAATTCTACAAAATTCCGTATAAATAATGTTTTCTCTTGAATTACTGAGGGGGAAGGAGGGGAGAAGATCTGAGTGAAGACTTGCAATACTCTAAATTATAACAAAAGAAAAATTATCTGAACTGGAAAACAGATATCTACTTTGATTCTGTACCTCAAAAGCTCTTTAATAATTTATAAAAAAAATGATTTGAATAGCAGCACATTTTTTGAAATAAAGGAAAACTTGCGTGTGATTCAAATAACGTGGAAGATGGAGGGGAAGGCAGAGTTCCATTTCACACTTGGCATTTAAGCACCACACTGATAACTAAGCCCATGACACAAAAGTCACAGATTATTGTTAAACTGCTCTGTATATGCCACCCTCTCACAGTCCATATCCAAGAAGATACACGCCTTTCCTGTGCTTTACCCAAGGCCACAGAAATCAGAAGCAGTCAGTCATTGTGGGTGGCACTTACAGCTTCCCAAGCAGAAAGATCTGGATTTTATTGACTGTAGGTACTTAATTAGTAAGTATTATTAAAATTAAAATTTCCATATTAAACTATTTTCTACATAAGCTAGTGTTCTGGTGTGCTGACTTATAATTGCAGGGTTAGCTCAAGTTCACCCAACAGATGGGTAAGAACTTGTCTGGTTTTTTTTCTTTCTTTTTATTTCTGATTCTCCAGCACACATTCTTTCTGGTTATCACTAAAACAGCATCTGAACAAATACTTTCCATCCTTTTTTTTTAAGTGATTGTCCCATAAGCAAAATCTTTTAAAGACTAACTTGAATGCTAATATTACATATTGTGATATTTCTTATGTTTAAAAAAGGGATTGTATCACAATATATAATTAAACCATGGATGACAGACTAATTTCAGACAGGCTTCAAAAGGGCAAGGGTCAACAGATATCTTTTACACTATAACACAAGACACTGCTTTGACTATATATATATATATATATATATATATATATATATATATATATATAATATATACACATATATATATAAATATAAAAAGACGGTGAGAAAGTACTTTAATCCAGCATGTAAATTCTATCCTGTATGAACCTAAGCAGCATAAGTGATAGGCAGAAAATGAATCTGAAGTATTCCACATGATTCCTTCCATCCACGAAGCATCGAAGCCAAGCAATCTTTGACATCCAAAGAAATATTAAGGAGAAAAATCAGGAACCAGTGGAAGAGAGTTTTCCTTCATTTTTATAGAAATCCACTGATTGTAATTTAAGTGGCAGATCTTCTCTTCAATGGAGACTTTTGTTAAGAAGACCTCACACAAGACAGCACCACTGATTATATAACTGTGCTGTGTTGCTATGATTTCTCAGCTCTATACCAACGGGGTGGGGGAGTGGGTGGGTGGGTGGGGGGTGCGGGTGCGGGAAGCCAATACATTCTGTCGATGCCTTTAAAGCATGTCTCCGAAACCACCGGCAACCTCCAGGTGTCAGCTATGGTCTCTGGGTAATCATGCTACTGGCAATGACGAGTGATACGCAAAATGACACTGATTTTTGAAGACATTCAAACAACTTGCCGACACCTGAGTGGATGGTACGGCAGACCGACCGACCATCTCTCTCCCCCAGAGGGGCCGTTCTGTGTGCGGCACAGGTATGGGGGGGGCCTCTGATTGTGGTCAGCCAGCTGGAAGGATGATCAAATAAACAATCTAGCCGTGGCTGCTGTGCAAGGAAAAAAAATGATCATTCTTGGTGGCAAAGATTAATAATCACTTTTGGAAAAGATTAGAACCACGCTAGCTATGTGAATTACCACACACTTTCCCCTAAGTGCACAATAAATACGCGTGTGGTCTGTTGAATCATTATCAATATGGCATACTTTAATATTGGATATAAATAATTGTCACTGAGAAATCATCTGCTTCGTGTTCAGAAAAAGCTATAGAGATCTGCCTCGTTACCTAGCAACTGGGAAAGTAACTGCTATATACTGTGAAACCCTGCCCCCCCCCCTTCAGGTAGAACTGTCATAAAACTGCCCATGAAGATGTTAATTAAGCCAGGGTATATATACTAATGCTGATTATAAGAAGTCAGCTCCATCTATGGCTTATGTTTTTAAAACAGCAGGAGTCAAGGAAAACTGTTAATATTTAGATTTAGGATTTGAACGGGCCACAGACAACAATGTGCTGTTTTCTGTACGAGACTCACGCACCATCATGACTGATTTCTCATCCTCACTGTTTCATGGACAGAGGGACCTCCAACAACCAACAAGCTGATTTCTAGTGAAAACATGACGTTTGCTTATGTAAAAATGCAATTGCAATTCGTTCACTGTAAGGGATCCCAAATCCTTACATTTCATGTAAGAGCTTAATGTATTAAAACGGTAACATCAAAAGGATCTGACTCAATGGCTGACCTAAGTTCTGTTCCTATTTTGCTCAAAATCTGGATTCTAAATTTTTCTCCAAAAGAACACTAGGAGTTAGTTACAGGACTTCCGAGATCCAAAATTCATCTACACACAGTCCTGCAGTCCCAATCTACTTCAGGTTTGTGATACATGAGGAAGAAAATGCTCTGCACCGAGAAGAGATTGTTCTGTGGGCAGGCAGTGCTGGACTTGACTTCAAAGGCACCCCAAACACCTTTGTGACGCTCCATGTGGGCAGGATACGTGATGCTCTATTTATATTCATTGACCGCACAGAGACACAACTTAGAAATGCTTTTCAAGGCCTGGCATGGCAGCACACATCTTTATTCCCAGCACTCAGGAGGCAGAGGCAGGAGAATGTCTGTGAGTTTGAAGCCGGGTCTGCTCTACAGGCTAAGTTTCAGGTCAGACAGGGCTACACAGTGAGAGCCTGTCTCGGAGAAAACGATCTTTAAAATACTGCATGGAACTGATACCCAAAAGTATAATTAAGGGGCTAAGCCAGAGGAAGCACTGAATCTTGCACACGCTTTTCATTGGTTTTTAAGTTCCTCTTATATTACTATCAAGCTTACTCTTGTTGATTAGACGTATTGGACTGAGTGTGGTAAATAAATCAGATTTACTGATAAACAGGAGAAGGAAAAATAATCTGAGTTGGGGTACGGGTTTTGTGAGCCGGCAGAAATTAACAAACCCCAGCACTGTCTTCTTGAAGATAAACAGTCGTGTGTCCTACTTCTTATTTAGGAACAATGGAAATGTTTTTTATGGTTGTAAAATTTTCCTTTTACCTTTATTTACTTAGTTATTACTTCTTGAGACAGGGTCACACTAGGCTGAACTAGAACATGTCATGTAGCCCAGGTTGATCTTGAACTTATGAACTCTACCTCTCTACTCTACTTATGTCTCTACCTCTCAAGTGCAGGGTCTACAGGCACAGCTATACATATGTGTGTTATTTATTTATTTAGTTTTTTTTGAAACATGGTTTCTCTGTGTAGCTTTGGAGCCTTTCCTGGATCTCACTCTGTAGACCAGGCTGGCCTTGAACTCACAGAGATCTGCCTGCCTCTGCCTCCTGAGTACTGGTATTAAAGGCATGCACCACCACCGCCTGGCATGTGTCTTATTTTTAAGCAAGGATGCCATATAACCTATCTCATCAGGCTTCCAGCTCGTAACCCGTGGAAATACACATATGGACAGTGCCACTGGACTGGTAGGAAATGACAGCCAAAAGCCACACCCACTGAAAAGCAACAGAGCTGGGAAGCAAGCCCTGCTTTTCACTTCAATTTACAAAGTAAAATGCTTTTAAATTTGAGTAAAATTATTCAATTAACATATAGCAGTCTGAATTTCATTTGCTGGAATGAATACAACAGCCGTTTAAAACAACAGCAAAACAAACAAACAAAACCCCACATACTTCTTTATGTTCCAAGCACTTGCAGATTATGGCATGGTCCTAAAAGTTGTGCATCTGCCCCAAAATATCTGACAGTACTGTAGAAAACACAACACAGATGTGCATCTACCGGAACAAAGGTACCAACCCCAGAGGGTTTCCAGACAAGGGCAGGAATAGTCCCGTAGTTCCCCTCGAAGTGCTGGACGAAGGATGGCATCTGAAATAGTGTGAGCAAAGCCTGAAGGAGGAGATGTGCAACGCGGCCCCAATGGCCCAGCATCTCCACCGTTTACCTTACAACGGGGCCCTATCAGGTTAATACTTCACCCTCACTCAGCCATAGAGCTTCTATTTCTATTGGCTTTTGTAAGTACCACCATTAAGACCTGTTTAGAGTTCTTGGTGAATACGTACCATTTAAGATAAATTACCTTGAATTTTAAAGTGAGAAGGAACATTGGCTAATTCATACCAACCATTAACCTGGTTCACTAAAAGATTTCAGACATTTGCTGAATTAAGACTAGTTTATTCATAGGGCTAGTAGTAGTCCATAAAAATAGATATTTTGAACAATGTAGATTTGTCACCCAGGTCCCTGGGTTCAGGGCTTTAGTGTAAATGTATATCTAGCATTCCTGCACTTTCCTGAATTTCATGACTGGTAGATCCAACCACCTGCTTGACATTTTCACATTAATTCTAAGTTTCTCAAACTTAAATCTTGACCAAGAAGTCTTGATTTCCTCCCACCAGCAGCCTAGTCTGCTTATCATCCTTTCTGTTGCTCCGTGAAAGACTGAAGACCCATCCGGAACTCTGCCCTTTCCCTTGCTTTCAAACCAAGCCAACAGCAAGACCTGTGACGTCATCTCCAAAATGCATGACATCACCTGATTACTCCACAGAACCTTCTTTCCTAGCTATCTATCAAGAATGATAAAAATGGTAAGCATTAGAGGAAGCAGGGATGGAGGGAGGCGGGGCTAGAGAAGGAGAGAGGGAAAGAGACAGTGACTGTAAACTGAGCATAATCAAACACAGCCAACATACAAATCAGCAGGGAAGGACAGAGGCAGAAGGTTCTAGAGCAAGACAAAGAGGCACAGGGCTGTTTTTTTCCCCCTTACCCCTGTCCATACTCCCTAGAGAGGTGAATAAATAAGATTCAAAGAATTCTCACTAATAATCCTAAGTTTAGAGAGAAGCACACCCAGTGAATATCTTTATCTGTTTCTACTCTCTACTGAGGGGCAACAGAAAACACAACATTTGAGGGGGGAAAAGCAAAAAGCCCAGTCAGTGCAACTGAAGAATCCAGGGCTGCCCACTCCACTGGGGAGAGCCAGGAAGTCCTGGGTTCAGGAACCTTCAGTTAAGTTAAAAAAAAAAAAAAAAAAAAGATACTCCTGGTGATCTCCCCCCACACTCCCAAACTGGAGAAATGAATGCTGATGACAGAGGCGTTCAACAGAATCCAAGAGAAGCCCAGGGCGTCAAACTGGGGCTGAGTACAGCTCGAGCTGAGCCATGGCTGCAGTTTCCTCCTAAGACAGCCAAGTAGACAGGCAAGAAATTATGACCATAGGGCTCCCCAAAGAGGTGACAGGGAGATCCGAGAATTTATTCACACTATGTCTCCTCAAAGCTGCCCAAGCACCAGCAAGACCAAAAGCAACAGCAAGACAGATGTGTGAACATCTGAAAGAGAAGGGGGGTGGGGAGGAGAGAGGCAGGAAGGGGAGGAGAGAGAGGGAGGGAAGAAGGGAAAATATACGCATGCGCATTAAGGGTGAAGCGCAGGGCAACCCCACGTAAGAAGTGTGTGCAGCTACTTGGAAGGAAAGTCTTCCACAATTCTTCCTACCACAGAAGAATGTTTTCAGTCAAAAAACCAGAACCTTAAAGACAGAAGAATGAAACCATTTGAATGAGGTGAAAGGGATATTACAGACCCAAGGATACAAGTTAAGGAAAAAACAGTATGATTTTAGAAGCAATAAGCTACTTAAAAACATTCAGAATCAGGGAAGACACTTCTGAAAATTGGGCTGCCGACAGAAAAAAGGACTGACATACTGTGACTAGAGATGGAAACGATGAAGGATTAGGCAAAAAAGGAGCAACCAGTGAGCAAGAGCTACAGATATAAGGAAAGGATAATTATGCCCCCAAAGGAGGCAGCAATATGATTGGATTAAAACAGATGTTCCGAGATACAATCACAGTAGCACCAAGCTTGGAGAGAGTGTTGTATTGCAGACTGTGACAGAGATTTAATCATCTAGACACCCCAGCCATATCACTGAGCCACACTCAGAGAACCTTCTAGATCTCAGGCAGAATACTCAACCATTTACAAAGGGCGCCCTCAGAGTGTAGGTCGATGTGAATTGTCATTCAACCAAATGGCATGATGGCTGTAAAATTACAAGAGAAAGAAAACCCAGCAGGAAAATATCACCCTTGGCCACGCCATTAGTCATTGATGACAGCGTGGGTAAGACATCCTCAGACTGTTAGAAAACTACCAAACTCGGAAATGCAGTAGCCATGATTGTTCCTTGATATTGGTACAAAAACCAGTTAATGATGAAATTGAGGCAACCAAGAGATGAACCAAAGAACTTGGTTAGAAAGGGGAGGGCACAGAACGTGGATGAGAACCACCGGACCTCATAGAAGGGTCTCTGCACCAGGTACCTTCCCGTTGGATCGTATTTCTATCTTCAACATCTGTTAGTTTCTTCATCATTTACTCCTCTGTCATTTTCAAGTCTGTCCCACTGCGATAAAGACCAGACTCTGGCGTGATCTGCCAGGCCGAACTGAGTGGACCGTGATCCAGCCCACTGAACCGCTCTCAATCCCCAAACGCACTGCACTTGGTCCCTGCAAGGCTGCATTGTGAACTGTCCCTTGGCCTCGTCCTCTCTCCCCAGGTCTAAGCAGGTGCTCCTCGGGACTCTGAAGGGACCCTCTCTCACAGCCAATCTCTGAAGAGCTTTCTAAACAGGGTACCCTTCCCCTCTACACCCCTCTAGAACACTTCATCTCACTATTCGGCTTTCAGGCATTTATCACCACCTTTATTTTTTCCATCCATCTGTTTATTTCCTTGTTTTTCGTCAACCCTCCCCTGCCAAGCATTTGCTCTAAAAAACAGGGACCTTTGCCTTATGCATAATATCCCCCGCTTAAAGAACAATGTCTAGAAGACAGTATACATTCACTAACAACTTTTCAACTGTATGCACACACACAGGGACTGCTCCTCAGCTTGAAGAGGAGGGCTGTACTAAGAAAGGTTATCTTGTACTTTTTTTTTTTTTCAAGTAAGCTCCAGAACAAATAGTAACCATCAAATGTAGCCCACAAGTCTACCAGGCCCACATACTACCAGGCTCCAATACTGCATGTCAGCAACAAAATACTAGAAAAAAAAATCAACATGATGAATCACAACTGGGAAAAACAGAGTCTCAAAGGAATGGATCAGCTTGCATGAACACATTATAATTATTCCTCATCTTTCATATTGGTTAATTATTCCTCATCTTTCATATTGGTGAGGCCGTTTGCGGATGTTCTAAAGGAGACTTTGGAGCATCTTAAAGGACTATAGAAGTTCCTGGTTCTGTTTTGTTTTTAACTGGGTGTAACTTCACATTGGTTCTTTTATCAGAGTCATCCCTAGCACCACAAGCCAGTGTTTCCCATCACGTCTTGAGTCACTGTGTGGAAAATGGGAAGTGGGAAGGAGAAGAGAAAGCCTCTGTGCAGCTATAGGGGGCAGGAGAATGCCAGGGACATGGTGAGGGATGTGCAATGTAAGAGCTACCTGAGCTAAGGCTGGTGAGTGTAGGGGAGAAACCAGTGCCAAAGTGTGGTCAAGGGAAGACTGAAGAATTCTTCCTGCCACCTACTGGAAAATTCCGTCTTCTCAGACAAGCAGCCTCTTGACTGGAGTAGCTATGAGTGGGTACAAGGAGGGAGAGCCAGTTTGTAAATAACGTGGAAACCTGGGAGGGACCCTGTATTTCTAATTTGAGGTTTTTGTCCCAAATTTGGTTTGGCATGAGCTTTTATGACTAATCTACCAGCATGGAGAAATAAATAGCACCATTCACATCAAGAGTACCAACCAACCACCCTCTGGGAGAAACTGGGTAGACAATGCCTAGCTGGGCCTCCCATTCTGGAAGGACTGCTAGAGTGTTTAAAAAAACAGTAAAATAGTTAAGACATACAAAAATGGACCCACAGTTGAAAAACACTATTCATGGTCCACAGGTTTCTATTCTGGGTAAACGAATAATGTGGACAGAGAAAGAACTTTTTTATAGTTACATCTTTATGATTTCATTATTTTTATTTTATGTGCATGAGTATTTTGCTGCCATGTATGAAAGTATTCTATGTGCATGAAGTGCCCTTGGAGGCCAGAAGAGGGAGCTAAATCCCTCGGAATTAGAGTTAGAGATGGTTGTAAGCCACCACATGAGTGCTGGGAACCAAACTCAGGTTCTCTGAAAGAGCAGCCAATGTCCGTAACTATCTCTCCAGTCTTTAGTTAAATTTTGTATTTCTAGACAATAACTATGACACACTACTGATTTCTAAGGAGAGGGGAAGTAGCACAAACACACCGTCTGTCACAGCTACGACTGTATGCAAGTCATTCTCAAGCCGTACTCAAAACAAAAGGAGTCATAACATACAGTTATGAAAGAAGTATTCTGAAACATGCTTTTAAATATTCCCGAAACATAATTTTCTACGGCCAATAAAAAGGCTTGGTTTTTAAACGGCCACACAGCCTAGCCCCATCCAATACTAATGGAGCTATCGATAGGCATGAGACTCGCCTAGAAGTATGGCCAAATTGTGCTGGGGGAAACTAACAATTCCAACATTTTCTCTAAGTCCCAGAGATGACCGAATGTAGCTCCCTTGGGTGTCTAGGAGAATCCCAGAGCAGTTTCCAATTTTCAGAGTGGATTCTTATAGTTCATCATCCGGGATCAGCAGCCTCAGCTGAGTTACACTGTTTCCAGACTCAAAGAGGAGGCATTCTTAACACTCATTAAAATAACAATTCTGTTAAAAGTGTTATAAAATTCTTTAGTGACTGAGGAGATGAGAACACTCACTTCTGCTTCTTCTACCTCAAATTTTGCTTGGGTATTCTGCAATTCCTCCAGTTCTAACACGAGAAAGCCACCAAGTTCAGTAAATATAAAAGTCGAGAGATCTGTCAGACATACTTTTTTTTTTTGAGAACTAATTTCAGATTCTCATCTAAACAAGCCAATAGACTCTCACAATTTTTAAAAGGCATGACTCAGCTTAATCATATTTTGGCATCTAAAAAAAGAAAGACAGACAGAAAGAAAATGCTCATGATTTCATGAGAAGAAAGCAAAAGCCAGATGATTAGCAGTGGCTTACATCTCACAGGAGAATTATAAGAAAGGTTAATTTTTACATGAAAATTAGATCTGCATAAAAAGATTTCTGGAACAATATGTTATTGACAGTTATATGGGAGGATGGATGCACGTATGTAAATGTTCTTTCTCAAGCAACTTATTAAATATCGACAATACTGCACTTTGAAAACAACCATTTTCAAAAACCAGATATTAATACAAGAGTCAAGATATTACAGCTGAGTACACTTTCACTCAAAGCAATGTCCATGTAACAATTTTTTTTTCAAAGTGTCCTTACTGATGCCCACTGCAATTAAATTTAACAGCAAACATTTATGCTTTGTTACTGTACTCTGCCCATGGAAGGGGAACAAAAACCAGGTAGACCATGTTACGTCTGGATTCTGTGCAAGTGTTTGTTCATTACTGGTGGCCCAAGAAAGACCTGAGACTTGGTAGTGGCACTTGTAAATGCCCCTGCTCACTCACTGCTCTAAAAGCCCATGTGCAGGAAAAGGAAACACTTACGGAGAGACAAATGTTTTACTCACGATCATTAATGATTTTAATCAAGCAGATCTCCTATTTAATTTTGCTAATTGCTCAGTCCTCCCAGGACAGCTACTGGCATCATGGATCTTCCTACTACGTACGTTGACACCAACATCTGCTCAGAAACGAGGACATCAATAAACTCTACCTGGTGTTCCCGCAGATTGTATCAGTGCCCAAAACACATAATTCCAATTTAATATTTACTGAATGTGTCTGTCGTTCATAAAGAGAAGGGATAAACATGATTCTGAATGAATGGGGCTTGAAATTAAGTCCTCAATGAAAGGTGCAATGAGAAAGGCTTGATACTAGGCGGGAAGACACCTGTGAGCATCTGCAGTCAGATGGCAACATTGTCACTGCCTTTCCTGTGTGCTCTGGCACCCGGCTGCTAGTTATCCTCTATCAGAATACAGAGAACTTAAAGCAAATACCACCTTAAGGAAAGCAGTTCTCAGCGTTTCTCATCAAACGTATCACAAGCAGGAAACAGACAAGAGATACCACTAGAAGTTGGTTGATACAATGTATACAAATTTGGTGAAACCTGCAAACTTGGAGACCGTTAATACCTACCTGCTCAGAGGTTATTTTAGAATGCTGACAAATGAGTACACTCATTGTCTTGGGGGGGGGGAATGTTACTCCATATGTCTTATTCAATGTTGTACCATACTGTATCTATATTCTGAAACTGTCTTAATGTCAATTTTATCTGCAGATAGAGGCCAATCACTGTACTCCCTCTGGTCTCCATTAGAGGAATGTAGCAGTATGTGGCAAATCTATGGTCACTGTTGTCAGTAATTAGAAAGAAGAAAAAAAAAGATCACATTGTGAAAGCACAAAGGTCCACCAAGCAAAGAAAACCAAGGCAGTGAAATTAAGTTCGGCAATTAGCAGATGCAGGATGAGGTTCTCATCTTCCAACAGGGATCTGATCCCGGATTTCATGGTGTGTCCCCCCCCCCCCCATTGTTAAGTTGGGCTGGTTTTTGTTTCTTTTAAACTGTAACAATGTTTCTGTACGACATCCTCACCCAGACCACCAGTTAGCACGCATCTAATTTTAATGCCATTTGCACGTCTTAACTCCTTTTGCCCACATCTCAGCCCAAGAGGATAACTGCCATCACACGGAGCGGTACCCAGGACCAGGACTGACGAGACAGAACCGAACACTTCAGAAGAAAGCCCTTACGGTGGCAAAACGCCAGCACTAGTCACTGCAGACTATTTTGTCACAGAACCGTCAACACTATGGACTCAAATAACCCAGACACTACTGGAATCTCATGGCACAATCTCATCTGCCGAGTACTAAGCACGAGCTTGGGAAGGAACCGCGGGGTTTTTTCCAATCACTTCTCTCTCCCATAAGGCTGGGAACTTCCAGGGAAAACCTTTCCTAATTAAAGACTACCACAGAGGAGAGCCTGGGTCTTTTGCTAACTCGTGCCAACGTTCAGATGCATTTTACCCTGGACTCCAGTTTTCTATTGTATCACTACTATATCCCATAGTCTGCTCTCCCAGAAGCCAATGCCCTTACAGCCAGCATTCCGATAAGTGTTTAAGAATAGTTAAGGACCCCAAAGTTCATATTGCTTCCAGTTCTGTGCACGTATGCAGAAATTTTAGTCCTCGAACTAACATCTCAGTATTCAGAGAGGAAAAATAACTGCGGTGAGATAGCCCTCCTGGCCAATGGCTGGAAATGCAAAGCTTTCCCGAGCCGCCCATTTGTTTTAGGGACTCAATGTTTACAAAGGGCTGATTTTTTCCTTGGGAGGGGACAAATAGATAGATAAATAAGCAGCGGTGGCAACATCCTTATAAAAACAAGCCTTTGCCGGGCTCTGGCAAGTTTCAGCCTGGAGTTAAGATGCCGTGCAAGTTACAAGCACAGAATTCCGGGTTTCAATGGAAATGCTGACCCAACCTTCCTGAAAGCGGTAAACTGCAGTCTCGGCCGCTCTGCTGTTGCTCTCCAAGGCGTAGCTTGGAGGGTCCATGCCCACTTCCCTCTCCGACTGACCAACGGATGCTCGCACACGCGGAGAGCCAGCAAGCTCAATGCCGTCCCTGCCGGCCGCTGTTCCGGCTCCTCAGTCCGGGAGACTCAAAACACACCTGGCCATCTCATGGCTTGGCATGGATTTTTAACACGGAAGACAAATGACCTTTGGAAAACACAGGCTGGTGAAAGTCAAACCATTCGGAAAGACACCCGGCACTTTACCTCTTCAAACTCCTCAGGACCCCAAGGTTGAGGAAAAAGGAAATGGAGAATGAGCCCAGCTCCGGGTGGTGATGAAGGGGGAAAAAATATAGCAATAACCAGAACGGGTTACGGAAAAGAAATCCCACACAGTCGAGACCGCTAACCAAGGCTGCCACAAAAAACGCCCCGCAAACCGTCTCTGCAGCCCTGCGCGGCTTTTCTGCCGGACTTCCTCGGCTTCTGCCCCGGGGCTGCAGCCGCACTTCTCAGAGCCGCATCTCCGCCAGCGGGGGCCACGCACGGGGGAAGACACCGAAGCCCGCGCCGCGCCGCGCCGCGCGCGCCACTCACTCACCTACCCGCGCCGCGCCGCACCAGCGCCGGCCGTGGGCTGGCCGCGAGCCGGGATCCGCGGAGGGCTGCCGGGCTCCCGCCCCGAGGACGCGGACGTGCGCCTCACGCCTCTGCCGCCCCTAGCCGTCGCCTCTGAGCATCTTCTTTTTTTTTTTTCCGCCTGCGCGCCCCCCCCTCCCTCCCCACCAGTGAACGCGAGCGGCGAGGGCGAGGAAGAGCGCGCTGGCGAGGGTGGGAGAGGCGCCCGATCCCCGCGAGCTCCCGGGCCGGCTCGCTCCCCCCACCCCACCCCGCCCGCACCCCTCCACCCCGCCGCGCGCCCCCGCCCCCCCCGCCGCGCGCCCTCGCCCCCCCGCCGCGCGCCCTCGCTCGCTCGCACTCCGGTTGCTAGCTGCGCGCGCCAGTGCGGGCGGTAGCGCGTCCTCCCTCCCCTCCCCGGTACTCCTCTCCCCCCCCCCCCCCCCCGCCCGGCGGCGTCTCCAGGCAGCGGGAGGCGCTCTCCATTGTTCTGCGGCCGCGGAGAGCGGGGGCAGTGGGAGGTGGCCGCCGCCGGGGCCACCCGGGGCTTACCTTGGCGTCCGGGGCCGAGTGCAGGGCGCCGGGCCGGCGGGGTGCCTAGCTGGAGCGGCTGGCGCGCGCGGGGGCTCGGTGCTCCCGCTCGCCCGCGCTGCTCCGCGCCCCTCGCATCCTCTGTTACTATGGATATCTCGCGCCTCCGCCGCCCCCTCCTCGCGCTCCGAGACACCGCCGCCGGGGCGGCAGCTCCACCGGCGCCCAGGTGACCAGCTCAGCTCGCTAGCGGCAGCAGGGGTGGGCAAGAGCCACGGCCACTACGGCTGTCACGGCCCTGGGGAGAGGGGTAGTGAACCGAGGGGCCGGCGGGCAGGTTCTGCTTCCCCCCGCCCCACACTCCCGCCCCCCTCTCCCCGAACCCTCCTCCTGAGGCTACCCCAGGGTTTCCTCCTACTGACCAAGCCGCAGAGGCCACCCGCAGTGTAAACTCAACTTGTATGGACTGGAGCCATCCTGTGCGACTTGGGTTGCTGCGGCATCCACAGGCGTAACATTGGCCCAGTAGACTAAAAGGTCTCAGTTACGATTGGATAAGCCTCAAATAAATACCTCCACCCACCCATCTGGTTTCCACCAAACTGCCGGTTGCACTACCTACCGACAGTTGTAGATGTTTTACTTTGGCCAAGGCTTCTTTTCAAGATGATGCCGATTAAAGGAAGTACTGATCTTAAACAAGGCGTTCCTCCGATTTTGAAAATGCTAGTATGTTTTCTTTAACATAAATAAATAGGAAATAATGTGTATCTGAGTCTGCACAACGCCCTAACGGTTCCATGAGCACGTCCGCCATCCCACCCATCTTAGTTCTCCGGTTCTTCAACGCTGAACCTGCAAGTGGTTAAGTGGCCCACGTAGGCTCCTATGAAGCCACAGATTCTCACAGAGAAGAGTCGCCTTCTTACAGAAAAGTAGACAGCACCTTGTGGTCTGTGTAAAGATCATAATGAAATATTTAAGGAAATGGCTAACCTGATAAATCCCTAACAGTGCTTGTGCAAGACAATTCACTTTTTTTTTTTTTTTCAACTTTACCAGTGTGCGTGCATTGCCTTTAAGCCAAGGCAGACAAAGGTTCTGGTCAGCTGCAAAAACTCAGAGACGGAAATAGACATGTGAACCTAAGAAGTGAAGTTTACTGAGCACCTACTGTTTGCCAGGGGTCTGCGGGTTATCTTTTTCTCCTGACAACCCTGTGACTAAGTTTCAGCATTACTCTTCACTTTTGCAGATGAAAAAGTTTCAAAAGAGGCATGCAACCGGTAGTTCTTTCAGAAACAAGAAACACTGTTTCCTTTTGGTCCGCTGCCGAGTCACTCACTACGTGCTTTTGTGGGATTCACACGGTTCCCAGGGCTTATTCTGCTAGCAAGAAACAGGCCCAGGACATAAAGCTGAGCTAACCAGGCTTGTGAAGTATGAGCATTTCATCAAGTGAAATTTACGTTCTCATTTACATCAGGAAAGAAAGCAAGCTGCCCCAAACCCCAGTACTGGGGAGTGAAGACAGGCTCCTTGTAGATGCTAGGCAAGCACTGTGCGGCTGAGCTGCATCACCAGCCCAAAGACTTTTGTTTCTACATCTTACACAGGCAAAGAATCAGATTGTATGTTGCCTGTACTCGAATGAATGTGACCTGCCTTTTTTGGGGTGGGGGTGGGAGGCGGGGGACATGTTTTGGATAGTTCCTTTTGAGATTAGCAAACTTTCAGTGGCTTTGAAGACAAGTCATATAGTTCAGTATTTCATCCTGGAGCTCAGACACTCCGTGTGGTGAGGTAAATGTGTCTTCTTGGTTTTGCAGTCATGAAAACACCCGAGGAATACTATTTCCTGGAGTGTTGCTCCTTCGTGGATATTGTTTTCGGGTTCCAGATATAAGGCAATCTAGAGATGTCATCTGCTAAGAATGAACTGAAAAGGCTCTTTAGGCAGGATGTGAGCTATTCTCTCCTGTCTTGAGTGTTCTGCACTCTGGAAACATTTGGGACCTCTAGGTCAGACTATACCTCCTCTAGAGAATGAATGGAAACTTAATTCCCCCCGTCAGCCTTTGTGCCCGCGGGTAAAAACAACTCTGAAAAAAGGTGCTGTCCATGGTGCCCATTTCCAAGTCCCATTCAGCAAGACTAGAGAATGCCAAATGCTGAATGTCTGTGAATAAACTTCAGCATGGTACTAATGGAACCTTGTGAGAACTTCTAGGTATGCACACTAAAATATAAAGGAATGGGGGGGGGGCTGGGCAGTTGAGAGCTGCTCTCAAAGAAGAAGATTGAGGTTTGATTCCCAGCTCCATTTGATGCCTCCTTCTGGACTCGGGCATACATGTGGTGCATAGATGTATATGCATGCAAAGCACTCACACACATCAAATGAAAACAAAATATAAATGTGTAGTCCCCCACTACTTGAGGGAACGTGTTAAATAATTTACAGAAGAAAAGACTTTTGCTCTGAACTAAAATAGTTCCTCCTCATTGAAACTTTAGACATTTTTATATTCCAGAAAAGCTTCAAGATGTGAGACCTAGCTCCCAAAGTCCTTATATTATAGACCAGGAACTTGATCCCTAGAGGGGCTAAGTCACTCAACTAAGGACCATCCTTACTAGAGGCAGGATAAAGCGACAGATTCTTGTTGCTTGTCCAGACACTTGTCACAGTATTGTGGCACTCCAGGAAACTCAGTGTCAGAATTCTTTTTCTCATTTGTAATTTTTTTTGGCTAAAAAGTCATTCAAGTTTTCATTTATGTCATTTAAATTTGGAGACTATAAAGTCTAATGTTTCTCGTTTTAAAAATACTCTAGTCATTTTAAGTAATACAGTGTTCCTTGCTAAATGATACAATTTAGAAAACAAAAACAATCCTTCATGATACCAACACTCAGCTTGCATGTATCCCCAGAGAAAAACAGAGCACTTGTTTCAATATGGGTCATCAAGAATGCAACCTTCTCAATGTAAACTGATTTTTTAAGAACAATCATCTTCTGTTGAACAGACTAACATTGGAGATGCTAACTTCCTAAATTCTTCCTTTGTGTTAAAAAAAAAAAAAAAAGTACCCAGAGGACTGATTGACAGTTCCAAAGATGGTGGCAACTTTCCTGAGAAACGTGTAAAACATTGATATGAGGTGCCTTTGTAGACATTTAGATGGGAGCATACTGTACAGTTTAGACCCTGAATGTGGAATTGCATCTGTGGATTCAAGTCATGGGTATTCCACTTAAAAGTTCTGTGATCTTACACACTCTACCTAACGCTTCGGGGCCTCACCATTCCAATTTGTAAGATGAATGTGACAATAACGGAAGGTGCCTCTGAGAGTGGCAGTTAGGAGGAAAGGAAAGTAATGATGTGTAATGGGCTTTTTGGTGTAGTAGCGTGGCTGGCTGAAAGTTCCCGGGCATTCAAACACTAACGTAGGCATTGCAGAGGTGTTTTGCAGATGTAATTAAGGTCCGTTGGCTTCAAGGGGATTATCTTAAATGATCTGATTCTGTCAGAACTCTAAACACAGCACTGAGGATTCCATGAAGACGGAATGTAGTGGCTGGAACCTGCTCCCAGGAGTTCAGCCCACTCGTCCTAACAGCCCGGCTCACAGACTTCAGACTTAGCTGGGGAGCCCCCCCTCACAGAAGCTGATCCTTTCCAGTGCTTCTCTTCGAACATGTATCCCACTGGATCACTTCTCTGACTGAACCCGGACTGAGACACCATGTATGATAAAACAGTAACAGCAGTGTCTGTAATATACCTAGAAAAGTTAGCTAAATTAAAATAAAAAAAAAAAAAAACAAACTAAACACCTCTTACAGTACTGAGGTTGCTGTTTGATTTTTTTTTTTTTTAAAAAAAAAAAAGAACTCTGAGGATCTGGAGAGATGAGTCAATGGTTAGGAGCACTGGCTGCTCTTGCTGAGGGACCTAGGTTTGATTCCCAGCATCCATAGGGTAGCTCACAACCATCTGTAACACCAGTTCTAGGGGGATCTGATGCCCTTTTCTGGCCTCTTCAGGCACAGCATGCATGTGGTCCATATACATACTTGCTGACAAAACACCAATATACATAAAAGTAAACAAACCTTAAAAAAAAAAAGAGCTTCTGATGGAATAGGGGTACTTACCGATTTGTGTCAATGACAGTTATCCCAATCAGAAATGGATTTAATATCCTAGTAAAATTTCCAGAACGTGGAAGAAGCGAAAGTAGAGTTGATGACCCCATGCAGAGTTATGTGTGGGGGGGATTATGCAAGTGTAGTGTGGGCTTCTTGAGGGAGGAAGATAATGAACACAAAGACAGCCCTTCTCTCCCAACACACCCTCTAGATTTATCACCTGAAATCAAGGTTTTCATGAATCAAGTATGGAATTCTGTGAAATAACACAGACTCAGGCATGACTTAATCTTCAACCACCTAGGATTATATGCCTAGGAGAATGGCTTTGAGGTCTTATAAGAAGACATGCCCACATATAAGTATTGTAGTAAAAATATTTTTTTTATCTTAATGTTACCTTATTTTTGTACTTTACATATTTGTGTCTTGGATTTTTTGTCATTTGTTTTGAGCATTTTTTAAGTAAAGGAAAACCACTTTTGGAATATCACTGAAAAAACATGCATGGCAAAAACGTACATATTCAGAACGGCATCTGTCCTTCAGAATTATGATGCAAAGTTTGCAAAACAAGCCTGGAAATGCATCAGATAAGCAAACAAACATCAGAGGGGTAGTCTCGGGAATGGGATTAGAAGGGGAGGAAGCCACAAGGAAGCCTGTACCTTTCAGCCTTTTAGCAAAGCCCAAAAGTCAGAGCCAGTTTTACAAATGTCTGTTTTTAACGGTGTGTGTGCATGCATGTGCATGAAGTCCAGAGAGCCATTCCAGGATTGTTAATACCTCATTAGAGATTTTTTTCACCCAAAGATAGTGATTGAAAATACTTTCACTTGTTTATTCAAGCCTATGATTCAAATGATGAGGTGGCTGTTCAGTGATGGGAAGTTAAATTGCAGTGGGGTTCTAATCCTGGTGGAACACTTTCTTTGGGTCATTACAATTTATGAATTTCAACTAACATGCAACTTTCCTTAGGAATCATTTTTTTTTTTTTAATTTCTTTTCATCTGAATTGGCCTAGGAAGTACCTTTTTGCTGACATAGTAAGATTTCTACCATTAACACTGCATTTGTCATTTAAAATTATTATTTAGTTATACATCTCCCTATAAGAATGTGTGGGGTGTAGGTCCCTGCTTATGTGGTCTTTTGATAAGTGGGCGTTAAGAAATTTAATGAGCAAATGAAAGAAAGCTTAGGATATGGTGAATTCTACTTTTTCTCCAACTAGAAACAAGGAGACATCATACAATATAAACCTGGAGCTCGGAAGAGAGACACAAATCTACCATCAGCTGATTCCTAATAGTTGCAAGGCCTGGGAGTAGATTATCATCACCCACCCTTACTGGTAGAATAAAGTCAGGGCCGAATGTTTGAGGTCAGAACCCTGGACAGCGACCACCCTGTCCATCTTTTGCAGCAAAGGATTACATCTCAGTAGATTAGAAAAGTTGTGGGAAATCCCACCCACGAATCTTTTCAACTCTGTGGATACATTTTCAGTAGACAGATATTCCAGAACTACGCCATTGCAGAGATAAATGTACAATCAATATGGATTTAGAATTTCCGCACTGTGGAGTTTTACCTCCCAGTATACAGGAAGCAGGGCTCGGGATTTTGAAAGAAAAGAAAGCTATGTTTTGATAGAGGCCATTGGGTAGAAATAAGAGGAGATGAAGGAGACACAGAGAGAAGGGGGAGCAGGGGAGAGACTGCAACGAAGTAGCAACAGAATGAAGGTGTTCGGGAGAGTCTGGCACTGGGAAAGGCTTTGGTGCTGAACAGCCATGTGTGGTCCTTAGAGGTGCGTGCCCACCGCAGAAGCTGTGAAGGCAAGGTTTGTTTATGAGTAATGAGACAAATACGGCATAAACTGCCTCCTGCACTCAATAGATTTTTTGTTGTTTTTTATTGCCCTATCATGCTTTCATTGTGATAATAATAAAAGGAAAGTCCCTTTGTTTAGACAGCAATTTTAAAACAATGTACAGACCTGCCTATTAACTGTAGTGTATTTACAGATCTGACTACCAAGCTGAAACAAGCCAGCCTGAGCAGAAGGGACTTTATACTTTTTCCTGGAGGCAAGCAGGCTTGGAATCCAGGGGGAATGAATGTAGACACTGAGGCCCATCTGCTGGAAATGTTCTGCCCCAGTCTCCTGAATTAAGACCCAGGGACTTTTTTTGTTAACTGCATCTAGGGCCAGAGCCACATGCGGCTCCACTGAGCCATAGCTAAGGCCTCTGCTTGCAGCCATTGCTTACAACCAACCCCTGAGACTGAGTTTCAGCTGCAAAACACAGGTGCTAAAGCGCCTCACCCCTTTCATACCTTTTAACCGACAAAGCACCAGTGAGCAATAGATGCAGCTACTTCCAAAGCTAGCAGCAAGACTGGGTCTCTGGTAGACTCTTCCACTAAGTGGCTGCACACCCTAATCTCCCCAGGATGTCTCTTTTTAAATGGGTCAGACCATAAGGACTGCTTTTCGTCAAGAAAACACGGGTTTAAGGTACACCAGAGACTCATACCGGGAATTCCTGAGTATGGAACGTGATACGGAAAAGTCCCACAGCCTTAGCACTGCACTCCAGGGCAGCTTGATTGTCTGCCTGGGTATAAACTGTGAGCAACTGTTTAACCTTGATGCGCCTCCAGTTTCTGCATCTACAAAGTAAGGGCAATTGGTCTTTAAGGGTGCTGCTTAAGGATAAAATGAGTGCACCCATGTGGCACTCTGGCACCATGCATAAATTACCCATCCAGAGAATTAATTCATCCTAGTATTAATTCATAAGCCTTCAGAACTATGAAGCCACTCTACCTTATTACCAGAACTCAACAGCCAAGCTCACCCCAGCACCTTCTCCCACGATTAACAGCTGAGCAAGTGAGGAGGTATGTATGCACCTGGGTCAGGACAGGGACTCTTCCGGGCCTATTGAGAAAGAGGACCCCTCCCTCCACTGGGTTTTCTGTGTTGACAGACCTGGCATTGCCAGGATATTGCTGAGGACAAGGTTGTGGAGAGTGTCTGCCTATGGGTGAAGCTGGTGCAGAATCAAGAAAAAAACAAAGACACTGAGTGAGAGGCTAGGTGGTGCAAGCCCATGATTCCAGAACTGGGGAGACTGAGGAAGGAGAGCCACAAATTCCAGTCACAAACATACAAATAAAAATCAAGAAGCGGGGTGGGAACCTGGGGAGCTGGTTCAGCCAGTGAAGTGCTAGCCTAAGCAAGCATGAGGACTTGAATTCAGATCTCTAGAACCACTGTCAAAGCCAGGCGTGGCAGTGTGGGGCCTGCAATCCCAGCCCTGGGGAGACAGAGCTAGACAGTCCTCGGGGGCTGCTGGCCAGCCAGCCAGCCTCACTGAATCAATGAGCTCCAGGTTCAGTGAGAAACTCTCTCTCAAAACACAGTGCAGAGAGTGACAGATGGAGGCATCCAATGTGGACCTTGGCATCTGTGGGTGAGCCCCACCCTCCCCCAATATGGACTGAGAGACTAAGGGATTCCAGTGATGGGTTTTGAGGCTCAGGATGTGGGGGTGCCTAAAACCTCCAGATTTTTATCTCTTCCATGAACTCATACATTTCTTATTTCACTCAAGCCATTTTAAGTAAGGATTATGGCACTGAACATGTCCTGACTGGCTCAGAAGGAAACTTAAACCTAAGTATGACAACCTTCTTTGGTTGGCAGTGAGTCTTCTGTTCAGTATCGAATGAGGTATACAACCAAAGCTTTGATTCTTCCAGCAACAGAGAGCTCATTACCAGTTGAAGAAACGTATTATGGGTTTTTTTTCTTTCACCACAACAAATTCATGTACTGAGTGAATATTTCTTTTCTGAAGTTACCACTTATTTCATCTATACCAGAGGCCATGTTCTATGTTACAGTAACAAGTCCACAATTATCTCATTTAATTTTCAGAATCACCTTAAGATATAAATACTGCTTTGGAAGCCACTGCAGGATTTTTTTTTTACTCAGCTTTGCACCAGCTTTACTACTGGACAGACCTTTCTACATCACGGCCCTCAACAGTGCCCAGCAATGCTGGCTCACCAGTGCAGAAAACAGAGTCCTCCTCTTCCTTAGTAGTTCCAGAAGAATCCCTGTTCTCACCCTCCCTGGATGAACCACTGTGGATGAGTGATGGAGCCCTCTCATTTGCTGGTGGATCATAGATGGTCATCCATGGTCAGCTTTTGAGAGACTATTAGGGGCTGAAGCAAGGGCCATGGAGGTGATAAAGAGATGAGGATGGACTCGTGTAGATAGAAGTGCATACCAGAGGGGAAGGGACGCATTCAAATGAACCCCAGAAATGAGCTGCATGGAGTAAGAATGGCGAGAAACAATGTGAACAGGTAAAGATGAATGTTCTGGTTACCCCCAAGAGGTCTGGTAAATTGAAAGGTAGGGCCAATAATTCCAAGGGTACTTCAGAGCTCTATGTATGTCATCTGCTAGCCTTTTATATGTCTTTAAGAACTGGACAGAATCTCATTCAGTATGAGGAAACCATCAAGAACAGAATCGGACGAACAACGGAAGAAATATTTTCCGAGGGCAGTTTTTGCGGAGACCTTCAGGCACAGGACATGTCAGGGTAACATGTTTATGTCCAGCCCCACAGGAAGCAGAGGAGAGAGCAGCAAACTCAGCCTGAGGATGCAGCCCAGGTCTCCCAAGCCACAGGTCCAGGAAACACAGGGACGTGTGCACTGGGGGAAGACGTTTCTGGTATGGGAAGGAGGTACTCGGGGAAGGAACAGAGCTCTTGTGTACCTGTGGTGTACCAGACCCCTCCTGTGCCTTTCTCAGGAATCTTACAGAACCACTGCCATCATTTCACCACTGTTTCTTTCCAGATGAAGAAACTGTGGGGGACTTGAGAAGTGAAGCAGTTTTTCTAAGATCAAGCAGTGTAAGAATTATTTCTCTGAATCATCAGTGGCTATGGTAGTTCCTCCTTGTCTATTGGGGGAGTACATTCCAAACCCCAGTGGATGCCTGGAATCAAAGCTAATACCATCCCCACAGGAACGGTTTGCTTTCCTACATATGTAAATTTATTAATTGAGCACAGCACGAGATTAACAACATTAACAGTAAAGTATGCTGCGATGAAAAGTTATTTAAGACTTACTGATTGCTTATTTATGGAGTTTTCCGTTTAGTAGATCTGGAAGGCAGCTGACTGAAAAAGTAACTGAAACCATGAAGGAAGAACTGCTATATGTGATTTTTTTCCCTAATTCACAATATACAAGTGTGCATCCCATCTTTGAAATAATCTGGGAAGTTGGAATATTAATATCGCTCCTATTATACAGATGAGGAAATTGTGCCCTAACAATGTCAGAGCTCAAGGTCACACTAGGTAAACAGAGCTACAGGAAGAGGTGTGTGGGGGGGGGGCGGGGGAGAAATTTCCAGTTCTCAGTGTCATCCTGGAGTGAACTATTAAAAGCTAGTCTTTGCCCAAGCAAGGACAGTATTAGCTTGGCTGTAAAAAATTCCTCCCTTGAACTATTTATTCCCCAGCCTGAAGCTTGGTAAAGGCTGGTATTTCTCCCTCATTATCTCACAGCACAGAGACTCCAAAGAAAAAACAAAATAAAAGTCTACATCCCTGGAGTTTCTGACTGTTGGTGGAGGTGATAATCCTTAAGGGACCCCAGCCCCTTCCTACAGGGTGTGGTCTGCGATCCAGGGTATGAGAATCTATTTACTCTCCTAGGTCCGCACATAGTCAGGTCTCTGGATGGACTGAGCCTGGGCCCTTTAGGACAATGATGAGTCTCTGGGTAGAAGTAATGAGGGGAGCCCATTAACTCTTTCAGGCCATTAGGCTATCATTTAGTAAATCACTGCTTCCCTCCAAATGGTTCCTAGAGGGTATGGAGGGTGAGAATGTCCTAATTTTCCTCTTCCATCTCTCAGCTGCGTTCTCCAATTATGACAGAGCCCTGGGAGCTGTTTAATAAGCGCTTTGCTCTGAATCAAATGAACACATTCGCCTATAAGAAAAACATCCTGCTCTAGTGAAATGTGTGCGATCAGACCTACAGGTAAGGTGAAAGGGGCTGGGTGTTCCCTGCCTTAACATCCTGGCACAACAGATGTGAGGGATAAAGAACCTTTTCCAGCTGGGGTGGGCGGGGAGGAGCAGACGCCACAGAAGCCCAGGGGCAGGCGTTCCTTTCTCTCTCTTAGAAGGGAAGAGACAGTTCTGGTCTGAGAAGTCGGCGTCTCCTCCATGTGCGTTCCATGGGAGATGCATTTGAAGGGCAGGGTGTTCCCTGAAGACCGGCTTTACCCTGTCACTCGGAATGCATGAGCTCTGTCAGCGCACTGGACTGAGAACAATTCTCCTTCCTAGCGGGGAGATGAAAGTGTTGGCACTCTCCTTGACACCCGTAAATCTGGGGCCACTAAGTAAAAGCCCTATAAACTTGCAAGGGCTTGATATTATTACATAATGATGGTGATAGCAATAATACTTTGTGCTTATGCAGTGTTCAAAGATTTGGAAGCTTTTGCAAATTGGTTATTTTAAGAATTATTCCCTCCCCCAACTTTATTGAAATATAATTGGGAAATAAAACTTGTCAAGGTGTATATTGTGAATGTATGTATGAAATGACTCCCACAAATAAACATATCCATCATTCTGCATAGATTTTCTTGCCTTTTTCTTCCTCGGTATATATTGAAAATATTTAAGACACTTAGTGAATTTCAAGTACATGATACATTATTATTAATGAATTATCATGCTGTATACACTATTAGTGAGTTATGCTGTATTTTAGGTCTCCAAATTTATTG
The DNA here is from genome assembly GCF_049852395.1 of Peromyscus maniculatus bairdii. Classification (NCBI taxonomy): domain Eukaryota; kingdom Metazoa; phylum Chordata; class Mammalia; order Rodentia; family Cricetidae; genus Peromyscus; species Peromyscus maniculatus. The sequence continues at coordinate 16,083,645 of NC_134869.1, read as the reverse complement.
ATCCTTTTTTTCTTTTTTTTGCACACGTGTTGTATGTGTATGGCATATGTACATTTGTGTATGGTGTATGCAGGTGCACATGCCTATGTGTGTGCATGCAGAGGCCCAGAGGAGGATATTAGGAATCATCTCTTGTTCTCTACCTTGGTTTTTGATACAAGGTCTCTCCATGAACTGGACGCTCCCTGTTCAGATGGCTGGCCTTCAAGATCCTGGCATCCATCTGTCTCCAACCCCCCAATGCTGGGGTTGCCTGACTTTTTTTATGTGGATCCTGGTGATTTGAACTCAGGGCTTGTTGCTTTATAGCAAGAGCTGCTACCCACTGAGCCGTTTCCCAGCCCCTTTTTCATCTGACACCATCAACTCTGGACTCGTAGACCAACATCTTATTTGTGTATTTATTATTGATACGGTTGGCTTTATGGCCATGCTCCAGGGTTATCTCGGAGTGCTGATGATGGCTGGCTTCGATCGCCAGTGTTATAGGATTGAGAATTACCCAGGAGACACACCTCTGAGCATTTCTGGGAGGGTGTTTCCAGAGAGTAACTGGGGATGGCAGGGAGGCTGCTCTCAGGGAGGTTTGAGGAGAAATCAGTGTGTCCCTGAGCTGTCTGTCACCGCTGACACCATCCTGTGTTGTCATTAGATCCCAGCTCCATTGACCTTCCAATGTGGACTCCACACTAGCAGTTCTTGAGGGATCTTTTAGGCTTTCAGCACTGGCTTGGAACTACGGAAGTGTTCCCAATGGGTTCTATCTTATCAGTGAACAGAAGCTGATGTTGGCCACCCCCAGACTCTATCATATAAGCCAATCCAACAAATACCCCTTTTATATTATACACACATTAAATCCATTCTGTTCCTCTAGAGAACCCTGCCTAATACAGGACCCAGTGTTTTGGATCAAGGCTCTGAAGTTACAGTCCATTTATTCTGCATAATTTCAACTTTGAATCTGTGTGTTGTAAGTGACGTCTGATGGGACATGGGGCCACCTGCTGGTGCTTGGCACCTGTGTGGTCCTGGGATGAAGTTCGGGTTACCTGTTCTCCACCTTGTGTTCCTTACATGGCCTCTTCTCTCTGGCTTGTCCCATTGCTACTTCTTGCTCGGGTCGCATTTAGTTGGCATGAGCAGGAGTTGGGCAGAGACTGGCCTGCATTCAGTCCTTTTCTTGCCTCTTACCCCCCTGCTGGTACACATTCTTTATATGGAGGGATCCCCACCCTGTGGTTTCTTGGGGGTAAATAGGTTGTTGCTATCCTTGCTTATGATTTCAGCAACATGGTTTGCTCACTGGGCAGGCAACTCAGCATACACCTCTCACCTGATCGAGAGATCAGAATCGCTATGAGTTGTCATTTGTTGACTGTAGGTCAGAGATGCAGGGGGGTGGGAAGGTGAAACTGACTTTCTTGCCCCTGGCCAATGTTTTCATTGGACTTTGCAAACTATATAGCTGATGCTGTGGTTGACATTCATTATGTTGTCTGTGGGAAACAGATGTGACCAGGACGATGCTGGCATTATGTTTATTTCTGTTATTATCATTTCCAGAGGAAGCTGCCATGGCCTTCTACGTGACTTGCACTAGGAACAGCCCTGGACAATCCACCATCCAATAATCCTTCCAGTAAATATTCAAGGCTGGGTTTGTTCACAGAGATGGTTCCCTAACTGCTCTGTGTTTTTGTTTCCTCAACTATAACACTGGCATAGGGATGCATACTCATAAAGATGGTGTGAGAATGAAATCTGACGGTGTGTGCACCAAGAGGTGGAGAGCTTTGCTTGCCTGTATTATCCCATTGCTGTATTTGTTTGGAAGAACTATCTTGATGCATTCATTGTTGGGAGGGTGGGGTGAGAGCTCATAGTGACACAGAGGACTGCTTATCTTCAGCACAATTGGACATGCTGTTTGGTGGATTGCTCTAAGAAGGAGCGGGCATTGGTGAGGGCAAGGTCTTCACAGGGGAAAAGATAGTAATGGCCATGTAGTCTTTTGCGAATGGAAATAATGAATGGAGCTTTAAATGAACTGCTTACTTGGAGTTTATGTTGAACACTCCCCACCTGGCCACCTTCATGAAACCTTCAGTCAAGACAGAGAAGCTGACTGGTGCTCGGGTGTGTGATTGGATTACCGCAGGGGATAGGAGGCCGGTGTCTCAGAGCGATGCTGAGATTCACATCCATGCTGACACCAATGGAAACAGACAGCGTGCGCTCGAGGATGAGTGTGGAGCTAATGCTGAGTTAGAATCTCACCCCTGGACCATTTCTTCTTAGTGGTCTCTGCATTTTCGGTGGGGGCGGGTAGTTAACAGCAGTTTCTATCCCTTTACAAGCCCCTCCATCAGGCTCAACACACAGCAGACACTTAAATGTTAATGCTGACCAATATGGGCAGTACAGTGTATACTAATGAAAGAAATGAACGCAGTTTTGTGTGATCATTCCAGTGACCCTGTGATGTAGGAATTAATCTCTCCCACTTACTGATAAGCTTTAGGAAGCACAAAGAGGCTAAGATCCTTGTCTGGTATCTATTAAGATAGCTAAATAATGACACAAACCCACATTCAATACAGACTGCTTCCCTGGTCATATGCCTCTGTTAGCATACTTTTTTGAGTTTTATCATTACGTGTGTGTGTGTGTGTGTGTGTGTGTGTGTGTGTGTGTGTGTGTGTGTTTTAAAATGCCGCTAAAATAAGAAAGTTGAAACAAAGTGATTGTAAGCATCCCTCCAGAACAAGGAGTAGAGAAAAGGAAGGAAGAGTAGAAACTGAAGCAATGGTACATAGCCCAACTCAGTCACACCTTAGATGACTGTAGAATTCTATTTGTATTAGTCACTGGACTGTCACGGCACCACAAAGGGAAAGTGTGCCAGGGAGCTGCAACCCACTGTTCAAGAAAAAGCTGCCTCCAATGCGTCTCAAAGCATGGTTCTTTCTTCAGCCAAGTCAAGTTCAAAGGAACACATGAATAATTGGCCGCAGCTACCCTTTAAGCAAGTGCCAGCTCTCTCTGTTCAGGCTGATACATCTCCAAACCTCAGGGAGCCGTGAATCAGCTGCCAGCAGCCAATGGTCTTGCGAGCATTCATAACCAGACCAGGTGCTGATCCATCAAACTAATTAGCAGCCTGTGGGCCACAGTTAGCTAGGAAGGTAGCGGTTTTTTTTTTTTTTTTTAACTCTTTTCCTGACAGACTCTGTGTGCTCCGAACAATGTTCTGTCAGGAGACCCACAAAGAAGAAAGCACGTAGTATTCAAAAAGACAGAGGCTAAAAGGAAATACATGTTTTCTTTAAGTGAGACAGGCGGGCAAAAGAGGTAAGCTGAGATTCACAAAAATAGATGCATGTATGCGCACATAACATTTGATGTTTCTCCAGTTTACTTAGAACGTTGTCTTACCATAGAATGGAAAGTCAGTAACTGTTCATTCTCACTGATAATGAGATAGTGATATTTAAAACAAATAACAAGCAGGAGAAAATGGGACAGAATTACAAAGGAGTAACAGATCTAGCTTGTTGGCACCTAACAGTCATCTGATTTCCCCAAGAGCAGAGGCAACAGAATCAGCTTCCACAGCAACCAGAGGATGTGTTGAGAGTTCAGAAAATGAAAGACTGACTTTAACTAGGAGAGGAAGTGGATGGAATACACTGGAAGAAGTGTCACTGCAAATTGCCCAGGCTTATAACCCAGTGTGTAGGTCAGCAGAGAATACCGTGGGTTTTTAGTAAATCTGCAGGAATGCTGTAAACAGTGCATTTAGAATTAGTTTTACTGTGATGAGAAAATGGTAGAACAGAATTAACAGTCAAGCCAACACAGCTCCGAATGTCTTCACTGATACAAGGGAAACATTCCACAGCCAATTTGTTCAATATTTATGACTTTAGTGAGGTTTTGTTTATCATAGATCCAATAATCTCCATTGGAACTCTTCCAGTCCATGATCTAGAGATGTGAGATAATGAAGCATCCCAGCCCTTGAGGTAGCCAAACAGAAACATCTGAGAAAAAAGAAGGCAGGAAGCTGGCAGAAACCTTCAGACAGCATTAACATTTACAGAGACGTCTGCATGGACTCTGTGTCAACATATGGAGAACCCAGGAAGGGATTCAATAGAAGCAGGGTTTCAGGGCACCCTATCAACACCATCTGGAGATAAATTCCATGATAGATATTTTCTTCACAAAAACTGTGATATCTTACTGATGAACTTCATATTAATGACAAGATCCTAGCCAAGGTTCTCTAGAAGTACTTACTCTTCAACTGTTTGCTGCTTGATTCTGGGGTTAAAAATGTATTTCTGCGTTGATGAGGAACAGATGTAATTGTATTTGTAGAATTCAAGAACGAAGTTGATAAAGCTGAGATGATTCTAGCAGTGTCAGAGACCCAAAGAAAGCATTATATAGCTGGAGGAGGTTAAGATATGCTGGTAGCAATGTCAATTCTATCCCTGAGAAATTAATCTACATGTTGAGATCACCAGCACCAATCTTTCCCCAAATATTTACTAAGTAAAATCTTATTGAGTGGTTCCTTAGGGAGAGCAGGGCTATGAGTCGGATTACCTTTGCTGTAAGAAATTAATGCACTACCTTGACTGTAATTGATTTAGAGACTGTGATCTTTTAAATAGACTATGACAGGTGATTTGGGGTCAATATACCACTGGATTCATGCCAAATGCTAACTCTGCATAATACTTCCTTCAAGGTTGTGCACGCAATGCAGCTGAGGCACAAGTCTGTTCTGTGGCCACCACATATCCCGACTGTCTTGCTCTACCAAAGCAAGATCCCAACTTCTCCCCATCCCTGCAAACAGTCTGTGATTTATTCTGAGCTAACACCTTGAGTGCTTCCTGAATAAATCATTTATTATTAGCAGAAAGGAAGGATAGCCACACCATACCATGGTCCTGCTCCAATCTACCTCTCCAGCCTCACCTCAGGGATTATATCAGGCAAACCCTTGCTCTGCCTCCAGGGGGCACTTTAACTGGGCACCTTGCATATGAGACTCTCTCTGTCTTTGACCGGTCGGTTCTCTGCCTGGAAAACTGTTCTTTCTGTTACCCTCTCCTGAAAGTGTTTCTTGACGACTCAGTCAAACTCTGCACTTGTTTGGCTCTGGGCAAATGCTCTATTAATTGCATTCAATTCTCACTGGAGCCCTGTGAAGTAGAGACTGTTATGGTCTCTATTTTAGCAACAGAGACATTTAAAGACAGGGTGATAAGAAATTTATTTACGGTCATGGATAAGTAACAGAGCTGTGGCTACGAACCAGGGCAGCCTGGCTCCAGCATATCTGTTCCTCTGAGCTCAGGGACCCTAGGCTACCCCACAGTGGCCTGAGCACAGACCACCAGAGCACAGGCTATCCCACACTGCAGTCCTGCTGTAGCCCTCCTCTTTCTGGGCTATCTAACGTCAACCAATCCCATAGCACTCATCCCAGGCATTATTTTGCTCCAATTAAGTCTTCCTGATTTCACCATGCCCCAGATTAGGGTGTGTGTGTATCCTCTGTGGTCCACACCACACTTTTCAACACTAGAACACTTGTCAGACCACATGCTTGCTTCTCTGTCTGCTGTTCAGTCTCTGAACTCTCGGAAGAGTCATAAATAGTCTCATCTGTTAGTACGCATAGCGGTGTCTGATGGCGGATGTGCCGCTTAACAAATATTTGTCTGGACAATAGATGGATGCTGCTGCTAAGCCATTTCATTCTGTAGCTGTGGCTTCCAGCTTTTAAATATTTGTTTTATTTTAATCTATGTGTATGTGCATGTGTCTCTGTGTGCATATGTGAGCTCCCTCAGGGGCCGGGAGAGGGTATCGGATCCTCTGGAGCTGACACTGTTGTGTGAGCCACCTGACATGAGTCCCAGGAACTGAACTCTGGTCCTCTGCAAGAGCAACAAGCACTCTTAACAGCTGAGCCATCTCTCGAGCTCCATGGCTTCCAACATCAAGCAGATTAAGAACAGAAGGTCCATAGGGGAATCACAATACACGCTTTTAGCTCCAGTTCAGTAGCTAGATTCTTTCTAGCTCAGGGGGTCAACACAAAATGACCTGAAATTCGTTTGTCCTCACTGCTCAGATCTATAGACCTTTAGGCTAGAAGGATCCTTGGAGGACACTTAGTCCAGGTATTGCAAACTGGTGGCCTTAGAGACATTTTTTATTTCACATATCACTCTTCCTTTCTTTCTTTCTTTCTTTCTTTCTTTCTTTCTTTCTTTCTTTCTTTCTTTCTTTCTTTCTTTCTTTCTTTCCTTTCTTTTTTTTTTAAATTAGGACCCCTTTAGGTGGAGACTGCTTTTATTTCTCCACATTCCACACCATACCCCATCACAAGCACCATTTCACTCATTAGTATCATCAAGGCATTTGGTATGAGATGTCCAATGCAGTACAACCCGCACTTTCCCATCTCTCCAGCAAAGCTCCTGGGTCTGTACAGAGTGGCCTCCTCTTTCCTCATTAACTTACTCTACTTAGATTCTCATCCCACTCTCTGGTGTACTCATCTTGTTGAATCTAGTTCCTAGTTTGACCCAAGACCCTCGGGGCTCAAGACCCTATTCTGTGGATTTCATAGGTGATGCTCAAGTAGACATGGGCCTCTAACCAAATAAAATCAGTGTACTTAGAAAGAGACAGATACAGATGTAGAGAGGAAATGTCAAGAAGAGAAATAAGATGAAGGTAATCATCTACCAGCCGAGGACAGAGGCCCCGAGCTCCAATCCCGCTGACACTTCGGTTTTAGACTTCTAACTTCTGGAACTGTGAGGCTATATTTTGATTGTTTCATCCCCAGTCTGTAGCACTTGGCAAATTAATGTAGAGCTCAGAAATATTCTCAAGAAAAATGTGTGGATGAATAAATGAGCATTAATTTTCCCAATGAACCCTAGTGAAGGTGAGAAGCTTGCCAGAAACACATGGTGGTCAATTAGCAGAACCAAGTCTAAAATCCAGCTTCCCTCCCTCCCCACCTGGCCTTCAGCCACGACAGCATGCAGCAGTGCCCAAGAGGCTTGCATGCACAGCACCCTGAAGGCACTGTCTTCCTACTGAACACCCCCACACAGTCACACATTACTCGTACACGTTTGCTGATTCTCTGATTTCTCCTAGGAAAGCCCAGGGTAAGATTCTCCCATTATTCCGGAAGTAATAAAAGTTGTAGTCATAACATATAGGAAGAAAAGAATGATTCATTGCTGAGCCATCGAGCCACAGGGAACAATCTAAGGTTGAAAGCACACGATCAACTAAGATAAGTCATGATGATGTCATAGTGGAATAGACAAGTGGCACAGGGGGCTGATCCAAAGGCACAGCACAAGGAAATCGGCGCACTGCTGAGCATCTTCTGCATCTCTGGGGAGCAGCTCCCCATCTTGACAGCCCTATTGAGGGGTGATAAAAGGGGGTGGCAGGAAGCAGCAGTCTACCAACATGCCCCATTGCAGGAAGAAGGGTTTTCAAGTGCTACTTGCCAATGGACATTATTTATAAAGACGTGTTCTAGAAAGGGTCATACAAATTCAGACACCCACCCAATGGGTCAAGACTAGAGTTGTTTTTTTTTTTTTTTTTTTTTTTTTTTCAGAATAGAATTACAGAGCAACATGGGGCCTGTGAGACTAAAAGCCATCAAGGCCGATACTCAAAATACTTCAAAAATATGACAGCATGAGCCATTAAATGTCAAAACAGGATTAGTGAGGCATGTCTGTGGCTGGGTGGAACTCTCTTGGCTGCAGCCCTAGAAATGCCCTGCACTTCCCTGACACTAAGTTTTAGATTCTTCATTAGAGAATGGCACATCACCCTTCATTCAAGTGTTACCAGATCAGTGAATGTTTTATGCCATATGGCTACGTTTATATGCCATTATTATAGAAGTACCAACACATGCTCAGTCACTTAGCCCTCACAACAACTAAATATAACTACTGTTGCTACCATCTTATTTAAAAAAAAAAATAAACCAACTAAACAAACTAATGGAGAGAGATGTTAAGCAATTTTCTCAGTGCCACACAGCTAATAAGGGCCAAACTGGGGCATAAGAAGATCCAGGTGGTCTGGATTGCAAAGGTTCAGTTTCCTCTCTACAATAGGACATGTGATTTCCTGCTCCTCCCCCTTCCCTACCCCAGAACCCCATGAACCAGAAAGCTAGTGTCCCCAAATGCCCAACATTTCCACCTCACAGTTTTAGTTAAGGACAGAGGGGAGGATGTCATGGGTTCTCAGTGACCGAGCGCTTTCAATTTCAGTATAAAGGCAGGAGAAGAAACTAACACAAAAGGTGATGTTGAGAGTTCAGAGGATTTGTTTTTATTTGTCCTCTTAATTAACACATAGTAATTGTGTACATTTATGGAGTACGGTGTGGCATTTCAATACCTGTCTAAACTGCAGACTGGCCAAACCAGGATCACTGGGATTTATGTATTCTCATTGTTTGTGTTTTCAGCCTTCGGTGCTTCTTCTGTTTCTTCATAAAACACACAATAGACTATTGTGAACTACACAGTCACCCTGCGCTATGGAACACCAGAACTTATTCCTCCTGTCGTACTATGGCTTTAAAGAAATTGAGTATCAGCTGAGCTCATCTAAGCATTGAACCGAGAGTCATTTATCCCAGCCAATGACTCTCATGATAACGAAGATGCCCTGCTGTTCTGTGAGTGGTGACAGGCTCATGCCTGCCGACCACTCAGTGAAGGAAATACTGTGAGAATGAAGAAGAAATGGGATTTGGGAAAATACGGAGGGATGGGGGCAGAAACCAACATTTGTGGAACAGCCACTCCATGCCAGACCCGCCCTAGGTGTCTGGTTTTCACCATTTCCTTACATTCTTATAGAAACCCAATCATTCAACGAACACTTTCTGACCTGGCATGGCGCTGCATACCTATAGTCCTAGCACCCAGGAAGGTGGGACAGTAGGATCTCAATGAGTTTAAAGTCAGCCTGGGTAAAACAGTGAATTCCCGGCTAGCCTGGGCTGCGAAGCGAAGTATTTGTTTTGAAGGCAAGCAAACACTGTGGAACCCTCCAGGAGATAATGGGGTTACACAATGAACTATGTCGTGGTTCCCGAGCCTCTGAGCAAAGCAATAAAGAGAGCAATCTGGGGCCAGTGTGGTATTTTGCTATGAGAATGCGCAGACAGGAACCACGCAATCATTGATTGCTAAGATCTCACCCGCCAGGTCTGCAGGCCCTGCAAACAGGATTGTTTCCCGCCTGGGCGGCTGTGTGCTGCGCCAGGCGACACCACCACTGCTCCCTTGCCGAGAGTCCGAGAGTCCCTTCAAAGAACTGGTTGTGACTCAGCTACACGAGTGGGTCTTCCTCTCAGAAGTGTACGTTTAAGTAGAAGGAATATTGGACAATTGATTATGGAGGTAGAAACCAAGAAGGTGATTAAAAACAGAGGTGAAGTGGGATGGAGGGAGGCTAAGTGGGCCCCGTACAAGCGGACAGTACAAGTCAGCAGGAGCCACGAGTTGACAAGCTATAGGCACAGAGAACCTTGATGAACACTGCAGGAAGCTGGTTGGTAAAGGGAAGACAAGTGTGTGGAATGACAGGGTCCTCAAGGGACCACGGCTTATTTAAACATGTCTTCCTGATGTGAGATCATTCTATTTTTTCTCTGTATTAAAATGAATACTGGGATGAATATCCTTATAGATTGATATCTGTGGAATTTCTGATTAGTTTCTCAATGTGTCCTTGGGTTATAGTGTGTTTCCATCTTAAGCTTCCTGAGAAAATGTGCGTCTTTCTTTCCTGGTAGGTAGAACAGGTTTTCTGCTCCTTTCAGTATTATGTAAGAGTGTCTGTTTCCACACACGGAACACTACTGAGTCTTGGTTGGTTTAAAAGGAGAAAGCAGAAGCTTTCACTTCAGTTGCTGGTTTATATTTCCTATGTTGTGGGACATCTGCGTGTTTTCTGTGAATAGCGCACATCTTCAGTCCACTTGTCTTTTGGGTTCTTGATGTTTCTCACTGATTTATAACAACTCCTGCATAACAAGAGCAATGCTCACTGACATATTTTGCAAATATTCCTTCATAATTTGTCATTTGCCTTTGGATTTTTATTTGAGGCATAGAAATTATATTTTCTAATATATTGACTTTTCTCCTTTATGATTCACTTTCAGAGTGTTTTCTTCACCCTAGGAAACAAATCCTGCTCTTTCTAGATCAGAAAAAAAATTTGGTTTTCCCCTCCCCAACTTGTTTCAGTAATTTAAAAAAAGTTTTTACATTTAACTCTTCTATTCTTTCGGAATTTATTATGATGTATTTTAATCTTTAGGAAGGAAGATTTTGTACAAAATAAAAACTAGGATTATGTGGTTCTATTCCAGAAATATCTAATCTATGTTCAAGCTTGTTCCCTGCAGAGTCAGCCACAAGTGGCTTCCAATAACGACTGCAGAGAGCCGGGCACACACAGATCCCTCTGAGAACATACGGAGGGACTGTGTGCGCTCACGGGTGGGAATGCCATCATTTGTGCTCTCTGTACAGAACATGCTCTCACTAAATGGAAGCTATCATTGCTGAACAATTCAATCTCCTTGAACCTTTCCGCGGAATCAGAACCCCCAAATTCCTAGCTGGATCTGGTTGAATTACAATGGGACTACTTAAAACATGCTGTATCTTCCTGACCCCAACACCCACTCCCCAATTGCCTGTCTTTCAAAACTGAGTAGACTTCTTTTTAAAAGAGAACATTTTGTCATTGGGGAATTTTCTCTTCTGGTCTACTTTATACTCACTGAAAAGCCAGGAAAACATCAACTTTACATTTTTGTATGGTCTTCTTCAACAAATGCACGGTTGAGAGAAAGCTGTGTGGCTGGCGAATTGCTTGGCTGTATTTTAAAAGGCAGGTGTAATTTTGAATGTAAATAATGCAACAGCAAGCACCAGGGAGCCTAAAAAGCGGGGGCACACACATCACACGCTGCAGAGACGACACTCTTGACTTTCAAGGCAGTACTTTTGGGGATTGGGAAAGCCCACTAATACAACACCCAGCCGCCCGAAGCTGGTGGAACATTGACTTGTGAGGGCTTCCAGAACTGCCAAAAGCATCCTTTAAAGAGAAACATCTTAACTACTCCGGAAGCCGGAGTCCATGATGAAAATATGTTGGAAGGTTTGGGCAGAAAAAACTATTCCATGACCCTTGCCTAGTTTCTGGTGTTATTTTTTTTTTTTTTTCACTTACTCTCTGACTCCTGCCTCTGTTTCTCTTATCTATATGTCTATCTATCTATCTATCTATCTATCTATCTATCTATCTATCTATCTATCTATCTATCTATGCCCACACACGCTTATGCATCTGAAGAAATCCTCTTTTTTTTCCTACCAAGGAACTTACCATATCAAAGCCGAGCCCAACTCACCGCTTTGTTTTAATCTGAGTATTTCTGTAAAGATACCCTGTCTGTAAATAACACCATATGCTGAAATATGGGGCTTAGGACTCGAAAAATATAAATTTAGGTGAGGACACAACTGAAACTCCCCCTCCCCTGCACACACACACGTAATTAAAATAGATTCAATGGATCGATCTATGGTTTCCCCCAGTATAAATGCAACTGTAACTATAATCTGTTTATGCCACTTATGTTTACTCTTTGGAATATATGATCCAATTTAAAACCAACTAAAATTATGAATCAATAATTTAAGAAGGTCTGTATTATTTCTGTTCACTAAATTAGATGTACTGTTCACTAAACTAGCCCATGTTCCCTGAAATATTGCAAGAAAGTTAAATATCTCACTTCGTTCTCTGTGATAGGCTGGGGGATATACCAGTGAGAAAGTTTTTTTCAGATGCCTCTCAAGACTTCTTGCTGGCATTTGTCTTTCCTGAGAGCAGAGAATCATGATCTCACTGGAAGGTACTTCTTGGAACAATTTCTAAGATGGTTGGTTTAAAAAAAAATATTGCTAGCTTTCAGGGAAAGGTATTCATTTCTAAAGAAACCCCACACAAATCTTCATACTTCTGGTTCTGGGTGGAAGTTCTGGAAATTCCTCCTCAGTTCAGATCTTCTGCTACTTGGACGATACTGTGCCAAGGAGGGTCTTCAGAGCCCTGGGGCTCGCTGAAATGCAGTCCAACAGCCACTGTGTTTAGAGCTTGCCCTGGAGAAAGTGAAGGCCTTTTGCTCTGCAGGCCTCCACAGCCTGCACAGTGGGAAACAGGAATGACAGGAAGTGTCTTTCAAAGAAGAGAAAGGAAACCACACTGGGACACACACGTCCTGTGATTCACACGCAGATTCTAGCAGTGACTCCTGATGACCACATACAGGTTCCTTTTCCATTAGGGAAGGAAGAGCTGGTTTGAGAAACTGCCTAGAGCTCACACGCCATTTTGTTACTCACTGACAACACAAACTATGCTGTGAGGTACCTGCTTTTACTTCTGTAGTTACGCGTCCCTGTATCTGTATCCTGTCTCCAGATTGCTTACCCATCAGTCTCTAGTAAGAAACTCACCGAGGAAGAGGGCTATGCCTTTTTCATTCTTATATCCCCAGGGCTCAACCCAGCAGCTTACTAGGGTGATCAATGCTGTTATTATTGTTTGAAAAGCCACTACCATCCGTGGAGCACTGACTGTCTGAACACTCAATGTTTGCACACAATTCAATCTTCACACGATCCAGTGCTGTCGATTCTGTTACCAGCCTCTCTTTTTCACAGATAAGAAAACTGGTACAGAGAGGTGGCGTGGCTCACCCAGGCCACTGTAAAGTGGAAGGCCTGGTTTTCAAGTCCAAGAAGCTTGTCTTCATTCTATAGTACATGGCATCATTTGATGCTTTTGGATTCCCCTGTGCCGGGCACTGTTCTGGGTACTTTAGACAGTTGCTTATCAGACCAGGAACTTTTTCTCACAGAGTTTATGTAATGGGATGCTCGCCAAATACAATGTGCAATGCAAATATTTATTCAATGGGTGGATCGAAAGATGTATTTCTACTTTACTCCCATTTTCAGCTGAGGGGATTCAAGGGACTCTCCCCTAGTGACATAGCTCACCTGTGACAGAGGTAGGGCTTGGCTCAAATTCCATCTTTCCATCTGTTGTGGAATATTATTTTAAGATGTGTTACATTCATTTGTGCTATGGAATATTTGCTTAATGATGTGAAGATGTGTTGCATTCTTTTATGTTGCATTTGTTTAACTCTGTGAAAGCCATGCTACTTTGCCTGTCTAAAACACCTGATGGACTAGTAAAGAGCTGAATGGCCAATAGTGAGGGCAGGAGAAAGGATAGGCGGGGGATGGCAGTCAGAGAGGATAAATAGAAGGAGAAATTTGGGGAAGAAAAGAAAAAAGAGCAAGAGAACAGGGAGAGGAGGATGCTAGGGGCCAGCCATGGAGTAAGAGTAAAAGTAAAATAAAAAAGAAGAGAAGGAAAAAGCCCAGAGGCAAAAGGTAGATGGGATAACGTAAGTTAAGAAAAGTTGGCTAGAAATAAGCCAAACTAAGGCCGTGCATTTATAAGTAATAATAAGACTCCATGTGGATTTATTTGGGAGCTGGGTGGTAGGCCCCTCAAAAGACTAAAGACCAAAGAGCAAAAGAGTAGAAAAAACAACAGTCATCTTTGAGCCCTTTCTTTGCATCAATTTATCAAAACTACTCAAAACAACCCACGTTAGTGGGATTGAATCTGCGTTCTGAAGATGTTGAGAGATACAGATTTCAGAGCATCTGCTTTGCCTGTAGCCAAACATTTGCATACACTTTTTTCATGTCTAATGCTCTGTGGTCCGTACTTTTTAATGTATGTGATAACTTGGCCCAAGTACTAGACGGCTAAGTGAAAGTTGTATGATGCATCACATGGAGACGTAGTATACTGCAGAATGCCCGAGTGTCTACCTGCTCTTTAGCTTCCCTGCCAGTTTCGCATCTTGTAGAATAGAGGGATAATAGTACCCTGTCCGTTCAGATTGTTTGAAGGAAGCACTTTCAGGTATATTTTCAGGCTCGGCATCAGCAGCTGGGTATAGCCCTGCCAGCTATTGGCTGAAGAGGAGGAAGGGCAGGGATGTACCTACTCCAGAAGCAAGGAGATCAGTAGGCACATGGAACCCAAAGAGTTCTGCTCCACCTACCTCACCACCTGCTGATATGCCCTCTCCCGAGATGTAGTTTTGACCACTGATCTGGATGCACAGCTTACAGCTGAGAACAGGCTGTTTTCCTAAACGCTAAGTCTATTAGACTCTATGAGATTTGCAAAACAAGCTCATCACGGGATCAAAGTCACTAATGGAAGCAAGTTAACGACCACTGCAGTTTTCAAACAAGATTCAAGTCCCGGCAGTTTCAGGAAGAGAAAAACAATTTCTAGGTTTTGTTGAAAGTATTTCTTTCTTATCTCCCCTGCCATCTTTTCTTTCTTGTTTCCTTTTGAAAATCCCTTCCTCCCTGCTTCCCTTCTTTCTTCATATTTTCCATGTATTCAACAGACATTTAGAGAGCATGTGTCACACATCACAGCATGTGCCTTATGACAAACACACACCACAAACGCTGAGACAATAAGAGATGACTACTTTCAACAAACTCATGATCTAAGAGAACTGTAAAGTTATGTGAAGGCCCCTTTGGGAAGGTTAATATTGATTATCCACTTCTCAGGCTCGAGGATCACCTTTGGGAGACAAATCTTCGGGCAAGCCAGGGAGGGATTATCTAGATTAGATTAGTCTCTGGGTATATCTGTGAAGGATGATCTAGATTAACTAAATGAAGGTGGGGAGACCCACCTTGATTGTGGGTCTCACCATACCGCAGGCTGGAGTCCAGGACGAAATAAAGAGGAAAGTGAGAGGGGCATTGGCATTCAATGCTTTCTGCTTTTGGAAGGCAGAGGGAATCGATCAGCTGCCTCCCATCCTTGTTACCATACCTTCGCCATCATCCAAAATAACTGAGCCCAAAGTCTCCCTTTCTTTGGTTGCTCCTTGTCAGACAGTCTGTTTCAGCAGTGAGGGAAGTATCAAAACATGTTTTATAAACTATGGTATCTGGGTCAAAGGACTCATCTCTCAGATGTCTTCCGTGCATTCCAAGATTTTCCTTTCTTTCACCATTCTTTTCCTGTGTTACAGGACTCCTTTAAGTCGCTCAGCATGCCTCCTGTTCCTGCCACAACTGCAATGCTCTAATGAGGTTTTAAAGAAAATACTTGACTCTTTGGAGGGCATTTAGTTATGTAAGGAGCAGCGACCACCCACATGCCCGCCTCTGTGTAAAGGGTAGAGAGGATAAAGAATGAACTAGAGGGTCCCTGGCTGGTCGCTGCTGTGATCTGTTTGCCTGCTTTGGTATGCTTTGATTATAATGTCCGTGTTCTCCGAGGAAATCATTTGAAAGGCAGTGATTATAAATGAAGACGAAATCCAGCCCTAAAGATGGCAACTATCAGGATCAGCATGAAGGGATTTGGGGTCACTAAGAGAAGAACCTGTCTTTCAGATTGTTTCAAGCCCTAAATTTTAATAAATTACACAGTCTGCGCTAAATGTCTACACCATTCAAAACAGGTCTTTAAAAAAAATGTACAGCACAAAAGTCTTTTCTTCCTAGAACCTCAAGCAATTCAAGGGCTGTCTGTTCTTACAACTTTTATTACTTCACAGCAGCAACACGGAAACTATGATTGAGTTAGCCTTCGCCTCGCGCACATTCCGAAGCATGCTGCAATTGCCTGGTGCTCCCGCGTCACCCTCAAGTGGCAGTTCCGCTTCAGAGTGATATTTTTCATTATTTAGAGTTTTCTGTAATTTTATTGTGTGGCGTTAATATTTAATACCATCACAGCCCCAGAGGCATCTTTGTGCGACTTTAAGATGCACACATTTTGTTGTCCCCTCTTTCTCTTTTGGTACAATTTTAACCCTTTATGCCTCTAGTATTCAGAATATCTGAATATCAGAGAATTCATATGTGGTTCAGGGAGGGGTTTTTGCTCCCTGGTTCATAACTAGCACTTACAGCAGGCTTCCCCTTGAGGACAGGACTCACCCCCGCCCCCAAATACACACACTGTTCCTAACTACCCAACCACGGGAAAAAGGAGTTGAGTTAGTACAACTCTCTCGGAATTTTAACATGAGCATCACATGTGTACACACCAGAAATAAATTCTGAATTATTTGTAGACATCTGTGTAAAAATAAGAGTTTCCTAGAAAAATATGACCTTTGTTATTATATGCAAAAATTTGGTTCTCAGTTGTTTCTTTATCTTCCACAGAGTGTAATGGTGTGGGAGGGTGTCCGTGTAAGAAATATGCATGTGATGTGTGCAAGAAGGCTTTGATCTACTTGATGTAGAGCAACGATCATAACTCAAAGTTTGCTGGATAGAGCAGGAACATAACAAATTCAGAGTGTTCAGAAAGGACTTGCTGGATAACTGATACAATATTGGTTGCTAATCACGTCAGCATTGCTTCCAGCCACTGGCTGATATTTTAAAACACAAAAATTATTCCCATTTACCTTTGGAAATCGAGGAGAAACAGCTATTTTGGCGTCAATGGAAAGGCCAACCCGCTCGTCTTCCTTAGTTCTTGAAATCACAGCTATTCCTCATTTTCCGTCTTTTCTCAGGACCATTTATTGTTTTCAAATACCTTGTTCTGTTTTGTGCTTTGTACCTCTGGGGGACACCAAAGAAGTCATTTCTTTCTGCATTCAGTAGAAACGGGTTTACGCTTGCTCCCTGTTCTGTTCCCACTCAGGCTAGATGCAGGAGACATAGCAAATGGAGGAGGAGGCATATGGAACCCTACTTGTGGCGGCTGTCACATAGGCCTCGACACTCTCTGTCCCTTCCATTCTTCCCCCCAGGCAAGGAAGAAAAAATGACAGGGTCTAATTAAAACAGAAATATAAGCCACTGAGCTATGGCTGCAGGGCTGGGGTGGTTGCATACTGTCCCCAACATCACAGAGAGGCCTGTGACATTATCTCCAGATTAAACGTGCCGATATTCCCTCAGGGTTGTTAATTTCCACGCTGTATGAGTGATCTTCAGTGTCTAAACAGAGTGCCATTGTTATCGACATCTGTTCAATAGGGGAGATGATAAAGGCTTTAAGAAGCCATCTCATTCCTTGAGAGACCTTATTCCCCTTTTCTCTCTTGCGTTACTTAGGTTTCTTGTTGCTGTGACCAAATACCTAACGGGGTGGAACTCAATGGGAGAATGACTGATTTTGGCTCTTGATTTGAGGGCTCAGTTCATCAGGATGATGGGGAAGACCATGCTATCAGGGAGGAATGAGGTGTCAGCAGGAGCTAGGGGGATCTTGCTCACATCTGGGTGGATCAGCAGAGAAAGAGCAAGGGCAGCATTTCACTGGTGTTCTCCGTTTTGTTTTTATTCAGTCTGGGACTCCAGTCCAGGGGATGATACCACCCATTTTTAGGGTAGATCTTTTCCCTCAGGAAATCATCTATAGAAATACCCTCACAGACATTCCTGAAGCGTGCCTCACTAGACCAAACTGAGAATGAAAATTAATCACCACAACCCTCCATAGTCTCTTCTTCAAAATATGCTCCAGCTCCAAGTGTTGGGGTGTATTTGATGTCTGTAACCATGCAGCTTTCTCCAAATCCCCCTCTGTCTTTCTTTTCTATTTTGGCCCCCACCCCCATTGGCTAATTTTACATTGTCCGTATATTCCTTCCACCGATGTAAGGACACCTTGCATGAGGGGCTCACACATGGAATTGATTTGGTTGCTTTATTCTGAGACCATACAATTCCTCTGATGATTATTAAAATCTCTTAGGGTATCAAAAGAAAATTTCCATTTGTAAGAAGGCTTTAAGGGTTTTTAGAAAAGAATTAATTCAGAATCCAGGCTAGATTTTTTTTTTCTTAATCAATTCTGATAGTCTTCATCACACAGGGAAATCATTCTCCTAACCTCAAACTGAGACATTATTGTGAAGCAGATTATCAAGTAATAGAGAAGACTACAATTTCCATAGTCCAATGAGTAGGAGGACAAAGTACACTTTTTGCTAATGCCAGTGCCAAACCTGTTCTGAAATAAACCTGTACTTTAATATTCATATTCCAGACAGGACAAGGAGACAAAAAAAATTGTACTGCTTAGATATGTTCCTAAACCGAAGTGACCCGTAACACACAAAATACAGTTCTATGATGTCCACTGACACTTCCTTTGTTGAGAACAATGAACTAGAGCAGAATGGCAACCTTGGAGCAGACAAGCTCTCCAGAGAAGAACAGAGAGAGACCTTTCTTACACAGTTCTGTCTCCCGATTGCCCGGAGGAAGCACTTAATGGCTATTACCGTTAATAGTAACCATCTGAAGTTAATTGGGTTATAATGAACCAGTTGAAAATGCTGAAGCTGAGATTGGGTTATAAAGAGAGAACCAAAAATCTGAACTTGTATTTCATTAAAACGACACAAATATAACTTAATCTTGACATTCTATTCATTTTTGGACAGTACAGGGGTTTGGAGCGGAGGTGTTACACCTGGGAGGCAAGTACTCTACCACTGAGCTCCAGACTTGGTATCTATTCATATTGACACATTCATTCACTACACTTATTTCCTCAATGGTAGAGCAAATCCCACCTTTAAACCCATGAATCAAGTGTTTACACAGTTCTGACCGAAACATTCACCTTCCCACTTAACGGCGTCTGCATTTATAGAGATAGTAGGCATTTCAGGCAGGGTGATCCAAAGCCTTGGTTTTGCCTCTACTGCTCCTGCCTACGCCGTCTCTACCTTTTCGTTTGTCCACACTGCCACTGACTGGGTTGCCCAGGCTTGTAGCATAGGACTCTGGTCTCCTGTAACAACGCTTCAGCAAGTTCTGCTGCTTGGCTTTTAAACACTCACACCAACCACACATCACTAGCTCACTGACCGCACCCATTTAAGTCCCTGGAGTCTCTCCGGTGGGTCCTTTTCCCCTACCCTTGTTCCTCTCCCACCTGCTTACATCCAAGCAATCCATGGCTTTCTGAGCACATGAATCAGACAGTGACCTTCCCCATGTAGCTGCTCTTCCAATGGCTTCCTCTACCTTAACACAACGCCTTTTCTCTGCTCCACCCCACAGGGCCAATTTCTGCCCCAAGACTCTCTGCTAGACCTCCTCCGGTACAATTCTCCACCTCCAGACTTTACTCACAAAGCCTCTGTTGGTGCTTGGAACCTCTTCTTAGGATCATCCAAATGTGTTGTAGCTCCCCCTGGATCCACAGGGATTCAGGTGATGACTTGCTCTCTCATTTCAGGGACTGACTCCTCGTCCCTTGACTCTTCCAAAACACAGCTTTCTTCTTAGTTCCAAAGCTCTCTTCAATCCCCAATCCTGTCCTGCTTCCCCATGCTTTAATTCATAGTGTTCATTCCAACACATAGCTATGTTACATATTACATCATTTTTTTCTCATTGTGCTCCTGCTGTAAAGAATATAATTTCCATGCAGTCAAGACCATTGTCTTATTCATAGCTATGGCCCAGTGCCTAGAACAGTACCTACTATCTAACGGACACAATTTATTTTTTAAAATAACAAAGTAACCAAATGACTTTTCTACTTAACACTTTTGCACGACTTTCCATTATCTGAAGAACCGAAGCTCACATTGCGTCTAAGGCGAATGCCACGTGTTCTCCCTCATCTCTAGTTCCCAGCTCCAACATTCCTGATGTGAGCGTGTAACACGGAGTAGCCCCAGAAGCCAGGAAAGTATAGAGAGGCCATGGGAGTGAGGCTTGAGGGGGGTGGCAGGATCCATGTGACATGAAGAGGAAAATAGGAAAAATGAGGGGAGGGCTCTAAGTGGGAGGGAGAGGTCGATATAGAAGAAGGAGGATGGAGAGACAAATAAAATCAAGGATGTTTGAAAAAGACTCTGGGATATTTCATATTTACCTAAAAGTATATATAACACATATAAGTGTGTATGTGTATATACATTTTGGGGAGAACAACACACAAATTCTGTCGTAGGGTCCTGGAAATCGGATGGTCTGTCCCACACTGCTTCTCTGTCTGAGTCAGTCCCTACCATCCAAGTCCACAAGGGAGAACAGAAGGAGGCATACATGCCCTTCAGGTTTTAAGGGTAACCCCTAGGCCACGCCCTAAAGGCTGGTACTTCAAGGTCAGAGGTAGAACAGACATGCACTACATCTATCTATCAAACAATGTTCCCCACAAGAGCCACAGAGTCACAAAAAACCCAGTACTAAACATGAGACACCTCCATTTGAGTTGTTGGGCAGAGCAGTCCAAGTTAATGTAGGTTACTGCTGCTGCCCTTGGTTGAAGATCTCTCAGGGGTTGAAGGTCAGGGAGCCCCTATTGCCGAAGACACTGCACACTTAGAACATGGGACTCAGATGATTCAGGAAGGATCTAACCTGAGAGTCTCCTTCCTGTGGTCCAGCTTCCACAGTACCAGAAGGTACTATGCAAGCTGCCAAGGGAGAGAAGCAACCACAGTCCTGTCCAGCTGCAATGCCTACGAGCCACAGCAATGACCAACAGGGCAAGATATCCTTAAAGGTGCATTAGTGGCACCCAGGGCAGTAATTAAGAGCTGTCTAGCTGGGTTTAAGGCTCACTTCATGGGAGTGAAATCGTGCCTGGTATTAGACGCTTAGCCAACCACCCAGGGCTCGAGAGGTCATAGACCTTAGAAGAAAACCCACTAGCACCACTTTACTACACCAGCATCATTCCTAACCAAATTCTAAAACGTACCTTTCTACCCACAGATAAGTGCAGCTCTCTTGCCTCGTCAAAGGAATTTCTCTTTACAACAAATGGAGACCATCAGAGGAGCCACAACTGGACACGACGCAGAGGTCAAAGGATTATGGGGAGCACAACCCCAGTGATATATCTACAGCAACAACTCGCACACCTAAAGCTCAGAGAGCATCTCAGGAAGAGGGGACAGAAAGATTTTAAGAGCCAGCAGGCCAGGAAGTCTGAGTCGAGACTGTGTCTCCTCAAAATGGCTGTGTAGACAATACCTGAACAAGGACAATGTCCATAGGCATAGTAATGTGAGTGCCAGGGAATCTCATGGGGTCCAACTCCTAGACAAAGAACTGTAGGCAAGTAATCATGACTGAGAGAGGGAGAATTAGCTTCTCCTAGGGATGAACCCCCTGATGAGTTATCTCAGACAAAGTGGTCAGCCCTGAAGTCACATACACACAAACAACAAAAAATGGACTCAGCAGATTGTATTTATATATTTGTGCAATATATTTATACATACAAATTTTTTATTTCTGATTTATTACAGATACACATATATGTATAAATGTATATATAATATGTAACATTATATATTACTGGTACTCATATATATGCATACACATTATATATGTGTATATATATATATTGTACATATATGTGAATATCAGTAATAAAGAAAAAGGCCATCATTTTGAGAAGGAGTAAGGGGGGACATGGGAGGGACTGGATGAAGGGACATGGGAGAGGCTGGAAGGAGGAAACTGTGGAGAAGTCATGTAATTATACTTTACTTCAAATATAATAAACGCTCTTTCCAGTTACAGGTTCCTCCAGGAGTCAGCCAGCCTACTCCACTATGTCCCAACAATGCAGGGTCTCCAGGGATGCCTTGTCATATTTGTCTGGATGTTTACATCTCTTCTCTGGCAACCTATAACCCATCAGTCATGTTCCGCTCCTAATCAACCCCTCCTCAGACTCTTCATGCTGACCTAATGTTGCCCACCAAAATGTGTTATTTATTACATTTATTAGGCTAAATCTACATTGTATTATATTTGGTTATTTATTTTCTGTTTTTGTTGGTAGAATGTGGGTCTCTATAGGGTATTTTACCTGTTCAGTTTGTACTCCCAATGCCTACAACAGTGACCGGCATACAGTTATCACTGAGTTATCACTTCATAAATAAAGAAGCTTGTATCAGTTCATAATTTTCTTCAACTTGCCCTCATCACACCCTTGTTAGACATTGCAACTAATATATCTTGTTCTCCAGGTTATTTGGAAGCCTTTAACATAAAAAACAATATGGTTCAGAGAAACACTTCCAGAATGGATAGTGAAGACCTCCAAGAGCTTACTCCTCTATATAAAGAAAGACCACTGGCAAAATTGTCAAAATTAAGGACTGGGAGATGGCTCAGTGGTTAAGAGCACTGACTGCTCTTCCAGGGGACGTAGGCTTGATTCTCAGCACCTACATGGTGGCTCACAATGGCCTGTGGCTCCAGTCCCATAGGATCCAATGCTTTCTTTGTCTTTCATGGACATGACCTAGTGCACAGACACACTTCAAGCAAAAACCACTCATACAGGTAAAATAAAACAAATAAAACCGTCCAATTTAGCTTATTTGGAACTTTGGAGCCATGAGCTGTGGGGCATTTTAACTTGCCTTATCACCATCTGTCTTGCCATAGCTCCAGAGTCTCCCTGGAAATGCACAGCTTTGTCTCCATGGGCAGCCACTGGAGAGAGCAGAACAGGTTTGGAATGCCCCCCAATCCATCCCTCATTCCAAGAGCATGCTTGCGAGTTAGCCAGTCAGGGGCTCCATGAAAGCTACATTCTCGGGGTTTGCCTCAACCCAGAGCAGGCTGGGTGGGAACAACTCTATCTCTAGGACATGTGTGAAAACAGCAGCAGCAACCGTTTCACAACAAAGCTTCTAGAAGCAGTGATATTGATGAAGGCTCAGAAGAGCATAATAAAAAACCACATCGGAAAAAAACCGTGGACAATGAGATGTCTCCAGGGGGCGTGAGGAACTCTGGCATGTTTACTGTAACTGTGATGGCCATGCACATGTGCAGCGCTGTGCGAGTGCCCAGGAACCCAGCAAGCCCTAATCTTCCTCTGGCTGACTTTGAGGTTCTCTGTGAGCTTCCTGAAGAGGCTGACTGTAAATCATCCGATAGAGCACTGAGGGTGTAACAACAACACACAAAGAGCTACGGGCAATGGTGCAGTGACTTCTTGATTCAAGACATGTAAGAAAGCTGGTCACAGAGCTTGCCTAGCATGTCCTAGGCCCCAGGTTCAATTTCTAATACAGAGAGGAGAAAGGAGAAAGGAAAAATAGAATAGGAGAGAGAGAGAGAGAGAGAGAGAGAGAGAGAGAGAGAGAGAGAGAGAGAGAGAGAGGATGAGGAGATGGAGAGGGATGGAGAGAGAAGTGAGAAAATTGCCATGTTATATATTTAAAATGTATAGAAACTGGAAGTGTGCTAAGTAAAGAGTAAAGAATAACTCATGCATAGTGAGAGAAGGAATCAATAGTAACTGTCCCAGAAGATGGGCTTCCTAGACAAAGGCTTTAAACTATGCATTATAAATATATTCAAGCCACTAAAGGAAACGGTGGTTAAATAATGTCTCACAAAGTGTTAAAACCCATACAAACAATAGAAGAGAACTTCGGGAGTTGGGCAGAAAATATTACTTCCACACTCAACAGAAGACAGGATGAACAGACTCAAATATAGTTCAGCTGAGATGAGAGAGTCCGAGGACCAAAACGGGAAAAGGAACGGAGGAAAATAGTGCTGGGGAACTACATCATCAAGTGCAATAACAAAGTCTTATTTATTAAACTAATTAATAGTGTCAAGATGAGACCACAATAGCCATCCTTCAGGAGCCTCGAGAGATTGGCTTCAGAACTTCCTACAGATCCCGGAATCAGTGGCTGCCCAAATCTCACATATAAATGGATAGTATGTACACCATACTGCATAATTTAAGTAATCTGGAGACTCTTTATAATACCCAAAATACAGTATAAATGCTACACAAATAGTTTTATATTCGATTGCTTAGGGAATGACAAGAAAACATCTGCACATATTCACAGATGAAAAGGCTCCCAAATGTTTACAATCATGGCCGGTTGTTTCAGTATGTGGAACTCCTCCTCATAGACGTGGAGGACTGGTCCTGTGCAAATATTTCTACACACTAACAATGACCTAGTTGGAAATGAAATTAAGAAAAAATTTCTCATCTAATAGCATCAAGAACAGAATATCTAGGAATAGATATTTTTTAAAGAAATGAAAACTTCCATATTGAAAATTACTGAATATCATTGCAAGAAATTAAATAATACCTAATTAAAGAGAATTAGTTTATTTTCATGTATCAAAAGACTATATATTGTTAAAATTGTGGTGCTCCCTAAATTTATCTGTAGATCAACTGCACCCTCACTGAAAAAATCTCAGCTGCCTTTATTTGCAAAAATTTATAAGTTATTCTTAAAATTTACACAAAAATGTAAAGGACTCAGGATAGTCTAAAAAAAAAACCTTAAAGAAGAGAAAAAGATGGAGTTCTCATACTTTCTGATTTTAAAACTTACTGCAAAGTCACATTAATTAAGACAGGGTGGTACTGGTATAAAGCTAGCAACACAGATCAATGAAACAGAAATGCAAGTTCAGACATTGACTCTTGTATTCAATTAATTTTCAATAAATATGTCAAGACAGCCTCATGGAGGGAAGAGAGGGTCTAAAAACATTCTGGACAAAAATCAATAATTAAACAAAAAAGCGATAATACAATCAATAAAGGGACAAGGGAAATAAACACATTTTTCAAAAGTACAAATATATAAGAAAGGTCAGCACGGAACGAGTTGGACACGCTTAGCCATTAGCAAAATGAAAATTCCAACTGTGTTGAGTGGTTACCCTGGAGAAACTAAATAAACCAATGTTGGTAAAGCGGTGAGGTGAAAAGGGGACCCTGAGTCACTGCGGGGAGGAAAGGAAATTAGGTCAGTTACTATGGAAATCAATATGAAGGCTCCTCAAAAAGTTGAAAATAGAGCTTTTATATGATTTAGCCACAGTATTCCTTAGAGTATATACCACAAAATAACAATTTTCTACAGAGAAACCTTCATATTCATATTTGTTGATACATTAGTTATAATAGCCAAACTAGGATATCAGTCTAGGTGCCTATCATCAAATCAATGGATAAAGAAAATAATTCTCTCTCTCTCTCTCTCTCTCTCTCTCTCTCTCTCTCTCTCTCTCTCTCTCTCTCTCTCTCACACACACACACACACACACACACACACACACACACACAGAGTGATTTTATTCACCCACAATGAATAAAATTATATCATTTGTAGAAGAAGAATAGCATCAGGGATAATCACATTAAGTGGTAAGCCATACTCTAAAAGAGAAATATTGCATGTTTTCTCTCATATGCTAAAGCTACAGGGAAAAGCGATGGACATGAAGTTAAAAAGAAGGGCAACGAGGAGAGAGGGTTTGAATTAAATAAAGAATAATAAAAATGTGGCTATGACCAAAGTACACCGTACAAGCCTACGAAAAGGTCTCAGTGAAACCCTTTACAAATAAAATTCACCAAATTTTATTAAGTGGGTTGGAGATGAGATCCAGAGGTAAAGTGTTTGCTATGCAAGTCCAAGGACCTAAGTCTGGATTTCCAGCAGCCACTTAAAGTCCAGGTACAGCACCCTGTCCCTGAAGCCGCAGAGTAATGGCAGGGTGGAGACGGGTCACTTCTAGGGGTCACTGGCTACCAGGCCCAGTCAAAATGGTGAGCTCCAGGTTCAGTGAGAGACTGTTCTTAAAAATGAGGTGGAGGAGTGATTAAGGGAAGCTATCCCAGCATCTGCCTCTGGTCCCCACATGTATCCATGCGGCAAATGCATTTGCACACACATGTACACACACACATGTACACACACACACACACACACACACACACACACACAAATAAGAACCATAGCTCTGCTACAACTGGACGGTCAGTTCAGAGGATGAAATGGACCCTCGCCTCCTAATATATGCAAAAATTACAACAAATCGTAGAAAACGCAGAAGTGAATCTTAGGACATGGGTTAGGCAACTGCTTCTTCCAGAAGACCAAAGGAACAAGTGACAAATGATTTAAAAAAATCCATAACTGGGGGCTGGAGAGATGGCTCAGTGGTTAAGGGCACTGGTTGTTCTTCCAGAGGACCTGGGTTCAATTCCCAGCACCCACATGACAGCTCACAACTATATGTCACATGGCAGCTCACAACTCTCTGTAACTCCTGTTCCAGGGGATCCGATGCCCTCATACAGGCAAAAACACCAATGTGCATAAAATTAAAATAAGTAAATTATTTCTTTAAAAAATCCATAAATGGATTTAATCAAAATTAAAACCTTTTGAGAGTCAAAGGACAAGATTAAGAAAGTGATGACTAGAAAGGAAGAAACTATCCATAAGCAAAAAATATCTGATGAAAGATTTTACCCAGTATATATAGTTAACTGGTATTGATCAACAATAAAAATATAGGATAAGAATTTAGATGAATAATTCTTTAAAAAGATATGCAAATGACGCATTTATCCATAAAAGCTCACACTCACTCACCATTAAAGCAAGACCAAATGAAAGCCACGGGAAACAGCACTGACTTCCTCCAAAACAACCGAAATAAAAGACAATAACTAGTGTTGACCAAAGAAGTGGAAAAATTGTAAGCCTTTTTGTGAATGGTAAGGCTGTGATTGAAGCGAAGCCACTTTGAGGGATAGTAGTGTAGTTCCTCAAAGAGTTAAATTTAGAATTACCACATGAGCCAGCATTTCTACTCTTAGGCATATAACCAAGAGAACTGGAGCCAATGTCCATAAAATAATTCAGAAATGTTCCAAGCAGCACTAACGGCCAGAAAACATTAGCCTGGAGATCCATCAACTGGGGAACTAATGAATCACTGAATAGGTAAGTATTGTATCTGAACAAAGGGGTAAAAGTTTGTCAATAAAATTAAGAGAAGTACTTATGCACACTCTAAGGGGGATGAACTTTGAAAAATTGTGCTGTGAAAGAAAATGGGAGAAACCAGCTATCAAATGAGTCTATTTCTATGAAATATCCAGTGCAGGGTAGGAGAGAAAGGGAATAGAGAATGAATTTAATAGGTGATGTGAGGCTCTTTTTTCAGGATGGTGAAGTGGTCTAAAGTCAGGTAGTAGGGTTCATAATTCTGAAGGACAAAAGGTAAATTTCCAAAGGTAAATTTAATGGTTCGGTGAATTCTATTTCATCAGATTGTTTATGGAAAACAACATGGTATAATTTGGGCATTCTTAGTTCTCACCTTTCTTTCCCTAGCTGTTTAGACAACTCAGAAGGTTCTGTGCTGCTGGTAGCTTTGCCAGAAAATGACGGTGACAGCAAGTGACATTTCAGGAATGGCTTTTAAGGCACCAGGAGCAATAGCCTGAGGATAATCAGACTTGTTAGGCTACTCTCCTATCCTGGAAAGGGAAGTCAACCCGATTCTGTCCATCATGGACACTGGTGACTTGAGTTGTTGATGAATGTTCTATAAAGCTTAACATCCCCTGTTACACTTTCAGTATTCAGTTCAATCAACAACAGCTCTCAGATTTGTATTTAGATCAGACCTAAAGGAGAACTTTAAAATCAGAAGAATTTGAGATCTTCTGGTTGTTGGTCAGAGGGGAAACCTATTGTTTGTATTTGCCACCAGGAAATTAATTTGAAATGATTTTTCAACAGAGAATGAGGAAAGGCAAGACAGCCAAATCTGAGGTTCTCTGACCCATTTCCTATCAGGACTACAGTTTAGGGGGAGTCCCATCCAGTAACAGCTCTGCAGACTTCAGAAGTTTTGAGGCAGAACATCTTGTATTGCTATTTTTGTGCTGATGTTTTGTTATAATTATGGTTTTGTCCTTGGAGGGGGGGAAAAAAAAGACCCGAACTCCTCCTGTTATGTTGTCGAATATTTTCCAGATGCTTTTGTGTGTGTTGGGGAAAAACTCATTACTACCGATTTTTTGGGATACTGCCCCCCATCACGGTATTTACTCCTACTCAGTTTCACCTCCCTGTTCTCTGAAGTTTCTAAGTCATAGCTGCATTTCTTTGAAAGCCCAAGGAATCAGTTTCCCCTGGAAGGGATTGGTTATCCACTCTCAAAGCATTCCGTGGACTCTTGGGAAAGGGTACATCTGTGCGTTGGATCTTAGTAAATCTACATCGTGTTCATCGGTGGTTGCTCCGAAGAGCTCAGTCAGTTCAACAGCTTAACAGACTTCATCAACCTCAGCCTTCTGGGCTCGCATTGGCTACAACCCCTCTGCCTCTGTCTGCATCCTCCTACAAAGTCCTTCTTCTGCACCCTCAAGCTCCAGCAGGGGACCACAGTTCATCACAGACTAGCACAACATG
This sequence comes from Peromyscus maniculatus bairdii, assembly GCF_049852395.1. Taxonomy (NCBI): domain Eukaryota; kingdom Metazoa; phylum Chordata; class Mammalia; order Rodentia; family Cricetidae; genus Peromyscus; species Peromyscus maniculatus. Next base: position 16,055,159 of record NC_134869.1, on the reverse strand, counting down.
CTCCTCCTCCTCCTTGTTTGGGTTGCATTTTTCTTTGCAATAGGGACTCTTGACAGACTATACTACCTGGTCAGCCTGCACCCCATGCAGAGAATTCACTCTGAGGAGCATGCTCTCTTTACTCATAGTCACTTGAGTAAGAAGGGAAGTTGTTTTGGTATGTGGTTCAGTCATCCATCTTCTCTGAAAGCTCACAAATAAGTGGGATCATTTAATTCCTGGATGCTCAACCACTCAATAATACCTTTGGTTTTGTTTTTTGTTTTGTTTTTCTTTTCCCAAAACAAATTTTAAATGTGTGAAAGGGATCGAGTTTGAGGAGTGGTAAATGACAAAGCCTAAAGGCTGTTGGAATCATTGCCCTGGAAAAGGCTATATAATTGTCCCTATTCTGTGCCTGCCAAATCTTACAAAGGGCTGGGAGACATGATTTCCTCTGCCTTCAGCTTTCTGATAATACTGCAGAACATATCACATGGAAGTCATCTTATGAAGTTTGTTTTGTTTTTTTAGATAATTGTATCTCAAACTATTTCTCTTTTTTTACTGAATATTTACTCCTCTGTGATGTTGATATGTACTCTTAGAAGCTGGAAAGGTTTGCATGGTTAAAGAAATTGAGAAATGTAGGCTAAGTCAAAACAAGCAGCTTTCTCTCCTATAGGGCTTCACAGAATCTTCAGTAATGCTAATGTGGCTAACAGACTGTGGTAGACAGTCTTTAATTTTTTTAATTTATAATTATGATTGTTTTATTTAGTACCATTCTTCTAAGAATTAGCTTTAATTAAAAAATTCTTTGTGTACCTACCCAATGTATAATATTTAAAATTTTCATGTTATTGCGGTAATAGCACATAACATCAGAACTACCCACTTAGGTTTTTAAGTGTATAACATCATCCTCATGACCAACAGGTGTAAAGAGCAGCAGATCTCTAAACCCTGTTCATCTTGGATAACTGGAATTTTGTCCTGTTGATTGGTAAACACCATTTTGCCTCCTGGCAGCCCTATTAATCTTTGCTCACATGGATTCTGTGCATTGGATTATTGTAGATAACTTCATGCAGGTTTGGAATCTTGCATGCTTGTCTTTCTGTGATTGCCTTGTTTCCCTCTATGAAATGCCCTCATGACTCCTCTGTTTTGTTTCAGATCACAGAATCTGCTTCCTTTAAAAGCCCGGCTACTGTTCCATTTAGACAATGTGTGTGTACACATCACACTTTATCCATTCATCTGTTATGAATGCGTATGAAGATCATTTACATGTGGTGGCTCTCAAGAATAGGACTGCTACAAACATAGATAATATCTCTTTTAGATTTTAACTATTTTTTTCCATAAATGCCTGAAATTAAGATGGCTGGATCATATTGTATTTCCATGTTTAAATTTTGGGGAAGCCTCACACTGCTTCTACAGAGGCTGCAGCATTTGGCATTCCCACCAAAAGTGTGCATTGTTCAAATTTTTCCACATCCCTGAAAATACTCACTGCTTTTTTTTCCTTTTGGAAGTAGCCATCCTGGCAGGTGTGAGGTGATATCTCATGTGGTTTTGATTTGCATTTCCTTGATGACTAGTGACACTGAACATTTCATACACCTGTGGTCATTTGTACATCTTTTCTGGAGAAACGTCCAGCCAAATCTTTAGCCCATTTAAGAAATACAGAGTTAATTTAAAAACATTGAGTTGAAGAAGCTGTATCTACAGTTTTTGAGAACAATCCTGCCTCTGACATGTGGTTTCCCAACATGCCCCTCACTCAGCTGGCTGACTTCTCTCCTGTGGCTTGCTTCCTTTGCTATGAATAAGCTTTGTTTGATGTCATAGTCATGTATCTTTATTTTGGTCACCCATCATTTTGCTGTCGCATCTATGAAATCATCACGAACACAAAATATCAGAGTGGCTTCTCATCCCATGTTTTCTTCTAGGAGTTTTACACTCTCAAGATGTATTTTTAAGTCTTTAAACATAAGATAGTTGTTTTGTTGTGATTTTTTTTTTTTGGTGTCTGAGTGATGAGTCAGTTTCACTCTTTTGCATGTGGATGTCCAGTTACGACAGTGCCATTTGCTGAAGAGCTTGTCCTTTTTGTACTGCGTGTCCTTGACATACTTGACAAAGGTCAGGTGACTATATATATATATATATATATATATATGGATTTATGTGTGGGCTTTTTATTCCGTTCTATTAGTTCATATGTCTGCCTTTATTCTATTACCATACTGTTTTGCTTGCTGCCTCTTTGTGATATATTTTGACACCAGGGAGCATAAGGCCTTTTATTGGTGAAATTATTATGGCCACTCCACGTAGTTAAAAGGGAGGTTTATTTTGTGGGGTAACTTACAAATGAAGAGATAGTTTACATGGTCTGGGGAAGGTGTAGCACAGTTCAACTGTGTTCTCTGGAGAACTCTGCTCAGTCTATCTCCAGTATCCAGGGTCCAGGAACCAAGAGCATTGCATCCGGATCTTGGGTCTTCAGCATCCTCTCTTAGCCCTGCCTTGTAGGTGTGACAGTTACCAAAGCCTCAATGGGGGTTGGAACTTCCAGATCAAAGCTGGAATGGTTACCCACTACAGCCTTTGGCTTTGTTCTTGCTTTTTGATATAGATTTTGGCTACGGGATTTAGAATTGTTTTGTCTACTTATGTAAAAAATAAATAATGCTTGTATCTATAGATTCTACAGATTGTTTTGGTGAATGCCTGTATCTCAGGAAAGTAGTGTTTTGTGAAAGAACTTGTGAAATGGGGTTGTAAATTCATGTTGTGTCCTACTCTAACATTTAAGAGAGAAAACTGGGTAAGCAGGACTTGTATCAGTTTGTTGGCCCTCTACGAATTGACTTCACTCAGACAATTGGTGAAACTATTTTTTACTGCAGATGGCATTGTAAAAGTTAAGTGAAATATTGTATACATACTAACAGAATCCAATGCACTTAGTGGACCACCATAAACGGTACCTATTATTGTTTATAGCAAAAAGATAATTTAGCCAACTCTTTTCCAATATCAAGCAAGCATGTTTAATTTTACACCAATGATGAATTTCCTAAAAATGTCTTCTACATGATCTAGGAAAGATGAAACTATATGCAATATTCAGGCCAATTTTCGTGGTTAGCAGGGTTTTTATATTCTAATTATTGAGGTAGGGAATGAGAGAAGAACATCCCTCAAGAGTTCATACAGTATTCATCAGCCTTATGAAGCAGAAATTACTCAACTCCATTTCATTGATGAGTGAGCTTAAGTGAATTCCCCAAGTTCATGCAAGGCATATTAAGTGGTAGAGCTGGGGTTCGAGCTCAAGTCCCCCAACTCTAGCACTAGTGTTCAGTCTGTACCATCCCATACTGCCATCTTTCAAATGTACTAGTTCCTTCCTATATGTACCCGAGAGTTCTCTGTTGAGACTATTTTATTTCTTGTCCATTTTTAAGAAACAATGCGCATCCTGGATGTCAATCCAGTGGCCTTAATTCAACCTTACCTCAGTGGTCTCTTTGCTAGAATTTCTCTTATGTTCAGATACGAGAAAAGGTTATATAGTTGAAAGCAAGGCTGTATTTTGCCTCTTCCCAGCAGGCTGTGGCTAGGAGTATAACTCAGGGCAGGCAGCGTGGGTGAATGACTGGCTTGAGTTCTACTCAGAAGCCCCAGTAGGCGCTAGGCTTTTACCAGCTACATGACAAGTCACTCCGTATTTCAGGGTTTGGTTTTTCTGTTACGGATGGTCCCCGACTCACAACAATTTGACTGAATGGTTTTGACTTTTAAATTTACAGCAGTGTGGAAGTGACATGTATCCAGCAGAAACTGCAATTCCAGTTTTGATCTTTTCCCCTAGCTGGCAATATGCAACATAGTACTCTCTCAAGGTGCTGGGCAGTGGGAAGGAGCTGCAGTTCTCAGTCAGCCACATTATTCCTAAGGGAAACAACAATGAATGGTCTACAGTACGCTGGGTTGCTAATCTATGATGTTCTGTAGGTAAGTATATTAAATGTATGTTTGACTTATGATATTTTCAGCCTGTAATGGGCTCAATGGGATGGAATCTCATAATAAGTTGAGGCACATTTGTATTTGTCCAGGCTTCTTCTCCTTCATGGGCTCAGTGAAAGACAGATTAAATATTTTATTGGCTCTATGTCTGCAGAAGTAGCATTGAAGTACAATGTACACACTCTAGGGATTTATCACAAGATGATCCATGGAGGTGAAGAATACAGAATTTCCATTTATAGTCTCTCTCTCTCCCTCCCTTCCTCCCTCCCTCCCTCCCTCTCTCTTTCTCTTTCCTGTGTGTGTGTGTGTGGGGGGGGGGTCATGTGTGGAGGTCAAAGGTTAAACTTGGTGTTATTTCTCAGACACCTTTTACCTTGTAAAAGACAGGCTTTTTTGTTAGTGCTGTTGCTGTTGTTTTTGTTTGGTTTGCTTTGTTTTTCAAGACAGGTTTTCTCTGTGTAGCCCTGGCTGTCCTGGAACTCACTCTGTAGACCAGGCTGACCCTCAGAGATCCACCTGCCTCTGCCTCTGGGGTGCTGGGATGAAAGGTATGTGCCACCGCTGTCAGGCAAGATAGGCTTTCTTTTTGGTCTGCTCTCATCAGTTGGCCCAGGCGTGCCAGCCAGCCAGCTCCATGGATCCTCCTCTCTCCAACTCCTCCGAGACAGGATTACAAGTACATGCCATCATGCCTAGCTTTTTGGCGTAGGTACTGGGGATCAAACTTAGGTCTTACTGTTTGCGTGGTAAGCAATTTACAGACTGAGACAGCTATCAAGCCCCTATTTAGAGTAACTTTGGTGGTATATTTGGCTTCATTTACTAGTCTGTATGTCTCTGAAGGGCAATTGCTCTATATGCCTAATTTTTCGTTTTTTTTTTTTTTTACCACCTACTATGGCTCCTGTTATGTGCTGATTAATTATGCAAACAGAAAACCAGTTGTGAGAGTACTATACATTAGACTCATTATTACTAACATATGTTGAATTCCAATGGGTGTCGGTGGAATCTTTAAAAATCTTAATCAAGTGGTTAAAAAGAGAAGTCACTGATGCTGATAGGAGCCAGTTCTCAACTGGCAGCCTGTCCCACCTGGGGACTTTCAAATGAAGCATAGTCAGGCTCCACTCATGAGAATTTTGACTCCATTAGAATGAGATGAAGTCCAGGCATCTGTGGATTTTAAAGCCAGATGATTTTTTTTTTTTAAATGTGCAGCCAAAGCTGAGAACCACGGCTGGAAATGCCATGGACAGAAAAAGAAAGGTGCTTGGGAAAACCTGAGAATGTAAGTGAGGTTGTGAAAGATTCTCCAGTACCCTGTTTCCTTAGGGTTGACATCTTGAGAGAACATACTCCTGCATCAACCCCCAGAGAGACAGAGACAGACAGAGACAGACAGACAGACAGACAGACAGACACACACACACACACACACACACACACACACACACACACACACAGACAGAGAGAGAGAGAGAGAGAGAGAGAGAGAGAGAGAGTATTTATTGAGGCCAAACTACTAGGTCACTTAAGTGAAAATGTGAACATCTACAATTCCCTAGCAGGGGTTCACTAAGAATAGACCATGCCGCAGAAACCCGACAAGTCCTGGGAAGGAAAGGCAGAGCTGGAGATGAACTTGACGGCTGGGAAAGGGGCAACCGCATTGCCCATGTGTCATGACGTGGAAAAGGCTTTGGTGGGAAGACCATGGAGGTTAAGTGCAGGAACTCAGGTTCTGGTTTTAACGCAGTGACTTGCAAAGAAGCATTCTGAGAACTGTGAAGGATGCTAAGATCTTGAAGGCATCACACAGTCAGGGTGAGGTGAGGTGGGCTTTCTCTAAAATGCTCATTGGCAAAGAGTGTGTCTTGGTTGGGTTGTGTGGCTAACAGAAAGGTAGAACTTGACTGGTTCTGATCCTGACTTGTGCAGCTGACCCCCACCCCCTTTCACCTCGGGGCTGTTAAAAAGTCAAGAGAGATTCCAAATGAGATTCAAGCTGCATCTCCGGGTAGAAGCTGTGAACGAGCATCGGCTAATATTAGCCAAGAGTGTATGGAGTTTGCAGTTTCTACAGGAATGTCTTTGAGAAACCTTGTTAGGATTAGGCAGATGTTGTTAGCATTAAAATTTCTAGAGAATCACAATGAATAGCCACTAAATAAGATACCATTAATTTTCATTCTGAACATCAAGTCCTCCTGAGTGGGAGTTACCTGTTCACGCTGCATACAAATGCCGGCCTTGCTCTTCTGGGCTCCCTAACAGTTTAGCCTCCACTCCAGCTGGAGTTTCCTCTGGGCTAGGAAAGAATTTGCTGAGCAGATGTGTGGTGTGCCAAAGGTCACTGCATTTAATCTTTCTAAAAAAGAATTTCAAAACATCCCAGTGCCTCATGCTACAAATCCCACCACTCCGCACACGGCCGTCTTACCCACTCATTGATGTCAAGGCAGTGGTTAGTGAGCAGTTAGCATACAGAGTGCATTTCTCTCAACGAGTTGTTGATATTATTCGCCTTTCTTCCCTCTCATGTAGCCCAAGTTTCTGATGTTCAAGTTGCCACATGTTCATTCTGTGTACACATTTCCTAGAACACTCACAGGAAGTCATTTCGAAGTCCCTCCACCCCCACCCCATCCTGGGCCAACTGGACACTTGAGACCTTGCTATCCTTTGGATCTAGAGTGTACCCCCCAAAGGCCTATGTACTTTGTTGCCAGCCTGTGGCTCTCTTGGGGGGCGGGCAGGTGGGTCCTAGTGGAAGAGAAGTGGGCTAGGGTGGGTGGGGGTGTCTTTGAAGCAGATGCTGAAAGCCCAACCCTTTCCTCCTCCCTCCCCAACTTTCCTGATGCTATGGGTGAGCAGCTTGTTCTACCATAATCTCCCGTTGGGACGCGCTTCCTTGTCACAGGTCCCAATGTAATGAAGCCAACCCTGGCACAGAGACATTTGACACCACAAACCATGTGGTGATATTTTATCCGTGTCCCCCAATAAAGTTTATCTGAGGATCAGAGGAAAAAGCCAGCCACCATATTAAACATAGAAGTCAGGCAATGGTAGCCCACACGCCTTTAATCCTATCACTCGGGAGCCAGGGATCTGTCTGGATCTCTGTGAGTTCAAGGCCACCCTGGGAACAGAGGCTGTTGTGGTAGCACACACCTTAAATCCCAGTACTAACCATAAAGGTTTGGAGGTCTATACAGACAGACAGGAAGTGACAGAGCTGGGCAGGAAGAGGAAATGATGTAGCTGGGTGGAGAGAGGAAATGAGATGGCAGAACAGAAAGGCATATGGGCGTGGGTAGACAGGAAGTAGGTCTCTTTGGAAGCTGCGGAGTTGGTGAGGTGAGGTTAGCTGTGGCTTTTCCTATTCCTCTTATCTCTCAGGCTTTAACCCCAATTTCTGGCTTTGTGTTTTTTTTTTAATAATAAGACTGTTTAGCATTTCATCTACAGAACCACAAGAAGCCTTCCCTTCTTTTAGGGTTGACTGTCTTCAGGCATTTTGTCACAGTAACATAAAGCTGACTGATGCAGACATCTTGAAGTAATGCTACCCATAATGACTAGACTGAGATCACCCAAGATTAATTAGTTAACTGATTTGAGATAGAGCTTCTCTATGCTGCCCAGGCTGGATTCAAACTCCTGCACTGAAGTAACCGTCTCACTCCAGCCTTGTGAATACCTACAACGATAGGCACGTGCCACCATAACTGATTCCAGGGAATGCTTCCAATTGGTTCTTAATGCTCTGGCACTGTACATTGATGCCTCGGAACAGTCGCCGCCCTCTGAATTTGATCTTGGAAACAATAATAAAAGGCGAATTTGAGAGCTGCTCTATCTGGAAGAGGTGCATGGGGGGACTGACTGGTATTTGTGGTGACCTACCCTGAGCAGGCCTACAGTTATGTCTGACCCCTCTCTTCTGCTAGCTGGTCCCCAGGGAGTCTACTGGATGCGAGAGTTTGGACCCCGTTCAGGCAAGTATTCTTCAACCTGATGGAACCCCCCTCCACTCCTCTTACGTCATTGTTCTCTCTGTGGTGGGATGGTGTTGGGTTGTGTTCCTGCAGCTGGATAGGAGTCCGGTCCTGGGGTTATGATGCATGTGTTGGCTTCTCCTGTGGACAGGGGATGAGGAAGAGAGAGGTCTCCTTTCTTCTGCCCCTCACCTCTGGGAATTTTGTATATTCTAGTTCCAAGTTCACTTTGCCCAGCTGAGAAATGTTACCTGAGGTTCAACAAATACTTGCTAAATGAGTGGATGAATTGGATATGCAAAAATGCATGAGCAAGAAGGATCTTTGGAAACAATCTAACATGTACTATCAAAAGGGAAACAAATCATAGAGAGATCCACTTGGTGGAATGCATCATTCGAAAAAAAAAAACATCTTAAATACTTAAGAACATACACAAATGTTCGGAGTGCAAGGCTAAGTGAAAAGGGTAAGATACAAAAAATTAATAGACGTAGGATACTTTAGCTGGCATAAAACAAAACCAGTCCATTTTTACTGTTGTGGTAGAGTCTAGAAATTCATTGTAGACTCCGACCTGGTGATTGCTGAATCATTGTACATACAGCAAATTCAAGGAATTCGGGCTGAGGTACCACAATACTTCTGCCCATCACTAGATAACCTTCCTTTTTCTTCCTTGTGTGCTGTGGGTCAAATCACATCCTCCCACATGCTAGATAAGTGCTAGACCATTGGGCCACACCTCCAGAACTCATAATCTTGTTTTATGTGCATTTCTGTTTAAACATCTTATTTGGTATATACATGAGTGATCCATTCGCATTGAGCTCAAGCAACAGCTGTGCAGTTCCTGCTTAAATTACAGATATATTTCTCTTTAAGAGACACTACAGCCTTTTCACGCTTGAGGACACTAGATAACATGTCAGCACTCTACTTGAGTGCCATTTTAATCAGAGAAATAATGAACCAACAGTACAAAAATGTGAACAGAATGGCACCGAGTCGACCACAAGAAAGACTTTTCCAGCACAGGAGCAGAGGCAAGAGAGTGCTGTCCACTCCACCTTTATTGGAAAGGTGAGCATTGGCCACGTGTGTTCCCCACGGCTCTGTGCATGCACACACCCACTAGTGACGAACAACACAAAAGTATTGATTTCGGGCTTGCTATTATATCCTTGGGCATCCCCTAATAAGACTGCAATGCCCGTTGGTCGGTACAAGACAGGGTTTCTCTGTGTAGTTTTGGTGCCTGTTCTGGATCTCGCTCTGTAGACCAGGCTGGCCTTGAACTCACAGAGATCCGCCTGCCTCTACCTTTCCAACTGAGATTAAAGGTGTGTACCACCAGTGCCTGGAGCATCTGCTTTATTGTGTGTGAACAATCACTTATATAGTGGGAGCCTATTGACTGTGATTGGTCAGTGCATTACCTTCGATTGGATAGTGAGTACTCATACCACCAGGGGCTCAACGTGGAAGAAGCTCATCAAAGAAGACATGGAGAGTACAGACTCATTGGCAGGCCAGCTACCGGCTACTCATGCTCAGAATCCAGTGGCACTTCTGGGAATACACAGGAGCATGGTGTGCCATGCTTCTTATTTCGAACTTCAGTGTGCCAGGTATGTGGTGGTAATCTAATTGTACTGAAATGTGATTTTGAATGTATGTTAATAAATAAAGTTGCCCGGGGGTCAGAGCTATTAGAGCCATAGGAAGAGTGTGGCGGTGGTGGCACACGCCTTTAATCCCATAGATCTCTGTGTGTTCAGGGATACAGCCAGCATTGGAGACATATGCCTTTAAGACCTAGGGGGCTGTACATTCAGACAGTGACGAGGCAGTCACGTGTTTGGGTTTACAACCAATGAGAAGGCAGAACAAAATACTATAAATAGACGAACAGACAGGAAATAGGTCTCTTTACGGGAAGCTGGGACACCGCAGGCAGAAGGGTGAGATTTTAGCTCTGAGCTCTGACCTCTCGGCTTTCTCTTTTACATTGTTTCTGTGTTTCTTATTTAATAAGACGGTTAGTTACATCTACACGGGTAGGCTGGCCAATGAGTCATGCCTGCATTTTCTCCTACAAGTAGGTGAATTTGCAAATGTGGAATCTCCAAATAATGTGGAATGACAATCTATGCTCAAAAGGAATAAGAGGTGAAGGCAAAGATGTTCTTAGAGTAGAGGCAGGGTGGGCATATAAACACCATTATTTTTTTATGTAATTTTCCAAATTAATTCCTGAAATTAATTTGGCCCTTTGGCTAGCTGTGTGGCACAGGAAGTTTGAAAATAAAAATGTCTAAACTATAACTATGGTGGTTCCAACATACTGAGCTTTAACTTAGAATAGCATTTTTAATTCCCTCTTATATTTTTAATGGATGATGTGCTGTATGGTCAGGAACAGAGTGAGTCTCTGAGGATGAACTCAGTGGGACCAGAAGGAAGAAACAGACTATGACTTAGCTCTGCAAACACATACCACCGATTGGCTGGCTTCCGCCATCCACCAGCCATCCTGCTACACAAGGTCAGGTGCCTCTCCATACCTACCAGTTCTCCCACAGCACTCCCTACATTACGTTCTAAGTACCTGCCTGTATCTGCATCCCCAAGTCGATTTTAAACCCTGTGAAGTCAAAGACTCAATGTTGCTCGTTTACTCTTGAGCTACAGCGCATACGGTATTGCTTGGTACACAGTGAGAGTCCAATAAGCATTTGTTCAACACATGATGGCATGGTCATGCACCAAGCATCTCAGCAGAGAAGGATATCTGTTAGAAATGTCACCTCTAAACACAAGGCCAAACCTCATGCAAAAACGCACAAGAGTTGAGATGAGAAAATTTCATAGTATTTCCACCAGGACAAGATTTTTTAAAAAAATTTATTTGCAGCCAGGTGAAGAGAGGTACTAGAAATAAGAACCTGGCTACACCTGAAAAGCAAACACAACTCTTACTATTGCACATGCAGCGGGCAAGTGATAGGAATTCCCACCATGCCCCCATGATCGCGCATGCCCGGTGGGGACACTTAGTCATTTCCAGGTCATACGTCTCCATGGCTGCATGGTTGTGCAAAACATGCAGCCCAACCATGTGATCTATGTGCATGCATGGAATGTGGGCCTGTGTGCACAGGTGCAGCTTGGCCTTTAAAAGCCGGGCCCCCAGATTCCCACACCCCCTTCACACACGTGTCCTTTCAGCAGGCCTGATCACATCTATCCTTCTCTCCTCATCTTAATAAAACTCTTGTTAGTGGATTCTGTCGTGTTTCGTGACTTTTCCTCCCAGGGTAAGAGCTCAGCTAAAAACCATCAGCAAGCCCCTGGCTTGTGATCACCGGCTAGTACACAGTGATTTCCTGAAGCGGCCTTATACAGAAAGCGCAGTTTCTGAAATGCGCTTCTACAAGATGGGTTGGACTCAGTCTTGAATCTCCTTCCTGGAGAACATCTGGGGATGTTCCACCTGCAGGGTGTGAGCCTATAAAATGATAATTGTTTTAATGATCCGTAGCTGCTGTGACAAATTGCCACCCCTTAAGGGCTCAGAACCATACAATTTTAATCTTGTAGTTCTGTCTGTCAGAAACCCGACACAGATGTCACTGGGCAAAGGCTAGGGTGTGAGCAGGGTACAGACTGTTCCAGAAGTTCTAAAGTGGGAAGTCACATCCTTCCACTCTTTAGAGGCTGCCTGCCTTCCATAGCTAAGGGCCATCATCTTTCATATTTAAAACCTGAATTATTTTCATATGGCCATCCCTTTGGTTCTCTGGTGCATGTGTGTGTGTGTGTGTGTGTGTGTGTGTGTGTGTGTGTGTGCGTGTGCATGCATGCATGCGTGCTCAGAGGACAACTTACAGGTCACTGAGATCCAAGTGAGGTCAGTAGGGTTGGCCAATAGCACCTTTCATGGCTAACTCATCTCCCTAGTCACCACCTCCTCTCTCATTTTTAAGGAAATTTTGTGACTAGACTGGACCTCCTGGGGTAAATCAGAACTTTAAGAAAAAAAAAAAACTGATTTTAAGGGTAGTGTTAAAATTCAGTAGTCTTAATTTCCATCTGCAGCCTTAGTTTGCCCTCACAGTCTCATGGATTAGGATGCAGACATCCTCGGAGGCCGCTGCTCTGCACACCATAACAAAACTGTGTATGCAATTATGTTCACGTACAATCTAAGAAATACAGCAAGTCACTTAAGAAGCTGTCACTGGGGCCTGGGAGATGTCTTAATGAGGTGTTTACCTTTCAGGCACAAGGAACTGAGGTGGATCCCGAGAACCCACGTTTTATAAAAGCCGGGTGTCCTGGTGCATGCTTCTAATCTCAGTGCTCAGGAGGTGGAAAGAGGTAGAACTCTGGGGCTCACTGGCTAGCCAAACTGGTGTGCTCAGTGGGTTACAGGCTATTGAGAGGCCCTGTTTTATTTTTTTTCTTAATTGGTGGACAGCACCTGAGGAACAACATCTGAGGCTGTCCTTTGTCTGCCACATAATATACATACATATACATACATGCACATGCACACACACAGGCACACTTACTCAGTAATGAAAACACACACACACATACACACACACACACACACACACACACACACACACACACACACACACGTCACTATCTCAACTATCTCCCCTCCCCCACAATAGGAGACAAACAGAAAAAACTATTCCAAGGTCAAAGCACAAGAATGAACTAATTACTAAATTAGAAAAGTGCAAAGCTTTTTTTTTTTTTTTTTTTTTTTTGCTATATTAGCTTAAGAACATCACCTCCAAGCATTACTTGTGTGGGAAAATGCCTGCTCACGGCTTATTTCCTTGATGTCTCCCCTACTGTGTGAGCAGAGAGGAGCATGTTATAATCTGTCTGCTGCTGGCCTGAGCTTGTGTGTACAAATTGGCTTTAAAATCTTTCCTTCTTCATCATCCCTCTCTCGGGAATTTTGCTTATCTCTCTAATTTGACTAGGCAAGGCTCTCCTCTCCTCTGTTGCTTTTTCAACAGCAAAGGTAGACTCAAGGCAGTCTCAGGGTGAGTGCTTATTGACTGGAAATCTGCAGGGGTGATAAGCCTCTCCGTGTCCTTTATGCAAAGGCAAAACCACAGCAGAATGAGAAACATCAAATTCCGTGGTACATAGGCCCCCATCTACGCCACACATTTAACAAACAGACCACGCAGGGTTCCACATTCCAGCCTCTCCGCTCCATCTACAAACTGCAAGAATATGCGACATTTGTTATATTTGCTTTTGAGTGGAACCAGAATCAATAGCAAATTTGTTTTGCACTCATTCCTAAATATATTTACGGTGTGAATATGGATCAGCAGGGATGGTGTGAGACTGCCACACTGAAGCTGGCCGGCCGTCTGTGCAATCCACACCAAGGCTTCCAATACTCCTCAGCAAGGCCAATAAATCACAGAGCTCAAGTGCTTCTGAATTCAGGCCTCTGCCACCAACAAAATCATTATGACGCTTTTAGCCTTCCTGCTTCAATTCTTGAACAATACCTCCCCCGCCTGCCCCAGTTCCTTTTTGCCAGTCTGTCTTACCTGGCTAATGCTGGAGAGTGGACGATGGGTTTGTCTCTATTTTCTCCCTCCCCCACTGTGAAGTAATCCTTTAGGTGAGGTGACTCTGATGAATGTAGCCAAGGTCAATCACGTCTATTCCTCTTCCCTGAGACACAAGGGATGATGCACCATTTCCTGGGCAGTAAACTGGTTCAATTTGGGCCAATAAGGTGGTAGAAGTCTGATGGAGCTTCTAGGCAGTGTCTTCAATCAAGTAAGAGACTCAGAGATTCTTCAACTATCCCAGTTGCTTTTACATGTTTTTTTTTTGTTTGTTTTTTTGTTTTTATTTTTTTATTATTATTATTTTTTTTTCCCAGACATCTTGCAATGACTGCTGAAGCCACTGGCCCAGAAGAACTGTGGGGTGTGGATCTCACTCCCTACCACCCCACCTTTGGAATTCTAGTCCTTTTACTTAAGCCTGTTTGGGTGCCATGTGTTGCAATTCTTTCCTACACATAGCTAGAGATGTTTGCTAAGTACCAAGTACGGCTGCAGGCATTTGTGGCATTACGTAGGACAAAGAGGACCCTTATTGCTTATATACTAGAGTGGGACATGTGTCTCTGCGTGGAGACACACCATTGTCTCCTCCCATAAGAGTTAATCCAGTTGGGTAGGTCAATCACCTGGCCAAGAGACCCACCCCTTACTTAGGAAGGGAGGTCCACATCTTAAGCTGTGCTAAAGAGAGAGGAAGAAGAATTAATCCTTTAGTGAGATAATATGCTTTTCTTCCAAGAATTCCCACTGTCTAGCCCAGCCCTTGGGGGTTGCTGTGAGGTTCATCTGGGTCTGCATGCCTTTCCAAGTCCTGACTTAGAAAGGGGTCATTTTCCTTCCCACCCCCTCTTCTGTCTCTCTTGGATGCTGACCAAAGCCAGGCATGATCTCCTGGATACTTTGGCTTGCTTCCTCTTCTTTCAGGGGTCGCCTCCCGGCTCCGTGGCTGCCTTTTGCTATGTGGCTGACCCCCTCCTGGTTTAGTTCAAGTGGCAAGATTTTTTTCTTTTCCGTCTCCATTCTCCTCCTCTATGAAATGGCTGAGATTTATAACTTGCTGGCCCTGAAGCTGTTCCTCTAAACTCTAATAAAAATTTCCTCAAACTTCCATTTTCGTCCACCCTTAAATTCTTTTATAAATGAGACTGAAAGCCCCAACAGGGAACGTCAATTCCCTGGAATCACTCTCTTCTAGAAGGAAGAATTACAAAAGCAAATAATAAATAAAGTGAATTGCAGCCAGTTGTGGTCACACACAGCTGGAATCCCAATAATGGGGTGGGGGTGGGGTTGAGGCTAGCCTGGGCTACAAAGTGAGAGCTTATTTTAAAAATATCAAGGGCTGAGCATGTAGCTCAGGGGTAGGGTACTTGCCTAGCATGTTGATGGCTCTGGGTTTGATCCCTTTGCTCTCTGGGAGGGAAAACAGGCAACAAAAAAGTACCTCAAAAAAACTACCCAAACAAATATACACCTATGGATATATAATACATCAAAAAACGGAATGTGTGTATCAGAAGGAGAGACAGCAACGAAGGATCCTACAGGATTAGGGTGAAAGATGGGATTAGCTGATTATCATTTTAATAGGACTGTCAGGTTTCACCTCAATGAAAATGTATGATTTGCATAATTGGGGACGAGCTTGGCTGGTGGGGAAACGGCACAGGCAAATTCCCCATCTGGAGAGTGAGAGAAGAAAGGAGGCCATCGAGGCAGGAGTTCAGAGGGAAGCAGGGAGCCCCGAGCACCTTCCAGGCCAGTGCAGGGGATTGGGGCCGCCACTAAGTACAGTGGGGAGCCAGGGAAGGCTCTGGAGCAGAGCCGCGAGAACCGCCAACCCGGCGACAGCGTAGGCGGCAAGTGTGGGGTGGGCGAAGGGAGGTGCAGGAAAGTTCATTTAGCAGCTCCGGGCTAGCTCAGGCCTAACCCAGTTTGGAGCTGCGGTTGTTGTGGTCCAGGGTGGTAGCGGAGCTGTGAGATGCATGCAGTTTAGATTCACAGTGTGTTCTGAAGGCAGAACCAGCAACATCTCTCGGCAGAAATTACGTGGGATGTAAGCGACAGAGAGGGTCAAAGATGACTCCAGCTGACTCACTCTCCAAGGGACCTGACTCACCTATAACCTATTTATAACGAAACGATGTTCCAAGCCACCGCAACGTTTACTTGCTAACCAGAGACTCAACGTGGAGGATTCCATGTTCTCACCAACTGCATCCCTCCACTTACGATGGTTTCCTTGGCTGCTGTCATGGAAGGAAGCTTCCATGGCCGTGGAGCATCAGCCCAGCAAGGACCAAAGGGGCAGCTGTCTGTTACATCCGGTTCAAATAGGACCCCCTCCATTTCTCTTTGCGTGATGTGGCTTCCTGTTATCGGCAGCGTCTTCGGTTGCTCGATTTCTCTTTCTGGTTGACGGACTCAACATCTGGATACAGGATATTTCGACTCTAATTTTGCTGACGTGTCACCCTCATTGTCTGGCGTTTGCTGTCTATCACTTGCCAACCCGTGGGGGGCGGGGGATAGTCTTTAGTTCTTCATCTGGATCAGAATTATAGCCTCTATCTTTAGAGATGATATATGCTAGGGATTATTCATGTTTGTAATTATGAATCTTCTGGCGGATGCCCAGTTATTAAAAAATCTTTGGCAGTGACATCTTGTCGCACATCCTAGAGCCCCGCCCTTTATCACTCTCGCTGATATTGCTTTTGTTGCTGTCATTTCCACCTCCATTCATTTGTAATTTAGCATTATCTGGCTTCTTTGTATCTCTCTACCTGGTTGTACCACTTAGGCCTCCCGCTGTTTATCCTTAAATACTTTCTGCCGTGTTCTGAACCTCCCTGGGCTGCTGTTTGTGCTTACAGCCTAAGAAATCCCTGCAGAGACACTTGTTGCTTTGCAGTAACTCAGGAGGGCCAGTTGGTTTGTGTCTAGCCTGAAACTGGTGAAGGTGAAAGCTGCAGGGAGCTTTGGAGGTCACTCTGTTTTAAGGATGAAGAAGCCGGAGGAGGTGCTGGGTGGTTAACGGAATTGCTCTTGACCATCTGGAGTCTTATCACGAAACTGTGCTCTAGGGGAACCAGGGCTGGGCCTACAGTCAGGGATGAATTCTTTTAAGTGCTAAGCAGTACCTTGCAGTTTAAACTGATTAACCAGTGGCTTAGATAACAAGGCTGAGCACGGGAAGTTAGCAGTGAATGCTTGTTCTGAGCTAAGAGCTTTGCATCATGGACCACCTGATGTACACAACCTTGTAAGACGGGACTGTGTCATTATACACACACACACACACACACACACACACACACACACACACACACACACAGAGAGAGAGAGAGAGAGAGAGAGAGAGAGAGAGAGAGAGAGAGAGAGAGAGAGAGAGATTAACTACTCATTTTCTCTTTCACATTAGGAAAAAAATACTAGGTAATTTTCTAGAAAGGGTGAAATGCGATTGTTAGGTACTTTTAAGGAAGCTGTGAACCTGAGTTTTGGGGAGAGGTGGTTTAGCATCCTGGCCTCACAGCCTCTGTCATTTCCTCAGGCCTGGGAACTGCCCCCTTTCCTTTCATTCGGAGCAAAGCAGACCTTGCTAAACAATGTCATCAGTCTGTTGGAAACAAAAAACCAAGTTAAACCTGGGAAACGGAAGACTACCACTTGGTCACTTCCTCTGAAGTATCCCTTTCTGGAGGAAGGAGGAATACCAGGAGCTCAGAAAGCTATGAGAGTCACATGACACAGGGAGGGGACACCTCCTCTGGTGGCGCTGACTGCAAGTTATGCAAGGAGCGGCAGGGTGCAGTCTCTGAGTGTGTGTATGTGTGTGTGTGTGTGTGTGTGTGTGTGTGTGTGTGTGTGTGTGTGGCTGTGGTGGCGATGCTGCTGTCTGTGCCAGGGCGGGCTTTTTGTGCACACAGGTGTCTCTGAGTCACTCACTCATGTTCTTGTAGGTAACCCTCTCTCAGGCTGTGTGCAAGTCAATCCAACATCCTCATTGGCTTCCCAAGTTAGATATGCCCGGAATTGTTTCTTGGATCCACTGTAGATGTATTCACATCCCCATGGGGGTGTGTGAATAAATACTTGCTGGTATATTCCCAGAAAAAGTCACACCACGAGGGGAGAGAGGGGTAGCTCAAGAGTGGAGTGGCTGGCTAACTAACATGCATGAAGCCCAGAGTTCCATCCCTGGGAACAAAGAAAAGAAACTAGACGCATGCTTCACTAACGTGACCGCAATAAACATGAGCTGAACAAGTATGACACCAATAGGTATGCCAAAGTGGACAGGACCCCCCCCCCCCCGGGGGGGGGACTCAACACAAAGATCTATAGGCAACTAAAAAAAAATGATGAAAGCCGGAGAAATGGTCTTCCCCGGGGAAGAACACACCAACTGATTATCCAATACCAAATGGTCAGCCTCAAAGCACACAAGTAACATTATTCAGACTGAGCAGGTTATACGTAGCAGGTTACACACACACACACACACACACACACATTGCATGTAATAACAATTAATGAAAAAAGAGGACATGAATTTGAGAGCAAGGAGAGGTATATGGGAGGGCTTGGAGGGAGGGAAGGGAAGGGAGAAATTTAGTTATAATCTCAAAAAAAAAAAAAAAAAAACCAAAAGAGCATGAGAGCAAGTGAGAGTGAGAGAGCAAAGGGCAAGAGATCAAGAATGAGAGAGAGAGGGAAAGAGAGAGAGGGAGAGAGAGAGAGAGGGAAAGAGGGGGGAGGGAAAGGGGGAGAGAGAAGGAAAAAGAGAGAGAGGGAGAGAGAGAGAAGGAGAGAGAGAGAGAGAGAGAGAGAGAGAGAGAGAGAGAGAGAGAAGGAAAAAGAGAGGGAGAGAGGGAGGGAGGGAAAGAGGGAGGGAGGGAAAGAGGGAGGGAGGGAAAGAGGGAGGGAGGGAGAGAGAGAAGGAAAAAGAGAGGGAGGGAGGGAGGGAGAGAGGGAGAGGAAGAGAGAGAGAGAGAGAGAGAGAGAGAGAGAGAGAGAGAGAGAGAGAGAGAGAGAGAGAGAAGACAATAGGTTCAGTCTCGCATTAGGGAACTTTCACAGGATTGGCCTAAAAATCCCAAACTGTTTGCTGTAGAATGCTACAGCCCGATATCACAGGACTCAGCACTGAACTGTGACCAACCAGGACTGCCCTCCTTCCCCCAGCTCAGTGTTTGAGGTCTTCTTCGAGGAAGAGCTTGCCTAGCTGGAGATTACACTGACAGTAGCTGGTGCTAACTCCCCCAAATTGTACACTGACCACTCTGGACTATTCATCCACATGCTATGATTTACATGCTTGGAAAACATACATAAAGAAACTCACTGTAACTGAACCGTTCCTTCGCCAAAATGGGAAGCTCTGTAACCCACGACCCCGCACTGCAGGTGGGATTCTAGTTAGCACCCAGCCTGCTGCTCTGTGGTCCCCCTGCAGTGCAGTCAATAAATTCTTCTTCCTATTTGGTTCTAAAGGGCAAATTCATTCACCGCCTGCCAATCTCTTCCTGGCTACTATCGGAGCCCACCAAGGTTTCCTAGTGGCTGTACCCAGCAGGACTGCATAAGAGGATGATTGGACCACGGGCCTGGGTACCAGGTGTTTGGAAGGGTCTACACTTGGTTGATTCTGGTGGGAGGAGGTCTTTTTGCCTCACCCCTTGGCACTGTTATAAAAAGCCCTTTGGAATAACGTTCTGGGCCAGTGGGTTTTGACCCAGGCCCTCCCGAGGCTATCCTGTGGTTCTGTCTTTCCTCTCCTTGTTGTCTAGGTATCTCTTTCTGTCTAAATATTTCCCCACTTCTCCCTGCTCAAGAGTACCCTGGTTGTAAAAGTGGGGGCTGGTCCCCCACAGGCTACCTGTCATGAACTGATCATAGAAACAAGAGTTTGTTCAATGGTCAATATTCAAATTATCTGTTTTGATGCTTTTTAGTTGTATTGGGCCTCATTGTGCCTAAAACTGATATGAGGAAGAGGTGTGGAGGATGAAGGGATTAAGAAAGGAAAGATTTATTCTATAGCTTATGGAAAAAGATCTTACCTTACAAGATTGCCTGTAGGTAAATAAGAATTTGACTTTGCAATACCTTATCTTCCTGGAATAAGAATGCTGGGCGTCAGAGGCATGAATTGGAAGACCCCCTTCTGTTGTTCATCCCTAGAGAGTTTGGCTGAAGAGTCAAGTAGATGAAGGTCAAAGTTCAGCCAAGAAATCCACTGATTTCTGAAGGGTAGTGCTGTGGGATGTTCTGTAGGCTGTGAATGTGTTGCTCTGATTGATTGATAGATAAAATGCTGACTGGCCAGTAGCCAGGCAGGAAGTATAGGCAGGCAAGCAGACAAGGAGAATTCTGGGAAAACTAAGGCTGAGTCAGGAGACGTCAGCCTATCGTCCAGGGAGCAGCATGTTATGGCGCACAGGGAAAGCCATGGAAAACATGGCAACATACAAATTAACAGAAATGGGCTGAGTTTAAGTGTAAGAGCTAGTCAGTAATATAAGCCTCTGTGTCTTTACTTGGATCTGAGCTGCTGCAGACTGGGCGGGACATAGAAAAACTTCAGCTACAGGGTAGGGCTTTCTGTGTATATTCTCTTCCAACAATGAGAGCCCATCCATTAGAAACCAGCATGCCTCAATCTCAAGAGAAGGCCTTTGAGGAAGCAGGCTTAGTGTTAGGTCCTACAAATGAGTCACAAAGAGGATGATCTAAAACAAGATAGTAGGAACAGTTTGGGCTGGGAAAGGCTGAAGGAAGAAATGGGTGTCTTCCTAGAGGCCCTGGTGGCCATGTTGTATGAAGGACAGAGGGAAAAAAAGTGAATGTCAGTGCCTTAATCCCTTAAGGTCAGGTTCAAGAATTTTCTCCTATGTGTTCTATACTACAAACGGCTCGTGGGGGCATCCTGGATTCCCGCCAGGAAGGAGAGAGCCATGGCTTGAAAGAAAATAGCTAAGTGGCTTCAAGTCATGGTCTCTCATCAGAATAACTCTGGTTAATTAAAAATCCAGACTCCCGAGTCCTGCTTCCAAAACCCCGACTCACCAGAGGGGGAACCTCCCAGGTAATTCCTTCAAAAAGCTTCAGAGGAATCATGTGGGGCAGGTGATCCTGATGTCTATAATCGTGGGTTTCTCTCTGCTACTTCTGAGACGTTTCTGGAACATCCCCCAAATTCAGAGATTTTTTTTTTTTAAAGATTTATTTATTTATTATACAGTGTTCTGCTTGCATGTATGCCTGCAGGCCAGTAGAGGGCATCAGATCTCATTACAGATGGTTGTGAGCTACCATGTGGTTGCTGGGAACTGAACTCAAGGACCTCTGGAAGAGCAGTCAGTCTTCTTAACCTCTGAGCCATCTCTCCAGCCCCCAATTCAGAGATCTTAATGTGAGTATCTGGGGCTTGATGGGTAGGGCCTGGGGTGATGAACCTTTTGACGCCATGACAAGACACTGTCGCCAACAAACATGTTCAGCCTCAGTCACAGGCATCTTCTGATGCATGTAGCCTGTGGGCTTGAGTGAGACGTACCTGCTGGAGGGTCTGAAAAAAGTCTCTAGAAAACTGTATATGAAATTTCCCATGAGACTTTGCTCTGTGGACAGTATCAAAGGCACCTGTGGTCCTCAGAGGGCTTAAAGGTGGCCACTTCAACTGTCTAGCTAAGTTCTGGCCAATCTTCCCTTCTACTGGCGGCCCTTCCTTTCTTACTTGGAAAGTTAACCTTTAACCGTGAGACACGGGTTGAAACTCAGAAAAGAGGCGATCTCTTCCGTACCTCTCTAAAAGTTAATTTCTTCAGCGGGATACGCCGGCGATATATTTTTTCACAAAACACTGCTCTCTCATTCTCATGAGCAAGTTGGAATTTGTGTATTTCGCTCACATGCTGCGATCTCTGTGGTATCCCGGAAGCTCCCTTCTTGGCCAGCTGATACTTAGCAGGTCTCCCGTGACCCGGCTTCTCTGGGTGTTTCTTGCCCGACTCCTGCCCACGGCCCACAGAATAAGACCTGGCTCCTTCATGCGGCATCTGTGCCCTTTACGATCTGACCGCCTCCTGCTGCGCCCCTAATTGTTCCGTGTTCCAAGCTAACTGTGTTCCTCATGGCTGCTCAAGGGCTGTTGGTGTCCTCTCCCCTCTGGGCCTGTGTGGCATGTCCTCCTCTCCTCCCCATCTGTCACAGTTCACCCTTGTTCAAGGCCTTCCTCCTGCCCACCCCTCAGCCACTAACTCCCCTGCTCGGAGCATTAGACGCATTTGGCTCACACGGTCTTATGGCCTTTGTTACGTACTGATTTGTTTTATTATTCTTGACTCTCATTTCTCTTCTTCCTTACGAGACTCTAAATATGTTCATGCCAAGGACCCTGACAGGACTCTACCTGGTATATTGTTTGTCACGGTCCAAAGCCTAGAGAAAATTTTTTCCTTCTTTGGTTTTCCGAGACAGGGTTTCTCTGTGTAGCTTTGGAGCCTGTCCTAGAACTCACTCTGTAGACCAGGCTGGCCTCAAATTCACAGAGATCCGCCTGGCTCTACCTCCCGAGTGCTGGGATTAAAGGTGTGTGCCACCACTGCCCCGTGAGAAACTTATAAGATCTGAGGAATATATTTAAAAACCCGGACTACTTTAATTCAGAAAACAACACTTCTGTTTGTCTTGTTCTCTGGTTGAGTTGGCTTAGCTTAACCGCCGTGTTCTTCATGGCTCAGAAAGGTGTTCTGACAGCTCGTTGCGTTTGTACTTTTAAGTCTGTTTCTGTACTTTTGTTTCGCATACTCTCCTCAGGACGCCTGGAGCCTCGGAGCAATCCCCCCTCTTTTGACTGGTGAGGTGAGAGGGTAGGCCGCACCAGGGAGGTGACAGAGCTGGGGCTGGAAGTCTGGCCTGCTGAAGACACGCTCCCAATGTGTGGTGTACTGAGGATGCGGTACACATGTGATCACACTCTGAAGACATGCTCCCAATGTGTCATGTGCTGAGAATAAAGTACAAATGTGATCGCACATCGCCAAAGCCGAGGAAGACAATCATGGGTTAAAAAGGCTGACTTTCTGGAGGCAGGATGCATGAAAAAAGCGAGTTGAGTTCTTCTCCTTTTGCCAGCCTCTTTTGACACTCCAGGATCATGTCTTCCTTTCTCTTCCCTAATGAACTGTGGAGATTGAACCTAAGCCTTGGCTGGATGCATCTTACTCTAGTCAGCCAGAGTGTAGTTACCACTGTATCCCACCTCACAGGAAAACTGAGATGATGCTTGAGCCAAAGACAACACTCCTGGTGTATCTATTCCTTGTGTATTCTATGCTACCATATTTTAGTTTTAAAGGCTGAAAATGAGAGAAAGGTAAGAAATGCAAAAAGCTTAGGTGTACCCGGAAACGGTCATGGCATAAAGCCTAAATCGAAAAGGACATTTTCAATATAAACATCTCACCATTTTTGTTTTCTTGAGACAGGGTCTCACTCTGCGGCCTTAGCTGCTTTGTAACTTGCTACAAAGCCCAGGTTGACCTTGAGCTCATAGAGATCTGCTTGCCTGTGCTTCCAAAGTGCTGGGATTAAAGATGTGGGCCCCCAAACCAGGCAGAGGTTTTAAGCATATTTTCACGACAGAGTGTTTACTATTGACAAATTTATCCAACAAAATGAGTGCTCAGTAAAGGACCAGAGAAGAAAGTAGTGTTTACGTAGCTTGATGGGACCTGTCATCTCTCAGTTCCACTCTGTCCGGAAAGCACATGGCTTTGCTGGGCTCAGAGGAAGGTGACCTGTGGCAATGTGGAACTGATACTGTCACTTCATTCTTTTATTAATCTAGGTTCAAAATTCCGTGTGTGTGTGTGTGTGTGTGTGTGTGTGTGTGTGTGTGTGTGTGTGTGTGTGTGTGAAGGACAGAGGACAACTTTATGTGTTGTCCTTCAGGCACCATACAGCTTATTTTAGACAGAGCTTAGCACAAACTTTGTTACAAAATTATTTCTGACCATCCAGCCTCAGGGATCCATCTGTCCCTGCCTCCCTAGTATTGGAAATGTGTTTGCCAACATGCCTGACCTATTAGACATAGGCTGTGGGAATGAAATTCAGGTCTGCATGCTTACAGGGCAAGCAACTCCTTCCTCCCCAGAACGTGGCTTATTTCTATCAATATACCCCTGCAAAGAGGGCAGAGACACGCGTTGTGTCAATTTTATGCATAATTAATAATCCTCAATAGATGCAACTTTCCTCCATCCTTTTAACTGTCTCGCCCTGTGTGTATGGAATAATTGAGATAAAATATTGAGATACTCTATCCACAGACTAGAATATTCTAGTGCTATTACACATGCTTGCAATACATCACTTCTTAGAATAAAAATTCTTTTCTTGGGCTGGGGATGGAGCTCACTTGGTGGAAGGCTTGCCTAGCATTCAGAAAGCCCTGGGTCCATCCCTAGCACCTCATAAAACTGGATGTAGTGGTGTACATCTGTAATCCCAGCACTTGGTAGATGAAGGAGGTGGGGGTGGGGTCAGAAGTCTGGATTCCATGAGACCCTATCTCCCTATCTCAAAAAAAAAAATCCTTCTTTCCACAGACCTTGTGTTTTCAGTGGAGAAAAAAACAACTGGGGAGAAGATTATCAAACAAAAGAATAAGTGAGCTATATAGTTTGATTATGGTATTTATTGTAGGAAAAAAAATCAGAAAAAGGGATTATGAAGCAAGCAAGGAGTTTAAAATGCCCTCCTTTGAGAGGGTGAATTTTAGGAAGAACTGATGGGGTGAAGGATGGAGCTTTTATGAGCTAGGGGAAGAGAATCCCAGGAGTGGATCAGAAGCCATGAGGTCAGCTGGAATAACAGAATAGAAAGCGAGGGCTTTGGGAAATTATAGGAAAGATGAGGTCAGATGTTATGTCATAATAATGCACTTCTGCTTGGAATAGTGAGGAAAGACTGGTGTGTGTGTGTGTGTGTGTGTGTGTGTGTGTGTGTGTGTGGTGTGTGTGTGTGTGTGTGTGTGTGTGTGTGTGTGTGTGTGTGTGTTGTGGTGTTTAGGAGGTGATGAGGGTAGACGTGGAAACACTGGTTAGAAGCAACTGCTCCAAAGTGGGTAAGAGGTGATGGTGTCTTGGCTAGGAAGAGGCGAGAGGCGGTAGATGTTAGATGTATCTTGAGGGTAAGAGCAAACAGGATTTGCTGAAAGGCTAGATTCAGAGCACAGGAGACGGAGAAGCATCCAGGATCCAGACTTTCAAGATCTGGCCTGAGCAATCAGAAAGATGTAGCTGCCATCAGCCACATGAGGGAATGTTGCAGGATGAGGTTTTTAGTGATGACGAGGAACCTAGTTTTGGGATGGTTGAATTGATCCATCTTTTAGACTAGTGGAGATGTTGAGAGGGGGGTGAATATTTGTGGAGTGAATGAATGAGCAGGATCTTCAACTGGACTTTAATTTCCTGTGAATGTGCTACTTTCATCTACTTGTTCATAATGTGAAGCACCTTCAGATATGACGCTGGAGGTTAGACCCTCGTGACCGAGGCTTGACTTCCAGGCCTGGAGCTCTGACAAGCCTGTGGGCCACGCCCCTTGAGTGTTCCCAAGAGTCTCAACACATTTAAAGTGGAACGTGCGTCCATCTTCTGAGCCTGTGTGAACGCAGTGAAAGAATGATGCCACCAGACAGGTAGACAGAAAGAATCACGGCGTTCTTTCACGTGCTCGCCCCTACGTCTACTGGTCACCAATCAAGCCCCACTTCTTACCACATCTAGAATTCATCTCTCCTTTTTATCTTCACTTTTTAAAAAAATTATTATTCTCCTAGTGCCTTATCTGGATTTATATATCAGGCTTCTCCTTTGCTTTCTGTTTCAAATCCACCCTTCACAGAGACCCACATTGTTCTTTTGAAATGTAAGTGTGGCCATGCTAGTCTTATGCTTATTTTTTTTTCTCTTCAAAGATTTTTATTTTGTTGTACACTATAGTTTGGTCATATTCACCCCCTCTCCCAACTTTTCCTAGATCTTCCCTATCCTTACCCAGCTAACTTCATGCTCTTTGTCTCTCATTCTCTGTCTTCCATCTATCGATTAAAAAAACTGAAGTCCTGACCCTGTCGTACAGGGGTCCTCAGGATCCTGCTTATTTCTCAGGTTTATTGAAATTATTCTGCACACACCACACCTACCCATTGGCCATACTGAACTGCCTGTGATCAACTGATTTCCATTTTTCAAATATAAAAAGAGTGCTTGGAACGCTCTGAGCATCTTGCTAAGCTCAGGGACACAAGTCAGGACACAGAAGCATTAGTTCCTGTTCAAGGGCAACCACACCTTTTCAGTTTCCATAGCAGTGGATTTTCAATCACTTGCTTTGGTTTGCTGCTGCTTGGCCCTCCCTTCATTCCGTCCACACTTCCTCCACCTACCAGCCACTCAGAGAACACTAACCCACCTTTAAGATTCAGATCACTGCATCTCCCCATAGTAGTATACTCTTCCTTCCTTCCTTCCTTCCTTCCTTCCTTCCTTCCTTCCTTCCTTCCTTCCTTCCCTCCCTCCCTTCCTTCTTCCTTCCATCTCTCTTATCCTTCCTTCCTTCCTTTCGTTCTTTCTTTTGTTCTATTCTTTTGGGATTTTAAGGAAGTTATTTTTTTTTATTTTTATTGATTCTTTGTAGATTTCACATTATGTGACCCATCCCACTCATCCCCTGTCCCTTTGTTACCACCCTCTGTCCTTGCAATGTCTCACCCAAAACCCCGGCAAAAATAAAACAACAAAAAAATCCTTGTTGTGGAAGCTATAATGTATCACAGTGAGTCACACAGTACACCCTTTAGTCCATCTATCTTTCCTTGCAAATGTTCATTGCAAAGAGTCATTGGTCTGGTTGGAGGCCTCTGGCTTCTGCTACACCATCAATACTGGATGTGTCTTGGACATCCTGTTGTTGCCCTGTGTCATGAAGATCCTAGATTAGCGCATCTCTTCATCTCCTCACTTGTGAAAATGCTTCTTCCCTCCGATGGCAGGCATCATTGAATTTACTAGCTCCACAGGTTAGGATAACTCTAAATACACTCCAGTGTCCACTTAGAATGTGGGTTACTGTTTTAAACCAGGGGGTAGAATTAATCCTCAAGGGATAGAATTTCATTCTTGGCTTAGAGGGAGAAAGCCTCTTTTCTCTGGATTTGGCCCCTGGTCTAATGTAGGGCAGTAAGTGCTAACTGGTGAGCCCAATTACCCCGGGCTGTACTGACAGTCGGTACTGGAGAGTTCTACAGTAGAGAAAAGGTTTAACGGTGACACTGGCTGGGTCATAGCATGGCCCACCGTTTTCACATGTATTTGAGTTGGTGTTGGCTTGGTGGGCGGCTGTCAAGGCCGAGTTAGGGCCGAAGAAGAAGCTCAGTGGTAGAATGCACGCCTAGCGTGGACGAGGCCATGGACTCTACCTCTAGCACCATAGAAACAATAGAGGTTAATTTAAAAAAAAAAAAAAGAAACAACAACAACACCCACAAAGAAGCAAATCAATAAATGGCTAGTAAATCAGACAATTCACAAGTTATGAAATAGAAAAAGTCAACAAACACAGGGAAACTGTTTAACTTGACCGGACACCAAAGGAATGCAAATCAAAACTACGTCAAGATGGCATCTCAACCCCGTCGGAATGACAGTTATGAAGAGAACGGACAGTCACAAAGGCTGGCCTGGGAGTGGCTGTGGCTGTGGACGAAAGGGAGCACTTATACCAGTGATTCTCAACCTTCCTAACTCCGTGACTCTTTAGTACAGTTCCTCATGCTGTGGTGACCTCCCCAGCCATAAAATTATTTTGTTTCTACTTCATAACTGTAATTTTTCTACTGTGATGCATCATAATGTAAATATCTGATATGCAGGATATCTGATACGCAACCCCCCCAATGGGGTCTTGACTCCCAGGTTGAGAACTGTTACCTTATATACTACTGGCGGGAATGCAAACTAGTTTAGCCTCAGTGGAAATCAGCATGGTGGTTTCTCAAAACACTAAAAATAAATCTATCATGTGATCTGGCTATACCACTCCTGGGAATTTATTTGAAGGACTCTAAGTCAACACATCGGAGAGATACTTGCACATAAATATCCATTGCAGCACTATCCATAATCTAAGTGTGTCCAACAACAGAGGAATTGATAAAGAAGTGTGATACATCATCATATCAAGCAAATTAAGCCAGCCTCAGAAAGAAAAATGCTGCAGCTTTCCCTCTCATTTACGCTTCCTAGATTTTATGGAATCCCATAAAATCATGTATGTTTACATAAAATGGAAGTAGACATGACATTGTTTAGCGAGACAAAAGAGACAAAGGAGAGAGAAAATACCCAAAGAAAAGGGAGGGTAAGGGACATGGGGAAAACAAAAAGATGGGCTAAAACATAAACTAGCCCTTACTGCTACCACTGTACAGGAAGACGGCGATGGATTCCTTTCTGTACACCTGTTCGTCCTTCCCGATCTGTCATGAGCTGCAGCTCTTAGAGCTGCGTGCAGCTTCTGACAGAGAATGTAGGAAGGTTCAGTACTCTAAGTAGATGGGTGGCGGGAAATGAGGGTGGGAACCAGGAAAGGAAACACCCTTCCTAGCTTGTTCATTCACACCTCCTAAGGAGCACACAGGAATACCAAGTGAGTACTTGCGGAATGAGTTTGTAAGCAAGTTCTTACTCAAGTGTTTTCCTCTGGCTGGTGGACAGAGGAATCCCATCTATCATTTATGTAGTCTCAGTCTCTGCTTTGATCTCTTCTCTCTCACTCTTCCCCTGCCTCCACGCTCAGATGCATACACACATACACATCCCGATGATTTAAAAGACCAACTACATTTAATAAACATTACAGTCAAAAAGCCCAAGTGAACCTCTTGGTTCCCTACCTTTTACCTCACAGTGTGCATGTGGTATATCTTTCAAAGGAGCCATAAAAATGGATGGCTGATCCTTGTCTTACAGCTGATGTGATGTTAAGACAGTTAACAACCCAGTCACCTGTGAAGCATTTTTAGGGACAGTATAAAACCACCCTGGAAAAAAAATAAAAAATAAAACCACCCTGGTTATGATAAGACCACAGTCTCCAGATTGGTCACACAGGTGACCCTTCCAGGATGCTTCTTAGCATGGATTTGATCACATGTCCCCACACAAATGCATGCATGAACACATACCCCAAACACCGCAATAGGGTTAGTCCTTTCCTTCTCTACTGAGCATTTAAAACTGAAATTGCAGCAGTAACTGGTAGTGTGTTGCTGTGGGATGTCTTTCTGTATGCTGTGAATATGTGTGGCTCCCATTGGCTAATAAATAAAGCTGTTTTGGCCTATGGCAAGAAAGCTTACAGTCAGGTGGGAAATCCAAGCAGAGATACAGAGAGAAGGGTGGAGTTGGGAGAGATGCCAGCCTGCCGCCTAAGGAGCAACAAGATGCCAGCAGACTAGTAACACCACAGCCACATGGCAACATATAGATTAATAGGCATGGGTTAATTTAAGATGAAAGAGCTAGCTAGCAAGAAGCTGAAGCCATAGGCCATACAGTTTGTAATTAATATAAGCCTCTGAATGATTATTTTATAAGCGGCTGCAGGTCGGAGAGATTTGTCTGGACCTCGGGCCAGGCAGGAGCAGAGAAATTTCCCTCTACAGTGTGTCTAAGCTGTAAGGACACCGACTTAACAAAGGCCACAGCTTTACCAGAGAGCCAGCGTAGACACTGCTAATGTGTTTTAACTTATTTAAAGAGATGCCTTCTCTGGTAGCACTTAAAATGTAGCGGCGTCTATGCGAAAGTAATTATGTATTAATTTGCCACAGCATTTAGATGTATCAATGAGATGTTTTATAAATTAAAATCACATCAACTGAGGAGACTGTGTTGATTACGAAGCCCGATTATGTATGATTATAAGTGCCTTGCAATTATAATAGTTTAATAACTCCTGCGGTTATCCTCAACAACAAAAGCCATACATTTGCTGATAGGGGTAAGGATGGTACACGGTGAGCAGGCAGGTAGAAGAGTATCGATTCTGAAGCTTTAAATTAGATGCCTATTGATTTGACGAATGAAAGTTTCATCGCAGTCAGTGTTCCTGTACTCAGTTTCTATTACCATGTGTCAGCAATTTTGCTGGCTGTGTGTACAACAGACAAATGAAATGCCAGGGTCTGCGGGTATCCAGAGCCCCACTGATAACTTTGAATTACTGCTGGAGATGGCAAGGTCCTTGCCTACCCTGGTCCCATCTCTGCACACACCTCACACAATTCAAAGCAACATGTATTTTAAATATCAGAGCTGTGGCATTAGAGGCTTCAGATCAAGGATGCTTAACTAACAGATTCTTCCTTTCATTTGAAGAAGTTTCATTTTTATCTTGTCATTGAAAGAACTCAAGGAGAGGACATGAATCCAGTTTGTTGTAGAAGCCTAATTAACTATTGGGCTGTGCGATGCTCACTAATAATTGAATTAGTGGCATCAAAAAACACAAGGCACTTTCAAGTGTTGAAACGAAGGTCCTAAATCAATCACCTAAATTACGTACTCCGTTATCAAAATGTCCAGAAATCTGTCTAGGTTGGCAGTTGAGTATATCACACTGCCAAAGTGAATACTGGTTTGTTTTAATCTGTTAGTTGTGAGGAGTCACTTGAAAGGAAAGCAGAGGGGCCCATGCTTGCGATGAACTGGCATTAGGGTGGCGACCAGGGCTAGAATTAGAAGAAAACGAGATGCTGGTGAAGGCAGAGGAAGTTGGAGCTCAGGTTGCATTCACAGACAGGGCAACTGATTAAACATGGGAGGCTGGCACTTAACAAAATCTCAAAGGAGACAAAGGAGAGAGAAAATACCCAAAGAAAAGGGAGGGTAAGGGACATGGGGAAAACAAAAAGATGGGCTAAAACATAAACTAGCCCTTACTGTTACCACTGTACAGGAAGATGGCGATGGATTCCTTTCTGTACACCTGTTCGTCCTTCCCGATCTGTCATGAGCTGCAGCTCTTAGAGCTGTGTGCAGCTTCTGACAGAGAACGTAGGAAGGTTCAGTACTCTAAGTAGATGGGTGGTGGGAAATGAGGGTGGGAACCAGGAAAGGAAACACCCTTCCTAGCTTGTTCGTTCACACCTCCTAAGGAGCACACAGGAATACCAAGTGAGTACTTGCAGAATGAGTTCGTAAGCAAGCTCTTACTCAAGTGTTTTCCTCTGGCTGGTGGACAGAGGAATCCCATCGAAACACAATCGAATCACCTGGAAAGAGTTCTTGTTCAGTTTTTCCAAACACACATTTTAATTGGTGTGTATTTATTTCCATAGTGATGGGTTTCATAAAGACATTCTCATATGAGTACATAGTGTAATATTGTGCTAATATTCACCCCTAGACCTCCTTTTCTGAAGAATTTAAAATGCCCTTGTCTATGCCTTAGTCCCAGACACACTGAATGGGTGTCTCTGGAGCTAGGGATTGATTCTAGTGTGACCAGGAGGGAAAGCCACCGTCGTCGGGGCCAAGTGTTCTCAAAGTGTGTCTCTCCGATCAAGGTCCCCTTGGCAACTGTGGAAATGCAGATCCCACCCAGATACAACAAGGTAGAAGCCAGGGATCCAGGGCTAAGAAAGCTCCGCAAGTGATCCTGGTGTGTGGTTAGTACGGGAATGATTATTTGAGATAAGTCAGGCACTCACATTCAAAAAAAAAAAAAATCAAGGCAGGTAGGTAGGGTAAACAGTTCAGGCTGGAAGTCCATTATGATTCCCTTTTGCACTTTAGAAAAGAACAAAAACACATGCAATTCACCCCACATAAGCATCCCTGGATTAGAAAGGAAGTCTAACCTTCCTCCTTTGTTATCTCCATTAAACCTCGTAGGAAGGAATCATAGAACTAAGAGATGGCAGACTTCTGCATTCCAGCTGGGCCATGTGATCTTAAACAAAATGCAGGGAGTGATCCTGGAAGCCATGGAGACCACCGGGAAAGACAGCTGCCCTGGCACCTAGCATGGAGGGAATTAGAGGAGAAAGGTTTTTCAGGCCAGGGAGGGATAAACCCTTAAAAATAAAAAGAACAGAAAATGATCGAAAGCAAATTTTCCTTTTCCTTTCCACTTCATGAAAACAGTGGCTTTTTTGGGGGCATGTTTCTGATATGCTGATAAAATGGAATAAAGTCCCCAGCAGTTAGTATTCACTCTGAAACGAGAACTGCATAAGAACATATTCTAATGATGCGCTGGTTTTTCTCGCAGTACCATCCAGCCCCCAGAACATTCTCTGGCAGCACCCACACTCTCCTGTGCTGGGGAATAAACTTGGAACAAGGGCTGGAAGGCACAGGAGCCCCCGCCTGGGTGGGGAGGGATGTGCTTGTGACTGGGAGCTGGGCTCTGCCCACTCAGGATGGTATTAGAGCAAGGTCACTTAGCTTCGCCCAGATGAACCGAAATGCCAGCGTGGTCTGTAGAGGGCTGGGACGTGGGCCAGGAGCCACAGCCAAGCAGAAGAGAAGGCTCACTGTGCCACACTGCACGGGCTCACTGTGTCACCTTCTGGCAAATGGGCATAATGAACGAAGCTGAAACCCGCTGAAGGTGAATTACTAATTGTGGGCCAAACACTTTATGGACAATTTTGTTTTTAAATTTACTTTACTAATCCCCTCATGCTCACCGACTCAGTACAACTACTGTCCTTATAAATGAATCATCAGATCAAATAAATTCCTGTATGTGAATTATATATATACACAACTAAATAAAGATTGTCAACAAAATCCAAGATAGTTGATTTTGTGGACAGAAATACCCACCCCACCCCTGACCTTTGGCCTACCTTAAGTTCATTTTATGAGAAAACAAATACCACATGAGATTTTTATTTTAAACAAAAATCGCATTTAACAGACAGGGTTGGGTAAAGCCTCTGGGTTGTAAGTCAGTTACTAATTTCATTCGACTCAAGGCTGCGAAATGCATTTCTGTGAATTATTGTGCGTGGGGACCTACTACCAATCCTTCAGCAGGCATCCGTGAGCTCGGGGAGAAAAGAGACCGCCACGGTGTACCTGTTATTAAAGTGAGGTACTCAGTGACCCAGGCTTATTCTAACTACACAGCCAGCTTCTCGGGGTTCACAGGGATGAGATTCTGAGGAGGAAAATGAGAAACAGTGAGTCATTCGCAGACACATAACTAGCAATTTGAAGCTGCTGTTAGGACCATTTGATCTCTACATTTTCTCTTTCGTGCGTCTCATTCCAGTCTCTGAAAATCCCCAGAGACTATTTATTACACTTTCCTGTCTGGCGACGGCTGTGTTCAATTATGGCCTCTGTTCCGTTAGTAGGGTTTTGTTCTCAAGACTAAGAACAAGCCTTTGTTAGATATATTTATTCCCTCACATAGGTTCCATTCTTCTTCTTTATTCTTCACTATATTGTTCTCTGATGACTTCATTCATTTTTGTTGTTGTTGTTGTTCATAATATTTTCGCGTGTTCTACTCTGGTCCTTAGATTCCTCTGTGACATCCCTCCTCACCCTTGGGCATTGTCTAGAACACGGCTGAGTGCCTCTCTGCCTCTTTTATTTACACAGCACAGAAGGGCTGTGAGTCTTGCCAATGGCAGGCTGCTCTGGCCTCTCTGGCACCTGGTAGAGAGCAGGTCCTCAATCAATATCGGTTTAATGACTGTCCAAATGAATGAAAATGAATGAGCTCAGTAATTTTGGTACAATCTTATACAAAATGATAAACTAATAGCGTCCATCCCTTTCGTTGTATGCCAACTTAATTTTCTTTCAAATCGGCTTTTTAAAAAGAAAGAAAAAGAAAAAGAACTGGTTCACATGAATGAAAATCGACTCCATATATTATGTAGATGAAAGATGGCCCCTGATTTTGATATCCCATCCTCTAATACTTGATTGGTTCCTGGATAGGACATGCTCAGCATATTATGGAATGATCGGTAATTGAGTCCCATCTAGGTACAACTCACGATCCTTTTATTCTGTCTTGAAGGGCTGGTTGTCATTGGGAACTGCGCCTTCTGGACTCTGTGACAGCCGCCCGGCAGCTGGGGCTGAAATCCCACCTCTACCTCTGACTGGCTGAGACTGGCTACGACTTAAAGTCTCTTAGCTTCAGTTCCTTATGAGAAACAGGGTGATGACGAATAGATAGTAGAATCTGAATTCAAACCAAAGTTTTCCGGTTCTGAAGCCCAGGCTCATAGCAACTATTTGTCCTTTTATAATAAATGAGACAATCAGCACAAAAATGCTTGACGTGGAGTAAATATCGCTACAGTGCCAGCAAAAGCACGTGTGTTAAAATAATAAGAAACAATCAACAACAAGCAACCACGAGGAAAGCAGCCTAGAAATCCTCTTTGTTTTCCTAAGGAATGTTCAAATTCGACATTGTCACTGTGGTGGCAAAATCAACACCAGAAACTGGGGAAAGAGAAGGTACAAACAGTTGTGAGGATGGAATAAGGGTCCCTGAGAGTCGAAGTGAGCTGATGCCGTGGTTTGGGTGTGGACTAGATGGCGAGGCTCACCCGACCTTCAGATAAAGGACAGTGTGGGTCTTCTACTCTCAGAGGAGGCTGAGCAGCTAGCCTTACGTGGATATTCAAGGCTCCCACCCTGCTATGACACAGTGGGAGTTTTGCTTGTTCTGATGCTTGAGTAGAAGACTGGAAGATTATCTTCATGGGACATGGCAGTCTTGGTGCTACCCCTTTCATAGGGAGTGATTTAGTGGCCCAGCGTAGAGGAGGCTTGTCTGGCTCCTTTTGGCAAGTTCACTGTAAGTATGAATAGATCTGTAGATCAGGTATTAGCTCATCCACTGTATTTCTCTGAATGCAATAGGAGACAGGAGTTAGGTTTGATTACACTGGAATGATGATCTTATTTTCTGCTTTTAACTTAGACCTTTTATGGTTTAAGATGAATTTATTCAATGAGCTGGAGGATCCAGTCTGTGTTCCTCAGAGTCATAGCTGACCAGATTACACCAAGAAGGGCATTCCTGACATCATTTCATGTAACTTTCTTAACCACGTGATAAGGTTGACTGTGTGTCATGATTGTCGTTTATCAGATAAGGACACAGATTCAGAGCCATCTCCATGGTCAGAACACTGTCCACACTGGTGAGAGATAAACCCGAGACACAAATCTGCGGCTTCCGGTTCCACGTTCTAGTCTGTGTTACTATGCTACTCATTTATGTAGAGGGAAATATTTTTAAAATGGCATTCTGGTTGCCTGAATGTGATGGAAACAAGTATTAAACACAATGATATTATAAGCGGGAGTCTAGACTTGCCAATGAATGTTGTTACAGCACGGAGTAGGAAGTCTGTACCTAAAGGAACAGGAACATCAAATGGGTGTTTCACTTACTATGTGTCGCTTAATATCACTGGGTCCTAGTATGCAGCATAGAATGTGACATGACCAGGTGATCTCTAGTGATGTCTGTATCATTTTTTTAACATCTTCAGAGATTAAGGACAGGTGTTGCATATTCCACACGATCATAGCAAAATTATACAAGAATCTGTTTTATCTTAGAAAGGAAACGTGCGGCAGTATA
The DNA here is from genome assembly GCF_049852395.1 of Peromyscus maniculatus bairdii. Taxonomy (NCBI): domain Eukaryota; kingdom Metazoa; phylum Chordata; class Mammalia; order Rodentia; family Cricetidae; genus Peromyscus; species Peromyscus maniculatus. The sequence goes on along the minus strand of NC_134869.1, from coordinate 16,019,776 downwards.
CATTTCTTGATGTCCTTTCTTTTTGGTTGATAACATGAATGTCTGTAAGGCACTCAAAACTTAAATGTAGCAAAAGTGAGTGAAAATTAACTTTTACTGGTTATCGAATATTTACCAGGCACATGTCTTTTCAAACTTCTTTAACTCTTTGAGAAAATTCTTTTTTTTTCTTTATTTCCTTTTTATTCCTTTGAAGCTGCCTCAACAGAAGCTAGGAGCTGGCAGGGGATGCAAGCAGTGTAGAAAATCCATAGTAGCATCTGAAGATATTTCCACCCGCATCTTTCTCGAGGCGGCTCACAATAAGCCAGTCATAGCGTGTCAGTATATCAGAGTCTTTATAGATTGTGCTGACCAATGTTTTTATTTGAAGAAAGTATACCTTAACCCTGGGGCTCTGTCAAACAAAATCTTGTAGATAGTCTTGCTATGTAGCCTGATCTGGCTCGAGCTTCCTTATGTAGTCCAGGCTGGCGCTGTGTTTGTGATTCTTCTGCATCAACCTTCTAAGTGCTGGGACTGTAGGCTTTGCAACCATGTCTGGCTCACCTCGGGGAAACTGAGAGAACTCATCTCAGGTCCCAGAGCCAGCAGCAGAGCAAAGATTAGCATCCATGCCACCTAAATGCCAGGTAGGGCTGTTTCTGTCCAGTAGGTACCGACAACCGTTAGGAACGTGGGCTTTCGAACCACACTATCCGTGTTTAGATTCTGTCTGGATGACTGAGATGAAATTGGCTTACTGCTTTGGAACTTGATTTTGTCACGTGTTGAATGCAGATTACAGTGTTGACAATAGGGTTGACTACATGAGTTAATACTTGTAAAGGGTTCAGGGCCATGATTGCCCCACAACAAACATTTGGTGAGGAGCTATTATTGTTCCCGTTTTTTGCCTTTTGAGACCCAAGCCCAGTGTGGGAACTTCTGGAGGGGTGGACTGAAGGAGAAATAGTATAAATAACACAAAAAGCTAACCTTTAAGAGAACCATGCAGCTCGTATCTCCAGAGAGACAATAGGGGGGTAGCCCATGGTGCAGAGTGAACCCCACAGAGACCCTGAGAAACTATGAGGGCTGGAGGAAACCAGCATAGGCTGGTGTTGGAAAGAAAGGGAGACTAGGGAGAAACCACAGCCACCCTGCGGTGGTAACTGAAGGGACATTCTACCCCAAACCAGGACAATCATCCTCCTGCCTTTGTGTCTTCACCAGACACTTTCAGAATCACTCTTACGTGCTCTACTCTGCTGCAAAGATCCTGGGGAGGCAAATATGTCCTATTGCTGGTACCTTCAGTGAAGACGTGACTTTTGGAGAGAGTAGTGTCATGGCTTCGAGGAGGTGGCGCCTGAACAGAGACCTAAGTGAGATGAAGAAATCAGCCCTAAGACTGATTGTCCAGAGAAAGAATATTCCAGGCGGAGATAAGAGCAGACTCCAATCTGCACTGGGAGAGGAGAGAGTGGAAGGCTGCTGAGAAGTCAAGTGTGGTTGAAATGACAACACAGGGGTTGTCACTGAGTGTAATGCGTCACACCCATAAAGTGAGATCTGGCTCGAACAAAAGAAAGCGTCATGGATCCAAAACCCATGTGCATTTGATGTTAGGCTGGGCCATCTACCTTAACAGCTTGACAAGCAGATCTCAATCCAAGTAAATGAAGGGCAGAATTAAAAGAATGTGGGCTAGTCAACTTTTGTATTCTTCAGGTGAAAAAAAAACCCCTGTGATTATAAAAAAAATGAAGAAAATATATTCAATGGGCTCCATATACCTGGATTTGTGTCATGTTAATAACACATTAAACATCTTATTGGTCAGTATTTTATTCAATTTGAGGGGCTTGTTCCTAAGACAAAAGCCTGGTGGGGGTCGGTGGGAACTTAGGGAACTTTAGACAGCTACCACCCAGAGGCATGGTAGGTGGGACTGAGATCAAGCCTAGATGCTCCCCAGGTCCTGGAGAGTCTCCTGGTTTCCCCCATTTGGCTCCAGAAGAAGATGCCTAGGCTAGAAGTGGGATTGCTGGTTTAAGTAAGCATAGGGAATAGCTTAGCAGGCTGGGACTCCGCTTGATTTGGGCTGTGCACACACCATCTTCCAGTAATGCACTTGGCAGTGTGAGACCCTCACCTCACTAAGTATACACACACACTCCTCTCCCAATCATGCAACCAGCAACTTGTTAGAAATGTAAGTCCCCACCCCACCTGCATCGAGCTGCATGTGTACCTACTTTAACCAATAGAAATAATTACTCCCCATAGCAACCTCATGATAATGTCCCCATTTCTAGTCAGATATATCTGGCAGTGCGTATTGTAATGAAGAAAAGTGGGCTCAAACTTTTGATAACAAATTTTGATAACGTGTGTAGTGATATAAACCATCCTCTGAGTGTACTTTTAGGATGAATCCTCGGTTTACCCTCTTATGCCTATGCATAATGGGACATGCATAAGATTAAAATCAGATGCACTATGGGAAAGGACATGCGCAGTAGAAAAGAGATTATGTAACTTGAAAACACTAAGTCAAAATTGAGAACCATCAATATTATACTGGTGCTTGAGCTACCAAAGACCTGCTTGTTTTGAGCCCCATTAAAAAAAAGTGGCACAGTAATTGGGGCCCTTGTGTGCCCTCACTCATGTGGCCTGCTGTCCCTCTTGACTGTGTGGTTTCTGATCTGTACTACCAGGCCACTTTTGAATAATCTCCTTGTTGGTTTGCAAATCGTATGAGCCATTATTTCACTTCCTTGAATAAGAAATCAAGAACCTGGAAACACCGGGGCCCAGATCTCCACCACCAGTAACCAAATCACTGAGAGGCACCTATTCTAAGTCAAAGGAGAAGTATGTGCAAGATATATATACATATACATATATATGTGTATATATATATACATACATGCATATATATATGTATGTATACATATATACATGCATATATGTATACATATATACATACACACACACATACACACACACACACACACACACACATATATATATATATATATATATATATATATATATATATCATCAGTGTTTTGCAACCATAAAGTTACTGAACAGGCACATGTTGTAGAATATTATTTTAAGGTGTATTATTTTTCTTTATGTTGCATTTGTTTAACTCTGTGAAGCTGTGTTACTGTGCTTGTCTAAAACAACTGACTGAATAAAGAACTGAACAGTCAATAGCAAGGCAGGAGAGAGAATAGGAGGGGCTGGCAGACAGTGAGAATGTATAGAAGGAGAAATCTGAGAGGAGATCAAAGAAGTAGCCAGAGGAGGAGGAGGTCATCAAGGGCCAGCCACCCAGCCACCCAGCCAGCCAATGGAGTAAGAGTGAAAGTAAGATTACAGAAGTAAGAAAAGGGAAAAGTCCAGAGGCAAAAGGTAGATGGGATAATTAGTTAAGAAAAGCTGGCGAGAAACAAGCCAAGCTAAGGTCGAGCATTCATAAGTAAGAAAAGCCTCTGTGTATTTATTTGGGAGCTGGGTGGTGGGCTCCCCAAAAGAGCCAACAAAACAAAACAAAACAAAACAAAATAAACAAAAACCACCAAACAACAGGCACATCCGGCAATCTGTACGCACTGGGAGAGGGTCTTCTCTGACAGGCTTAGGTAAAGAAACTTAAGCCAGGGGACACACATCAGACAAAAACCAGAATGTCACAAAATCTCACTAATCAGAAGTGCACACAACTCAGGAGAACATTTACCATTACAACGGAAACAAGGAAAGTTGCGACAAGCTCCATCACAGTTCCTGTGGTAAAAATGGAAGAACACGACTTGATAAGAGTTTCAGCCAGAAAACATTTGCTCATATGTAGTTGGAGACTATTTCTTTTCTCCTTATTTATTTATTTATTTATTTATTTATTTATTTATTTATTTATTTATTTATTTATTTATTTTTTGGGTTCATGACAAGATCTGTTAAATTACGTTCATGTCAAGGATCTCTGGGGGGTGAGCAACAAAAACCGCTGAAGGAAAATATTGACATCTCTCCAACCATCAATGACAATGCAGTAGCATGTATGGCATGTCCAGTGGGCCATAATACAATGGAAACTGCCACAAGCAAGAGATACAACATCTCAGCTGGGTGATGGGGGCCGCACGCCTTTAATCCCAGCACTCGGGAGGCAGAGGCAGGTGGATCTCTGAGTTCGAGACCAGTCTGGCTACAGAGTAAGTTCCAGAAAAAGCTCAAGGAAAAAAAAAAAAAGAAAGAAAAGAAAAGAAAAAAGATACAGCATATCTGGCTATCTGTAGTCTCTATGCACTGATCTATAATAAAATTCTAGTGGCCGAGATGGAACATGAGTGAGCTTAGTTGTAAATACTTCAAAATTCTAGCAGCACAGAGAATAGTGTTTAGCATCTTTAATGTAAATTTTTAAAATCGTTTTATCGGGAAAATCTTGTTCGATCTTTGAAAAAATTTGCATTTCTATACAAAGATGGAATGCAGCATCCTTGGCTGAGTTAGGAAAGTCAGCACCATTTTGTGGTATATGATTAGCACATTCCGAAAGCAACAATTCCAGAAGGTTTAAATTTAGCCGGGAAAAAACGAAGGCATTAATCAATTCATATGTAGGCATGGGGATGTAAACTTCACTTTGGTGCTTAAATGCTATGTATTATCATGGAAATCCTAGGAGATAGAATCACTGAATTCTGATTTCACATTTAAAAATCACAATAAAAAAATACACTGGTCTATAATTAGCAAAACAGTCAGATCTGATAAAATAAAATGGTTGTCGAGGGCGAAAACCCTATTTTTTTTCCTTTGAAGATAAATAAGATATACTTCTTATCTGATATTCTAGGTCAATGAAGACTAGAGAATGCATGAAGTTTTCATAGCAGCTGTAAGCTTTGAAATTTTGGAAGTAAAATTCAAATACTGAGTATTATCTTAGGGTTTCTATTCCTGTGAAGAGACACCATGAACATGACAACTCTTATAAAGGAAAACATTTAATTGAGGCTGGTTTGTAGTTTCAGGGGTTTAGTCCATTATCATCACGGCAGGAAACATGGCAACATGCAGGCAGACGCGGTGCTGGAGAAGGAGTTGAGAGTTCTCCATCTTGATAGGCAGGCAGCGGGGAATGAACTGTCACACTGGGCGTGGCTTGAGCATATATGAGACCTCAAAGCCCACCTCTCAGTGACACACTTCCTCCAACGAGGCCACTCCCTATGGGCCAAACATTCAAGCACTTGAGTCTATGGGGGCCATTCCTGTTCAAACGACCACAAACATAAAAGTTTGTAATTCACAGTAGAGGTAGGTAGGCACTGTTGGTAGCTTAGGAAAGAACTGCTTGGGATGTCATCTAGAGCAGAGGTTCTCAACCTTCCTAATGCTGTGACCCTTTAATACAGTTCCTCATGTTGTGGTGACCCCCCAACCATAAAAATTATTTTGTTGATACTTCATAACTGTAATTTTGCTACTGTTATGAATTCTAATATAAACATCTGATATACAGGGTATCTGATATGTGACCCCCTGAAGGGATCTCTACACACAGATTGAGAACTGCTGATCAAGAGGGTGATATTTAAGTTGTACCCGAGAAGCTTATCCATTTAGGTTATTCAATGGAGCATGAGAGAAATATTAAATACCAAAAAAGAGCTTAATAATGCCCATGCCATGAAAATCACAGTCCACCTCATCTAATTCACACATACCTCACATTAACAGTAACTTTTTCATAGCTGGGCATTGTTTTAATTCAATGTTTGTTTATTTTCTATGTTGGGGGTCAAACCTATGGCCTTGTCATGCTAGGCATGTGTTCTACTATGCAGCTAGACCTCTCAGCCCCCCACATCTGTATTTTAATCCATATTGATGTTGTTATTAATAAATCTATTATTTCACTATTTGTTTTCTATTCATTTATTCTTGTTCCCTTCCCTTCCTCTGTTTCTGGATTAAGTATTGATTTCAATATTCCATTTTGTTTTCACTATTATCTTATGAACTCCCAATTTTGTTTTGTTGTCCCAAGGTTTACATATGAACTATCAACTTGTCCTAATGTATCTGGAATAACTTGGCATGTAAGTATGATATATATCATCCTATGACACAGACTTCTGTTTCCTTACCCTTTCTGCTGCTGTTAACATATACTTTACCTTGATTTAAAACCAAAACAACAACAACGAAACCCTGTGATATTGCTTTATTTTCTTTAATAGTCAATAGCTTTTAAAAAAAATTTTATTTTTATTTTTTTCAGTCAATAGCTTTTAAGATGCTATTTCATAACTTAAATAACTTTTTAAGATGCTAAAAAGTATCTGAAACTTACCTATCTATTTACTCTCCCTGAGATTTCATCTCTGTGCAGACTTAAATTTCTATCAAGCATCATTCCTTTTCCTACAATATAGAGCTACCACAATCAGTTATCTTGGACGTTGGTTGTCTAACAAAAGGTTTGTTTTTGAAGGATTTATTTCATGGAGCACAGGACCTTAATGGATAGTGTTTGTTTGTTTGCTTTTTTTTTTTTTAACATCAAGGATTTTAAAGATGCTGCTTACCATCCTCTGTTTTCCATAGTCAATGTCCAGAAGTGTGCAGAATTTCTCACTTTGTTTCTTTATATGTCTTTCTTCTCTGGATGCTTTTGGAGGCTCTTTTTTTTTTTTTTTTGGTTTTTCGAGACAGGGTTTCTCTGTGTAGCTTTGCGCCTTTCCTGGAACTCACTTGGTAGCCCAGGCTGGCCTCGAACTCACAGAGATCCACCTGCCTCTGCCTCCCAAGTGCTGGGATTAAAGGCGTGCGCCACCACCGCCCGGGTTTTTGGAGGCTCTTTTTGGTGTTGTAATTTCATTATGTTATACTTGCTGTTACTGTCTTTCTCTCTCCCTCTCCCACTGTGTGTGTGTGTGTGTGTGTGTGTGTGTGTGTGTGTGTGTGTGTGTGTATTTATCTCCTTAGGGTTTTTCAGGTTTCTTGAGTCTGTGAACTTATAATTCCAATATCTAATTTAGAAAATCTGGTGGCCATTATTTCTTCAAATACACCCCATACATTTTTGACATATGTACTATTCTAATTCCACAGGTCACTACAGCTCTACTACATTTTTCACTATCCTTTTATTTTTGATTGATTTTGGATGATTCTGTTGCTCTTCTTTCAAGTTCATGAACTTTTTTCTTTTTAGTGTCTACAATGCACAAGTCAGTTTGATTAGTTTAAGATCGTGCCAACACCCTCTTAGCACTATATCTTACCAGATATAGTCCATCCTACTGTAGGACATGGACTCTGTGGGTGTCTCCCTTAATGGCCTTTTTGCAATGATATCCCACCCTGTTGTCTGTACTGAGAGTTGTTCTTATTACTAGTCCATGGTTCTTTGTTTGAGTCATGAAGTTGCATGACCAAGTTCCCAACATGTACCATGCAGATTTTGTGAGCTGGGACTTCTGGTCATTGCTTATTTGTTTTCTACACTCTTTTGTTCTCTACAACTTTCCCCCTAGACTTCTAGTTCTGGCTTCACCAAACTCTGCTCTTCATTTTGAAAGTCAGCAAGGAAGTCATTTCAAGCTCTCCCGGGCTATCCCTTGCTTCTGTGACCCATTATGGCAGGAACTTGGAGGCAACTGTAGAAATCACTACTCCCTTCTCTATATAGCAAGTTCAAGGCCAGTATGGGCTTTATGAGGTCTCGGTCTCAAAAATAAATAAAGCAAAGCACAAAAGAAAGAAAAGTTTAATCCACTGAGATGTTGAAATGAGTACAAAGGAGGGGATATCTGATACAAAATGGCAATTATTCACCATTCAATTAAATGTTGATGACATGAAAGATATCAAACCGAGCTTCAGATGCTTCATGTTGTGGCAGTCATTTTTCCTCTCATTTTTGATAGATAAGGTTTTAAGGTAATTATAAGAAAAGAAAGCTGAGTTTTTAAAAGATCTAGCCACTTATTCAACTGGAATGTAATGTCAAACATGAATTGATACTTTAAAATAGCTTGTATTAAATATTTATTTGATACAAAAGAATATTTACAAAATGTATGTAAATTTTAGAGTACTACTCTTAAAACTTTAATGTACAAACAAACCACCTGGGATCTTGTTAAAGTGTAGATCCTGATTCAGGCAATCTGGGGTGGGCAATATGACCTGTCTTCTGCATTCCCAGGAAACCCTGTGTTTCTGCTTTGCACACTATCCTTTGAGTAACAAGAGATAACACAACCACCGCATGTGTGTACTCACACTACTGTGTTAACACAACCACCACCTGTGTATACCTGCACACTACTGTGTTAACACAACCACCTCTGTGTACTCACACTACTGTGTTAACACAACTACCACCTGTGTGTACTCATACAACTGTGTTAACACAACCACCACCTGTGTGTACCCGCACACTATCACTCTCTCCGATGGGCCTGCGTACCCTCCCTGGTTCCACCCCCTCCCTTCCTCTAGCCTCTTGATTATGTTTTCATTATCATGCTGCTTTTATTAATTATTTTACTGCACATGGTTATCTCCCCAAATCATTTAGTTTTACATGTTGTTGAATGTAAGAATGAATGGAATCACTTGTATATAAGCTTCTATTTATTTATTTATGATTATGTCCTGAGGTTCATTCATATTCTTTTTTGTTATGTTTTTTCATTCTTATGTGTAACCTTAGTTTGTTCACTTTCATTGCTATATGGAATTCTTCTCTATGAATGTGTGTTTATATATGTTCACACACAAGCACGCAAGCACACACACACACACACACACACACACACACACACACACACACACACTTTCTGGTTCATAGGCTTTGAAGTTTCAATTTCATGTGGTCGTGAAAATTCCTGTTCAGATTCCTCATGCACATATTGACACTTAATCACGCTATCCATGTGTATGTTAAATCCCTGTTCCTAGGATAAGCACATTTCCCACGTTAGTGCCGGTCTTGATGCCAAGCTGTTTACACAGTGGTTGACTGCTTTACACTGCCACCAACTGTGCAGATCTGTGTGTTCTCCTCTGTGGTGGCTTATATTGCTGCGTAAGAATCTGTCACATGCTTAGGGGCTAAAAACCACAAGTACATTTTACGTTGTGATTCTGTAGGTCCGACGTCCAAGTGAGCTTATCTGCATTCTCGGCTCAGGGTCCACCAGTCAGCAGTAGAAGTGTCACCTTGTCTGAGGGCTCTGTGGGAGAATCTGCTTCCAAACCAATTCAGGTTGTCCACAAAGCCTGCTAATTCTCAGTTACTGGACCAGTCTCATTACCTTGTTACCTGTAAGCTGGAGCCTACTTTAAAATCAGAGGACACTTTCTCATCAATATCCTAAACACCCTTTAGACCGTCCATGGGGAATTTATATGCATGACATTCCTCTTACATTTCAAGTCCCTCTGAACTAGAGAAAAGTCTCAGCTTTAGACATGTTCATATGTGACTAGTGTAGACATACTCAAGTCCTTTCTCTTTTGACTTTTGTATTCTGTAATCAAGGTAAAAGACTAGGGAGGCAGGGCATGGAATCCTGCCTACCACAATTCACTAGTGACCAAACTGGCCTCAACAATTCATTTGACCCCACCCACACAGCAAAATACATTCACACTTCTCCAGTCCACAGTTTGGAGCTCAGGACCTCATCAAAACCCAGTCCAAGTCATCTTGGTGATCAAGAAAGAGGTAACTGTAGTAGGTCCTTTTCTGTCGCTGTGACAGAATGCCCTGTCCAAAAGCAACTAGGGGAGAGAACGTCTGTTTTGGCTTACAGCTCCAGAGGGGATACAGTCCACCAGGGTGGGGAAGGCATGGGAGCAGAGCGAGGCTAGCCTTGCGCTCAGGAAGCTGAATGATCACGTTTTACTCATAAACAGGAAGCAGAGAGTGAGAACAGGAAAGTAGGCCACACTGTAAAACCTCAAAGCTTGTCTCTAGTGATGTGTTTTCTCCAGCGAGGTTCCATCTCCTAAAGGTTCCATAACCTTCCCAAACAGCACCACCAATACGGGACCAAGTGTTTAAATACATGAGCCTATGGAGGTGACATTTACCATTCAAAATACAATAATTTCCAATCGAAAGAAGTGTTGAAAGCAAGTACCAGCCAGGAAAAATGGCTTTGTTTCAGACCCTGGGAATCAGAGTCTCGGGGTCTCAACTCTGCTCCCTGGGCTCCAGGTGGCACCTCTGGCTCATCCTTCCCTTTCCACGGTATTTGGATAGTTTTGTCATCCTTCTTTGAAGAAATGTGAATTCACTAGTTAATTAATTTATACATGTCTGCAAGAGTGTGTGAGCACCTGTGTGTGCATGAGTGCATGTGTCTGTGTATATGTGGAGGCCAGGAGAGGGTATTGGATCCCTCAGAGCTGGAGTTACAGGCAGACGAGAGATATGGATGGAGTTACTAGGTGGGTGCTGGAGGACAATTGCATGATAAGCACTCTTAACCTCTGAGCCAGCTCTCCAGAACCAGTCAGTTTCCCCGTATACCTTTGTGTGTGTTCCAGGGATCCAACCCAGGTCATCCGGCCTGTGTGTGGGAAACATGTTTACCGGATGACCCATCTCCCTGGTCATCAGTCTCTTTCTGCAGCACAGTCTGGGAGGTCTGAGGACCCCATTTCACTGTATCCTGCCTTTGTTCCTGTAGTCTTGCGGCTAGCACATCTGCCAATACAATTTCCTCAATAACCTTTTGCGTCTCCCGTGGACGTCACGGGGATTCACTACAGCATATAGAGGACACACAAACAAGTTTTCAAGCAGTCCCGTCACAGTTTTGTCCTCTGCCAACAGGCAGCCGTGAGGCTTTCTAAAGGATGTCAAGGTTGGTTGAGAAGATCTACGGGTCACCTCATCTCCTGGAAGTGTGTATTTGGAGCTTTTACTCTTGCACATTTTCAGATGTGTGCAGTGCACACTCAGACTTCTCCCTCATGGTTCAGCGGCCATTTCTGACTTTTTAAGTCTTTTTTCCATCTGGAGGGAAATGTTCAAAATGATTTATCCCGGATTCCTTTTATTTGAAAGCCCCCTTATTTATTTCTCCTCTTACAGTTTACTGTGGCCGATGAAGGAGACAGGCCTTGGCTTGAACAGTGTTCCTGGGAGTTCCTTAGCCACATGTCGAAGCTCATCTCATGGTGTAAGGTGTAATTGCAAGGACTGACTTTGCTGACCTGGATTTATCCATTTCCAACAGGAGATTCCTGGCTTCCATCTCAGTCTCCCTGACAGCATTCGCTTTTAATTTGTAATTTTATTAAAAATTGATTTTTCATATAGTATATTCTGATTACAGTTTTCTATCCGGAACTCCTTGCAGATCCTCTCTTTTTCCCCACTGACACAAACCCATACCCTTTCTTTTTCTCTCTTATTAGAATCCAAACAAGCATCTGAAAATAATAAGAGAAAAACAAACAAGCCCTGAAGATCCAGCGTCTCTGATGTACTACAGCACTATAGTAGCAAAAACAGCATGGTATTGACAGGAAAATGAGACACCTCGATCAGTAGACTCAAACTGAAGGTCCAGTTAGAAGTCCACACACCTATGGATACCTGATTTTTAATAACGAAGCCAGAAATATATACTGAAAAAAGACGGCATCTTTAACAAATGGCTCTTGTCAAACTGGGTAACTGCATGTAGAAGAATGCAAATAGATCCATACTCATCACCCTGGACAAAACTCAACTCCAAATGGATCAAAGATCTCAACATAAGGCCAGATACACTAAATCAGATGGAAGAGAAAGTGAGAAATTCCTTGAATGCCTTTGCACGGGAAAAGACTTTCTGAGCAGAACACCGTTAACATGCACACTAAGACCAACAATTAATAAATGGGACTTCATGAATCTGAGGTGCTTCTGTACAGCAAAGGACACCATCAGTCAGATAAAGTGGAGCCTACAGAATGGGGAGTTTTTTTTTTGTTTTCTTTTGTTTTTTTTTATTGTTTTTTTTTTTTGCCAATTACACATCCTGAGAGAGATAATATCTAAAACATATAAAGAACTGAAAAAATGGGCAGCAAGAAAACAAATAACCCTATTTGAAAAATAGGGTACAGATCTAAATAGAGAATTCTCAAAAGAGGAAACACAAATGGCTGAGAAGCACCTAAAGAAATGTTCAACATCCTTAGTCATCAAGGATGTGCAGATACAAAATACTTTTAGATTTTACCTTACATCAGTCAGAACGGCTAAGAACAATAAAACATGCTGGCGAGGATGTGGAGCAAGGGGGACATTCTCATCCACTGTTGGTGAGAGTGCAAACTTGTACAGCCACTGTGGAAATCAGTGTGGCGGTTCATCAGAAAGATGGGATTGGATCTACTACCTCAAGATCCAGCCTGTACCACTCTTGGGCATACACCCAGAGGGCTCTACCGCCAACATTTGTAAAGTGTAGGTTCTTACTTATTACTTATTATAATATTTGAGTGGTGTTTTGTGTAGATGAATATAGTTAGGTTTAACTTTTACTTACTCATATGGCAAACTCTGATTTTTAAGAGGATATTTAACCACTCATATTTAATATAATTATGATTTACATTGGAAAAAAATCTGCCAATTTCCCAATTTATTTTTTTGCTTCCTCTTTTTCTTCCTGACTTCTTTGACAAATATTTTTATAAATTTAATCTCCACAGTTGAAGAAATGTTTTATTATTTTTAGTGATTGCCTTAGGGCTTACATTATTCATCTTGACTTTAAGTTTACTTCCAAATTATATAATAACACATGTTATCTCACATACAGTATAAAATCCTTGTAACATTAAATTTCCATTTCCCACAGCTTTTGTCTTCTTTTTCCTCTTCCTCCTCTCCCTCTTTTCTTCTTCTTCTTCTTCTTCTTCTTCGACAGAGTTTCTCTGTGTAATAGTCTTGGCTGGTCCTAGAACTCACTTTGTAGACCAGACTGGCCTCAAACTCACAAAGATCCATCTGCCTCTGCCTCCTGAGTACTGGGATTAAAGGTGTGTGCCACCACGGCCCGGCACAGCTTACTTTTATGCATTATAAACTCCTTGCATTGTTTACAGTTTTGCAATTGTTTACAGACTTGCAATTATCTTTTAAAAGCAGCAAGCCGAGAAATATGTGCCAAGTTTATCACACTTATTATTTCTTATGTTCTTAAGGTTTTTTTGGGGAGATGTCAGTTTCTATCAAGGGTCATATTTCTCTTGTTCTTTTGATGTTTTTTTTTTCAGCACAAGTCTACCACCAACAAATTTCCCCGTTGTGTGAAATGGTCTGTTTTACCCTGTAGCTTTCAAAGACATTTTTCAGGTGATAGAGTTCTGTGTAGTCTTCTTTTCTATTCCATTGTTTTTTGTTTTGTTTTGTTTTTTGCTTCCCCATTTTTAATGTGAAACACATACTTTTTGTTGTTGTTGTTCTTTGTGTCTGTTTTTGATTGTCTACAAGACTTTCTCTTTAGCGTTGGTTTTAGTTTGTCTGCAATGGGAAACAGCTCCGTGGCATAATGCTTGTACATGGACCAGGCCCAGGGTTCAACTCCCTGCTCAGCAAAGCGGTGAGGTGCAGAAACAGAGCATGATTCTGTATGTTGTAGAGACACCTACAACTCAAGCGTGTGGGAAATGAAGTCAGCAGGATTGGGAGTTCGAGGCCAATCTCCATATAACATGCCAAGCAGCATGTGCCTTTTCATTAATCTTGCTGTTTCCTTTGATTTTTGAATCTGTGATTTACCTTCCGTTAAGTTTAGAAATTCAGAGCCACCACGATGATTCAGGTGTAAATGCACTTACTGGGCAAGCCTGATGACCTGGCTTTGACCCCTGGAATCTCTGATAGAAGTGTGAGGAGAGAACTGACTCTAGGAAGCCTCCTCTGCCCTCTACCCACGCACTGTGGTATGCCCCCCGCCCCGCTACATAGACACACAAGGATACGTTTTTTAAAAACAAGTTTTTAAAGGTTTAAAGAGATTCACAGTTATCATCCCTTCAGATGCTTCCTCTGTGGGTTTCTCTTTATCCTTTTCCAGACAAGCCAATCACTAATCTACCTGATTCTTATCCACAACTTCTTCCCTGCTGACGCTTGCGTCTCTGCGCGATTTGCTTTAGGTGATTTTGGAGGATGTGCCCTCAAGCCTTCTGACCCCTCCCTCCAGTGTGTGGAGTCTAACCTTAGGCCCATCAGAGGAGCTCTTCCTCTCTGTTCAATGTTTCCCTTTAGAGCACTCCCAGGATGCTCCTGTATCCCTGATGCAATGACCTACTTTGGTACCTGGTGTCTACATTTTCAACTGGATCTTCTAATATTCTAACCCTAGTTGTTTGAGAGACCCTGTCCAACATTTTTACGTGTGCCATCCCCAGGTCCCAACTGTTAACTTCCTTATCCTTTTCTTTTTTCTTGCTTTGGGGATTGTGTTGTAGTTTTTAAATGAATGCTGGACTGCATGTAAAAGAACAGGAGAGGAGGAGGTAGAAGGTATTTTCACCTAGAAATGGCTGTGCTTGTTCAGGTAAATGGTCTGAAAATTATGCAAGGATTGATCATTTTTTTTTCTTAGAAGTGAGCTATACAGAATTCAATGCAAATAAGTTTACATAATAAAATGAAGGTCTTAGTGTGCTGACGAACCTAATTAAAATTAAGTGACTTTAGAAATTAAAGTAAGAATAATTCAGAGACAAATGTTCCTGAAGTACTTGATCACACTGAATATTTCAGAGCCACAGTTATGATATTTACAAGGCCCATGAACAGATTTTGATTTTTCTTTCCTGAAATAGTGGTAAAATAACATCAGCAACACCTCACATTTGTAAAGTGGATTACAGTTTACAAAAGGCTTAGGAGAAATCTTTTCTACGTAGTTCACAGGTAGTAGCTGTCACCAAACGTGTGACAAGATGCAGATTAAGAGAGGCAGCTTTTATTATGGCTCACAGCTTGAGGACGCAGTCCATGATGGTGGGCAGGAAGGCTCGGTGAGAGGTCTGTGCTGTGGCAGCTTTCTCCTGCTCACACGTGGGTGGGTGAGGCCAAGAAATCGAGGGTGCCTGTGCTCATCTGACATTCTCCATCCTCTTTTATTGGGTGCAGGACCCTACCTGATAGGATAGTGCCACCTACATTGAGTGCATCCTTCTCCCTCAGCCAACCCTCTCTGTAAAATCCCTAACAGACACACCCCAAAGTATCCTTCACTAACACACTCATTTATTTTTCAGACCAATCAAGCTGACAGTTGAAGAATTAGAGGTTTTATTGAAGTTACCAACTGTCATTTAGTATTTATTTGCCTCCCACTTTCCCTCCTCGGTACGGCAGGCATTAAATGTGAAGATGAACAGCGTATTTTGAGAGGCTCACAGTCCAGTTGAGCATAGCAATAGGGAAAAGTAATTACAAAGCGAAACAACACGTTCTACAGAAAATATATTCATAAGGGACCATGGAAGAGGGCAAGTACAGGGAGGGCAAACAATCCAGGTCCAGACAGTCAAAACATCACATTCCTGAAATACAGTGGGTGGCTCAGCAGAGATCACAGGGTGCAAGTCAAGGCTACTAGATCTAACAACAGCTGCCTTAGGATGTTAACTTACGCAAAACAGAAAGAGAGGAACTGTTTGTTTTTACATGGAAGCAACGATTTGAGTTGTGGACTTGTGATTCCTTGGGCTTCTGTTATGTAGACACTGGGCTGGCCGGATGTGATCCTGCTGAAAACCTGGCATGCCTAGTTTGGGATTATTGTGTCTGTATGTTTGTTCTGTTGGTGTATGTGTCATCCGCCAACTGGAATTCTGGTGACTCACCAGTCTGCCCTGGTGTCAGCAAGACTGGCAACTAGATTTGGGCTTGAACTAAGGCATGTAAATGTGTAAGAGAGAGGAGAAATCCAAGTGGCTCTTGGGAAAGACAACAAGACTGACAACAGATTTGATGTGGTAACTGAGGAAGACAGTGAGTAATAACCGATGCCAGCTGGATGTTGGATATGCATGACACACGTGACTGTTGTGGAATATTTGCTCCAATGTTGCAAAGGAACCCTAACTGTCCAGGCAGCCAGCTGTCTTGGTCATTTCTATAGTTTTAGAAGTTGTTTGCTGTGCACTTTCTGTTTACTCAGGTTAATATTTTATCCTTCTTGGGTCTCTGATGGGGTTGAAGACTAGATAGTTATGCCATTTTCTTTGTTACAAAATTCAAAAAAGAAACTTACAAAAGAGATGTAAATTTTATAAACGCTGAGAGACGTAAAAGCTCAAGTCATTTATTTAAGAAAATGTTTTAAGATCTAAAAGAATATTTTTAGGCTGGTTAATACAAGATATGATAGAAAGTGGTTTAACTATAAAACTTGGATTCATCAAGATAGGATAGATAATACAGTATTTTCTCCGAAATTGCCAAATACAAATGGACTGGACATTATAAATGTAATTCTTACCTGATAATTGTTCTTATTATATATAGTTTTACTATGTTAGAGTTAAATCCTTTCCTTTTTATTTAAGCAAAAAGGGGGAAATGTTACAGAATATTTGTGTATATGATAAAGATGTGTCTCTGCCTAAGGCACCTTCTGATTGGTTGAATAAAGAGCTGAATGGCCAATAGGTAGGAAGGAGAGAATAGGCATGACTTCCAGTGGGAGAGGACTCTGGGAAGAAGAGAGGCAGAGACACCAAGACATGGACTAAGTTGTATATGTGGTACAGAGGAGAGGTAACTGAGCCACATGGCAGAACATGGATTAAAAAAATACATGTTAATTAAGTTATAAGAGCTAGCTGGGGACAAGCCTAAGCTAAAGGCCAAGCTTTTATTATTAATAACAAATTTCTGTGTCATTATTTGTAGGCTGGAAGTCCAAAGAAAGACCAACTACACATGGTGCCAACCTTAATAATTCCTAAACTGCTGTCATCGTGACAAATTTGAGATTTACCAAGAGGTCGCACTAGCAACACATTTGGTACACATTTGAATGGCTGGGGTATTTTGTTTTGTTCGATTATTTATTGTTATTTTTAGCTCCCTTGTGACATTGCCATGCATATATGTAGATGTAACCAACCATCTTATTAAATAAGAAACACAGAACAAATGCAAAGAAGAAAGCCAAGATGTCAGAGCTAAGAGCTAAAACCTTACCCTTCCTCCTGCGGTGGTCCTATCTCTCCTAACCAGAGCTACTTCCTGTGTTAAAGTCTTTATATAGTGTTCCTGTTCTGCCTTCTCATTGGTTGTAAACCCAACCACATGACCGCCTCGTCACGGCCTGTCTGTATAGACCTCCAGGTTTTCTATGATTGGTATTGAGATTAAAGGCATGTGTATCCAATACTGGCTGTATCCCTGAACACACAGAGACTTACCTAGCTCTGCCTACCAAGTGCTGGGATCACAAGTATATGCCACCACTGCCCTGCTTTCCTATGGCTTGCTAATAGCTCTGACCCCTGGGCAACTTTATTTATTAACATACAAATAACATTTTAATACAAATAAAATATCACCACATAATATCATTGTACTTTGCTCATACCTGCTCCCCCATTGTCACATCTTCTTCCTTGCCCTGCCTACAGGTCTCCTCCCCTAGTAATTCCCAGTCTGCTTTCATGTTTGTGTGGGGAATTTATCCTTTAGATACATAGTCCTTATTGGTACTTAGACAGAGAACTTTGTTATGTCTCATTTTCAATACACAAGACCTGTTTGTCACATCAATTAGGGAAATTCTATGTGTTAGGATAATAAAAATACTTATATTTAAATTAAATTTTAATCTGTAATCTGTATTAATATGAATAATATGAGAATTAAGTGAATTTTAAAGATGAATATAAGTATGTAGCACATGATTTTGATTCTATAACCCACCTGCATATCTATGAACCATTTAATAATAAAGGTAATGAATAGTTTGTGTTAGCACTAAGTCCCATGCTCATTGGTAAACCATTTAATCCTCACAACTACCTGGAGAAGCAGATACAATCTATCTTCTCATTTATTGATGAGAAAAATCAATCACTGGGAAAGGAACTTGCCGAGGGTGAACAAGCTGGTCAGCAATAGCCCCAGAGCTTAAACTCTGAAACACTCATCTTCATCTTCATCAGTTGCATTCCCACACATCGTCATAGGCACGTAAATGCACAAACTTAGGAATGCAACACCTGTAACCAACATTCTGTGAGGTTTTCCAGTAAGAACTTAGAGCGTAGTTGGGAAAACAGACTGTTTCTATGTAAAAAGATAATGCTAGAAGACAGAGCACATGAGATACAGACAGATGACACAATCAGGCTCTGGCACTCATGGGCATGCCCCAGCAGTGGACCTGTCTGTGTGGCCTGGGCACCTTCCTAAACGTGTCCTTCGGACATGCACCACAGCACAGACACACGGGCATCTCTGCTCCTCACAGGCAACACTTCCTCCAGCCTCTGGGCCTTTACACTTTTGACAACTCTTGGCGAGACTGGTTCCTTTAGCATTCAGAACTCCGGTCAAAGATGCCTTCCTGGAAGGAGCACTCCACGGCTACCATGTCTGCTGTCTTGAATGCTCCTTAGGAGCCTGTCCTTGTCTGAGGCTGTTTGCTGGTCTGCTTGGGGTCCATCTCTCCTCACTAGACAACAGCAAAGTTTGTCTGTTGTGTTTTCTTCCATGTTATGTCCTTCAGACAGTTTTGAATCTTACCTGAAGACTCTTTCCAAGTTTAATGGCCGTGACAGGCAATCTCCCTTCAGCCTATGCTTTTGTACAGAAGGAAAGCGGTCATTTTTCCCCCCTTCTCATCACCAGAAGGCAGTGTGCTCTGAATATCAGTGAACCCCGATGGCACGTTTGGGCTCGGGAGTTTCTGATTTGTGCTCCTCACCCTTGGGAGTTACTGACGAGTAACAAAAAGCTTGGCTGGTTGGAACCGATCTGCTTTCAAAGGTCCCCCTGCTTCATGGGTCACACAGCTGGCATGACCTTCACATGTCCTTCCCATCACTCATCAGCTGTCACAGGACTGGAAACATAAATGAACACATGAGGCTTCTGAAAATACCCCAAGGAAGCAGTGAGCTTCGGGGAGGATTTTAGTCTTCATTTATAATATATTTAGGTATTTAAGGAGTTGACTCGTGGGCTAAGTGCTGAGAGCAAAATGATGAATAGCGTGCAGCATCAAGCTGTGAGTTATAGACTACTTTCAACTCTGTTTAAAAATCTAATTAACATTAATTTGACTTCATTAATTTGCTCGGTGAAATAAACACATATAAAATGATCTTTCATCTTTCTCGTGGACATCTAGCATATTCATTTCAGCCTCGTTCAAAGGAATGCGATCTGAAACGGTGAAGCAAGTTATAGTTATACTGAAATAATATTGGTTTTCAATTATCGAGTGATTTTCATACAAGGGTAATTTATTAGCTAGCACATTTTAATTAATTAAGCCACTCTCTTACTTTATGTAATTTTCCTGCTTTTAAAGTGCTTTTGTGTGGGTGTGTGTGCTTGTGTGGTTGTATTATAACTGCATCCTTTGGTTGCACAACACACTTTTTTTTTTTGGTTTTTCGAGACAGGGTTTCTCTGTGTAGCTTTGCGCCTTTCCTGGAGCTCATTTGGTAGACCAGGCTGGCCTCGAACTCACAGAGATCCGCCTGGCTCTGCCTCCCGAGTGCTGGGATTAAAGGCGTGCGCCACCACCGCCCGGCTACAACACACTTTTAAACTTCATGATGCCTCCATCATCCTTATAGTGGGGGCAAATAATAGTGATTCTGCCTGTGTCACAGGATATCATGGGGATTCACTAGTACATGCATACTCAGTTATGTATCACATAAAGGGGAGTATAGAGTGATGCACTGCACAAGTCAGTGACTGCCTATGTGTGCAGTAGTGGTCCTCAAGGATGGTATGTCACAGTGACGTCATAGCTGTCTTACCTTGTGTAAGTACACTGTGATGTTGTTCCATGATGGAACCCCCTAATGACACACTAGAACACATCCCCATCATTAAATGATACATGATCACATGTGTGTGATCAGTGAATTCTCAGAATATCCTAGAATCCAGAAAAGATTGTTATCATTGCCCCCACAGTAGATACGGTGGATGTTCAGTGAGGTTTAAAAAAAATCTGCTTTATGTAGAAGGCTAGCAGATATGAAGGCTGTAATTTTTTTACCTTATTAATATGAAGTTCCAATGATTAGGTGTGTGTGTGTGTGTGTGTGTGTGTGTGTGTGTGTGTGTGTGTGTGTGTTGGTTTGCTAGGACTACTAACAAGGTAACGCCAAGTGAGGGGCATATTCAGTAAATAATTTTTTTTTGTGGTTCTGAAGGTTGGGGGAGGGCGGGTGTGAGCAGAGCTGGTCTCTTCTGGGGCCTCCTGCCTCCCCACACTCTTCCCTCTGTTCATGATTTTGGATTTTTGTCCTAATCATGTCTTAGAAGGATGCTGGTTACTGTGGAGTAGAGCTGACCCTAACGACCTCATTTTAACTCACAACCTCTTCAAAGAACCTGTCTTCAAACACATTCCGGGGTTCCGGGGTTTAGTGCTTTGGAAAAATCCAATTTGATCCACAGCACTTAGGAAAATTATGAAGAAAATGGTAATTAATACAGAGCTTGTTTTTTTTTATTTTCTAAGCAAATGAATTAAAGAGGTTATTCGAAACAGTAATCACTATTTTAGTCAAGAAACTGATTTCTCAGCACATATGATTTATAGTTCAAAAAAATTCCTTGAATACATTTTCTGGTTTATCTAATTTTTACTAACGTTATGGCTTTTACTATGTTGAAGATACTGTTAGCATACATTGAGCTTACCATGTGCTAGATTTTCTAATCATATATATTAATACCCCAACTATTATGACATTTCTATGGAATACTGTAATTATCTCTGTAATTATCTTGATTTGTAAAATTGGGAAGCAGAGGACAAAGGAGCTTTATGACTTGCTCAAGGTTTTCTGGCTGTTAAATAGAATAGTTGAGATGAAGTCTGACTGGATCAATGATTTCACTCTGTTCTCATGTGTGCTGTCCAGTTTCTGCAAATAACCAGTAACAAAGTAACCAGTAACTGGGGACAGACTTAGCCTCTCATCTAAACAACTGGAAAGCCCAGACATGTATGAAGGAATGGCTTATAAAGCACTGGAATTTACAAAATGAAGGTTGGTGATCCCCAGGAAGCAAGAGCCAAATGATTGACCCAGTTACTGTCCAGGCTGAATTCCCAGATAGAATTTCAGGAAGGTGGATGCAATGTCTACACTCAATCCCTCCATAGCTCCATCAGCTCACAGAAGGTTCTGTCAACCAGACTGGCTTAGGAAGATAGTACTAAACACTATGTGAGTAAAGACCTCGATATGTTTGGGACAACTGTTTGGTTGCTAGGCAGTGTTTACTTGTCATATCTCTTGATATTCTGCCAGGATCATAGTTGTAATAGGGCTATGAACTGATTGACGGGGCAAGGGGAGGGTGTTTACTAAGAATCTCATACATTCAAGGACTAGCACAACACAGATTTTATGTTCATTTTTATTAAAAAGAAACACAGGACATGCTAAGATCTTACCTAAAGCATGCTCACCTGTATACCAAGCATGTTCTACACATATTTAGAATAAACAGGCATTTTAGAACTACTGGAAGGTGTGTACCATCCATTTCTACAAGGTTATCTCCTTCTCCAGAGACGACAACTATGTGGGCAGCAGGTGGTGAAAAATTACAAGGAGGCCCCTCCACTGTGTTTATATTCCTCTGAATTGTTTGAACTAACTGAAACAATAATTAATTATTCCCTGTCACTAAAAATAAAAGGAAGTATTAAAAGCAATAACCTTCCTAATGGTCAACCTCTTCAATGTTGTTGGCTTATGTCAGAAAATGCTTCCTGCTTGCTGTCCCATACCCCCTCAGAGAGCATTCTGTTTGGTCTGTGGCAATCCAAATGTTGTCACTTAATTTCTGAAAGGCACCTAGGCTACTGTGCTGAATGCATTTTCGATTTGACCATGTTTCTTTTCACTTAAAACGAAGAAGAAGAAGAAGAAAAAAGTCAGACATTTTAATTATCTATGTTGACGCTCACCAACCCCTCCTAGCTGCCTGGGGTTGGAAGGTGTTCAAGGGCAGGTGGAGCCGTGTCTGGTGTTCTGTGTGGAATCTGTCCTTGTGCCGGTTTCCAGTGTCACAGGAAGGGAACAGCTGCTGTCGGTCCTGTCTGTTCCGAGAACTCATCACTGTGCTTGGCACCCTGGGAATTTACCCAGACGGCTTTGCAGGCAGACACCTGACATTTCATGATGACCCTTCCGCGTAAGCTAGACACAGGAACTGGAGGAATTAACGGGACACTGGAAATCAGATTAAGATTTTGAAGTGATTTCGGGAGCCAGGGTGACCCAGTGTATTTTAAAAGCGAGCTTTATTTATCATTCTACCCTAAAGCCTAAGGGAAGGCTTCCTAACAAGGATGATGAGAGGAGCTTGTAAACCTAGATCTTGTTTTTCAGAGGTTACTGAAGATCACAATGAAAACAGCTCCTGGGAATGTTAAACACAAGAACTGTAGTGCTTTGAACGGAAGGCGTCACAAAAGAAAATATTTTATTGGAAGCTGGTGCCTTTGGTGAAGGGTACTGGCAAAGCAGTGATGACAAAATGGTAGCATGCATGCCATCTGGATATGGGCACATAAATTAATATAAGGTTAAAAATAAAAATGTAGCCTTCGTGTGTCTATGCACAAAGGAGGCAAGGAACAGTCCTTAGTACTCCAGAGCATCGTGGTCTCTGATGAGTCGCTACCAACAGGAATCCATCCCATGTAATCTAGGATGGATATTTAAACCATAGCCGTGGAGACATTTTCACATTTGTAGTTTGCTTTCACCTTTGCGACGGGAAAGATGGAGCCAGCATCAGGGTGCCGCCTGCTTCTGGCTTGCAGAGCACCAGAACCACCTAGTGGAATTTTCCTGTACTGCACCCAACTTTGACTCGTGGCTGCCGCTGAGATTATAATGCTGACGGAAGTCCCAAAAGTACGATCAGTGGTTGCGATCTCCTCGTGCATTATAACAGAAATAGTAATAGTTAATCTTCAGCAGATAGAGCTGTCCCGGACTCCTGAAGGGAAGTCCCTTCCCAGCGAACCCTCCCCACCCAGAACCTTGCTACAAGCAGAAGCACAGGCAGAGTCAGTTGGCTGCCGAACAGACACCCGATAGGCATCTGGAGCTCGCAATTTCCCATGAAAGTCAATGAGCAAGGTGAACTGCAAGGCATCTGCACGCACTGCCAGCCTTTTGGTGAACAGGGTGGAGGACTCTGCAGCATACAGCTGACGGCTCACACTATGACCTTTGCATGAATCCATGGGCACAGGAACTGGGTTTACACTCAATTTTGTTGTTTATTTTTTTTGGAACAGAGTAGCTCATGTGGCTACAGTGTACCCAGGCCATTCTGTGTCCTGTCTCTGAGCCAGCTGCGCCCCTGTATCTTGGTGGTCATGACAGATGTTACATATATTGCAATTTGGGTCAGAGAAATAAGTGATCTGGGAAAAGGTACTTTGGTGAAATGCAAAAGGTTACAAAGTCCCAAATTTCAGCCAATTCTGCTACTAGGTCAAAGGTAACGAACGCCCTTATAGACATGATTTGTTTATTACTATGCATCAGAAGTTACTATATTACTATGGGGACCTCAGGGGACTGGAATGTGGCTTCTGTGCTAACCTGTGGGAAGTTGAGCTGGTTGGCAGATGGTGGCTTCAGGCTAGGCGGCCACTGCCTGTGAGGGACACGTGGATGGACCTGGCAGGCTGTCATCAGAAGCCAAGGATGCTCAAACTGCTGCTCCCGAGTTTACTAACAATTCCTCCTCTTCCTCCCCACCTTTCTCTCCTTTATCCACCCCACCGTCTGCCCCTTGCTCCCTGTGTTCTCATTAGCATTTCCATCTGCAGGGTCGTCCCTTCTGCCCTCTGCCTCCTCCACAACTCCCTTCGAGTCCTTGGTGGCGATCTCCGCGTCCACGGCTGCATCTGACATGGCGGGGCAGCCAGTGAGAAAGCAATCCAGGACTCTGGCTAGAAAGTGGCTGCAGTCCACCTCAGAGGAGGCAGGTACGAAGGTGGCTGCAAGTCAGCTCAGAGCAAGACCCAGGAACAAGACAAAGACCGCTTTTTGGAGCAGCCCGTGGGGCCAAAGGTCTTTCTTAAAAAAAAAAAAAAAATCTAGTATTATCTTAGTATAGAATATTTTTCGTCAGACCTGCTTTCTTAAAACCCTTTTAAGCACAGGGGAGTATTGCTAATGAGGGGCCCAACACTTGTAGGTGATTTCTAGAATGACTGAAATTCTAGTCCCGTTGATTAGCAGTTTCCTACTGCTCTACTCCAGACCCCAGCAGCCACCATTCTATGCAACAGCTGTATGAGGTAAACAGATGTAGATACGTCATGAAGGCTAAACCATGAGGTATTAATCTTTCAACGACTTATTTCCCTTTGCATAGTCTTCAAGGCTATCTGTGTTGCTTCCCAAGACAGGAATTTCTTCTTTCCCAAGGCCTACTAATATTTTATTACCAATGTGATATAAACACACACACACACACACACTTTCTCTACCCATACATTCACCGAGGAGCATTTCACTGTGAACAGCTCTGCAGTTAATACTGGAATGTGTCATGCTTTGTCCTGATTATCAATTTGACACAGTCTAGAAGCACCTGAGAGGAGTCTCCATGAGGGAGTGTCTAGATCAGCGTGGCCTACGGGCATGTCTGTGGGGGTTATCTTGATTATATCAGTTGGTGTGGGAAGACTGGTCACTGCAGGTAGCATTCATTATTCCCTGGGCAGGAACCCTGAAATATCTGAGAGGGGAGGGTGATCTGAGCACCAGCATGCAGGCAGGAATTCATCTCTCTCTGCTCTCAACTGGATGGATGTGATACGATCAGGAGCTCGAAGCTCCGGCTGCTGTGACTACCCTGCTTAGACGGACTGTAGCCTGCAACTGTGAGCTGAAATATATCTTTCTCCTCTAAGTTGCTCTTGGCAGGGTATTTTTTTTTTTAAAATCAGGGCCACAGGAAATAAATGGAGACAGTTCCTTTATTTCTCTAAGATTTGGATTCAGTTATTTTGGATAAATATCCTGAAGTGGGATTGTTAAATCACGTGATAGTTCTATCCTCTCAAATTTGTTTTCTAGCTTTATCAATATGGTGGACAAATAAAAACTACATTTGAGGTCCACGCTGTGATTATTTGATATGTAATATGAAATGATTACTGCAATCAAACCACCACACCACAGCATACCTCAGTTTCCCCTTTAAAATGAAGAACACACAAGATCTACCGTCCTAGCAAATTCCAAGCAAACAATACACTATTATTAGTTGTATTGTTAATACATTAGATCACTAAAACTTATGTATCCTGTAACTGATTATTTTATTTTTTGGGGGGGATAAGGACTCATGTAGCACAGGCTGGCCTTGAACTCATTATTAGCCAAAGATGACCATGAACTTCTGATCCTTTACCTCCTGAGTGCTAAGGTTACTGGGCTGTACCACCAGCCAGTTTTAGTAACACACAGTTTGAATCACCATTGCTCTATAGTGTATTTGGAGATCAGAGAGTACAATGCCTCAACTTTTTTGTTTCTCAAAATCATTTTGATAACATTGTAAATTTTAGAGCTGTGTCTGTACATTTCTATAAAAAGCCATATTTTATTAGGCATTATTACACCTATTATATAATAAGTGTATTATATATAAAATATAGTATATCATACCTATTGTATTCTAATAGGTATTATAAAAATATTATATAATATAATTGTATTATTAAGTCTTCCAATCTTTGAAGCAGGTGACAAGCTTCTTTATAAAGATCAGTTCCCAACTCTGGCTGCAGGAGTTCTTGTAGCCCATAAAAATAATAACAAGAGATTGCTAGCTATCTTTAACATCTTGAAAATCTGTTATTTTAGCTTTTAGAACTTGGAGGATTTTTGAAATATTGTTTTGTGTGTGATATTTCATGGCTCTATGAAGGCAGAGCCATGTCCCTCTTACTCACCAAGGAATAGCCATTATCACTGTAGCACAGTAAAGCATAATGGTTAGAGCTCTTGCATGCGCAGAGCTCCTGGGTTCCCATTCTATAACCAGCTATGACCTACGGCATGCATACTGACAACGGACTGCCATAACAAGCATTCTAGGATTTCTTTGACCTTGCTGCCTTCATTATAGAGATTTTTTTAAAAAAACTGCCTTGATTTTTACTCTCTCAATTTCTCTTGCTGCTGGTGGAGGCCTCATGATATGATTTGTCTAATGAACGGTAACTAGAAATCTGGAGAAGGGTTCTGGGAATGCTTTGGATTCCAACTGAGAGTAACAAAAGCAGGTGCCAGATGACGTTACCCCTTTTCTTTCCTTAACCTAAATGTGGACATGATTCTTGGATACCGGATTGTTGCTCATGAGACAAAAGGCAGTTCTCAGAGATGCTAGCTCCAGAAACACTAGGGATCGGTTACCGATTGTTACGGGAGAGGGAGTAATGACTATTTCCACTACTAATAACGGGGTTCTCTGTGACATTCAGGCAAATGTGGTTTTGAGCTGAGTTATTTTACATTGTTTTAAAATGGGTTCATAGCAATATCTTCCTCATGAGATTGTTACCAAGATTAAATAGAATTATAGACACTGTAGGAGTAAACTGTCAGGTTTATTACTTGTTTGGTGACGGGGTCTTTGTAAATCTTAATTGACTGGGTAGATGAATATAGTAGGTCACACTCAAAGGATACGGACTCAACCCAAGGCAGCAATAACAATGTTCTTTTCATCCCCCCCCCCCCCCCCCGCTTGAAAAAAAAATGAGAAAAGGATAAGGTGTTGGGAGGCAAGAGGCAAGGCTAAAGAGAGGTCTGGTGGCCGCTGTGTGGAGACAAAGTGACCGTGAGAAACCTCCCATGGTGGAGGGTCACTGTGTGGATGCTGAGGTCACACCTGTGGCCCCAGGTGTACCAGCATCAAGACACTGAATAGACAGTTGTTGGTTTGCTGATGAAATGAATGAACAGTTAGGGTATTAACTCCAAAGAAATTGCGATCTCTTCCTTAAGGCGGAAGAGCTGGAAGCGGCAGGAAGGCTTTTCTCTAGAGCCATCTGTACGCTTTTTATAATATTTGCCTGAAATTGTGTGGGTGAAGATGCACCGCTCTATAATTGCCTGTGCCCTTGCAAGGAGCAGATAAGAACATCCGGTGGGGGCAGAAGCAGAGGCAGAAGGAACAGATTTCCCACAGAGTAAAATGTTCTGTTTTCATGAAAAAGTCCCTTGCTATGGCAAGCAAGGCAACGAAGAGGGGGCCTTACAGCTGAGCGGCAGATGCCTCCTAATAGAGAGCTATTGCCAGAGTTTCCCACCAGGAGCCGGCTGCTCATAACACAAGGGACAAACGGAGCCAGCGCGGCTCTGGTCTGCTCTAGTCCGTGGGCTGGTCCTGGGATTGAAGTCCATACAGAAAGGTGTCTTGCCTTCACTGCTGGGGCCCCCGGGACGGCGGGGCTGTGGTCAGACTCACCCTACACAGTCAGCTCCTTCTCATCTGCCCCTAACCTCACCCTGCTCTGACGCCTGGTGTGTTTCTAATCTTTACTTTGAAACATGTACAGACTGCCATGGGAATCTGAGACCTATAAAAGGCTTAGTCATGGGAATAAGAGGCAGACGTCTCCACATGAGGATCAGCTCCGATGGCCATGTTTCTGAACATTATTTGCGTCAGAACTTAGCATGAACACTACTTTATTCTGAACCCCCCCGCCCCGCCCCAATATCTCATCTCTTTGGATTATGTTGGCTTTATCTTGTGTGTACTTTAAATGTGGTAATAAATCAAAAGTAAGACCTCATTCAAATACACAATAGTTTTGCATTCTGATGTGAGTATGCACACTTGCCCCTATGTTCTAAGAAATGAGGCTCATAAAATAAAACTCTTACATGAATGACACACACACACACACACACACACACACACACACACACACACACGCACACGCACACGCACACGCGCCCCAGAGATGAGTTAAAAGCATATGCTGATAACTGAATTTACTGATGACATTTTGAACAGTGAGCTCACTCAGTACAGCTTTGGCATGATACTTCTTTATGGGAACAAATAGCTGGAATAGAACATGATGCTGGAATTCTTCCAGTGACTGGAGAAGTAGAGAGAAACTGGTATCTCTTCCCTCCCCTCCACACACAAAGCTGCTGGTTGAGCATTATGAACATCTAAGAGTTTCATGTGACTTTTTAGGGCAGATCCCAGCTTAGAGACACTTTCATGCAGACTCCTTGGGGCCAAGGAGGTAGAAAAAACACAAATACTCAAAAGCTTGGAGCTTGGACCGAAGCCTACCCCATTTTAAGACTATGCCAACTGGAGATTAATTTATTGTAGCTGTAATGTACTGTACGGCACCAGCACTGTGAGAAATGAACATATTTATTCACCTAAAATACACACTGAGTGTCCAGTACTAGCAATGGGAATATGGTTCCAGCTGGGAGGGAGTCAAGGCTCATTAGGAAACTGTTATTGGTTAGATGATTTAGATTTGATTTCATGTGATACGTATGAGAAGTTTACTCCGTCTGTATCCACATTTCTGTGAACATATATGGTAGGTCCATCTGTATATGACTTGTATTGGGTGCAATGCTAAGGGGCAAACAAGTCCTATTCGATAGTCCAGAGACTCAAGGTCAGAAACAGACTACCTCTCTCTCGTTGCAAATCCTGCCTTGAGTGGACTCATGCCTCAAATTGCTTCTATAATCTCAGAAACAAGGGAAACCTAAGGATTTCGATTTACTACATGGGATGAGGAAGGTATTCACAAACACACAAAACTAATAAAACTAATACTGTGTCTTTAGTATGTATCAGACATTGTTCTAAACATCCATCTGATTTTTCTTACTCCTCCATCATTTAGTAGAAACACCATTATTAATTACCCCCCCCATCTATATAAAGAAACTGAGGCACTGAATTCAAGTCACTCACTTGCAACTATTTGTCTATCGGTCAAGTTATCTCCACAGCCCAGGTAAATTACTTTTTGTGTATATGATGTGTGTATATGTGTGCACATGCAGTCGTGTGTGTGATTGTGGGTGCACACGTGCCATGGCATGTATATGGAGGTCAGAGGACAACCTCGGGTGTTACTTCTCACTGTCCACTTTGTGTTCGACAGGGTCTCTGTGTCTTACAGCTGTGTAGTTCAGGTTATCTGGCCTGTGAGCTTCTGGGGATTCTCCACATCCTGTCTGATCACAGGAGCCCTGAGACTACAGATGTGTGCTGCTGAGTCCAGCTTTATCTGGTTTCCAGGGGTTCAAACTCAGGTCCTCAAGCTCCCATGGCAGGCACTACACCCACTGAGCCATCTACCTCTCCAGCCTTATAAATTCTTAATTACTGAGCTATGCTACTTCTCAATTACTCTGCTGAAAATCACACAAACCAACTGGTTTTGTTATTAATATAAAAATGCGGTATGACACGGTGTAAACATTGGGACTTCTCACTTGTTTCTGGTCCAGTGTTAACGCTCTCCGAATGAGCCCTGATTTTAAAATCCATCATCATCATGAGACTGTGCTGTGGGAGCTGGGACTGCCTGCCTACCCATTAGCTATTTTTGAAGTATGACCAGGAGCTGGTTATGAAAGAATCATGTTATTTAACCTGATGCTGCAGAACTTGAGAAACAATAGACTTGGTGAATTGGAAAAGATGTAGGCAGAAGTGATGTCTCTATGGAAACAGATGTGAAGATTTAAGTAAACAGTAGGCCCGTTAGCTTTTCACGAAGAAACAAAAGATTTCGCTTGCTTTGTTTGCTTCTTTAGAAGCCGTTTATCAGGGATGTTGATCACAGCCAGGGGCAAGCTAGAGGCACATTCCTCTCCCGCCACTGCCCTTAAATGTGCCAGCTCCTTTAGGGAACTATCTCTCAATGGCATCATGTACAGGCACTGGATCTTAGTCATCAAACCTTGTGTTTTCTTATTTTTTTTAAGACTTATTCGTGTGTGTGTGTGTGTGTGTGTGTGTGTGTGTGTGTGTGTGTGTGTGTGTTTGTGTGTAGAGCCCAGAAGTCATCAGATCCTTCGGGACTGGAATTACAGGTGGTTGTGAGCCAGCTGACATGGGTGTGAGGAACTCAGTTCAGACCTCTGAACAAGCAGCAATAATAGTTCTCATCTGCATCGCCATCTCTCAGGCTCCTCTACCTTGTGTTTTTTATGGCTTTACATCCCATCACAGTTTTCCATTATTCCATTGATGACTGGACTTGTGGCTCGAGGAGCAGGTCTGGGGGAGCATATGGTGACTCTTTCACCTGGGAGTGTGCTGTGGGCTGCTCTAGTTCTTGGCTGCCTTCTACACGACTCCATTCCTTTAACCGTAGAAGTATTACGAGAGCTGAGATGGGTCACGGGGCTGGTCTCTGCTTTCCTTAGCATCTGTAGCTCTGGTGGTTCAGCCTCCCAGCTGCCTCAACCACCCTATCAGCGGTTTCTGTGCTTGATGAGCTGCCCTGCCTGGCTGCCATGTGAGGTAACTGAGGAAGAGCGTGGAGGCAGCCGGAAGATGTTCTTCTTAGTAAGCGCTGTCGGGGGAGTCCTCATGCCGAGTACCCCGTTTCCCCAGCTTTGGGTCCTGTGTTTAGACAGGAGGCAATCTCTTTTCCCACCCTATTATGATGCTAAACTAATCAAACCCACAGGGATAATATAAACATTTATATAAAGATCATGGTGTTTCTCTGGTCCACTCCTCCCTTCCTCCCTCCCTCCCTCCCTCCCTCCCTCCCTCCTTCCCTCCCTCCCTCCCTCCCTCCCTTCCTCTTGTTCACCCCCCTCCTTTATTCTTTCTCCTCTCTTCCATAGGAACTAAAATTTCAGGGATATCAGGCCTAGTAAATCATTATTGGCTTATTTCCAATGAGAAAACTTAGCAGAGTAGAGGAATTTGGTCAATTATAAGATAGGAAACTGGCCGGGCAGCAGAGGCGAACGCCTTTAACTCCAGTACTCGGGAGGCAGAGCCAGACAGATCTCTGTGAGTCAAGGCCAGCCTGGGATACAGAGCGAGAGCCAGGACAGGCACCAAAACTACATGGAGAAATCCTGTCTCAAAAAACAAAAACAAAAACAAACAAACAAAAGATAGAAATTGTGTGATATCGAGGCCAGCCTGGGCTACCAAGTGAGTTCCAGGAAAGGCGCAAAGCTACACAGAGAAACCCTGTCTCAAAAAACCAAAAAAAAAAAAAAAAAAAAAAAAAAAAAAGGAAAGAAATTGTGTGATAAACTCAATTTAAATGAACAAAATTATTTTATACATTATATAAAATTATCTTAAATATATGAGTATAAGGTGTACATTGAAACATATGTGAGTTTGGTGTTTAGATTTGAGTCCTACCCCAAATGTTACCTCATCATATACATGAATATAGTGCAAAATCTGACGTCTGGCACAATTCTGGTCCCAACATTTTGAAAATACGATACTCACCCTGTACCTCTTTCCTATGTGGGCATCTGGATTTTAGGAGTAAAGAAAAAAAAGACGTAAGGAGTTTCCTCCTTTCATTCGGACCTAAGAGCTTTGAGCAGCATCTTCCTGTAGAGTCACTTCCAAATGCTCAAATCGCTGCAGGAGCAAGCAAGCAGAAACGATTGGACAGATGGAGGAAGCTTCAGCTCGGGGAAGAGGCCAGTGTCCACTCTTGGTTCTTTGTCCTCTAAACTTCCTTCCCCTGTGGTCTCTGTAGATGCAGCACCCCCCTGGAATCCTCTCCTTTATTGTTTTAAGAACATATTTATTTTGTATTTTATGTGTTTGGGTATATATCTGTGCACCAATTGCATGCCTGTGCCCGTGGAGGCCAGGAGAGGGCTCTGGCTCTCCTGGAACTAGGATGGCAGAGAGTTTGTGAGCCGCCATGTGGGTGCTGGGAACTGAACCTGGGCGCTCAGGAAGAGCAGCCAGTGCTCTTAGCCACGGAGCCATCTCTTCAGCTCCCCTCCCTTATTTCTCGAAGCCACTTTAAAGAGAGGTGAATCGTGTTTTACATAACAGAACTCTCTAGACCATCGTCTCCTGTGGTCAGGGGTTGAAGATTCCTTTCCCAGGCAACCTTCCCTGCTGAACTCTTTCCTGACGGGTGAATCTGGCCGTGTAGAAAGTTGTGGAAAACTAGGCTGAACTTGAAATAAGTAAAAAGAACTGAAGGGAGCCGGAGAAGCACTCCATCAAAATTTCCTCCCCCATGTTATTCCACCATTAGGTAATCAGCCCCCTGCTTTTTAGAGGATTATATCACTCTTCATTTTTTTTTTAATTTAAGAGTTGACTCATCATCTATTCAAAAGAAATACTGAGTGAATTAAAACCAGAAGTCTTTATGAGCTACCGCCTCAAAAGCAATAATGCTGTAGCATTTCAATTAGAGTCGGGCTCACTGGGAGAGCATGTGTAGGATAAGGATGTGTTGGAGGTAATAGCTAGAGAGATAATAAGGAGGGCGCCAGGAACTTAGTGGAGGAATTAAAGGGAGGTAGGAGGGTCCCCAAGACTCTGCCCCTTAAAAACTGAGTAGGGCTCTGGCTTTCCATCTGATGGTCTGTCATGCCTGTGAGATGCAGAGGGAGTTACTGCTCAGAGCATGGATTCTACAGCCAGGCTGCTGGAGGTAGAAAGGTGAGCTCTGCCTCTCCCTACCTCAGGAAGCTAGAACAAGCCATTTAACTCCTCCGTGCCCCAGTTCCTTAACCTTCCACACAGGGGTAATGTCAGCCCCTGGCAATGAGGGCTGTTGTCTGAATTAAATGAGGCAACAGGGGAAGGATTGCAGAGCAGTCTGTTGGGTAAAGAATGAGAGCCAGTGTACGCTGAGTAGCTGTGCTCCAGGATATCGTATATAAAATACAGATCATTTAAGCATCCTGCCCTTATGAAATGGGTCTTATCACCCCTTATTTTGCTGATAAGAAAATTGGGCATCTGAAAAAATATCCCATAATGCTTTTAAAAACACGTATTTTATTTATGTTTTATTTATTCTGTATACACTGTTCTGTCTGCATGTGTCCTTGCAGGCCAGAAGAGGGCACCAGATCTCACGACAGATGGTTCATGAGATGGAAAATGAACTCAAGATCTCTGGAAAAGCAGTCCATGCTCTTCACCGCTGAGCCATCTCTCCAGTTCCCCCATGATGCTTTTTACATGGTTGTCCTTGGAAGTAATTACATACCTTGTACAAACCTCTCTATGCAGGTGTGGGCAGCATCTGTGACTATGAGAAGATTCCTACTCTTCCGATTGGATTGAGACAAAGGTGGGGAGACTTAGCAGATATGATAAAAGTCTTCAGTCGGCTGATTCAATCAGTTTGGGCTGGGAATACCGCGACTGGATGGTTCATTTAAACAGATAAGGGTCTTTTGAGAGATTATTCTATGGGACTTAATGAGAAAAGCATAGTGAGCTGAATGGAAAGGAATGAATGAGGGTGTCAGCTCAGTCCCACAACCACATGGGAACTGAATCCTGCCACCTGCCCATGGAGCTTGGAACAAGAACATGAGTTTGGGGGGTTGGGGGGCCCAGCCACAAGCTCTACCTTGGCTAGAAAGGCTACACTGTAGGCCTTCGGCTGTGTCTTAACTCAAGGAAATTGACCCACGGGAACTGGGAAGCAAAGTCGTGTGGCTTTAAGCTGCTAGGTTTGTGGTAATTTGTTATACAGCAATTAAGAAACCCAAGACACCCACCAAGAGTCAGGTTCTGAATTGCTAAAGAATGGTTGCGTAAGTGAAGACTAATGTGTATTTGAGTTGGAGGAGCTGACATTTTCACACGGACAACGAGGTGTGACTGAAATAATCTTAATGTAGCTATTTCGGAGTCGATCACTTGGTTAATTGCAACAGTGCTAAGATTAGGGTGGGCAACAATGGATTCCAGGGTTTGAACATTTATTTCCTGAAAGTGCAGAAAAGTAAGAATTGTCACTGTGAGAAGTACTGGGAGAAAGCAGAAAATAATTTGGAAAGCATTATCAAACTGAAATATTTGCTGGGAGTGTAATGAAATATACTGATGCCTGTTGTCGTTTTACAGCAAAAGCTTTTCTCATTGTGAGCATGACCATTCTCTTCTGTGCGTGTGGGAAAATAAATACTGTGGTGGTATTCTAATTGTACTGAAATGTGATTTTGATTGTATGTTGATAAATAAAGTTGCTCGGGGGTCAGAGCTATTAGAGCCATAGACAGAGTGTGGTGGTGGTGGTGGCACACGCCTTTAATCCCATAGAACTCTGTGTGTTCAGGGATACAGCCAGCATTGGAGACATATGCCTTTAAGACCTGGGGGGCTGTACATTCAGACAGTGATGAGGCAGTCATGTGTTTGGGTTTACAACAATGAGAAGGCAGAATGACTATGAAATGACTTACACACAGGGAAATAGCTCTCTTTCGGGAAGCCAGGACCACCGCAGGAGGAAGGGTGAGCTTTTAGCTCTGAGCTCTGACCTCTCGGCTTTCTTTTTTACATTGGTTCTGTGTTTCTTATTTAA
The DNA here is from genome assembly GCF_049852395.1 of Peromyscus maniculatus bairdii. NCBI lineage: Eukaryota > Metazoa > Chordata > Mammalia > Rodentia > Cricetidae > Peromyscus > Peromyscus maniculatus. The sequence goes on along the minus strand of NC_134869.1, from coordinate 15,984,902 downwards.
TAAGACGGTTGGTTACATCTACAATATACTATCATGTTTCCCATTCCAGCCATTTTAAACTGAGTAGTTCTGTGGTGCTGAGAACATTCACACAGTTATGTAACCCCAGAACCATGTTCCTCAACCTGTGGGCCACAACCCCTTAGGGGGTCAAATGGCTCTTCTGCAGGGGTCACCTAAGACCATCAGAAAACACAGATATGAATACTACCATTCATAACAGTAGAAAAGTTATAGTTATGAAGCAGCAATGAAATAAATTTATGGTTGGGGTCACCATATCATGAAGAACTATATTAAAGGGTCGCGGCATCAGGAAAGTTGAGAACCACTGTTCTAGAACTTTCTCACCTTCTCTATGGAGACTGTTCCCCTTAAACATCAGCTTCCTACCCATCCCTTGACAACTATCACTTAAGTTTTTGTCTCTATAAACTTGACAACTAGCTACTTCATATAAGTTGAATTGTACAATATTTGTCTTTTTGCAACTAATCCTCTTTATTAACATAAAAGTTTTTAAATTTATTATTAATTATACCTGGTTAGAAGCCTGAAATACTGACAGACATTTAACTATTTATTTATTTAGTTTTTTTCCCAAGATAGGGTTTCTCTGTGTAGCTTTGGTGCCTGTCCTGGATCTCGCTCTATAGACCAGGCTGGCCTCAAACTCACAGAGATCTACCTGGCTCTGCTTCCCAAGTCCTGGGATTAAAAGCATGTGCTACCACTGCCTGGCTGACATTTAGCTAATTAAATTATATCGCAGTTGACAAACCACTGCTCAAAAATAAGCCATTTATTAAAATGAAACAAGATATTCAGAATTAAAATCCTGATAAAATGATACAATAAATCTTAATTACAGTTTTTGTAATATTTTTTCCATAGTCACTGATTAAAATGTATACATTAATGATTTTGAATTAATTTGTATTATTAAATATGCCTTTTTCATCTAAAGAAAAAAATGATCCTCATTATTTTCAGTATTTGGCACATGAAGTAAAACATATACTAGAATAACTAGATTTATTAGAACGTGATTTCTTTCATCAGAATTTTGAAGGCTTGGCAAACCAAGAAACAAAATATAAGAATGCAGGATGTCCAAAGAAAGGGAGACTAGAAGGCCACACATCACCATTAAATAGTAGACACCAGACCCACTCTTCTGGTGAGTTTCAACTTGATATAGCTCATAGTTACTTGAGATTCTTAACTGAAAGATTGCCTCAGTCAGATTGGCCTGTGAGCACATCCCCGAGGCATTTCCTTCATTAGTAATTGATGTAGGAGGGTCCAGTCCACTGTGGGCAGTAACCATTCCTAGGCAGGGGGTCCTGGGCTGAATAAGATTAGCTGGGCTGAGGTTAGACAGTGAGCCAGGATAGGCAGCACTATCCTATTGCTTCTGCTCCAGGTTCCTTCCTGCCTTGAGTTCCTGCTCTGACTTCAACGATGGATTGTGACCCAGAAGCAGAAGACAACATTAACCTTTCCCTCCCCTAAGTCTCTTTTGGTCATGCTATTTATCACAGCAACAAAGAGGCTATTAAAACAGAAGTTGGTACCAGAAGCGGAGTTGTTGCTGCGGTGGGCTTGATCATGCTGTTTTAGGGAGGATCGAGGAAGAGTTTGGAGTCTGGAGAAGTGATCAGAGCCTAATGTGCAGCTGTTGTGGGAGCCTGGAAGATAAGAAATGCTGAGAGAAACATAGGGTAGGCCTGGCTAGGAAGTTTCAGAGGTACACAAAGGCTCAATCAGGGATGCTCGTGTGATATTTTGGATTAAGAAAATGTGGAAGTGAAACCTGTGTTTCACTGGGACAATGACTGCTGGTTAGCAGGAGCCAAAGAATCAGTACCGATTAATAGGAGATCAGTGTTATTCATAGTGAAATATTCTGGCAAGTATTTCCTTCAGTGTCAGCACACAGAATCTGTGGTCCAAATGGGCCAAGACTGAATCTCAAGCTGGTAGCTAGAACGTGGCAATGTATTAGTTTCCCATGTGATACTGGTTTTGAAGGCATGGGAGATGTAATATTGAGGGGAATGATGGGAAGTAGATGAAGGTGTGTGGCAGGTTAAACCACCAGTGGAGAGACTATGATAGGTCGATGACGGAAGTGCAGCCTTAGTTTTGATGTAGGGTCCCAGGATACTGGAGATGCCGGAACTGTGGAACAACCGCCAAGGACCGCATTAGATGTGGAATGGAGGCATGGGTGTATTACAAAAGCTGTGTCCATCGCAGATGGCAGAATTGGAGAAGTGGAGCTGCCTAACCCTTGTGGAGCTAGCAGGTTCTGAGGGAATCCCAATGCCAGACACTGATAAGATCCAGATTTACACTGTTGGATTTGGGTTCTGCTTTGATTGGATTGTAAGTATGCCTTGATTCGTTCCTCTTGGAATAAGAAAATATAAAATTCGTTTTTGATTTTAGAGGAACCCACAGTTAAGAAACTTGGGATTTTAAAAGAGAACTTGGACTTTTAAATCACTGAGATTTTCTGAAGACTCATTTAAAAATTATTTGATATAATACATTAATGTGTGATATTGGGGGCAAACAGGAAAGGAACAGTTATAGCTTAAGGTGATGTATTTGTGTGTCAAATTGACAAGAGGTGGAGTCTTAATTATTGTCAGCTGTCACCTGGACATAGATGTCTCAACTTGGAGATTGCCTACATCAGATTGGCCTGTGAGCACATCTTGGGGCATTTTCTTGATTCCTAGTTGATATAGGTGGTCTGTAGCATCTCCAGGAAGGGGTTCCTGGGCTGTATAAAAAAGTTAGTTGAGTAGAGGTTAGAGTGAGCCAGTAAGCAGGTTCCTACATGGCTTCATCTCCAAGTTCCTGCCTTCAGATTACTGCCTTGAATTCCTGTCCTGACTTCCATTAGTGATGGACTACGACTCAAGAGAAAGAGAAAATAAAATCTCTTTCTTCCCTTAAGTTACTTTTGATCAGAGTGTTTACCGCAGCAGTAAGGGTGTAAAATAAGAAAACTCAGGAAACACAATTGTAACTCCAGTCTGGACTGTGAAGAGATGTGAATTCACACCTAACCATGTCTACAATTCACACCTAACCTTGTCTACCGTGCCGGAAGCAGCATATGCAACACTTAACTTCTACAACTATTCTGAAAGACACGATTTCTTTCCTTTTTTAAGATGTCAAGGCGAAAGTTAGAAATATTAAGAAACCTGTCTAGATCCTCCAACTAGTGAGTGAAAAGCCAGAACTCAAACTCACGTCCGTACCATTCTGGAGCCCGTGTGTTTCTCACTACACCAAACTGAAACATGTCTCATACTTACTCTGAAGGACTTTTTCCTTCACAATATTACACCAATAAAATTCTAACCAAATGTATTGGCACCAGAAATTAGACAAATATGTTTTGAGGATATAGTTCAAAATTATATTTTCAAAAAGAGGAAGATTGCAAACTGTTAGCTCTCAAACCCAGGACAAGTTTCACCCAATGCCTGTTGTTGGTCTCTTGGCTCCAGGGCTGCCTCTCTTGATCAGAGGCTCCTCTCTTCCTCTCCCTCTTTTTTCCTCTCATGGTCTGCTGGTTCCAAACCCAGGAGTAGCATAAGTGAGATCCATTCCAAGGGACTCTGAACTAAGCTGTTGATCTGACTCTTCAAAGGCATACAGAGATCATTTGTTTCTGTTGGCTTCTGCCATCCACCATATTTGATTCCAAATTCTAGAATCCACCTCTTCAGTTGCTTCTGCACCCCTCAAACATGCATCTCTCCTCACCTACTCAGCAAGTGCCTCTCTCTGGCTCCCATCACCTAGGCATCTCTCTATTTTTTTGACTCCCGTTCCATGCTACACTCTCCAGAGCACTCACCATGTAGGCATCCCTCTACTATACCTCCCTAGGCACCCAGCACATGGGCATCTCCTTGCTACACCCTTCTAGGTACCCACCATGTGGGCACCCCCCTCCTACACCTTCCTGGGCACCCACTACATGGGCATCTCCCTGATATACCCTCTGGGGCCCCACCACGTGGGCACATCTCTCTAAAGAAACTTAGTCTCTCCTGTTTCCCCAAAGCCTCACTTGCCCTGTCTCTCCTTGTGCGCCCCCGCTCCGGACCTGTATGTTTCCTCACCTCTCCCCAAAAATATAGTCTCCACAGCTTCTCTTTGCCCTCCTGGGTCTGCAACCCATTCCTCGCCTGCTGTCCTGCCTGCTGAGCTCCCCGGCTTCCTTAAACACTGCAGGGCCTCTGAGACCTCGTCCATGCTGTCACTCCGCCCCTTCCCGTAAGTCCCACTGGTTCTCTGTGTCCTCATGGTCTCTACAATATGGGAAGCGTCCCTCAGTGGAATTCCTCCCTGCCATCCTTGCATCCTTGTCCTCCCTGTCTCTCCGTTCCCTCCTGGAAGTCCTGCAGCTTCTCTATGACCTTGTGGCGTCTACAGTATTGGAACCCTCCCTCGGATGGAGTTTCCGCTTGTTCCTCTCTGTGTTCCCTGTCTCTCAGGCCCCTCTTGGAGCTGACTGGGACACTCCCTATGGCAGAGTTCATTTTGGGACCTTTTCTCCTCAGACTCAGTTCCTCCCTTGGGCTCAGACATTTCATCAAAGCCTCTCACTGTGTTACTGCAAATGTCTTAACCTTGGTATAGCTCAATGGCCATTGGCACATTTAATTTTCAATTTCTCCCAAATCATGACTTCTGCCATTGCACAAACAAATGATCCCCAAATCTCTTATATCTAAATTTTCTCTGCTCTACACTCCCCAAAGTCTCTTTTTTTGCTTTGATTTCTTGGTGCTTTGCTCTCAAGAAACCTTCTAAGACTATTATGTAAACACTCTTTTATCTCAGGATCTATAAATTCATTGGGTGTACTAAAGAATTTGTACAATCTGTAACAAAAAAGTTAGCTTAAAACTTGTTACAAAAAGTTGATAGTTAAACCTATACATAGGTCATTTTAATTTGCTACAATGTGTTATATATGTGATTCAACTTTTGTTTAGAATATACTGTATATATAACTTGGATTCAACTCTTGTTTTGGAAAACAGATGCTTTTAAATAGCAAACAAGCTGGGCAGTGGTGGCACATGCCTTTAATCCCAGTACTCGGGAGGCAGAGGCAGGCGGATCTCTGTGAGTTCGAGGCCAGCATGGTCTACAGAGCGAGATCCAGAAGAGACGCAAAGCTACACAGGGAAACCCTGTCTCAAAAAACCAAAAATAAACAAACAAACAAATAAATAAACAAACAAATAAATAGCAAACATGTAATTTGCGTCCATCTAGGCTAATGACCTCATCAAGATGGGAGCAACTGTGTGACTGCCAGCATCTTTACTAAGGTAAAACAGAGCACATGCCATGTGACTTCACCACCATCGTAAAACGACCACATGTTAGAAACCAACTAAGGCAACTCCTATACAACTTCTCAGTCCTACTGAACCCTCTGCTTCTCTTTTATGTAGGAGAAAATGCAGGCACGACCCGGCAGCTGGCCTACTTGGCACACACCCTGCTTCTAAATAAGAAGCGTGGCGGACCATGCTCCTGAAGTCAGAACACTGAATTCTGAAGTAGCATAAGAAACAAATAGCTGGTCTGTGGATGAGTCTGCACTCTCCACATCTCCCTTCATGTGCTTCTTCCACATACAGACCTGGTGGTATGAATGCTCACTATCCAATCTGAGATAATGTGCTAACCAGTCACAGTTGGTAGGCTTCCACTATCTAAGCTCACAAGCAACAAAGCAGATGCTGCTCTCCGAAACTGTCTCCGGAGGGGTCTATCTCAGTGCCCTTACTGACCCATGGGCATGGCTGGTAATGATGGCACTTTGAGACTAAAGAAACAGCAGCAGGTCTCCAAATATTTTGGATTAGTATGGATTTTTGTATGATAAATTCCTAAGATTATAAAGGTCTACTCAGATGAAAAAAAGCTGATTTAGAGATTTACATCTAACAACTTATGTCCTTGGTAACTATTCAATACCAGACTTGTAGAAAAATTTAAATAATAAACAATGTATATTTGATACATAATATTTAATAAATAAGTTTTATAAATTCCTAAGGTTATAACAGTAAACTCAGATTAACAGAAACTGACTTAGCGATGTATATCTAACCACTTATTTTTTGTTGTGTTCAATACCAAACTTGTAGAAAATTAGATAGTGGTCCTCAAACTCTTCAGAGATGTGCTGAATGTGGCATTTAAAGTGAATGAAATACCATGTTAGACAGAAATGAAAGCCCCTAGAGGCAACCCTAAGGTCTCCAAAGAAGACGACAGGACACAGACAACTCCACCTGGATTGTGGTAATGCTGACCACTGGGCAAAGAATTGCCGCATGCCTCACCAGGGTCCTGCCAAAACTGTGGACAATTTTGGGTTGGTTTCTCTACTCTGCTTGGCCAAGGTAGGTCAATTTTTCCATATCCTTTCTTCACAGGAAAATCTCTGAGACCTTCTGGATTTGGCAGCTGAAACCCAATGCTGTCTTGTATGGCCCTCAAAGGGTCTGGTTTAGTCTACCAACCATGTTCAGTCTGGATTCTCCCCTCTGCCAGCTTGCTCCCTTATGTCTACTATAAAAATCTACACACTTTAGGAGTAGTCATGTCTTTCTCTTTTTATTTCATTTTTCCATTCAAAAACCAGTCTAGGGACACTATAAAAGACAGTTTTCTGGGGATAGCAAGAAACATCTGAAGACAGTACTCATTTGGGGACACACTGAGAATCACCAGTAGTTTATCAGTAGTTTCAAAGAGTCATTTAAAATAAAGACAAATAAAAAACATTGTTTGAATGAAGTCAGATAATCTGGGCCATAAGAGGGGACCTCTATGTTCACTGCCAAGAACTGAAATAAGGATCTGGGCATGGTGGCACACACCTTTATTCCCAGAATTTGGGAAGCAGAGGCAGGTGGATCTCTGAGTTTAGGGCCAGCCTGGTCTACAAAGCAAGTTCCAGGACAACCAGAGCTACACAGAGAAACCCTGTCTAGAAAAATCAAAATAAACAAATAAAAAAGAGAGAGAGAGAGACAGAGAGACAGAGAGAAACAGAGAGAGACACCCAATAAGGGTGCCATTTTATAATCAGCCAAAATCCATTCGAGTAGAGTATCACAAGTTTCTTTAAAGACACAAAATCGCTATAGCTTGATTGCACATATGTATATAACAAAAATAAATAATATGTCAATCAAAAGTAATATATGAAAGTTCCTGCTTTGGCACATTCTGACTTGGTATTATCAACTGTCTACACTGCTCATAATCTAAAGAGTAAGAAATCATCCCCTGCTGTTGCTTCAATTTACAGCTTTCTAATGACTGGCACTGACTATCTTTTCATATGCTTATCAGGCATCTGAATTTTTTTTCTTCTGTGAATCGACAAGTTCATCTATTATGCAAATATCCAACCTTCAACATCAAATCTTGTTGGAATTTTCTAATAGATGTAAAGGTTCGGAGATTCTCTTTGAAGTTTCCACCCAGATAACATGGGAAAGACGGAGCTGCTTACAAAACTGAGTTCCTCTTCTTCCCATATGTGCAGGTAGATCATATTTCCAACTCTTCTTCCTGTGTCTGACTGTGACTGACTAAAGTCTAAAAGATGTAATGTGGACAAAGATGGTGCAATAGCTGCTCCATAACACCGACCTGTTTTCTTTCATCACTTTCCAGCCATTAAGAGCAGACTCTGAGGACCTTTTAGAGGTCATGGACAAGATAGGAGGATGCTGGGGTTCTTGGGTAATCACACAAAGGCTGCCCAACTAGGAGCTCCCATACTAGACTAGAATCTGATGGAGAAATGAAACTGTTGGCTTAAACTACTGAGAACTGGGAGTTTACCTTTCATTGTAGCTAAAGTTATTGTTAATTACAAGTTAACATATTATTTGTGGATTACTATTACATTTCTCTTAAATACTTAATGATGTTTCTTTTTATTTTGTTAGGGAGCCACCTGGGAACTGATTCAATGTTCAATAAAAAATTTGGTTAATGGCCATCTTGGTCTTCTATAGATTTCAAGGGATGCTAAAGTTTCTCTATGAGTAAGTTTCACATATAAATCCCTATATACATACATACATACACAGAGACATATATAGACATTTACTTAGGCTAATAAATTGCCTTTGCATTTCTAATTTAATATGAATATGTTTTGAGTTTTGTCAAAAGCTCATCTACTTCTATTGCTATAACTAACACATATTTTTGGCCTTTCATGTTTCAATGTAATAGATAATCTAATATATTTTTTCATAGTAAATCATTATAAATTTCTGGCAAACTCTTTCACACACACACACACACACACACACACACACACACACACACACACACACAGGATTTATTATGGTCTGGGAAATCCAGCAATAGCTGTCTCCTGATAGACAGGTCAAGAATCTGGTAGGTGGTCAGTTCCCGAGACAAGATGTCTCAGCAGTTCCAAGTTAGTGCTGAAGTTCTTGAAGATTCCTAGAGAGCTACTGGTCTTCAGTATACATAGGAATCCTGTAGAAGCAGACTCTAATATCAGCAAAAAGACACCTCAGCAACAACATAGATGAACTTGCCAGAAAGAGGGCAAAAAGTAAAAGCTTCCTTCTTCCATGTCCCTTTATGTAGGCTGCCACCAGAAGGTGTGACCCAGACTTAGGGTGGGTCTTCTCAGTTCAAATGTCCAATCAAGATAACCCCTTACAGGTGTCCTCAGCTGCTTGGGTTTTAGTTGATGTCAGGTATAGTCAAGTTGACAACCAGGATTAGCCTTCATGTTAGGAAAAGCCCATCTTCTCAGCCGGTGACTTCTAGACACCAAACACCAGCATTTGGTTGCACGGTGCATGCAGCAAACCAGGTACCTAAATCTGTTTTGGAATTTGGAATCAGCATCCCTGAGGCATCACTAGCCTGAGATCAATTTTCATGTAAAGTTTTCAGTTTAGAGATTCCTAGATGAATCACCCAAACTTACATGAAGCACTTACCCACCCAGTGGGTCACGGCTCTAAGAATCTATGTCCCTCACTCTCAACTTAGGCTGAGAAAGTAACGCATTTTCTCATGCCTATGAGCAGATTATTTTGTCTGTATCCATATGTTTATTTAATGTGGCATTCCTCCAGGGTTGATGGTTTATGAGTGCGCTCCCTTCTCTGTCCTCTGTAGAGTTAGTTATTGTCTCTTTGGATCAGAAGGTCATTAAATTCTTAAAAAAAAATATTTTATCTAGATTTTCCAGCTGACTCTAATAGGTATTTTTAGGCTAAGCAGTTACTCTGGATGTTGCCTGATTAGGAAGTGATTGCTTTCCCATCCAAGAACTTAAATAAGTAAAGGGTGCTTAGCAAACTCACATCTACAGGGAAAAAAAATTATACATACATCAACAGATCAATTAGAGGGAGGGGTTTGCATAACAAAAGGTTTCACCATAGGACTACTTAAAATAGCTGGGATCTCAGGGTGCACTTCCCGCATCTGGGAGAAAGTCTATTGTGTAAGTCTTTCTGGTCTGTGGTTAAGGAAGTGCTGGGATGGATCCTTTTGTAAAGCAGAAAATCTTTTTTCCATGTGAATGATCACTCTCTAATTTGCAAGTTTGTAAGTTTGGGCCTTTGTATATCCATGTTTTATCATTTGGCTTCAATAACAGACATCTGAAAAAGAGGGCCTTTATATAGAGTAAAGAATTAAGTCTCCTGCGTATGTTTTTGTATTTTGACATTAGATAATCAAAACAATCTGCATATCTAAAGGATGGAGTAATGAGATCTTTCAAATATTGAATATATGCATTTCCACATCATTTCCCATGGGTCTTGTTAATAGAATCCATCCAAAGCATTTCCCACTTAATGATTTATTTCTTAGGATACGTTTACTTAACCACACAATAAACAACATCCTTACCAGACCATAATTGTTCATTCTTTGTGTTCCACATTAGTGATAAAATTAATGTCAGAATTAAACTGTTCTTACAGGGTGCACACACAGATTCCTTCATGATTTCATAGAAGATCAGTACTGTAAGCACTGAATAGAACGGAAATACTTTTCTTCCCTCTAGAGCAAACAATGATGATTAAAAAGCTTATCTCATTATCTCTACAATCTGCTCCCTGAATTCCATTTTGATACTTCATTAAATATTTTAATAGAGTAGGCTATGTAATGCATGTGTTCTGAGAAAACAGGAAGCAGATATACACTGCTGCTGTGTGGTTGAGCAAAATCTGATTCTCAGTCTGGGCTGCACATGGGAGTCTCTAGAGAGCTCTCAGTCACACTGATGCCTGGCTCCTCCTCTGGAGATTTTGGATTTAATTGGTCTGGGTGAGTCTGACATTGGACGTTTAGTGTGTAGCCTGCGTTAAGAACGGAGTTAATTTGGTCAAATCTCAATAACTAAGACCCACTTAGTTGGAACTCTAAACGGTTTGACATTGGCGAGGAGGAAAGGCAGGCTGGGCTGCAGGATCAAGCTCTTCTTTGAAAGGGAACAGCAATCACTAGAACCGCTCCGGTCAGCCTGAACTGGCCGTCTCCTGTAACCAGGCAAGGCTTCCCGTAGAGGGACAGGGAGACGCCAACCCAGCCACAAACCCTTCATCCTTTAATTTGTCCTGCCTACAAGATGTGCTGGGGTAAAGATGGCCTTGCAACTGTGGGAACGACCAACTCATGACTGGGCCAGCTGGAGACCTTCACTCGTGAGGACCAGGACCCAGAGGCAGGATATCCCAGAGGCTTAGGATAGAACCAAACATGACTGGCAGGAAAAAAAACAGTCAATGAAATGATTCCTAATGGTATTCTGCTATCCTCTTAGATTGGTGCCTAGCCCAACTGTTATCAGGGAGGCTTCACCCAGCAACCGATGGAAACAGATGCAGAGACCCACAGCCAGATGTTAAGCAGAGCCGGGGGAAGCCTGAGGAAGGGTGGGGGAAGGATAGTAGGAGCCAGAGGGGTCAAGGGAACCACAAGAAAACCCACAAGAATCAACTAACCTGGGTTCACAAGGGCTCACAGAGACTGAACCGACAACCAGGGAGCCTGCATGGGACCAACCTAGGTTGTGTAACTTGGTCTTCTTGTGAGACTCCTAACACTGAGAGCAGGGGCTGTCTCTGACTCTGTTGCCAGCTTTTGGGACCTGTTCCTCCTACCTGATTGCCTCAGCCAGCCTTAATAGAAGTGGAGGTGACTAGTCTCACTGTAACTTGATATACCGTAAAAGAAAAGAACCTATCAGCCATTCATTCTAAAAATCTGCCGCTGGGCGCTATCGCTGTCTGAAGACAGACCCCACATGTCCTAAACCTCTGATTCACAATTCTGAATAAGGTAGGATCACAGAAAGAGGCATTGAAGTCGACTCGTGAATGTGTCATGGAGGAAATAGAGTTAATTGTGTCTTGCTCTGCTTGCTACTCCTGCATTCATCATGGAGAAGAGAGGTAATTTACTTATGGTTGGGTGGTTGAGTCATATATATTGATATAAAACAAGTACATTGGATGTGGGTGATTCATGGTCATAATATACCAAGGCAACTCTTCCTCCCCCAACTATTACTTGAAATGTATTCAGTGGTACTTAGTTCCTCCTTGCCTCTGAATCAAAACATGGGCTGTCTTACTCACTGCTCAAGTTAAAAAAAAAAAAAAATCCTGCAATCATTTTAGCTAGAAAATCAGTCTCAATTTGGTAGTGGAAAACTCCAATCTTGAGAAGTTGAGGCCTCTCCCTGTTCCAGGTTAGGCCCTTGAAAGGGAAGTCTGGTTATAGAAAGTGTGCTGGGTGTTGTTTTCTCCCCGGCTCCAGCACCAGCCTCCCTGTATCTTAGATTTAAGCCATACTGAAAGGTTAGCTTTTCTCCGTTGTGTAACACTACTCCTCATGTACGTACAGCCAGCTGTTTCTATTTTTCTCCCAGGCTCACCTCTGACATGACAATTTGACTTTTAAAAAATATTCATTCATTTATTTTAAGTGTAAGGGTGTTTTTTCCTTATTTATGTGTCTGTGCACCATATGCATGCAGGGCCTTTGGAGGCCAGAAGAGGGCGTCAGATTCCCCTGGGACTGGAGTTACAGACAATTGTGAGCTGCCATGTGAGATAATTGTGAGCTGCTCAGAACTGGACCTAGGTCCTCTCGAAAAGCAGTCGGTGCTCGTAACTACTGAGCCATCTCTCCAGCTCCTGCAATTTATCCGTTAAAACCACTTCAGGAGACTGGCGAGATGGCTTGGCCAGTAAGGTGCTGTCACACGAGCATCAGGGTATGACTTCAGATCCCCAGCAGCCACATAAAAAGCTTGGGTGGCAGTGTGCATCTGTGCCCCACTGCTGGGAAGGCAGAGAGTCAGCAGGATCTCTGGGCCTACCTGGTTCACCACCCCAGCTGAATCAGTGAGCGTCAGGTTCCTTGAGAGAGCCCGTCACCATAAATAAGGTATAGAAAGACTGAGGAAGATACCCAATGTCAACCTCTGGCTTCCATACATATGTATACGTAAGAACACGCACACACACATGTAACAGCAACATGAACACATATGCAGATATAGGAGCTCATGAGCACATCTATGCCCCATGGATTGTGCCTCCCTAGGCAGCTACAGCCAAGACTGTAATAAGGAAGATGTCAGAAGTCATTCAGTAATAAGTAAACACTTATCTGGGGGCCTTCCACGGTGCTGCTCAGAGTCAGAGTTCCTTAGGTGGCAAGTATCCAAACCGTTCATTTTCCAGACGAGGAAACTCGTGAGCTCAAATGGCTGGCTGGATAATTTCACGGCGGCCCAAGGGACTGCATGAAACTTTCAGCATATCATATTGCTTGATTTAATAGAATGGGGAATCCCACTAAATTAAAAAGGTTGTCAACTCCATGGATGAAAAACTCACATGAAGAACCATGACTCATCTCGCAGGACGCTAGAAGAGTCTGTGGCGCGGTACGAAGGGCAGAGCGTGTAGCCTGACAGGCTCACAGCTTCACTTCATGCAGCAGGTGTAAGCAGTTTATTTAACTTTCCTGAACTGCAGTTTCTCCTGATGCAAAGCAGAAGATTAACACTCACCCTAAGAGTGTTTCTTTGGATGAATATGAGTATATGAAGAGAAACCTCATGTGCACCTCCAAGGCGCTTTAAAAATAAATGTCAGGTGTTAAGGTCATCGCCCTGACTACTCTAGAAGACCTGTATTTCAAATGTCTATGGCCTTTCAGAAATATCTTGCAGAATAATCAAGCAATGTATTGTTAACAATCTGCTTAGTAGCAACGAAGAAGAAAAATCTAGAGATAATTTATTTCCCCCACTTCCACACACACATTCTGTTACAGACATCCTCCAATTGCTCCTTACTGAATTCAGTTCAGTATTGACTCAGTGGCTCCCATTTCATGGTCATAGGAGCTACTTTTTTATGTTAGTTATTTCAGTTTGCAACATCATTTGTTGTGATTATACCAAAGTGTGTTACATAAATCAAGTTTAAGTGACTGGTATATTTAAAGCAATTGGAAAAGTGTTTTGAACATAATGGACATAAGGTTACCATTATTGACATTATTAATATGTCCTCAGACTTTTCTGTCCATCCCACTCTTTGTGAAAGCAAAGCATATCTCCCCTAGACTCCACTTTCTCGACTCTGTGAAATGGCAAGGACCATGGGTCACTGACATCAGCGGAAGCTGTTTCTACTCACTGTGGTCATCACAGTGTTGCTTTAAGGAGTGAGATTTGCCAAGCGGTGTCTGCGATGATTACTTTGAGCTTCAAAGAGCGGCGTGTTTTAAAATACATGTCTATGTTACACACCTATTCCCACTTGGCTTTTGAGACACAAGTCCCTGAACATTTTTTTTTTTTTTTTTTTTTTTTAGGGAAGATGATGGGACCACCTGTTAGAATTCGTCTGTCACAAAGTGAGAAATGAAAAGGCTTCTCCTTCTGATGGTCACCCTTGAAGGTTGATTTCTCCCAGAAAAAAGAACCCTTGGATGAGAACAAGCACTGTTTCTTTACTGAAGGGCCACAGAACTGATAACGTTACACATCTTTTCTGTGTCCTCAGCCTGCTCTTTATCCAAGGCAGCCCAGAGATGACTCATTTCGTGGTCACAGCAGCTTCTTTTTACGTGTTACTTAGTTGCTTCAGTATGAATTTCACTTGTTTTTTCAAGAATGAGCTGAAAAAGTACAGCCATGGGATTTTTTTTATAATGTTTTTAACAAACACTAAATGATATTTTATCTTTAACAGGGAACGTGGGTGCCCTTGATTACAATCAAGTTTACTAAAATAACAATTTTCATGTAGAAAATGATATGTAAAGAAATCAGAGGGAATTCCAGTTATCATCTGTGCTCAGTAAATCAAGCCTGCTTGTAAATATGCATAATTCTTTTTTTTTTTTTTAAATAAACCACAGATCTTGCTGGCGTAACCAACTGCAGGTCATTATATTAAAAGTGACATGAAAACTAGGCTTTTGTGTACAGATTCCTGCTGCCTCTCCTCTGGTGTAGGATTATCAGAAAGGAAGAGAACCTCCATTTCCCCAGCAAGGTATAGATTGGATAAGACACAGATCCATTATTAGCCCGGTAAACATCCAATAAAGCCATCTTTCTTTCCCCTGCTCCTCCTGAGTTAAAGTGCTCGCCTTGGGAAGGGCACCGCCACCCACTTGGTCACTGTCATCCTCATGGTGGAGGAGGAGGGGCATGAGGAGGGGCATGGTGATGGGCAGGAGGAAGCTGCCGGGCTGCCGCTGCATAGTGGTCCACAGGTTACCTATGAAGGAGGCTGGATCACTCGCTCTGCAGCCCAGAGTTGCGCTGCTGGTTCACCCTGCTCACAGCGCAACCCACGTGGAGTGCTTGTCAGGAGACGACGCATCAGGGAAAGTCTCATGGTGCTTCGCAGGGAGATACTAAAACCTTGGTCAAGAGGCAGGCTCTTCGCAGAAATCTACCCTGCGAAGCACACTGGAGACTCACATTTCTCCAGTCACTGGCGAGAAACCCAGAAGCGTGAGGCGCCCTTGGTGTTTAACAGATATTCTGGGAGATGGCAGCGTTGAACATGATGTAGTCAAGTTATAAAAAGATCAACTGAAACATGCTTGGGGTCTCTGGAAAGAGACGTGGATTCCAACAGTCCCGGGCTTGAGTTCTGGCCTAGCCGTGTACCACATCCGCTGGGTGTGCTGAACATGCATTAGTCTCCAGCCCTTCTGCCGTGAAATCCGGAGGGATGATGATGCCCACATCCAACCGAGAGAAACGCCCTGTCAGTTACAGAGCTAATGAAGATGCTTCGGGGAAGCAAGGGGACCTTATCCTGGTCGCCTGACCTCCAGGGAGCAGTCAAGGAACTGTGATTTAGTCCCAATCCCCATACACGCTCCCCTCATCCCTGAAGAAACACTGGCTCTCACCGTTTCTGTCTTGCTCCGGTTTGGCAAGAGGATTGTTGTCCTGGGTATACCCCACAGCCCCATGTCCGGGTCCCCGCGGCTTCCAGTCAAGGGTGGCGCAGGCACCACAGCCTCTGCTTGCTTGTGGGCATGGCGGAGGCAGCCACAGTCCTTGGTACAGGGGCCATGGGTATCTCACTTGACTGGCTGTGGCGATCATCTTGGAGATGGCTGGAACACTTAGGCATATCTTATGTCTGAGCTCTATTTCTGGGGCCTTGGAGTCCCACTGTATCCCTCCCCGCTTTATCTACCCTGACTGTAGCTCCTGGCTCCTTTCCTTCTTTTCTGTGGGAGAGGAAGTACCATTTCCGTTTCAGTACCCACTCTTGCTATAGCTTCTTCCTGCTCTAAGAGCCTGCAGGGTGCTCCTCCCCACAGTGTGTGTGAACCTCCCCTAGGAACACAGTCCTCATCCTTTCCCTCCAGGGCTCATGTTATATATATATGGTGCCTGTCCTGGATCTCACTGTAGACCAGGCTGGCCTCAAACTCACAGAGATCCTCCTGGCTCTGCCTCCCGAGTGCTGGGTTTAAAGGCGTGTGCCACCGCAACCCGGCTTTATATATATATATATTTGAGACAGGGTTTCACTACACTGCCTTAGCTAGATCAGAACTCATCAGACCAGGCTAGCTTTGAAATCACAGACGTGTGCCTGCTTTGGCCTCCCCAGGGCTGGAATTAAAGGTGTGCACCACCACAACCAACCCACCAAGACTCACTTAAAAATTATAATAACTTCATTAATATTTTGAGAATCTCACACACGCAGCCTGTGTCTTCATATATTCATCTCTCACCTCTCCTAACTACTTCCAGATTCACCCCCACACCCAGCCTTCAGCCCCAGCTTCTCCTAACTTTTTGTCCTTTTGATTTTTATTTTTAAAGTTCACTGTTTCCAATTTGTGCTGCCCATATATTTACAGGCTTGGGGCTGTCCATTGGAGCATGGTTGACTTAACCAGGGGCCACACCTTAGCAAAACCGGATCCTCCCTCTCTCTCTACAAAGCCACAGCTCCCTAGCTGGGGATGGGGATTCATGGCTGGGGATGGGGATTTTCATGAGTTCCGCTGTGTTCCATGCTGGAATGTTGAGTAGCTAGATCTTGTGTAGGTCTTATGCAGACACCCACGGCTGGCACAGAAATCACTGTCCTGCCATGTCCAGAAGACACTGTTTCAGCCTGGTAATCTGCAGCCTCTGGCTTTTACAATCTTTCTTACCACAGGCTTACTTTAAGGTCCCTGTGAGAGTGTCCCTAGGCAAGCCTTGAACATGACTAGTGTCACATCATATTGTTCTTGCTCTTACTAGACTCTGAGCTCTGCAAAGAGAGAACCAAGTCTACTCCCCAGCACTTAGCATAGAGCCAAGCACACGGCAGGTAGGAGGCAAGGGGCACCTGAATGGAATGGACCCAGACCCCAACTCCCACCCACTGATTTACTTATGCAAAGGAAGGTCAGTCCATAAGTTAACCAAGATGAACACCCGACTTCTCTCTTTCTGATCCCCTTTCCCCTGTTCCCCCATCTGCAGACAAGAAGGGTCAAGGAGAGAATAAAATCCACCACAAATTGAATTCCCTGTTTGTTTTCAATTTTGTTTTGACCCTTAAAAATAACTTCACGGTTTGCTGTTTTCCTGGTGTTTTTAACCTGAAACACCCAGCAACATGCTTAGGAGATAAAAGGATTGGATCGTTAAAAGATTGATGGGGTTATATGGAAAGTTTGGAAACTACTCCATGCTTTCCAGAAATGTTTCAAGTCAAATGGATTGAAGAAATTAGTGTTTTCTTCTTAGCATTATATACCACACCTAGGAATTGAGAGTCTGAGGATCTTCTCACTCAATATGATTGACAACAGTGTAAGACCTTTCCAGAGGACCCATTGTCCTCTGGGCATGGTTTTAGAGTGCCGTGACAGATGCTACCAACTTCCCACTGCAAAATCCATTCTGGTGTCCCCTATCCTGCCTGCTCGTCCCTGCGGAGGTTGGGGAAGGCAGACACATCCCCCAGTCTCCTTGAAATTAGACAGTGGTTGAAGTCTGGTCAAGAGGTGTAAGCGCCTGGGGGATTCGCTGGAAAGGTCTGGATTTCCTGTGGCGGTTGCTCTCCCCCTGCATCTCCCTGGCTGCTGCAGCTGCTGCAGGTGCTCTGAGTCATGAGGTGTATGGCACCAAGACAAAGCGCCATCGTGCTATCGAAAGTGTAGCAAAGACAGAAAAGCCTCCGTTTAAAGGTAGCTTAGAGGCAGAGCATTTGCCTAGCACATTCAAGGCCCTAACCATTAAGAAATGTCTATTTTGCTAGTGTGTGCGTGTGTGTACATTTGTGTGCATGTGGCTGCACTTACCTCATACCGTGTGTGTGTGTGTGTGTGTGTGTGTGTGTGTGTGCATGTGTATCTACACATGCCACACTGTGTATGTGTGCACACATGAGTATGTGCATGTGTTCGTGCATGTGTGTGTGTGTTTGTGTGGGTGTCCATGCATGTGCTCACTCATGTGTCTACACATGCCACACTGTGTGTGTGTGTGTGTGGAAATCAGAAGACAATTTTTGCAAGAGTTGGCTCTCTATTTCCACCATGAGCTCTGCAGACCAACCTCGTGTTTCAGGTTTCAAGGAGAGCACTTTCATCAACTGAGCCACCTCGCTGCCATAAGCAGAACTTCGAAACCTCTGGCTGACCCATGCAGTTCAGGCCAACTGGCCAGGATCTAGTTATTTAAGTAACAACGCTGTCCGAATGAAACATTTCCAATCCTCAGCAATGGAAGCCACAGCCGTTCTCTTTCCGAATCACCTCTGGATGCTTCTGCATCCTTTACGCCTCCATTACTTCACCCTGTCCCTGGGTGGAGGGAGGCGGCCTTTCCAATCCTCCCTGGAGGTCACAGTTGACTCAGGGCTGCTTTCATGTAGCATACACTCGATCCAAATGGAGGTTTCGTGGACAAGTATGAAACCATCATTACATTAAAACTGGTGCCACAGGGACTGATTCTAGAACATCACTGTATGGGCTTCCTAAGGCTGCTGTACACATCAAAACCTGGGTGGCTTTAATGTAATCTCTTATATACAGGTGACCAGAAGTCAGGAGTCAAGGGTCAGCAGGGCTGGGCTCCTCAGAAGGCTCTAGCGGACAGTCCTTTCTTGCCTCTTCCAGCCCCAGGTTACCCTAGGTTACCCCAGGTGTCCATGGCAAGACCACTCCAGTCTGCTTTATGTACTCATGTCCAGCTTCTCATCAGTCTGTGTGTTCTCTCTTCTTCTCCTAATCGATTTTCAAATCCATCTAGATAGGTGGCTCTCAACCCTCCCAAAGCTGAGATCCTTTTAAAAGTTCCTCATGTTGTTTTGATACGCCCAACCATAAAATTATTTCGTTGCTACTTCATACCTATAATTTTGCTACTGTTATGAATCATATTTTTCTGATATGCTACCCCAAAGAGGCTGTGACCCACAGGTTGAGAACTGTTGAGCTAGATAATCCAGGTTAATCTCCTGCATCTGTAACCTAATTAGATGTACAAAGACTTATTTTGAACCACTAAGGTCATATCCACAGGTCCTAGATAGACATATCTTAGGAGGTCAATCTTACTATTACATTTTTTTCTTCATGTTCTAGAAAAATCATTCATTATTTTTATATTGTTGGTCTTGTGAGCTTTGAACATTTTAGCCTGTGGGAAGAAATGCTTATGACAACTTAAGTTATGTGTTGGATCAGAATTTCAGGATGTTTTAGGAAATACCAGTTGGGGTTAATATTTTAAATATTTAAATAAAATATTTAATATTTTAAAGTAACATTTTTATTGCATCCCATTCTTTATTTCTCATGTTAAGTATGATATAGATGACTTAAGATAGACAAGTGCATCCTGGGTGTGGAGGGTGTGGAGGACAGCATACATTTATTAGCAAACAGAGGCAAATGAGGAAGGAGATCTGGGGCTATAGACGCAAACATCCACCAGGGTACTATCAAGTATGTAAAGACATTAATTAGTCTGCATGACAAGGAAGCTACACCTGGATGGGGTGACACCTGATCCAAAATGATGTAGAAGAAGAAAGATGAAGATGCACGCATTGTGATCCTGTCAGTGGGACAGTGAGTTTAACGGCTCCAAGGAAAGGGCCTGTCTCAGATACTTTCCTGTTGCTGTGAAGAGACACCATGATCAAGGAAACTCATAAAGGAAAGCATTTAATTGGGGGCTTGCTTACAGTTCCAGAGGGTGAGCTATAACCATCATGGTGGGGAACAAGGGAGGCAGGCAGGCGTAGTGATGGAACAGTAGCTGAGCATACATCTGACCCACAGCAGGAAGCAGAGACAGAGCTAACTGGAAAGGGCTGGGCTTTTGAGAGCCCAAACCCATCCTCAGGGACACACCTCCTCCAACAAGGCCACACCTCTTACTCCTTTCCACCAATGGAGAACCAAATATTTAAGCATAGGCACCTATAGGGGGCGCTATTCTCATTCAAACCACTGCAGGCCATATTTGGAGTTTGTAGAGAGTCAGAGGATATCCAACCCAGAATCAGCAAGGACACCTCAGAAGGAAGCAGGAGAGGCATCACCTCAGGGCTGATGGTAAGCAGGTCGCCAGTGTCTGGGCTTCGGCAGGGTTTTCAGGTTTTTCTGTTCCAGTCTCAAAGGGACCACAGTTCCGCTGGCTAAGCTGCTCAGGGGTGCATCTCAACACTGGCAGCCTGTCATCCCAGACAGACGCTCCCTGATTCTTTCAGCTCCAATGACTCCCTGTGTCAGTTTCCTCTGAGTATTCCAATCACGCAGGCCTACACCTCCATCTCCACAGGGGGTGTGGAGAGTTTTGCTATATGCACAGTGATTTTAAAGCGGGAGATATAGAAGGGACCACAGCAGCAGAAGTCGGTGGGTGATTGCCAACACCCGACAACTACTAGGATTGCGAAAGTCAGATGCTTGAAGTGACTTCATTTGTGATGCCTTACAGAATCTGAGGTCTCTCTCGGTATAGGAACACATACCTTAATCTATGGAAATGAAGAATGGGAGCAGTTTCTCTCTCTGAAAGAAGGAAAACATTACCTCAAGATGTGAATTCTTCATCTGCCCATTCTCACGATGCCTTGCTAACACACACAGTATTTTACTGATTGTAAAGCACATGCCCTTTCCTTAAGAAATGATCGTGTGTCTTATTGGTACCTCAAGATTGCTATGGCATGCTTATGTATCTTGTACGCATATACTCTGTTCTAGCTATTATGGGTTGCATATAATTGGTACTGAAGCTTTGTTTAAGCCAGGTGTGGATCATGCTTTACATCCCTACTTGAGAGGCAGAAGTAGGAGGATAAGGAGTTCAAGGCCACCCTCAGCTACACAGGAAGTTCAAAGCCAGTCTAGGCTACAGGAGACCCTAACTCAAAAGCAAACCCAAGCCAAAGCAAACGAATCACAAAACAAACAAAACCCCACGAGGCTCAGCTGACGTTTGTGAAGTATCATCAAAGGGATTGCTGATACATGCGTGTTCTTTTTGAGCAGTGACCCTATGCTTTGAGGCGGAATGAAGATATCCATAGCAACACAAGGGACGTGTTATTGCTCTATCACTAAAGTTCATGAGGAAAAAAATGACATAGATTCCAAAGACCTCAACACAAGCAGAAAAGATTAACAGAGATCTTTAAGTGGGGGAAATAACAAAGGCTCCTGGGATGGGTTTGCACGCCGGGTGGATTTCCCATGGGCACCGGTCATAGCTTATATTTGGCACTGTTATCTTTCTTTTCAGGGCTAAGATAGATGCACTTCGGACTCCAGGAAGCCCAGTGGAACGGAGTTCAGTTTTTGTCCTCGATGATTAGTATATGCCAACCCTAGCTGCCGACCATTTCATTACATTCAAAGGGTCCCCGAGGTCCCTTTTCGTGTTGCCAGAGACAGGATGGCTTGGAACCCTACATTCATCCATGGTCTAGAGCCTATGTCAGACCAAGCTAAGCATTCCAAGGACACTGAGTGGTTAGTGAACTGAATGCAGTCAGACGCATCTAAATCGGTTCCTTACTGAAGGACAGAGGTAGAAGGTTTCGAAGTAAGTGGTCTTAAAATTTAAAAAAAAAATCTGTATACACATATGCTTTCTTGTGCACCTCCCCGCCCCTGCCCCTGCCCCCATGTGTGTGTGTGTGTGTGTGTGTGTGTGTGTGTGTGTGTGTGTGCGCATGTGAGTGCAAGGGCACACATGTAAGGTCAGCTTTGCTGGAGTCATTCCTCTCTTTCCATATGCTGGCAACTTGGGATTGAACTCAGGTCATCAGGCCCGGGGACAGGTGCTCTTAATCGTTGAGCCATCTTGCTGGTCCTAAATGGTCTTAGTACTAAGTAAAATAGCTTTTCTGGGGCAATAATTTTAAATTCGGCTTAAGGCAGTCCTTACATTCTAATGTTTTGATTTTGAAAATCAGGACTAGTGACCCTGAGGTTTTTTTTTTTTCTTTTTCTTTTTTTCCCCTGTACCTTGTTCTCAGATCCATGCGAGAGAACAGTTTGGGAAGCCAGCCAGCTGGAACAGGATGAAATAATTCACACTCCTGCTGTGGACAAGTTGTCAATCACCGCGTGAGAAACACAGCCTTGTTTTTCCTCAGGGTTAACGGGTCATTCTCTTCTATCTGCTCAGGATCTGGTCTTAATGATGGAGTCAAGGGGTTCTACAAATAGCGGGTCAATAGCTGAGGATGAGCTGCCCAGTGTGTGGCGGAGGAGCGAGGGCAGCCTCTGTGCTCCGAGCACCCCCAGGCTGCCTGCTCTAATACTTGGTTGTACAGACAAAGCATTTCTGCACCAAAGGATGGCCTCCTGCAAAGGGCAGGGTGTGGAAATTGGTTCTGGCTTCACAGCCTTGGGCCACAGTGACTGTCAGGAGCATCATCGTTTCCAACGCAGAGAGGAGCTGAATGGTTACATCTTCCTGCATAGAACTGACTCTGTACGTTTCTATTGGAAACCTTTGGTGGGTACCTCAGCTTAGCACATCCCAATGCAGCTCCCAATTCGAATTCCCCTACTTTGCTTCTCAATCTGAGGAAATAGCCAAGGGAACATCAGCTGGTACTCAACGCCTTTCATTTCTCTTGCAACCAGCTCCCTGGTCACCAAGTCCTCACTGTAAAGCCTGGATTGAACATTCCCACCTCTTCTTCTTACAAATGCCTTAGGACGGGCTCTCCTACCTTGCCCATACTCAGCACCTATTCCTTCCATAGTAACCACACCCAGCACTCCTAGATAAACCAAGCCAAGTATCTCTCCCACTCAAAACCCCTCCGATGCTCATGCCCCTACCCGGCACACAGAGCTCAGTCTCTGCATCCTTCCAGCCCTGGTCCTTAGCTACGTCTCTGACACTAGCTACAGGCCTACCCTCTAGCTCATGATGGTCCTCTTCCTCCCTTTCCCTTGACCAGCTGCCACAGGGCATTTGCTTGCACTGTTCCCTCAGCCTGGAATGCTGCCCAAGCCCGCATTTTATTCAGATACGCGCCCGATGATGTAATCTCCTTAACAAATAACGTATGGTTACTTTTTAAAAGATCTAATCTATTTGTGTCTCATCCAGCTTTATGTTTTCTGATCTGATGCTATATTATTTGCAATTGCTAACTGTCTGTCTTTCTCTCTAGAACATTGCTCCAATGTATTTTTTTTTTTTCCTATTACTGGGGATTGAACTTAGGGCATCCCATATGCTAGGCAGGCACTCTATCAAGGAGCTATATGCGGAGTCTCTCTTTTTACTTTAAACAGTTCTCTCTCTGTCTCTCTCTCTCTGTCTCTCTCTGTCTCTGTCTCTGTCTCTCTCTCTCTCTCTCTCTCTCTCTCTCTCTCTCTCCCTCTGTGCCTGCACGTGTGTGTGTGTGTGTGTGTGTGTGTGTGTGTGTGTGTGTGTGTGTGTATGTGTGTGTGTACACACTCAGGGTGCCCGAGATGGTACAAAGAGATCAGAAGACAACTTCCATCTCTCCTCCCATCATGTGACCCAGGTCACCCAGCTTGGCAGTGAGTGCCTTTGCCCACGTAGCCATCTCACGAGCGCCCATTTGTACTGTTTATGTCGGGACAATATCTCACTGTGTTTCCCAGACTGGCTTTGAACTTGTGATCCTTCTGTCTCCGTCTCCCAAGCAGCTGGGGTACAGGTGTGCCCCACCCAGCTCAGCTGTGTTGGTTCGGCTTCATTCCCATTGGCATTTCTAGGGCCTAGAATAGTGCCCGACAAAGCAGGTGTTAGATGAAACACCACCATTCCAGTCTACTACTGTGTATTTCACATCCCCAGACAGACACTTGCTGAGTCCTCAAAGGCCCTCACAAATATGCATGTGTCTCGCCTGCCTTTCAATGTTAAGAATTTTACCCAACATCCCAGGCACCCTGGTGAGAGGAGAACCCGGAGGTAGCATGGTTTCGTGAGTCATGTAAGTGGCTACTGCTTCTGCACCCTCGGCTGCCCAATGGGTAGTTTGTCTCTGACGACCTTGCCTCCCACGGCTCCTTCGGTGTTTTCCTTTTCCACACTTGCCCTGGCAGCAGGTCACTCAGGGACCATATAGGAAAAGGACCCTGGGGTGGGCATACAGCTTAGCCAGGTCCTTAAAGCACTTTGATGTCTGGCAGAAGCAGACGAACACAAATAAACAGACAGGCTGTTACAGTTCTCAAGTGTCTCGCCCTAGAGAACGTATGGAACCAGAACTTGGTTTTGGCACACCTAACTCCGAGTCTAGCCTGTTTTGCGTTCTGCTTCCCTGCGGCCCACCCCAGTCTGTGTCCCTCTGGTGTCTCTCTGTATTTCCAGATTTGTCCTGAATCCTTCCTGCCATGTTCTGCCTTCACAGCACCCAACCCCGCACTCCATGGTGAGGTGAAATGTTAGTTGACTGGTCCCCTGCAGTAGTGCCTGGTGAGAACAGAAGACCTAGTTCACCCAGGTGCATGCACGCTGTAGCTTGCTTTTCCAAGCTGGGGGCAGTCCAAAGGAGACATATATCTAAGGATGATCTGTTTGCATATTTATTGGGGGGAACTGTGGGAGAAAGGATACTACCTGGGATCTGCTTATGTGTTTTGCGTCTTTTCATTTACCTGACTCTTCAGACTTCCAAGGCCCTAGTCATTTGCAGGTCAAGATATGGTCTTTTCACTTTATTTAGTTCAATTTCTGGTAAGTATATATTTAAGTTTTGATGTCTTGCTCTGTCTCCCCTTACACACACACACACACACACACACACACACACACACACACACACACACACACAGAGAGAGAGAGAGAGAGAGAGAGAGAGAGAGAGAGAGAGGCATGCATGCATACATTCGTGTGGTCATTTCTATCAGTGCACCTCATAAATCCTACCTGAATTCACCTTGGGCAACGTGTGTCATCTAGTGGCCCCCTGAGGATGAAGCTATTATCTACGCATGGCAGTCACCCCAGTTAGTACTGCCCGATAGTGTCTCTGTAAGGCTCATGGGTGTTGACCCTGCTATTGTGTCTGTGTTCCAAGACCAGTCTGGTGCATCTCCTCTCACGGCACAAGATACTCATGGATATATGCCATCAGGGATGACCCTTGGCGTTTATCCTCACGAATTAACCAGCCCTCTCCATTTGTGAGAAGCACAACAGCCTGCCTCCCAGGGACAAGGGGACCTGAAATGTATTGCTGGTTGAGCAGCACTTGGAATGGAGTCCCAGACACAAGCATCCCTAGGTCAGTTAAAAAATACTTGTTGGTACTTTCAGTGTGCTAGGCACTATTCTGGGAGCCGGGGGTAAAGGAAAGAATGGAATACCTGCACATCCTGACCCTGATGGAGCTGCTAACGGTTGGCAGTAATGATTATCCAATTACCTTCAACTCTCAAAAATCAAACCAAACCAAGGCATAGACAGGATTCAAATTCTAGCAGCGTGACTCCTAAAGCTGGCTTCCCCAGGATGCTTTTGGAGATGGAGGTTATGCATAGCATGGTGATATTTTCTTTGTGCTGAAATGTGATTTTATTTGTATGTAAATAAATAAATAAAATAATAAATAAATAAAGTTGCCTGGGGGTCAGAGCTAATAGCAAGCCATAACAGAAGCCAGGCAGTAGTAGCACACACCCTTAATCCTGATCACATAACGGGCAGATCTCTGTGTGTTCAAGGATACAGCCAGCATGGAGACACACACCTTTAATCTCAATACCAACCATAGAGACCTGGAGGTCTGTATAGACAGACAGTGATGAGGAGGTCATGTGGTTGTGTTTATAACCAATGAGAAGGCAGAACAGAAAGTCAATAAAAAGGCAGACACACAGGAAGTAGGTCTCTTTCTGAGGGGAAGGATGGCAGCGACAGCGAGGGGTAAGAAGGTGGTCTTAGTCTTAGCTCTTGGCTGCTGCTCGATCTCTGGGCTTTTAACTCTGCATTTGGCTCTGTGTTTCTTATTTAATAACACCGTTCAGAATTACATCTACAGCACAGAACAAGAATATAGATTTTAGGAGGAAAGCCACATATTTACTCTTGGCAGCATTCTGCTCAAAGGTGAAGGCGATCATTGGAAGCTTACCCTAAGTGGTGGTATTCCAGAACACAACATTGCAGGATGGGGCCTGGGGACAACTTCTAGAGGACAAGCTCTTTAGTAAGGGAAGAGATGTTAAGACTCTTATTGTCCGTATTGCAATGTTCTCTGGAATGTGCCTAGGAGATTCAATTACCTACAGAACCCAGTGCCACTGAGAACACAGTGGCTGCATCTCCACTGTGAGCAGAGTCCCCAACTCACATTTGAGCAGAACAGAGAAGCGATTCTCCATGGATGAGGCATTTGAATTTAATATTCTAAGGTTAGTCCGTCCAATGGTCAATGGACTCAACAAACAAATTCTCAGCGTTGCACAGACCTGGCATCTCCACTCGATACTGGAGCATGTTTATCATCTAGGTCATTGTTCTTCAGTTATTGAACATCAGTTCACATTCTCGATCCCCAATTTCCCACTCATTTGTGATCCTGATACAGTTCTGCTCAGATCCTTTACTCGGTGTATCTCATGTTTTCGGAGATGATTTTGATTTCACAAATCCCAAGTCAGGGCTTACAAACAATGATATGACTACCCATAATTCCTAAACACCCCTCATTTTTGCTTATCAAAACTGTTGTGGTGGGTTGACTGGCCGAGATTCTCCATCCTTACCTGTACCTACCCATTTGCTATGTGAATTTGCAGCTTCTCTCCTATGAGGAGATAGGCCAAGTCCTTCCCTCCCAAGTTGATGAGCTGGGTTTGTGAAATAGTTTCCTTTGGCCAGTTAGCAGATAAGCTATGAGTGGAGGCTGAGTCTAGAGCATACCCAGGGCTGGAGAGATGGCTCAGTGATTAAGGGTTCATACTACTCTTGCAGAAGACTTGAGTTGGATGTACCCATGTCTGATGCCTTTGGCTTTCATCGGCACCTGTATTCATGTGCACACATCCCCACACAGATACACACATACATGTACAACTATACATACACACAATACAAAAGAAGAGTGCACCTTAAACACAACCCAGTGTATACCCATTTTTTGTTTCTCTTCCTTTGTAAGGACATGCCCGAGGCAGCATGGGGGAGGACAGAGCCCAGAAGTCCTAATCATGTCAGCGGAGATCATCCAAACCCCCTGACTTTTCTACCCCAGTAGACCACAGCCAGCTGCAAGTGTGCATGGGTCCGAGGAAATCAGGAGAAATTTCCAGCCCAGTGTGGTCCAACTGCTGACCCACAGGGTCATATATCTTTGCACAACTTGCCCATGCTAACCCATACACTTCTGTGAATCTTTGGAACTTGGAACAGTACCTTTGTTTAGCCTCCTTTAAACAAACAAACAAACAAACAAACCCTTGCATTCTCTTTAAACCTGTCAACAATTTTTTGGGAATGCAAATAAGATTATTTTATTCCAAATTTCAGTGGCTTGGAAATAGAGGCTTCGAGATTAAGTGACTTGCCCAAGGAGGAATTCTAGTTTTGTGAAGGAGCTGGGATCTAAACCTGTGATTTAGTCATGGTGGCTAACCATTTCCTCTCCAAATGCCCCCTCCCCACCTGCTCTGCCCCCACCTCTACCCAGGCAGATAGAGACCCTGTGCTCCCACCGGAGCATCAGACACCACTTTTATGCTTGTTCTCTTATGGCTTGTGCAGAAAGCTTTCCTCTCGTGAGTCAAGAAGCTCTCTTGAGGATAAGGGCTGTAACATATTCACATTTTTCTACCACTACTATGCAACAGATTTAAAACAACTCCCTCCCAAGTCTTATTCACATTCTAAGACATCTATAAACAGGTTGAGAGTGTGTTGGTGGGAAACCTATGGGAAACCTAAAGGGGCACTGTCACTTGGATTAATCTGATGAGATTAATCTGATTAGTGAAATGCATGGTACAGGGGTTTTTCCATTTTGTTCAAAACAATTCTAGTCACGTGGCATTTGACTTTGGTGTTCACATGTCTACAAAAATAAAACCCTAATGAATGACAAGGAGTCAGAAACGGGTTGGTCTGAAACCGGCACGGAATAATTCCGGTTCTGTGATTTCTGAATTTGGGTTTTCATTTAGTAACCTGCCCTGTACTTTAGGTATGCTACCACCAGGTGGTGGTAGAGCATCAGACATAAAGTCTGTACAGTAAGCCTGCATACTTTTCTGAGGTTCCCGAGAACAGCTCTTTGCCTGAGATCAAAAAGCATTTCAGTTTAACATAATAGTTTTTTTTTTTTTTAAAACCAAAATAGCTTAAATTAAACTCTTGGCAATCCTTATACATCTTTAAAACAGATATGAATTCCAAGCTACAGACAGAATCTCTGACCTCCTTACTTCTCATTCATGGCATCTGCTTATGTCCATAATGACTAATGCAAACCTTGTACCTCCACATCGACAGCAGTATTAAACCTTCCCTGCTCAGTCTCTGGCATGGGAACATGCACATTAGGTTTCAAAACTTAAGTTTTCCCTGTGGAAGACATTTCTGGTGTTCCTTGTCCTTTCAGTATAATATCAGATTGTCCCTTAGAATGAAAGGGTTTCTCCACAGATCAACACGCACCAGTGGTCATCCACATGCATGTGGATTTGCATGTCTGGAGGACACCTCCCTTTATTTTCTGCACTCTAGAGTAACTTGTTAGGCATTCCACTCTCAAGTCTCCTGGGAGAGAAGCAGTTTTTCACAATTTACTGGTGACACAGCTGAATTTCTCTAGTAACAAGTTCTGTCCTGAATGTCTTGAAAAGAAGACTTTTTCAGAAACAAAAATTTACCTGCCATATTAGAAATGTGAGAAAAACAGGAAAAAAACTTCACTGGCTTCATGACTATGGTTTATACTATGTGATTAAAAAGGACAGTGCCCATGGAAAGGGACCATGAGCTGCAGAGGTTCCCACCATCATGGCTCATTAAGCTTAAAATTTGGGACAAATTCTAGACAGGTTTATATTTATTAGGTTTGTGATGACTTGTGGCTGAATGCATCCCTAGCTTCCGAGTCACTGTCCTGTTCTGCTCCCTGCTTCCAGAGCAAAGGTCTGGGGGGCTCTAGGTCAACGCTGAGGGTCCAGGGTCAGCACGCACACAGTTGGAGGTAAAGGGCACAGCAATTTTGTACCTAAGCATCAACGTCAGATAAAAGGGTGGGAGATGTTCAGGGACTGGAGTTGGGGATGAGGAAGGACAGGCACTGAGTCCTAATTCCTGAAGACTGGCGTGTACACACTAGATGGGGCTCCCTGTGCCTCCCCAGGGTGGAAGAAGTAAACCCAATTAGCTGTGAAGGTATGCCCCAGGGGACCAGTTCCCAGCCTAACTGTGGGAAAGTGATCCGGGGTGGGTGTGGGTGTGGGTGGGAGGGGGAGTCAGGGAAGAAAAGGCAAAAGGAAACCAAAACCAGAGAGAAGAAAATCTGACGGATAATAGAGCACCGCCATTCCAGTCTCCCAGGAAGCCTAGGAACCAGCAGGCCAGGCATTATTGTCCTCTATTTATACTCGGTCCCAGGGAGGGGAAGTGACTTAAGGCCACATACCGAGTGGTGGATGCTGGCTTCAAAGCAAAGTGACCTGATTCCAAAATAAAGATGAAAGAAAAGAGGGCACATTTGAAACCTGACTTCACGGTGTGTCCGACCCTTTATAAACAGTAAGTAAAATTTCCGTTTCACAGACGCTCACCCTTGGAGGGGGTCAAACCTAAAACAGCGTTAGCCACCCTCAAAGGCTTCTGAGGAATACTGACTATAATTTACCCTCCTTTTGATCCGGCGCGACTGTAATTATGAAAACCGACTCTATTTATATACTCCTAATTTAGGCATGCCCTAGGTGCTAGAGACAATGGTGGTTTTTATTACTATTATTTATTTATTTATTTATTTTTGCCTCTGTGCCTGAGCTCATCTTGGCTGGAAATAGCTGTGTAACTGAGTTGCTGACTCAGCTCCTTCTCACACTCCACTTTTCCTCCCTAATGTACATCAGCTTCACGTCCCTGCTTACTGTTTCCGATCATACCATTCCCCTGGTTAAATCCTTTTAAATTTTAAATCACGGTCCCCCCACTGATTACAGAGGCTGCACATGAAAATCACTCGGGAGGCTTTCAAGCACCTGATGCCCGGGTGCTCCATCTGAGACGGTGATGCAGCTGTTGGGATGTGGGGCCCGTGCCCCAGAGGGTATGAAGGAAACATGGAATCCGATTTTTGCTCAAGGCAGAGGCACGGGGATCACACGGCCTTTCCTGCCTGTAACGACCAACAATCCAGGTGAATCTGCTGAAAGTGCTGGGTTCCATGCTGCTGGACACAAGACAAAAAGGACAGTGAGGAGTGAGGAGGAAAACACAGGCTAGAGGTGCCCTCATTTGTAGGAAGGAGAGCCTCAGAAAGAGCTGGGATGTCTGCTGAGATGAGAAGGGTCCAGGGAGGCTGGCATGGTTAGAGCTTGCTGGGTAGAGAAGGGGCCAGCATGGTTAGTTTGCGGGGTGGAAAGGAGGCCAGCATGGATAGTTTGCAGGGTGGATAAGGGGCCAGCATGGTTAGTTTGCTGGGTAGATAAGGGGCCGGCATGGTTGGAGCTTGCTGGGTAGAAAAGGGGCCAGCATGGTTAGAGCTTGCTGGGTAGAGAAGGGGCCAGCATGGTTAGTTTGCGGGGTAGAAAAGGGGCCAGCATGGTTAGTTTGCTGGGTAGATAAGGGGCCGGCATGGTTAGAGCTTCCTGGGTGGAAGGGAGACAGTACTGAGCAGTACATGCTTATGAAAAACCTACCCGAGGCCAGACAACGAAGCACCTGGAAAGACCGGTACATATAACTCTTAGAGCCCAAATCAGGCTGGTGATAGTTTCCATACTATTCAATGGAAAGCTCTGGGATTTCAAAGCCATGGTACAAGCGCTCGGCTCCTCTGCCCAATAGTGGGCAGTCCTACCGACGGGCCAAGCAGTATCCAGTGTCGCCCAATAAACCTTACACACAAGACCAAGGAACTTCTTTCTGTTCCAGAACATTGCTGAAACAAGTGAATGGGGAGACAGAATTATCCATCCCATGACAGGGTGAAATGCATCCTGTCTGTGCGCAAAGAAACATGACCTGCATTCCAAGAACAACAAGGAGAAAATCAACAAACCCCGACCAACGCCCAGCTGGGGAGGATGTGAGAATCATAAGGACATTATAGGAGTTATTATAATTGTATCCCACATGTTCAACAAGTTCAGAGGAAAGACTGATTATGTTAAACAGAGATAAAGAAATAGGGAAGGACTTTAGTCTGAACCCTAGAGTCTTAGCAATGAGAATATAATGGATAATAAGAGCAGTTAATTATAAGAAAAAAAAAGATAAGTGAACTCAAAGACACAGTGGTAGAAACTATCTAAATGAGTCAAAGGGTTAGGGGGGAAAAAAGCCTGAAAACTATTTCAAGAAACAATGACCAAAAAAATTTCGGAGGGTCATTAAAACCATAAGCCTCATATTTAAGAAGCTCAAAAAATTTAATACACAAGAAATGTGAACAAAACTACCTCAGTACATAAATCATAACCAAATAGAAATAATGCAGAAAGAGTCCAATGTGTCAGCATCTTTAATGTTGTTTCCTTAGGAAAGTATCTTTCAGAAAGGAAGGCAAAATAAAGTTTGTTCCAGAGGCCCATGAGCTGGCAGAACTTACCACTAGCAGCCTCCCATTATTTAACATGTTACGGGAATTCTTTTAGATAGAAGGAAATTGATGCCAGATAGAAACGAGGATCCACACAATGGGATGGAGAGCAGGGCTGACTCCCCGGGTATGGGAACCATATAGTTTTATTATACAAGTAGCAGTTTTCTGAAACATCCTCTGCTTGGTTTCATGTTCAGCAGTCCCCGTCTTTACATTTTTAATAATTTCAAACAAGGGGCTTTACACCTACAGCATTTAAAGTGATCAAGTCATATTCTCAAAGAATGGGCGCAAAATGAGCAAGTTTCCTTTAGAAAACTTTCTTTTTCTTACCACACCGTCATGGGGTTAGATTATTGTGGAATTTCCCCGGAAAGGTAGAAAGTAAATCATTGACGCTGAGGAAACCTGGCATACCATCCTGACAGCCCTACTTGAATGTAAGCACAGTTTCCGAAGTAGTTAGGCAAGAAGCAAATGACGAACTAATCAATTGACTGCTGCAAAAGTAATTCCAAATGCCATCCATTGGAGATGAGGAACAGCTTTCACAGGATGCATATGGGTGTTGCTGCTTTAGCTATGTTATAACTCCTACCCAGAGGTATTAAAACCAAACCCTGTATTGGAATTTTAGAAACAATCCGGTATTATGAGCAGAGATTTAAGAATGCATTGAAATCTGAATTTTTTCAATAAGAGCCTTGGCCATTATTAGTATTGCAGGGTACACGAAGCCTGGGCTAGAATGATTTCCGTGGTAAATAATGGTAAAGTCAATGGGAAGAAATTAATTGCAGGTTCTACAATGAGGTTCACGAGTTAATGAATTGAACAGTGTTCAGAGTTATTTGGGTGTACCCAAGTCCCTTTAGTAGACACACAGAGATAAAAGAAATTAACATTGTTCTTTACAATGTTAATATCTTTTTTATTGTCTAGAGAGCAAATATCAAGTTATTTACATGGCCCTTAGCTTATTATTTTTAATTTCATAATTAATCTATACACATTTCAGGGAGTAAATATATTCCCTTCTATCTAAAATTTCTCCCATGCAGAGCTGTTGAGGTTGTTGGTAACAGTTAGAAACATTCGTCAAACTGGCTAGTACCATATGCTGAGCCTGAGAAAGCTCTGAGAGGAAAATAAATAGTGGACCTTTGAACTGCTAACTAGTCATTAATTCCCTTAACAAGCCTTCGGAGGGACAGTAACTCAAAGCAATGGTTCATGAGGATAACATCTGCAGAGGGAACAATATGCCCACAATCTCGCCTAACATGTTCACATTTTAACACTAAAATGTCAATAGAAAGGTAGGAATGTGATGTTATTACCCATAGTGGCCAAGACCGGAGCACATCAGTCAACACCAGAGTCTAAATGTGAAGCCCAGGCTCCAGAGCTAAAAGGGTCAATTGTTGGCCCAGATTTCACGCTGGAATTTGAGACAGGCCCAGGCCTACAAAACAAGCTGTGCTTCCTGCCTTAACTGTTTCTCTGTGTTAATGGTGAGATTTCTATTCTTTTGTCCAAACCCCTTATTTGTTTATTCAAAGACATCAATATACACTACAAAAAAAAAAGGTCTTCAGGGGCTTTCCAAAGATTATAGCTTCAAATACACATTTGTATTATTCAAGTCAAAAAATCTGGACAGTTTCATACCTTCCTAGAAATGGGTTGCACAAGCTTGTACTTACGAGACTAATAACAGCACATTTACATTGGGTGTTTCATCACTATGACATAATGATGCTTGTGTTATTGTCATACCTATAGTCAGTCGGCTTGTTCTCTGTTCTCTTGCCTCTACCAGCTGACCTCTGCACCTCTGACAGTTGGAATTTGCCTTTCTGTCTTCATTTGACAAGGAGAAAAAGCCACCGGAACTGTGTGGCTCCCTTTAAATCAGCTCCTCACTTCAGTGATCCCAGATGGAAGCCATCAACTAGTTATAGTGATCTATGATGGGAACCACTCTCTATACTTATCTGGGATGGCCACCAGTCACTCCACAGTGATCCCAGATGGAAGCCATCAACTAGCTATAGTGATCTATGATGGGAACCAGTCTCTATAGTGATCCAGGATGGCCACCAGTCAGTCCAAAGTGATCCCAGATGGAAACCATCAACTAGCTATAGTAATCTATGATGGGAACCAGTCTCTATAGTAATCACGGATGAGAATCAATCACTCCACAGTGATCCCAGATGGAAACCATTAAGTAGCTATAGTGATCTATGATGGGAACCAGTCTCTATAATGATCACGGATGAGAATCAATCACTCTCCATGGATCCCTGATAGGAGTTCTCTAAAGGTCTTCACTTTAATTCAGGATTACGGTAGTTCCCTGTATCAGCCAGGAAATGACAATTTACGGGTACTCAATACTGTATTAGTTGAGCCATACACTACGTAAGGGACCACCCCATACCTCTCTTTATTAGTTCAGATAAACAAAGGTCTTACTTTGTCTTCTCTTTTTTGATAGAAGAGTTTTGAATTTGAGAGTACTCAAAAGCTTTGCAAGCCACAAGGCACACCTTTCCCTTCTCACATTAAAAAACCCTTAACAACCCCAAGCTCCTCAAGTGAAATGCCCAGCTCTAGGAGCTATTTTTGTTTTCTAATTCTACATCTAAAGACTCAGTTTGCTTCTTTCCCCCTTCACAGTATGCATGTCTGTTGCGATAAATGACTTGCAAAGTCTTCCCTTGTAGAGTGTGAACTTCCCATACAGATGCTACAAAAAAATTTAAATCCAGTGAGTTTACTTTACGGAAAACATACTGCATTGATGGTAGACACTCAGGCGGGGTAGAACACAGCGAGTATGCTTTCAAACTTTGAGGCAATACTTACAACTTGAACTTCTCCCTGGATCTCTAAGTCAGACAGTAATTTAGGAAGTGCAGCTAAAAAGAAAACTAAAGAGGTAACATAGGCACAAAGACATATATATATATATTCTTCTGTTTGAATTCAAAGGTGGTTATGATTAGTCTTTAGTCCCAGTAGCAATCCTTCCAGCATTAGTGACCTCCCTGTTACCCAACACGAGGGTTACAACAGAGTCTTCCCAGAAGCCATCCTGCTCACTGGGAAGTACCGCTGATGCCAATCAGGTAAACAACTCACATGCTACTTCACATCAACAACTTCAGTAGAGAACAACTGTATTCTGAGGGTATTGTATAGGACCAGTTTTCAAGTTATACTCTTAAGCAGGATACATTTCAACTTGGAAACTGATTTGGCCGATCTATGGAAAGTGGCCTTGTTCACAAGTGCCTAGAAAAGAGACGATCATTAAATCTCATAGAGAATTGAAGTCTTTGCCCATTGCAACCAAAACCTGAGGCAGCTTTGATCTGTTCCTTACTACGCAGACTAAGAACTAGAGCTTCAGGTAGTGGCTTTCTTCTGATAATGATAGCTTTTTGGGAGGGGATGAAAAGCAAAAAGTTAGGAGTTACTCATAGCAAGTGAGAGCCAACATTCTATTAACTTCGTGTGATTTTTAGACTCAAGAACAATTTGTGTAAAATGTTCTAGGAAAGGTGTTATTTTTAAAGATACATTAAAACAGCAAAAGATAATTAGCTAAGAGTAATAATGCTCATTAAAATAATTAATGGCATGTAATACGTAGAAACCGGACTCTGGGACAGAAAGGAACATAAAATGTAGAAGAAAGAGAGCTAAGAAGAATCAATAATAATTGTTGGCTTTATTTCACTTCGCAAATGCCTCCCCTCCCACAATCATTAGACTAACAAGCTAAACAACCCTCTAAAAGAGTGATTTATCACTGTATTTTTTAAAGAAACATTTACAATGCTCAGACATAGCATAAATGCACAGAATCATTTTATGTTGCCTTTTTATTTTATTCCTTCACTAATTAGTACTTAGAAAAAAAATGAGAGTAAGAAGGAAGTGAGGAAGAATCAGAATCACAAAGACAGTTGATCTCTATGGACTTGAGTATATGGCAACATATGTTGGCCAGCGTTTATAGAAAATTTATGCCAAGTGTATGAATAAAACAGAGACAACATATGATTGGACGCCAACTCCAGGAGATAACATTTTGATGATTACAGCAACCTGTTTAGCAAGAGCAGAAGCCGTCCCTTCAAGCATGGGGTTTGAATTCTAATTAAGGAATGAAGATAAGGAAACATGACAGAGTGCTAAAAAGAATGTGATTAAGAAACAAAAAAGAGATAATTCTGGCTTTTAATAGTGAACAGGGGCAAAGATCAGGCTGGGAGCTTATTTTGCCATCACATCCATATTCTAAACTGACAAGATTTCCTAAAATGGAAAACCCAGAACTTCTTGGAAGGTTTGGTTAGATAATGCAAAAAGCCCCAGGGTCCTCTCTTTGTATCTCAGTCCACCATCTCAAAACGTCAAAAGACAATGACCTCAGAGTTAATACACACACACACACACACACACACACACACACACACACACACACACACACACACACACACTGATTTGTAAATCCTTATTAGATGTCCAAACAGTCACAAAGAAAAAGAATTCTCTGAATTCTCCATCTGCAATCAAATTCCCTTCACATCAAAAGTCAAACAGTGAAGGTCTCAGAAAGAGAGTGACTTACATTGATAAGTTCACCCTCCCAGAGTTTCTTCAGCAGGTCCATCGACGTATAGCCATTAATGAGGAAGGCTTTGGTGTAGTCACCCAGCTCAATGGAATCCAGCCACTCAGCTACAGAGGTGGGATGGTAGCCATCGTGACCAATGGGTCTCATCTGTAATTAAGAACAATACGTTAGAGATGACTTAAACCAGTTCCCTTCTGTTCCAACAACAGGAAGCATCTTGCCACTTGCAAATTAATCTGTTATAAGGCATCAGATATTTCTGGATAGAGAAGTAAGGAAAAAGAAAAAAAATGCTTTATGAACCGTTTTAAATCATTAGTAATTTTCACGCTGAATTAGTTTTCAAAAATACACCCAGAAATTTCCAATTTAGCTGCTAAATGAACTCTGTGTTTGAGATGATGAAACATGTCAAACTTCTGTTAGAGACTTTCTTGGTATTTCTGCTGGCATGGGATTGCAAGGGATGTCAGCTGAGTCGCCAGGGTTCCATGGGGGAAGGCAAAAGGGACTGCCGTTTCAAAATAGAGATGGTAATTCTCATATGCACAACATCAAAGTGTGTGAAAATACTGGGTGACTCAAACATTCCAATGGCATTCACGCTTATGCAAGACATGTATTGTAGGTAGCGCATACACGCTGGAGAGACACACTGCTGTGGCAAGCCAGTTAAAAAGAGGCCTTGAGTGCTTCAAGACCATGTGTTCTGCCTCAGCTCTACAGTATGTTAGACATGAATAGGGAACTTGCTGGCAGACAGGCTTCTATTTTTTGTCAGCTATATACAGATTTTTTTTTTTAATACTTCAGGGGAACAAAGAAGTATGACAGCGACATAATGTTTCTGAGTTTAAATTGGAATGTGAAAATAATTTCAGCAGGAAGAACTTCTGGGTTAAAAGATTTATAGGGATTCTTCTAAGTCCTTTAGTCTTTATTTGAAATCTGAGCTGAATTCAGGGTTCTTGTACTGGACGCGACTCACTTCTGAAACTCCGGTGCCCCTGATGCTAGTTGCAGGGTTGGTACTGGAGTTCCTCAGGAGCGCTGCCCGCTCATCAGCATTCAGCAAAGTGCCTGCTGGGAGCAACTAGGTGGGCATGGTGCAGAATGGGATTTCCTCTTCCATCAGATTTAAGGAGATTAAATATTAATGGAAATCTATATGAGTCTGGTTTGTGGGCAGAGGCAAAGACTAGTGTAGGCACCCAGGATTCAGATTTTAATCCCAGCATCATGAGCTTTCTGTCACTATGCAGAGTCCTCGGTTGGGAACTCCCTTACATTTTCATTTTAAGTGACCTTCCCCTCTTCCCTCCTTCATGCTGTTCCACTCCTCAATCTAACTACAGGTCCATGTTTGAATACCCACTACTTCAAAGTTACGGTGCAACTCCTGATTGGCACCAGCCTCTCAGCCTCTCAGCTGGTTAGATGGGTGTATTTTGCTTTTCTATCGACTGACCCCCTTTTAGCTATTCACCAAATGCCTGTTCATGTGGCACTCACTCAGCATTTATCATATGGTGACAATAAATGGTGAGTAAGAGTCTGCAAAATGAAGTTTAGTGGCATGTACAAATAACTGAGTGTTGTGTATAAAACTGGAGACTGGACCCAAAGTGGAGGCTCAGAAAATGTATTGACACTTTCCTATTTGGTGGATTACGAACTACAGGGGTGAAGTGCATTCTCCCTGGCTTGTTCACAAGCAGGTGAGCCAACATAAACGCTCACCCCAGACACAGGAGACGTCTCTTATGGAACAAGTGGGAAAAGGGCAAAAAAGAAGGCAGAGGAACATTGGAGTTGAAATTAACAACCTGGCAGACATCCTCTTAGCAGTCCACCCAGGAAGCTGATCAAGCCGGCAGTGGCTGCTATGGACAGGCTTCAGAGTCCTTTGTTCTTTCCCAGAGAACTGTGTAATAATAGATTTTTCACAGGTTGCCCCAAGTACTCACACACAATTCCAATTCCTGGAAAAGGTCAATCATTGACTGCCTGCCACACTTAGGTTACTCAATGGTCACGGGCAGCTGAGGAGTCAGGAGTATCCTCCAGACAATTGCAAAGCAAACCCAATGGACCAAAGATCTTCTCTAATACCTTTTGTTTTGTACAATACCAAACAACTGAGTTCAGAAAAGGGGGGGGGGAATCAGTCTCTTGGAAGAAAACTGAACTTAGGGTGTGTGTGTATGTGTGTATGTGTGTATGTGTGTGTATAAGGGATAAAAATAAAACTGGGGGTTTGAAATGGGTTAGAACTGAATTTTTACGTTCCACACCATGAGAACATTATTGGACAGATCTAAATCAGGCTGAGAACTAGCAAAGAGAGTCAACTGAACTTCACTGAAGGCAGGGACTGGGAGTCACAGTACACTAAAATCTCACTGAATATAGACGGCTCAGTGATCTGGTTCCTTCTCTAAAGCAAGGCCCACCCCGAGGAGGCAAGAGTGACAGGAATTTTGATGAGGTGACAGATGGGTGAGCAGAATGGAAAGGTGCAGCTACTCTGGAAATGGGTCTATGTGCCTGGGTCGGGCAGCATCCATATGTTCGCTTATTCAATCAATACTCAGCACTTATTTCTGGTGGAGACTCTGGAAACAGCAAAGGACAAATCAGTTAGAATCCCTCCCCCACGCTAATTGTAGTTCCAAATTTTAAAAAATTTGTGAACCGATGACCAGCAAATTCTGGAGGTTCCGCATACCTGACAAGAGGAAACCTTTCGAGCCAAGTAAGGTTGCAAAATGAACTTGTCACGCAGTTAATGATATGCAGAGTGGTTACTGAGTTGCACAGTAGCTTCTTCCAAAGAAGTTGTGTCCCATCTGTTCCTTTAATCTTGCTTCTAGTGCTACTACCCGGCTCGGGTTCTCATTACCACTTATTCAAACCAATGCAAAATCCTTCCTCTTGGCCTCTCACCTTTGGTTCAGCTTATACTCAGTACTACCTTAGCCAGGCTCTTAAGTCTACCCTTGGACCAGAATCTATAGTGATTCCTTTTAGAGAAAAGTCTAAATGTCCTATCCCAGCATTCAAAGCCAGCTTTGAATTAACCTGGTCTCTCACTATCCTGCTAAATACACCAGTGATGTGACTGAACACATGCACACGTCAACAGTACAGAGTTGCTAACCACTCCCCACCACATGAATTGTACAAGGCACTGTTAATACTTTGCTTATATAATTTTCCATGCCTGCAATGCTCTTGTCTTATTTCTAGAGTTATTTTTCAAGGACTGAAATCTTCATGAATTATAAAACACATATTTAAAATAAATTTTTTAGACCATCTCATATCGTATCGCTATCATCGACGTAAGTGAAACAACCAATTTATATCCTTCAGCTCAGAACAAAGCTCCTACCCACACTTCTCAGCTAGGGAGGTGACATCACTCCTTTGCCCAAGTAGAAGCTTAGGAAACAGTCATCATAACTCAGGAAGATGACACTACCTACTGATTTGATTTCCAAGATGGCTTTCAACTCAGTCTCCTTCTTCCAAAGAGGACTTCAGAATTTGATAGTCTCAGAAATGCTACTGATTTGTCAGACTATCTTTGGCAAATTATGTAACTATTTGAGCCTCACATCTCTCTTTTCTAAAATACCAACCCCAAGTATTGTGATAGTTTGTGATATAGTGTGTAAATTGCCTAGCATGCTGATTTGGATTAATGGCTACCCAATGACTCTTGGTTCTCTTCTTGCCTTGCTGCTTTAAATGGCACCCACACACAGACTGATACTACATACGTCTTTCCCCTTGACTGGTTGTTATCTTTTCACTTCAAATTCAAACTCTCTTGCCCTCTTCCTTCCTTTCCTCCCCTGTACTCCTTCCCCCTTTTATTTGGTTGTAGACAGGGTTTACTTCTACTAACACCTTTTCTTCTCTACCTTTCAGTTCACAGCTCTGTTTTTAGACATTTATCTGACAAGGGAACCCAAGGACCCAGAAACAGTTTCAAGTTCTTCTCTCTCTTCCTGTATTGGAATTACACTTCTGTGCCCTACGCCAGGGAAACCACATTGAGTCTCACTGTGGCTGGAGGTACTTCCCGGTTCTGTTGATGGTGGTCCATTGGATGGTTGGTTAGCAGTCTCTCTGCTTCTCCTGTACCTCTCATGCTTTTCTGCTCTCCCTGTGCTATATGTGCACACATTGATTCTGACATTATCCCCGCAAGACTAATATCTGCTGTGTACTTGTATAATTGCTAGTACTAGGAGACAAACAAAGACTTATAAAGGTTAAATTTAACCCAAAGCTTGGAATTAAGTTTGGAGCCCACCCAGGAAAATCCAGTCAGTGCTAGGTCACTACAGCTGACCTGTAGACTGATGAGTTAGAAAAAGAGACATTCTTGTTATTATCATCAACTACTGTGGTTTTGACACGCAAGGGGAAAAGCTGACTAGAGTTACTAGTTATCTGAAAGCCTTTGGTATTTATAAATTGTACCTATAGACTCTAACGCAGCCTCTTTCATTCATGAGTCCATTGGCGATTATTGGCATGAGGTTGAGGAAGATGAAGGAAGCTGAGCTAGCCAGCATCATCATCCCTCCAACCTCACTGTGCTCCATCTTTATCCACCATGAATGAAGTCAGTCTTTATTGCATTTGCTTACTACATGAGTTTGATTATTGGGGCACGCCTCCATACCTCTGCTTCCATTATTATTTTCTTTAGCAGAAACCCTTCTTCTACCTGCTCCCATCCAAGACTTCTCTGATGCTACCTTACTCTCAAGTGAGCGTTAATAATATACTAACTTCACTGGATTCCCTGCCCTTGGTGAGGAAACAAGGTCTTAGGAACTTTTGTGGTCTCTAAGGCCTCCATCAGAACATCTCACATGCTGCAGGCATTTGCTAAATGTTTATTGAATTATTTAAATACACACGGAAAAAAAATGACAAGTTCATTTCAGTGGTTTGGTACTCATTTGTGGGAGAACTACATTTTGTACTCTATGCCATAAAAATTAGGGATTTCTTTTTATGACCTGACACTGGGAACATTGAAAACTCCCATGTATCAAGAGCCAACTTTGATATGATAAGTATGCTTACTATCAAATGCAATGGATTTCATCCCATCTTCTTGAGTCTACCAGCTGTGTGACCCTGGACAAGCCACCTTGCCCTCCCCGACTTCAGTGTTATCTACCAATGGCCATGAGACAATGGCCTCAAAGCTCTTCTTTACAGGAACCCCTAAGTGTTGCAATTCCATGATTTATGAATTAATTGTAATATAGTATCTGATTTACTCATCCAGTTATCAAAAAAGTAATTAAAAAAAAAACCCAAATAAGCCCAATTATAAAACTGCAAGAAGGAGAAACAAACAAACAAACAGAAACAGGAAGGGCATAGACGATAGGTCAGATAGTGTCCGTGTTTCTTTCCTGGCTTTTTGTCAATACCCTCAAGGTAGTAGCGTAACTGCTGTTCAAATTAGCAATGATTAAGCTCTTTCTCTAGCAGGAACTTCTGGTGAGACCGAGTTAGGAAGTGACAGCCCAGGGCCTGCCAGGCCAGCAGTACTGTGGAGCATGCGCAGGAGTCGGGCACAGTCTGTGATGTGAGAGGCGCAGTGGGCGGACAGCAGGCATTCCTAACGGTGCTTCGCAGCAAGGCAGCCGGGTTTGACTCGCTGAATTCCAAGTCT
Organism: Peromyscus maniculatus bairdii; assembly: GCF_049852395.1. NCBI lineage: Eukaryota > Metazoa > Chordata > Mammalia > Rodentia > Cricetidae > Peromyscus > Peromyscus maniculatus. The sequence continues at coordinate 15,942,622 of NC_134869.1, read as the reverse complement.
GGGGAAAACCTTAGCTGGGACCAAATATGGAAATAGCAGCCAAACTTTAGTCTCCACTAAATTCAGATATGCTAAAGCATTTACCACATGCCTTCCTGGCTGCTGCCTTCTGCCCGATGTCCTTCAAGAGTCTCATGGAATATGCCTAGCCTCAGACAGTACTGTACCCATCAGAGTGATAAGGTGAGCACAGGAACTGTAGGAAAGGACTCTGTGCACTCCTGACCTTCAAGGGAGTCAGCTCTGGAATGTCTCTGGCTCTGAGGCTGCCTGTGCCAGTTCAGCTAGGAACTCACATTTTAAATGTTTTGTGTAGGAATGAAAAGGAAGAAATGCTTTACTGGCTTTAAAAAGAAATGTTAAAACCAATGAAGCGGAAGGCTTATAGGACTAAAGGATCGCTATCGCCCTTTTCCTTTTCAGTCTCATTTTATTTGACATACTCAGACCGGTACCTATTAGTATATTTATATATATTTACAGTAACATGAGAGATACAAGAATATCCTTGAATGCTGCCACTCATTCTGTGAAATGATGCAAGTGGGGTTGAGCACAAGTCTTGCCCCATAGGGGTACTGAATCAATTGTAGTCGTGTTATCACAAATGGGAGCTGAAGTCAGCCGTAAGTGAGATGGTACAGGGTGGCCATAAGTCCGGTCTGTCACTCTTTTTATCTGCTTCAAATGAGCTCCGTCTGCATAGACAAGGCTCATACTTCACAAGATGACAGAGGTAAAAGATGGAAGGTAAGAAGAACTGAGAGCAAACTATGCAGAGTGGTGGGCAATCTGTCATCTCAGCAACTGGGAGATGGAGGCAGGAGGATCACAAGTTCAAGGCTAGCCTTGGCTACTTAGGATGTCTGAGGTCAGACTGATCGACATGGAATACTATCTCAAACACAATTCCAACCCCCTCAATCCTCCTCCAAACAAAACAAAAACCACAGAGAACCAACAAATAACAGAGAATATAAACAAAAAAAGACCGCATACATTGTAGTTGAGATTAAAGTAATATAAAAGCAGTTTGCAGCAAATTACTAAATTGGAACTATGATACTAGCATGCCAGTTAGACCAATAGAATAAGGAATCTTCAAAGCCAAGAATCAATTAGGTAGGCATTGATTTTTCTTTTTTTTCTGTTTTATTTTAACTTTTGTTTGTGTTTTTTCAAGACAAGGTTTCTCTGTGTAGCCCTGGTTGTCCTGGAACTTGCTCTGTAGACCAGGCTGGCCTCTAACTCACAGAAATCCATCTGCCTCTGCCTCCTGAGAGCTGAGATTAAAGGTGTGAGTCACCATCACTCAGCTTTTGTTTTAGCAATGCCAGGAAGTATCACACCAAGAGACAAGAGGTTATTCTGCCAAAAGCTTGTGACTAGGGTGGGCTCATGGTTGTTCAATCAGACACAAGACACATCAGCCTTTTGGGGGTTGCTATTATGAGATATGTTTGTATCTACAGGAGCCTAATAATTAAAGTTTGGCATGTAGCCATCTTCCAAGTCAGATCAGTTTCAACATGGAAAAGGTTCCTTGCTCTGGAGTTTCTCTACTTTTTAAAATCTTCCCCTGTTCCAGAACATCAATGCCCACAGGGTAGCTCTGACCACATGGGAAAAACAGTACCCCAGAGTCTTAACTGTGTAGGAATCACATGACAGCCAGCTGACTTGGGAGTCTCGTTGGGGTGGGCTGGAAGGAGTGTCTGAGACGCTGAATTTCTCACAAGCACTATGCTGATGCTAAGGCTGCCAGTCCATGAGTCACCTAGAGTAGACATGCTTTAGATGATGACAGAGGGACTGAGCAAAGGTCCTGGGTCCTTCTGGAATTGCAGAACGAGGAGCCAACCTGTAAACCAAGACTGTTCATTTCAGAACTGTAATGTGGATGAAACCAATGCTCTGTCTTATAAATTGCTGTGTTATGAAGCTCTTTGTTTTGGTAGCATAGCCTTTACTCGAATATAAGCGTAAGTAAAAACAGGGTAGTTTCACAGCGACATTCCCATGGAGTCACTCCCTTCATTTGAGAGTACATTACAGTGCCTTTTGTTTGGTGTACCCATGAATGTTCACATTTATTGCCTTTAAATAAGGTTTGCTTCCCTTAACTGAAGCGGTTAGCATCTTCCTACCAATCACACCATCGTCCCATGTGTGACAATTATGAAGATAAGAGAATGGGGCCATGTAGGAGAGAATACCCCAAGTTTCTAGTTTGGATGTTTAGCTTTGTGGTAGTTTTACTGGCCAAGAAAAAAAAAACCCACACAGTAGAATGAAATGGGCAATTTTGTGACATGAGAAATTAAACATGCTGTAGAATGACATCTGAAACTTGGGGAAGAATTCCAGGGAGTCACATGACCTTGGCATCATGAGCAGTACAGATGGGAGTCTTGGCCTCCACAGTTACTAGTTGCCTGACCTTGAGTAAACTACTCATCCTTGCCAAGCACCTGCCATCTGATTAGTAATGTGAGAGATGCAAAAGAATCCCTGAGAGCTGTCATATATGTTCATTGAAACAATGCAAGTTGAGCTTAATGCAATACGTGACGCACACAGGAGCTCCATAGATTTTTAGCATGGAAAGCTGGAGTCCTGTGTATGAGACTGCAGGGGGATGCTGAAGTGTGAGAAGGGGTGTGAGCTGGGAACGAACCACTTCCGGTGATGACACTCATCCTGAGAAGTCAAAGCAAAGATGGTCAAGACGAGAAGAGTTTCAAGGAAGGTCTGCTCAGTGGTGAAGGATGCTGCAGAGCCAGTGAGAAGGACGGAGGAGGAGAGGGCGCTGGGATCCGGTGTGTAAGTCGGGAGGGATCTCACTGAGAAAAGCACAGAAGCCTGGCTACACCTGAGTGGGTTATGATGTCCTAGGAGGCAGAGAGGGCAGAGATGGAGGATTTAGAAAACAACCAAAATGGCATGGAAAGGGAGAAGAATAAGGACTTGGGTTGAGGATGATCAGTATCCTACAGGAATGACCTGAGCATGCCCTGGAACTTGTGTGTGTGTGTGTGTGTGTGTGTGTGTGTGTGTGTGTGTGTGTGTGTGTGTGTGTGTCTATACTTTATGGGTGCCTAATTTTTTTTTACATTTATTTATTGTGCGTGTAGTGGTGTGTGTGTGTGTGTGTGTGTGTGTGTGTGTGTGTATGTGTGTGTATGTGTTATGCATGTGTGCCACAGTATGCCCATGAAGGTCAGAATACAATCTTCTAGAATCTTCCCCCCTTCCCCCATCATGTTAGTCTCAGGGATCAAACTCAGGCTGTTATCAAGCTTGGCAGCCTGACCCACTGAGCCGCCTTGTTGGTTTGCTTAGGAATTTTGATTGCCTTTCTTGAAAATTAAGGAGCCCAGAGCAGTTGGAGCTAAATCTGAGGCTGATAATCTTTGTGCAAAAGCAGTGTGTGTGTGTGTGTGTGTGTGTGTGTGTGTGTGTGTGTGTGTGTGTTTTGTATAAATAATATATAATGAACCTTGTGGATTACACTTGGGGTAGATTCTCCTGTGGGCAAGTTTTGTCATATGAATGTCATGTCACTGCCCAAACCACCACTTAATAGACTACCTGTGCCTAGAGTGCTGATGTGCCAAGCTCCACTGCCAACCTTGTCCGTGCTGCTGTGGTGGATTGGGGCCTCTCATTTCCTACCTGGGTGTGCTTTGAGTTCTCAGCCTGCCTGGCAGGGCTTTGGAATACACACAGCCAGTACTATAATCTCATAACCCCCTCTGTCCCAGATCCTTGTTCTAGCCTCTTGGTCTCTGTATTGCAGCTACCCAAGACCCAGAATGTCAGTGGCCCAGAAAATAAACCAGGACAAGTAGTGCAGGCAGACAGCATGTTGCCAAGTCCAAATGCAGGTCTGTGAGGTGGTGTGAGGCTCAAATTTCCCCAGTCTGAGTCCCGGGCTTACAGATCAATGTGCTGTTCTCATCTGTGGTTCTTAGAAGAATGATGGAACATGAAAGGGAAAAGTGGATCCACTGATCACAGGGCCCCAGAGAAAGGTCTGTTTGCCAATGTCCAAGAACTTGGGCAGGGAAGTTTTGCTGGACAGAGATGTCTAGAAGACGAACGGCACTATTAGCATCAGGTACATCACCTGGCAGCTATAGGGCACTCTGAAAAGCCTAGAGTGGATTCACACATGTCATCCCACCTGTTAAGGGTTTTATGGAGCCTATGAACCCGGGTTATGCTATTTCTCCTGTTGGAGCTGGGAGGACTAATATCCAGAGACTTTGGTTGGGAAGTGAGGCGTGCTAAGTTCTCTGTGCTGTACAGCTGCAGCAAGGGGAAGTTCCAAACATGAAAGGCACTGCTGCTCCAAGTCCCTTGGTTTAGGTTCCGACTATATTATAGGCACAATTTCCATAAAAGAATAGGGAGACACACAGGCCCCCACACGTAAGAGATTTGTGTCTGGATGCTGCTATGGAGTGCAGACAACTGTTTATCATAGGCCACCTAAGCCTCATTGAGTCTGGACTTCTAGAATGTTCAATTAAAGTTCCCAGCTCAGGGCGGGAAGCACTGAAGAGAGTTCATATCTTCATATTCTTTGGTATAATATCTCTATCTTTCTGTCTATCTATCTATCTATCTATCTATCTATCTATCTATCTATCTATCTATCATCTATCAATCATCTATTTGTTATTCTATTTATCTCTCTCTATCTATCTGCCTATCTATCTATCTATCTATCTATCTATCTATCTATCTATCTATCTATCTATCTATCTCTATCATCTGTCATTCTATCTATCTATCATCTGTCGTCTATCTGTCATTCTATCTATCATCTATCTGTCATCCTATCATCTATCTATCTTTCTATTTACCTATCATCTATCTCTCCATCCATCCACCCACCCATCCATCCACCTGTCCACCTGTCCATCCATCCATCCATCCATCCATCCATCCATCCATCCATCCATCCATCTATCTATCTGTCTAGAGGAAATGAAGGAAAGTAAAGTGCCTTGCATGGGATGCTGTCTCCTCATGTCTCACAAAATAAGAGAAATGAATTAAGATTTAGCCCTGAGAAAATTTGAGATACTCCCAATTTCGATGTCTTAAGTCATGGAGTAAATAATAATGAAACAATGGGCAGTAAAGAGCGCATAGTAAGAAATGTTTTCAAAGCACATGGGTGACCGACTTCTAGTCCTAGAGTATAAAGAGAGGCTTCAGCTAGATGAGTCTAGCCTTTTGTCTTCAAGGATAGAGGAGATACTTTTCAGTCACAGGTATTGGTCTGACCACAAATTAAAAGAACAGAGTTGCTGACACAGATAACTATAAATCATGGTTGGGAAAGAATGATGCCAACAACAGCATTTTTTACAAGAGAATCTATTGCTGGCAAGGGTGTGAGTGCCCTGTTAGCCAGGCTCTGGACTTCTCAGCTTCATCTGTGAACACAGAGAGTAACTCTCTCTGTGGCCCCATTTGGGAAGAACTAGCTACTTGCTTGGGAAACCATGTGGGCTTTGGTTGGAAAGACCCATAAACGGTTTACATGGGACATAAACAAACATGGTCCAGGGTTGGGTGATTTTGCTGAATGACTGTATTGTACCGTTCCCTGAAGCTTTGGGTTAAAAGTTTGTTTTTAAAAATTCAATAAAATGGAATGCTTTTTCTACCATCTTTTCATTTACAAACCCTACTGAGATCATGTTGACCCTAGAGCCCTGCGTTAAATATCTCTACTTGCTTTGATTTATTTCCTTGGTGCAAGGCTCTTTTATGAAGCAAGGGCATAGATTACAGAGAAACAGAGGACTCACTGCAGCTGGAATAAGGTGCTGAACAATACTTGTCATCATTCACACTTTGCCAGCTCTACCAGTGATGTGAATTATATTTAGAAAAAGACATGTGATCTCTTTCTCCTGCCAGTACATGTTTTCTGACATTCATGTAGCTATCTAGTTGTGAATATAGCTCATTGCTTTCCTCTTAAGACAGAAACTTTAAATGCTACTATCAATCAGAAAAATCTTTTGCATGTTTTTAGTCTAGGTGGGAAAAAAAATCCTCAAACCTCAGTTTTTGGAGATAATGAATACTTTGAATGTCAGTTCTATTTATTTGATATTTAAAAACCATGTCCTTTCTCAGAGCCTTCAGGCATGTACATAACTTTATTCACTGAAGTACTTCAAACAGTGAACTGTACCATAAAGCCAAAGTGAGTAGTATACAAATGAATAATTTACATTCTGCCCAAGAAGAGCAGCACAGAGGATATGATTTGTAATGTAGGGTAGTCAAAACTAAGCATGCTCACGTTCACTTAAGGACTTACAAACCTCAGACCTACCCTCCATCCTTCCTTCCATCCATCCATCCATCCATCCATCCATCCATCCATCCATTGACATTTTCACTCTTCAAAGACTAACTGTGCCTACTGTACCCAAGGAACTCCTTTGGAGGCCTCAGTGAACAGGATGTCCAATATCGCTAGTCCTTGTCTTTCCATTCTAAGTGTGGGAGACAGCTGATGTCTAGAGGCAAAACACACTGGATGCTATGTTTGAAGGTGGAAGTACAGCATGGGACTTGGAACTCTGGGGTGTGTGTGTGGAGGAGGAGGAGCAGCAGTAGAGGGGTTGTCAGGGGAGGCTTCATTCAGGAAATCTGAGGAGTTCTCACCCAGTGGGAGGAAGACTCAGGTAGAGAGCAGCTAACACAAAGGCCCCCAGGAAGGGATAAGCCCAATGAGCTTTCAGGAAACAACAAGACCAATGCGTGGGTTCAGTGTGTAGCTGCAGATGAATGGAATTCCAGTCAGGGAGGTAACCGGTAGTCTAGAGTCTAGGGTCTAGGAAGCCTTTCACTGGAAGCAGAAAGCCAGTGCATATATGTGAGCAGAGGTCTGATATGCTCTGGTCTATGTTCCAAAGGAATCATTCTAGCTCCTGTGTGGAGACTAGTGAGTAGAAAGGCCATTTCAGAGGCAGTGGAAGTCATCCAGGGGAAAGAGGATACCATCTTGAACAGAAACCAGAAAAAAGGTTGTAGCAAATGGTTAAGAGTCTGGAGAGACTTTTCAGGTAGGTCGGTATGATCTCCTGAAACACAGAATAAAATCTTTGTTTCCTCACATGGACCTGGAGCCCGTCACCGTTAGCTGATGAGAGATGTGGGCCGAAGCTCTCACCTTGAACAAAACTGTGTTTACCTATTGTGTGTAGGAATTTATGGATGACTGACAGGCTTGCTCTTGAAGGGGTCTGTGTGAAATGAGGTATCCGGGAACATCAAAAATCTCTGTTCAGAAACGGAAGCTAAAGCCGATGCATTCCATTCAAGGAACAAAAGCTACTTATCTGATGGGCTGGTACTTCTGAATGCGTTTCAGGTTCTGGCATTCTCACTGAGCCCTGGTCCTTATCCCACAGGCCAGGACTTAAGATAAAGAGGCCTACATCATCAATGTGCTTTTGGAAGGGACGAGGGAGGACACTGGGAACAAAAGGAGTCAGCACAATTGGCTTCAAGAACTTAATCAGCAAGCAGAGATGGTGCCCTACTGCAGATATGGGTGCCCTCAACTCTGGGCATTGGCAGTTGGCAATGATACCCATCTTGGCAGGCTTCAATGGCACTGGCAGAACATCCAGTTGGCATTGGTCAAGGTGCCCTTGGTAGGAAGACACTGGGCACCACCCCAGGAGAATGGGTATTAGTACCTTCAACACATTGGGTACCTGTAGCTCTGAAGGAGCTTTTGGATATAATTATTAGCAGTTTTGGCACTACTGTTTGGCTTGATTTTAAACTTTGGTGACAAGAGATAGCACCACAATAAACTCTAACAAGAGAGGCAGAATAGGGCAGGTGTCCACAGCCAGCCAATGGTCTAGGGCACTGTAAGGCAGTTGAGACAGAGCCATGCTGGGAGGTTCTGAAGATCCAGAACGTATGGAAAAATGTTGCTCCATGCTCAGTGCTTTAAGCCCATTGTGAAGCCCTGGTTGGGGTTCCCAAGAATCTCCTTTATGCCAGGGATGGTGGCAGATGTCTGTCATCCCACCACTTGGGGGATGAAAGCAGGAGGACCTTGTATTCCAAGATAGCCTGGGATATGTAGCATGAATCTGTCCTCCAAAACAAAACAAACAAAAAACCCCAAAGGGCTAGAGATGCAGCTCCAAGCTAAACTGCTCGACTAGTGTGTCCGAGGTCCTAGTCTCATGTCTCAGCCCTGCAAAAGCAAACAGAGCAAGCAACCTCCTCAGAAAAACAAAACTAAATCAACATGCATGTATCCACACATGCCCGCATGTGTTGGGGAAAGTTTGGGCCTCAGTTTTTGTTTCGTTATCTCAGAATATTTAATTTCTTCAGACAATGGAGAAAGTGAGAATCTTCAGCTCCACTAATAGAGTCACTGCCAGAGAGTTGGCTACCAAAACCATTTTTAAAATCTGTAACTTATTAATTCAGTGAGAATGCTAAAGCGGAGGATAGATATGTAACAAATCCCTAGGCACTGTCTAAAAGTGAAAGGCTGAAAGGTCCCTAACTTCAGGAATAAATAATTTTCTTTGGTAGACATTAAAAATCATTAAAAAATAAAAATTAAGAGCCAGAGTTTCTATATATTTCTAGAGAAAGAAAGATTTGATTGAGTTGGGAAAATCTGAGTGTTCCTTGTATAGTTTCTCTTGGGGCTAATATGTGGAGTGGGACACACACACACACACACACACACACACACACCAAGATAAGAACACAAGAAGAGAATACTCAGCCAGCCTTCCCTTTCTTCTTCCTGCCCACTCCCAACAGGCAGCATCTTCTCCCAGAGTGGCTCATTCAGTGTCCTAAAAACCCTATTCATTCTTTGAGATTGACTTGAAGCATCATCCATCTATCCATCCAGAAATCCTTCCCTGATCCCATGCATTTAGTTTTCTCCTCTCACAGCATTTTTTCACATAATATTTTAGCTCTGGATATACCCATCTCTGTCTAAATGTAGGGTACAACTCCTTGAAGCACAGACCGAGCTTTATCTGTTTTTCCATTTCTATCTCAGAACCTCATACAGGGCCAACGGGAATCATGGTATGATTGAATGGGTGGACGGATCAGCGGCTGTCTGATGGGTGTAGCAGGCTCTGTATTTGTAGATGCACTGGCTCTTGTCCCTGGATCTGAGCCCTGGATGCTAATGTTCTGGTTATATGGTGAATTGTTACTTTGTGACTACATCATGTAAGGCTAAGAAAAAGTGTTCTGTCCAAGTGGATGCCAGGAAATGCTGACAGATGATGGTGTAATTGAGTCCCAGAGGCGACAGGCAAGGCGATCAATCTTTTCTACATTTCCTGTAATCATCTCTTATACACTTGGGGAGAAAATTTCACATTCCAAAGTTTCTGTAATACATTTATTTCCTAGTATTTAGAAAATCAGAAAATACAAGCCTTTGCCACCGAGCAGTGGTTTCTAAGAGAAGAGAGAGATTCAAGGGTTAGAATTGAGCATGCATTTAAGGTAAGGCTTTTAACCTGTCAGAACTTTTACAATTCATAAATTGTAACCCTAAAAATTATTTAAAGTGTATCTGTTGGGCATTTATTCCATCAGGGATTCTGAGAACAAGAAGTAAGGCTAAAATGTATTTTCTCTGAAAGACATGAAAGGATGCTAGAGTTTCTTGATAGTCTGTTCATCTAAGAGCAGCAGGGATCTGTGAGCTTTAAAAAAAGAAACAAAAAGTGGCATTCCTGATCATTGAAAGTGAGGTCAGTAGAAAATGAAGATAATGAAAGATGGAGATAATAAAAATGGCTAGTGACTCTTTCCTAATGGCAAATGACCTGGGAAATGACCCCAGAGCACAGGGACATGATGGCCAGGTCCACAGAACACAGAGACATGCCATCAGGGTCCACAGAGCACAGAGACATGTCATTAGGGTCCACAGAACACAAAGAAAGGACATTGGGGTCCACAGAGCACAGAGACATGGCATTGGGGTCCACAGAGACATGATGGTCAGGTCCACAGAGCACAGGGACATGACATTAGGGTCCACAGAATACAGAGAAAGGACAGTGGGGTTCACAGAACACAGAGACATGGCACTGGGGTCCACAGAGCATAGAGACATGATGGTCAGATCCACAGAGCACAGAGACATGGCATCAGGGTCCACAGAACACAGGGACATGACATCGGGGTCTACAGAACACAGAGACATAACATCAGGGTCCATAGGACACAAAGGCATGACATCAGGGTCCATAGAACACAGGGACATGACATCTGGGTCCACAGAACACAGAGGCATGACATCAGGGTCCATAGAACACAGAGGCATGACATCAGGGTCCACAGAGCACAGGGACATGACATCGGGGTCTACAGAACACAGAGGCATGACATCACAGTCCACAGAACACAGAGACATGGCATCAGGGTCCACAGAACACAGAGACATGACATCAGGGTCCACAGAACACAGAGACATGACATCGGGGTCCACAGAACATAGAGACATGACATCGGGGTCTACAGAACACAGGGACATGACATCGGGGTCTACAGAACACAGAGGCATGGCATCAGGGTCCACAGAACACAGGGACATGACATCATGGTCTACAGAACACAAGACATGACATCAGGGTCCACAGAACACAGAGACATGACATCAGGGTCCACAGAACACAGAGACATGACATCGGGGTCTACAGAACACAGAGACATGCCATCAGGGTCCACAGAACACAGAGACATGACATCGGGGTCTACAGAACACAGAGGCATGACATCACGGTCCACAGAACACAGAGACATGGCATCAGGGTCTACAGAACACAGAGATAGAACATCAGGGTCCACAGAACACAGAGACATGACATCGGGGTCCACAGAACATAGAGACATGACATTGGGGTCCACAGAACACAGAGCTAGAACATTAGGGTCCACAGAACACAGAGATAGAACATTGGGGTCCACAGAACACAGAGATAGAACATTGGGGTCCACAGAACACAGAGATAGAACATTAGGGTCCATAGAACACAGAGCTAGAACATCGGGGTCCACAGAACACAGAGCTAGAACATTGGGGTCCACAGAACACAGAGATAGAACATTGGGGTCCACAGAACACAGAGCTAGAAATTGGGGTCCACAGAACACAGAGCTAGAACATTTGGTTCCACAGAACACAGAGATATAACATTTGGTTCCACAGGGCACAGAAATGTGCTTGGTTCTACAGAGCATAGAGGCCTGCTACTGTGATAACAGAGGCTATGAGGGAAAGCAGGCAAGAGTATAAGACTCTGGACCAGGCAGAATGGCTTGAATTCTGACTCTGCCACTTACCAGCTGTAAGTCATATTAGGCAAATGACTGAACTTTTTTTGGCCTTAAGTTCTTTACCTGTGACCCAGGAACTTATGTAAGATCTAAATGAGTTAATTGAGAATTAATCCGATGGTGCTTAGGAATATGACTGGCATATAGAGAATATCTCTTTAAATATTTGTTATTAATGCAAGAGTTTACTCTGCAGTGTCTTGTGGGCATGCTTAGGAACATCTTAGGACATGTAGATTTCCAAGTAGACTATTTATCATGGGTGTGCAGGAGATCGACCATCAGGAAAGAATCCGAAGGCAAAAGATGGATGGGCAGACGGACTTCCAGTCTTGAAATCTAAACGTCCCATTGATCACCACTATCACTAAGCACAAATAAATAACATGCCATGAGCCAATGTCTAGCTTGGGGTGGAAAGATATTAACTATGCCATAGCTGACTTGCAGGTGCTGGCTTGATGAGACCGGCATGTTTGACTTGTAATACCTCGAAGGGCAATGTGATGAATGAAATCTGTGGCAGGATTGGTGGTGCCAGCTATATGTTAGAGGATAGCTATTACAAAGAAGAAAAAATAGCATACCCATCTGCCTAAGCCAGCTAAACAAATGCTTTGGTCACTTTCTTTCTTTTTCTTTTTTTGCTTTGGAGCATCGTGAGCCGTTTTAAAAATTTCACAACGAAGCTTTCAAGGTACACAGGAATAGCTACTTGAATCATCTGCTTCCTCCTCCAGAAAACCCTCTCCTAAGCCCGAGGAGAAGAAGCCTCCTCCCATCCCCCCAGGCAGTATCCAAAGCTTGCGATTTGGCTCCCATCACAGCTCAGTCCATGCTCTGTCCTTTGCTGCAATCACTGGATAAATTCATCCTTTTTTCCCTCCCACTTACACTGTATCTAGGACTTGTGTACATGCTCCATGCTGCTGCAGATCTACAGAATAATCATTTCACTTGAATGCTCATAGATGAAGAACAAGACTACAGTCAAACTGCATTCAACTGTCTAATAAATGTGCGGAATGAGGTACCAGTGTGGCTTGACAAAGGCTTATGCAAACTGGTAGGTGTGTTATTCTATAAATTTTGAGTAAATTCACATCCTTGTGCGTTTCTATGGCATCAAAATGCCATTGTCTATTTTCAGGAGCTACCGTGTCAAGGTTTGATGACTCACTCTCTTAGTCTTCTTCCGTTTCCTTCCACTCCACATACATCCAACCTTTGCTCTGGAAGCTATTCTCCGTCCTCGCTTGGCCCCAAAATGTTGGGGTCAGTTGCATTATCTCTACCATGTATGTAGAGACACGCAGTTTTCTCAGCATTATGCTGGTTCATTTAGCCTCTCATACAGGGAGGCTCCGGTTATAGCTTTAAACGCCGTCTCCTCTAGCTCTGATGGGTGAAGTAATCACCCCAAATGTATTCCAACATGGTTAAGTTAGCAGATGATGACGAGCATTTTTCTTCCTTTTCTTTCCAGATAATGACTAATCAAATTATGCAAGATCTACTAGTGGAGAGTGGTGGTAAGCTTTCTGTGAGATGCCATCGCAGCGATGTGACAGTCAGCCACTCTGATGTCTGCAAATGCATCCCTTCCGGGTTACTTTCTGTCCTATGGAAGACTGTCGCCAAAAATCTACAGATTTTTGTATTTGAGGATGTATTGAACATAAGTAGGTGGGCGTAATATTAACTGGGTCTAAATGCCAGGACCTTCATTTGTACTATTAATATTTGTAACTCAACTAAACATAATACAGCAGTTTCTGCTCTTACCTTCATCTAACAAATAAGGACTTTGAGGAGCTGAGAATTTAGGTAACTTGCCTAAAGGCGACGTAAGTGGCAGGTGGCTAAACTGGGATTGAACTGGGTTTGACAGAAGCCCAAGATAGTTCATTTTTGAGCCCCTGAAAAGTTGCAAGTTCCCTAAGACACTGGAAATGGATTATTTAACATACTTCTCTCAGTTTGCAGCCTCCGCTTGCTTTGAAGTAGACGATGTTTAGACGATACAGAGAGGTGATTAAGACCCCCAGTTAAACGGCTTTAGCTGAGTCTCAGTTTATCTGCCTACATTAGCATTTGTATACTCCCATCATTCTGTCTATTCCCTTGCTAGTGTTTGCCCACAGTGTTATCTGTCAATACTCCGTATTCTATATGTTTATTGCCTTCTATCGGCAGAATATAGTCTGCCCAAGGATAATGAATGACCTTGTAAGCCTTGTTTCATACCAAATGCTCAAAAGTTAGAACAGCACCTGGCATGAGGCAGGCAGGTCATGAGTATCTATTTTATGAATAAACAATATGGACTGTTTTGTTTCTTGTTTATGCCCAGAGTAGTAATTTTCAAGTATCATTAATGCACTGAAGGAATATTACAAATTTCGTGGTTCACTTTCAACCTTCTTTTAGAAAATGCATTTAATAGGCCCAAATCGAGCATATACACTAACCTAGGCTCCACTTTAAGTGCCTAATTTACACCATGGAGCCACTTAATGGGCACAACATCCCTTCCAGGTAAGAAAATCATTACTTCCACGTAAAGGTGAGGAACCAGGCAAGGAAAAGTTTAGAACCTTGCTCATGGTTCCACAATTAGGCAGAGCACAGCCAAGCATCAAATTCGGAATCTGGCCACATTCCCAACCATTACAGCATGCTGCTCTCTGGCTTAATCCTATCAAAATGTCATCTCCATGGAGTTTAATGCTGTAAAGATGTGTCCCACTAGCTTCCGGAGAATTTCCTTCCATCTTGCTCATTTTCCTTTCTTCTCTGCCCAGATCGCAGAAGAAATGAATAAGATTAGTTACTTATTTCTCTTTATTCTGTTATGCTTTCTTTTTTTCTGGATGCGGTGAAGTCTGCCGTCGGTGATGTCATCTCTACGGCTGCCTCCACGAAGAAGCAAGGCCCTGGACAGTTGACCTGACCTATGCAAGCCTTCATTCTTTCTCCAGACTGTCTCTTTCCTGCCTTTTCAGGTCTCTTGGATCCTTGCCAATAGTCTTTCCTGTCCAGCTTCAAGCACAGGGTTGAGAGGTCCATGGAGGTCTCAAAAGCTGCCTTTTAAGCTCGAATCCTAAAATGAAGCCTGATTTTAGAGACACTCTTGTTCTGGCTTTCATCTTCTGCTTCTCTCCTGTCCTGTCTCCTTTCCATTTCTCAAACACACACTCATCCCCCCAGGCCTGGGCCTATGAAATGGCACAGTATTCACTCAAGAGATAATGGTCTCAAGTGCCAGTGGCCGAGATTTAGTTCTAATTTCATTACTGAGGAACAATTCATCTGGAATTCCTCTGCTTACCCAGGAAAGGATGCAGGTTAGAAGGCATCCTGGATATTTAAAGTCCCTTCCAGCTCTAAATTGTGATTGTTCCTTGAAAATAGATACAAGGAAGAGAAAAATGCTCAGATAAATAATTCCTTTCATTCTCACCAGTGACTCCAAGGCACCCACTACTCTTTAGCTAAGGGGGCGCGGGTGAACCGCTCAAAGTTGGAGGTGGACAGCTATGAGGAACAGCATTAGGTGAGGACTTGTTTACTCACTTAACTTCTCTGTTTCTCTATGAACATCAGGGGAAGGGGTTGTTAGCACAACAAGATTTCAGCTCTCTGGTCTATGTCGTAAACTGCTCTAAAATAAATTCATTCAAAGTTAAGATTTTGAAAAATCTCCTCTCTTCATTCTTTTGGAAGAATGTAGCAGCCATTTTGCTTTTTGAAGCTACGTAAAGACTTTGGGAAAAAAAACCAGGTGAAATTTTGACTGTCCCATTCTCACACCTAAACGTTGAATATCTATTTGAATATCTATTGACCCCAACCACTGTAGCTACTTTGCACTCTATAAATGGTAGGATTTGCCATTTCAAGGAGAAAAAAGTTTTAGGGAGACATTGCATCTCCCAACCTGTTCCTAAAGAACCTACTAGTTATTGATTTTTCCTTGCAAACAGAAAGTGTGAAGCATTAGGCAGGAACTCTCTAGGACATCAAGGCTGCCACTGTTACGGTGATTTATGCACAAAGGAGCTGCCCTACCCCTTTGCAAAGCCTTGGGAAGAAAAGGCTCTGTGTCAGGAAATATCTTTAAAAGCACTTCCCTGCCCCATTCAAGATGGATCTCTCACCTGCTCTATTGTGTGGCTTCATTCAGTCCAGTAAACATGAAGTGATCATTATTATGGTCCAGTACTGGGTGCTCCACACTTAGATAATGAAGACAGCACAGCGAAGATGCTAATCTCCAGCAACCCAGAAAAACTAGTCAATAGGATACAATGGAACCACGGAGAGGTCAAATGGCTGATCTTGCTCAGAGAAAGGCTGTCATAAGATGTATCTTAAAGAAATATGTCCCAGGGACTGAACTGAAGTAACTCAGAAGGATGGCAGCTGAGAGGCAGAGAAGAGATGGTGTTTGGGGCACAGGATGGGTTGAATCTAAAGAATTCTGTTATCACTTCTTGCAAAGTGAGTTTGTCCTTCTTGCTCTACCTTGCAGTTTGGTGAATGCCATGAACTTGGACTCCTGGGAAATCCAATGTGGTCTAACGTGAGTGGTCCACATCCCACAGAATATCCTGTGTGGCCTTCCAGGCCCCTGACTCTCATGCTTCATGGTGGCTGTTATATAATAGCAAGATGAGACACACGACAGAGGCGACCCAGGTTCCTAACTGCCGGAGGAAAGACTGTGACGATGGCCGTCCTGTGGATGCACAGTCAGAGTCAAGAGTTAAACCACTGACATTTGGGGTTTGTTTCGCTGGCAACAGCTCATCTCCCAGCTTACACAGCGGGCCGGGCTCGGGAGTAAGGAGAAGGAGCCCAGCGGCTTGTTGTTACTTCAAAATTTATAGACATCACATTACTCAAGTTTTGGATCTTAAAGAACATTTTTCTTTCTTCCTTCCCTATTCTTCAGTGGCACCAACCCTTTTCCTGAAAAAAAAGACTGATTTTTACAGTATTACAGCAAGCCAGCTATTCTTTCCTTATGTATTCCCAGTGTTCTGTGTCTATTTATTGAACTTTCTTTATAATAGACACTATAAAATCAACATATACTATGTGTACTATTACTACATAACACATTAAAGTATATTATCATATTTGTAAAATAATGAAAAATTAGTGATATGTGTAACATGTTGCATATATTATTCATGATATATAATGAAGTGATGTCATTGAAAACAGGTATCTCTATCTATTCTATGTCTATGTCTATCTTCTCATTGGAATACATGCTTTGTGAAGCCAAGGAATATGGGCTATGTTTGTGTTGCTCTTTATCATAAGCCTATGTTAAGGAAAGTATCTGGAGTGTAGAGGCTCTCTCCACTATTTCCACAATGAATAATGCTAAATTAAACTCCGAGGTGCAGGCCACTTTTCTTTCAACATAAGCTCTCTTTGGACATGTTAGTTTGATATCTTATGATATCTTATGTGGGTTTCCTGGGGAGATCGATCTATATACTGAGAGGCAGAGGTTTGTTGGTGACTCGTGTGCAGGAGATAGTAGATACTCTAGGGAGCAGATAAAGGTGTGAAGCAATAGTTATGGGCAGGAAGAGGAGGAGAGTACAAACCCAAAATTCTGCACAATATCTGTGTGAAAGAGAGGAGGCATAAGAAGCTAGCAAATGCCAAGGTTGGAGACCTTGGGTTCTTTACCCCCCCTGTGGGTAAGAGTTAGAGCTGTGTGAGGGTACTGTGAAGGAGTATCCGAGGTCAGATCTCATAGAGGGACTTAATAAACAACTATGTATTGACTGATATGTGTGAAGCCCTAAAGTATTTCCACAAAGCTGGCCCCCCAAAAGTGACATCTTCTCCAACAGATGTATAGCCAATGTCATCCTTCTCAGTCACTACAAAATATCTTTATCACACAGAATTTTTGGGATGATACCAAGAGGCTGTTGGGTTATCCCGGGGTCTTACATTAGTCTGACACAGTAGGGCACTATTTCTGATCTGAATTTATTTCCTGACTAATAGATTTTTCGAAATAAAAACTCTCTATCTTACTAGAGATTTATTGCAAATGTCGATTAGGTGTCAGTAAACTACATTTCATAGGTCAAATATGGCTTATTGCCTATTCTTGTCATTAAAGTTTTATTGAAACATACTTACATTCATTTCTGAATTTTCTGTGGCTGCTTTCACTCTGTAACGGAGTTGAATAGTTGCAAGGGAAGATATATGGCCAGTGAAGTGTGGGCTGACTCTTTACAAGAAAAAAAGTTTGCCAATCCTTTATATAAGGGAGCATACTTGTTTGTTCTGGAACAATTAAATCATTTCTAAGACTACACAGATCTCACATAGACCCTGCCACACATGTGACCAGACATTACAGAAAGTAGAATACTCTATGAACCCAGACCAAATCGAGCTCTGCATTTTCTTTAGGATGGGACCCCCACACGAACCTGGCGTATGTGCCTGTAGGAGAGCTTCTCTTTTACCAAGTCTTCAACTGATGCTCAGGCCAATAATGGGGTGTCACAGAGTTCAGGACACCAACAGGAGGGGAGGGGGAGGGGGGACACAGAAGCCAAAAGAATGAGACCCACACAGAGGATGAGTGATGGGATGAGATGAGGAAGAGTTTCCCTGTCAAAAGGCACCACGGGAGCATCTGTGCCTGCGGCCTGTGTTTTGGCATTGTTTTTCTGAAAAAACAGGAGAAGAGATAGGAACAAGTTCCTGTCATTTTTCTAAGTGACAGGGGAATAAGATGGAACCTTCCTTTCTAGACTTTTAAAGGAATTACATTGCTTGAATGCTTTTCCCCTAAAGCTGATACGTGTCTGCCTTAGCCGTCAAGATTCCAACTAAGAAGCACTTGTGTTTTAAAGTCCTTGGAAGAACTCACCTTTAAGAGTGGGGACTTGGCAAAGCTAAACTGAGACAATGCCACACCCGTAAAACCCCCTCCCGACCCTCAAGTAAACCTCTGAGCTCATCACAAGAAGTCTCATTTTTTTTCCTCCTATGATACAGGAGTAGCAAAGCAAAAGCCATATCCAAGTCTGTCCATCAGTGCTTTATTTTGTCTTCTCACCACAGGTACCATCGGTCTGTGTTATCTTGTCCTTACAGGTGTTTAAGCTCTGACCCCCAGCTAACTCCACTGCGGCTCACAGATGGGGTTTTGTTGTTGTTGATTTTCTTGTCAACTGTCCCTTTGGTTTATTCGCTCTGATGAAGCCTAGACTTAAAGGATGTCATTTGACCTTTTAGCTTTGTTATTTTTCCAAAAATGTTTTTTTTTCTAACAAGCCTACATCCTAATATAATTTGACCATACTTCCCTAGCAGAGACAGGAAAAGGCGACATAAACACAAAAATGTTCAGATTCAGGACAGAGAGGGTGGGAGATGTCTTAGAAATCTGCCTTCCTGAGCCGGGCGGTGGTGGCGCACGCCTTTAATCCCAGCACTCGGGAGGCAGAGGCAGGCGGATCTTTGTGAGTTCGAGGCCAGCCTGGGCTACCAAGTGAGTTCCAGGAAAGGCACAAAGCTACACAGAGAAACCCTGTCTCGAAAAACAAACAACAACAAAAAAAATCTGCCTTCCCAAGACACACTTTATAATGATAGTGGTCCAGTTCTCCTGCCTATAACTGGGGTTAAAATGGAAAAACCTAGCATTAACAACAATAGAAGTCATCTTTTATTTCCTAAGACCACCACGTTAACATTAGATGATGTAGAAGTCATATTTATGAAGAATATTCAGAAAGGAGACACATAGCTCCTGTCTGTGTGGATGGTGATGTGGTATAACAAGACATCACAACCCAGAAATTCAACAGTAGATTTGCATGTATTGACTTTGTAGTCTGAAGCTCACTGATCCGATCTGATACATATAAATCAACAAGCCCATAAACACAACATTTTTTATTAGTGTCTCATGACTGATAAGATCATTTTCTAGTGACTGACTCCTAATGGAGAGAATATGGCAGAAAGATAGGATGCCACTTTTGTGATCGCATTCAAGGTGACTGTGACTTCCGTCTTGCCCGTACTCCCTTCAGCTCGCCCGGTTGAAGCTGGCTGAATTTTGTGAGATGCTCTATAGAAGGCATATACAAAGGAACTAAGGAAGGCCAGGTCCAACTCCCACCCCTCAAGAGCTAAACTCTGCCCATAAGCACATGTGTGAGCTAGGAAGTACACCCTTCCTGGCTGAGTCCTGAGATGACTATGGCCCTGGGAGAGACCTTAGGATGGAAGACTCAGTCATGCTGCACTAGGATCCCTGCCTAACAGAAGTTGCTCCTTGCCACTTTGGGGGTAATTTGCTATGTAGTTATATTGAATATTATTTTTCTCTTAAAATAGAAACATTTTGTTTTTTAACTACATCTTATAATGAAGATCGAAAAGTTAGTGATTTAATTCAATCGAAGGTGTTTGGTACCCTGTGGTGGTTTGAATGAAAATGGCTCCCCCATAGACTCAAGAAGTGGCATTATTGGAAGTGTAGCCTTGTTGGAGGAAGCGCATCACAGGGGGTGGGGTGGGGCTTTGAGGTTTCAGAAGCTTAAGCCAGGCCCAGTGTCACTCTCTCTTCCTGCTGCCTGTCAATTCAGATGTAGAACTTTCAGCTAGTTCTCCAGCGTCATGTCTGCCTGCACGTCACCATGCTTCCTCCTATGACAATGACAGAGTAATCCTCTGAATCTGAAGCCAGCCCTAATTAAATGTTCCCCTTTGTAAGATTTGCTGTGGTCATGATGTATCTTCACAGTAATAGAACACTGACTAAGACAGAAGTTGGTACGAGGAGTAGGGTTTTGCTGTGATAGGTTGGACTATGTTTTTGTGTGGAGGAACAGGGGACACTTTGGGCCATTGGATTAGAAAAACTATTGGACATTTTAAGTGGGGCTTAATGGACCAACTAGTAGCACCAACTTTGGTGCTGAGGGTGATTTGAACAGTGGGGACATGTCTCAAGATGTTTCAGAGGAGAAGGATGTTAGTAGGTGTTGTGTTAGCCTGTGGCCTAGGGACTATTCATGATGTGATATATTGATGAAGAATGAGGCTGCTTTCTGCCCTTGCCTTAAAAGTCTGCCTGAGGCTAAAGAGTTTTGGATTTAATTGTGTTTGCAGAGCAGATTTCTAAATAGCCAAGTGTTGACTGTGTTGTGTGGTTATGAGTGGCCAGTCTTGTGCAGATCTGTAATGAAAAGGAGCAAGCTGAGCAAGGAAAAATATAAGATGTACAGTTTGAGGAGAAAATAGCACCAGGAAGTGTAAACAGATTAAAGAAAAGCCTGATGCGAAGTGGAATAAAGGGAGTGGTGACTTTAGAGCAAGAACCTACCCAGGTAAGCTTCCAACTTATAAAAAGAAAATAAATAAAAGCTTAGGGCTGGGCATAGTGGCGCACACCTTTAATCCCAGCACTTTGAAGGCAGAGGTTGGCAGATCTCTGAGTTCAAGGCCAGCATGAACTCTACACAGTGAGCTCTAGGACAGCCAAGCTTAGGCAGTAAAGGAAATCACTGAAAACAGAAAGTTAGTGAAAATGTTTTTGAACAAGGTGGAGTTATATTCCAGCCCCAGCAAGCAGCAGAACTTGAAAGTTTGAGCCAAGTGGTTCTGGCTTTTTAGAGTCAAGCATACAAGAAAGGGGTTATGGAATCATCCTCCATAACTAAGGAAAGTATCTGAGGCCAGGCATGTGTCAAGGGTATTCCTGCATAGAGGCCCAGAGAGGCCATTGTGTGAAGCTGTGAAGTTGAAGCCTAGATTGCCTTGGAGACTCCAAGGTGTTGGAGATGCCAGAGCTGTGGTATATCAGCCAAGGAAAGCTGATAACAGGAAGTGGAACCAGCCAAAGAGAAAGTGTGTTGCAGTCAACAAAGCTAAAAGGAATTGGAGTTTGTGTTATGGGTAAATATGAAGTATAAAGGCAACAGACAGTGAGTGTAAGAAACTGCACTATGGTCAAGAGTCCCATGATCATGACATGCACTAGCTACCAGAAAGTTTTGAATTTGAGTTTTAGGAGCTCCAAGATTTAACTGAGGATGTGAGTGGGCAAAGAAGGAGCAGAGCACTGGAAACTAGAGCCAGAGATCAGAATGTCGACAGGCTGCCCTCAGATCAGATCTACTGAAGTCAGTTACGTTGAGGATGGGAAGACGCTCAGTGACTGTTCTGGCGGCTGTTGTCTAGGTGGCATGGCAGAGGACTGAGTCAGGCTCAAGAGAATTATGGGATGGACGGCTGCAAAAGAAAGGAGGATGGTATTTGCAGACTGCTGCTGAGTATCTCCAAAAGCCATAGTAAAAGGCAGATGAAGTAGGGGGAAAATACACGATAACAGTAAGTTTGACCGGGTACATTTTCAATTCAGGATGAGAGATATTAAGACGATACAATATGGGCCTTGACACAAAAAACTTTTATAAAATGAAAATCCTTTGAGTATCTGACCTTCAGGTGCTCTAGTATCAAAGGACAAGAAAACCTACACCCTTAAAAAAACATATTAAAGATTTATCCATGGGGTTCTTACCTGAAAAGGAGCAAATTATATGTTGCAAATAAGTGATTAGATAATTTCCCTGTGTCTAAGGGATAGAAAAAACACAACATGTCTAGTGCATAAGAGAGTATAGAAGTTCTCATGGAAGTTTGGCATGGTTCTTTTCCCATAAAGGGAAGAGGATGAGGTTGGGTTTTTTAAAAGCTTAGGGAAACTTTAGACCTGAATAAAGCCTTATTTGGGACTGGTGGAGGAAGTGGATGCTGTGTGAAAATTGATAGCCATGTTTCATGACTGGAGGCCAGGCAACACAAAACACAGAGACAAATTAATGTGAGGAGGAGCTGACTCAATGGATTGCTCTCCTGAAGCTGAGTGTGGCTAGAATATACACAGCATACTCTACTCCATGAATATATCAACTGTATTTGAAAACGTGTGGATCTTTGCACCGGCGTATATTAAAGCAGACATATTACAGGTCAAATCCTGCCAAAGAAGTTGTTTTTCTTTAAAATTTGAATCAACAGAACATAATAAAGCATGCTTTGAAACAAGCCAACAGATCACATTTGTACTTTGAAGGCTCTCTTTTCTCTGTTTGGGAGCAACCTTACCAATTCCCAGATAGAGTGTGCTACAAAGGCATCTCCAATAGTGATTATGGAGTGCTTCTCATGACAGATGAGGGGCATAAACATTCTGAGGACCAAAATTGTGTGACTAAAACAAAGAGACACTCTGTCAACTATTCTAGCAGTGCAAAGCCACACTGAATGCAGATGAATGTCCCAGCACTAATATTACACTATTAGCCATCTGACGATTGGGCTCATTACCTAAAAAGGCAAAGCATCAATTTGCAGCATTGTAACCGTCTACTGTGCTGTGGAGGATGGATGGGGCTATTCTGACGCATTCCCTACTCATTGTGTGCTCGCAGTAGACACTTCTGCGCTAGCCTCTGGAGTGCGGCTTAATTTTGCATTGTTTCCATAACATTGCTTTCTATAATGGGGATAATATCCTTTCTTAAAAATAAACACTCCATGCAATCTCCAAATAATTCTAGGTTAAGTTTTTTTTTTCTCATGAAATTGTATGTGGATGACTACAGAATCATCTTAAAATTGAGGCATTCTGTGTTTTAAAAATATTTGTGTGGCACATGAAGCAACATTTATTTACCCATTCACTGATTCCTTTAATGGTCATGTTGTTGGACTAGGCACAAGGAACTTCCAAGGCATTGAGTGATCTCTGCCATGAGGATGCTTATGTCACAGAAGTGACAGATTGTCATCAGTATCTTCAGATATGGGCAAGCATAAGGGCATAAAAATCTCAAATAAATGAGAGATGACTGTATGTTCTCAATCCCCAGATATTCCTTGGGTAGCTGCTTGGTGCCAGGATCTGTCAAGGGGCTGACTGTAGAGAGAGGTGCAAAGGAGCCAAGGCTCCCGGATTATGGGATTGGCTACCTCATGGCAAGATGGGAAATAATGAGGAAACAAACAGTGGCCCTTCAGGTATCCACAGGTGCAGTGGGAAAATGAAGCAGGCACTATTAAAGAGAGCGATAGCTGCTGAGTGGGGAACTGTTAGGCTGGGAAAGCCTCTGTGGAGTGGGTATCTGAGTTCAAGCCTTAGTGATGTATCGTGTCTGAAGGATGCACAAAGCACCCAAGGCAGAAATGAGCTTGTCACTTTGTATAACAAAGAGAAAGTCACCAACTAGAGTGTAGAAGGAGAAAATGATAAATATGGCCATGAGGTAAGAAAGAGCCAGATTTTACTGACTTTTATAGGCCAAGGTAAGGGCTTTTTTTCTAAGTCTGAAGGCTTAGAAAATCACACTGGTGATTTTCAGCATGATGTGCTGTGATTCATAGTTTAGAAGGGTTGGTGGAGACGCTGTGAAAATCCCTGTGCAGAGAGGGAGAGAGCCATCAGGAGGGAGAATGGAGGTGAGTGAATGGTCCAGGGTGGATCAATGAAAAATTGGTTCCGGCAGCCTAACCATGACAACAGAACAGAATCTTCCTTGGCAGGCTTAGCGAAGGGGCTATATATGGATTAGGTTCCTAACTGCCAATGTAGTGAGAAGTGGTTACAGGTTAGGCAAAGCTTCTCAGAGGAAGTTAAATGATAGTGCCTGAACTGAACTTTAAATATTGGCAGCATCATGGAGTGGGCAGTTCCCTGATCTGGGGAGCACCTAGCTCTCTTCTGGGTCAGGAACTTCATTGGCTGTTGGGTATGACTTTATAGAAACCCTTGCAGAAGGCATGTGGGACATTTACTAAGGAAATAATACTCTAAGTAGCGAGGTAAATAACATGCCTATGGGAATTACTTTAGAATTAAGTCTAGAGACATTTTCATTCTTCCCCTTTTAATATAGAAACTCACATGATTAAGCTCTGCAGTATGCTTGTCTCTCCTCAAATTTGTTAATGTGTTAACTTTCCATCAGCAGAAACTCAGTACACCGTCAGTGGGCAAATTTCATTATATCACTTCCTTAGAAACTATGATTAATATTTATCTTTCTCTGTCTAAGGAGAAACTCTACCCTCCCTAGTGAGGGAGGGAGAAAAAGGGAGAAGACACCGGAATTGCTGATGGGTGTAGGTGCCCCCATTACAGATCACCTGTTCCAATCTTGCCTCCCTTCATCTATTCTCAGCTGGCGGACCTCACTTCAACATTCTCTCCTTCAATTCCTCTGGTAAATTGCCTCCAGAATTAAGCAGACTAGAATATTCTAGTCATAGGCATTCCCTAGTGCCCACAAAATACGCTCAAGATCCTTAGCCCTATAGAAATGGGCAAAAAACCCTACTCTTCCTGCTTTGTCTTTGGCTATGGGCCACACACTTTTCAACTATTCCAAGCACATTGCATTTTCTTCTGTTCTGATGATTTTGGAAATCATGGTAAAAACACATACAACTTATCAACTTAAATATTTTAACCCTATAGTTCAGTGGCATTAAGAACAGTCACACTGTTGTGCCGATCTCACTGGATTTTAAATGACTAATTATTTCCCAAATGTTTTCAGAAAGTGATTGCCTGGGTAACATCTGTAATTACACAGTTCCTTCTGGCCTCCTGAAGTGCCTTTCCTTCCCTTACCAATTAAAATCCTACCTACCTTGAAAGGCTGGCACTTACACCCTACCACCTCCTTTAAGCTCCTTTAAAACCTTTTCTGGAAACATAAGGTCAACTCTGTTGCTAGGTTACACAGTTTCCAGTAAAAAATGATACCTGGATGACAAATCACATCTAGACTAGAAAGCCTACTGATCAACTGTAAATGCACGATGGGATGGGACACTGTGGACCTCTCCAAATGATGCCTTTTGTTATTAGGCAAGTCCCTTGTAGGGACTCTAGAGGCGAAGTCTTGGAGCTGCTATAAGAGATATTGCTTCTAATGGAGCATGAGGCTCTTCCAGTATTCTTATTGGTGTATATCCACTGCATATACTGTTTGTTTTTATATAGACACATTCTTTGAGTATACCCTGTACTTTGTCCACACCCACCTTTTCCCTTAGTCCTCTTCCCACTCTTCCTTCTGATAGTCTCTTCCATTCTATTACTTCTCCTTCTGTTTGCATGTTGCTCGTGTGTGTGTGTGTGTGTGTGTGTGTGTGTGTGTGTGTGTGTGTGTGTGTAGAAAAGACTGTTTTTATTTGTAAACAATTCTAGGACCACAAAATAAAAGGATATTTTATTTGGCTTAATATAATAATCTCAGTTGCATATATCCTCCAGATAATGACACAATTTTACTCTTTTTATGGTGAACAAAACTCTGTCATGTATATATATACTATATACAACACTAAAGAAGTCGATTCATATGGTAATGGATACCCAAGCTGACTCCATAGCTGCAGTATGCAGGTATCTGTGTAGTATACTAACTTAGAGCTCTTCAGACACACACCCATCTGTTGTATAGCTAGGTGATGAAAGTACTATTTGGAATTTTGTAAGGAACTTTTGGAGCAATGAATGGGCTTAATTTACATCCCTACCAACAATACATAAATATTTTTCTTTCCCTGCATCTTCTCCAGCATTGGTTGATGTTTGTTTTCTTAATGCTAGCCATCCAGAGTGGGATGATGTGGAATCTTGATCTAGTTTGACTGTGTGTTTCCTTGATGACTGTCTTAGTTAGGGTGCATTTCCTTAATTGAAGTTCCCACCTCTCAAATGACTAGCCTATGCCAAGCTGACATAAGACTGTCCAATACAATAATTAAAGATGCTGGACATTTTCAACATATTTGTTGGCCATCTATAATTCATCTTTTGAAAACTACCTCTCCATTTCATTAACCTATCTACTGATTGGGTTGTTTGGCACTGGGGACATTCAATTTTTTTTCAGTTCTTTATATATTCTAGATATTAATTTTGTTAGATGTAAGCCAACCAAGACTTGCTCCCATTCATGAAGCTGTTAAGTCAAGGGCATTACTGTACTCACTCAACATGAATCCCATCTTTTTGACCTCTATTGTCACTGTGAGTTAGGACTCACACCGAAGAGGTATTCTGAATCTGTTCCACTGTTCTGCAGTGTTTCCAATATTGCATTCTTGTAGGTCAGTTTAAAACCAAGTGAAGCTTGTGGTAGTCTTTTGTGTCCAATTAAAGTGGGACCTAAGACCACTCTGATGGGCAGCAGCAGCATGTGGGAACACTGTATTCCCAGGTCAACACTGTTAGATACTTTGACTGTAAGTCACTGGAAATCATTCATAATGTAATCCCGATAAAGCATCCCTTACCTTTGGAAGGAGCTGGATTGCCTGTAGAATTCTCTGTCGGTGTCCAGAATTAAGGATTCCAATTTCCAACAAGTCCTGATCTTCCATAACATTGCTTCCCTGAAATCAAACCAGAAATGTTACCTGATAAATTCAGCTTTTATGCTGTGTGAAATAATAATTTAAGTAAGGTAAAACATTAACTATTCTGAATTGTATAAACACAAATAGGGTCATCCTCCTTTGCGTGTGAGGGAAGAGTGGTCACCCAGGAAACTGGTTTGAAGGCTGTGGGAACCAACCTTCTCTCACGTCCAGCTCTCATGACTTACAGTTCTCATGACTTACTATTTATGGCTAAATTTTCTGCATTGAAGAGTCATTCACATGACTTTAGAATTCTGTTTCTGTAAAAGTACCAGTGCTTCTAGGAAGAGTTGTCATTCAGGATTATCAGTGACTTATGGAAGGATGTGAATGAATCAATTTATTTTTAAAAACTCATCTGAAAATAGATTTTGTGAGGAGGGCTGATGGAAAAATTGACATGTGCCATGGCAGGTTAAAAGTAAAAATAATTCATTTTAAAATATTGAACGTCAGATTCTTCAAATGTGGGGATGGAACAATGAATAAGACGCAAGTATGTGCTAGCAACTGTCGTTATTGCTACCATTTGAATATTGCAAACGGGTGCCATGGGATGCTTACTTTGGAATCCTGAGAGTATTGGGGGCACATTTTTGGAGATGATGTATAATCAAATATATGAAGTGTGCTTAGGACCCAAAACATTTGTGCAATAACCCATAGGGAGGAAAAAACAACTAAACAAACATGTATACTGGAATTAGAACAGAGAGATAATAAAAATGTAAGGAGGCAAAGTAAGCCCAGACTAAGCCAAACAGACATTGTATAGCATAGTGATAGTTTGTGTTCATTTTGGCTATCATGGAAAGCCATGGGCAGGAAAAGAGTTACATGGTGAAATTATAAATTTAGAAAGATCATTTTGACTTTTATGACTGGGCCTCAGTTTCCTTCCCTATAAGATGAAAAGGCCAGGCCACACATTCTCCAAGGACTAGTCTACTCTTAAAAGTCTCAGATCTCAAATGATTATTTTAAGCCCCTGATTAACATTTGAAACAGAAAGGCAGAGATTCCTCATTTTGTCCCTAAATTCCAGTCTTCGGAGTTTACAAGACAGCGTTTCTCTTTAAACTGAAGAGTCTAATATTCCAAATGGAACACAGCAACCACGTGTTCTCACTCACTCTGGGGAGCTAGAAAGTAGAAAGGAGGTTGCAAGACTATGAGGAGAGGCTGGGAGGCTGGATAGTGGGATAGATAGAGAAATTCATTAAAATGCTGTATCACACAGTACAAGTTTCATATATCCTAAAATTATTGGAGAAATTAAATGTTTTCCAGCACATAGGAATATTTAAAAAGATGAGATGTTAATGGACACATTTGATTATTATCCATGGTGCACACATATCACATGACCACATTGTGGTTCTTAAACAAGAACAGGGATTATATGCTATTAAAACAAAAATAAAAGATTGAACACTTGAGGAATGGATGGAAGTTCAAGAATTTGAACTGCTGTTTTTTTTTTTCCTGGATAAATCAAGCTCCATCCTCTTAACGTGTAACACAAGATACTTATGAAAGAAGGGATAGAATACTTGGTCATGGAGAAAACAGGTACTAACAGGTGTTCAAAACAAAAGAAAATGAACTAGAAAGGCCAGAAAGGGCATTCTTGGGGGTCCTGAAGACCATTAGGAGGAGGCAATAGTTGTTTTAGGGATGGCATGGGCATGGATTTAGGTTATAATCGTGGAAGGCAGAAAACTATTGAAACCATCAAATGGTTTTAGTTGGAGATTAAACCTGCAGAATGAAGAGAAATGCAGAATGGGGCAGGAGATCGATCTAGATTCCTTCCCTGAGATGGAGGGGGTCTAGATTGGTATAAAGTGAGATTAGTACCTTTTCTTCTAAGTGCCAGAATAGATGGGTATAAACAGTTTCATATCAGACCATGTTATAAACAGATAATTGACTGCTGTTAGAAGATTAAAGCCATTAGAACGGCGCCACAGTTAGGGATTTCAGATGGGCATTCACTGAACGAAAGTGTTCCACCTACACCTAGCATCACGCCTATGCTTAAGCTACACCAGCCATGTCGGAGGAGGTAGGATGATCCAGGTGCATAGCAGCGCGATAATGAAAAGCCCAATGAAAAACAAATAAAGCCAGTCTTGGCACAGTGCCACAGGAAACACTGCTCTCAAGAAACTACTCAGTGCATGCAATAGAGCATGGCTAAAAATATAAATGACTTCATTTTGAGGAATCGTTATTACTTCCAGAAATGGACTGAGGTAGCCTGAGTGGAATATGTGATACCTGGTCCAACTTTTAATCTTTGAGGACTTCCCAAATCACTTACTGACCCCAAACAACCACAACATTGGCCATGTATGGGCCAGACTGCTGTCAGGTTTCCCACATACCGAATTACCAGTCCATACCTTTAACTCACCCAAAACATGGGGCCTGGGTTCTTTGTATATCAGCAAGCAAGCATATCATGAAGATTTTATGGTTTGTAGGACCTGTTGTCCACAGCTAATCCTAAGAATTTGACAGCAGTATTTGAATACTATGATGGTTTTAACAATTAATTCCTGAAAGACCACCACTTGTTTTCTACATCATCCATACACTGTCTTTTCTATTTTCAATAAGGGAGGAGACTTTTGGAAAAACTACAAAAGTCTGACATTTAAAAAAGGCTATTAAACACACAACAACCTTGTCCGTTGGATTAGATTTCCTAACATACAGGATACTAACAGAGCACTTTTGAAAAAAATGAGTGGAAAGTAGGGAAAGTATAATATAAAACATAAGGATGTGCTTCATGAATTGGGGGATATAAAGGGACTCTGTTCATTGTCCCTAATGAGGCACACTACTAGAATTTTTTTTTTACTAATTGTTATTTGTTCAGGATATGATGTTTACATGGATAGAAACACCACACTGTATGTGGCAAATATGTATGATTATTTTGTGTCATGAAAAAACAATAAAAAGTGAATATTCTATTTTCCATGTTTATGTAATACATAGGATAGATAACCCCAAATATTGTGATATGTCTTCAGCCTGTCTTAAAATGTAAGGTGGCTTGACCTAGGATTGGGTCGTGGTTGGGTTAGTTACATAGTTTTTAGGCTTCTTTGTTCTTACCTGTAAAATGGAGCAGACTAATCAATATGTATAAATGCTATTGTTATATGTTAAAATGCTATTATTTCAGCCATGTTTAACTTTTGATTAGTATCATTATATATAAATATAGAGTATATATTTTGAAATGACATTTTAGTGTTTTTGAAATTTGTAACCTAAAGTTGGCTTTAAGAAATGATTTCAGAGAAGTTTGAGAATATGGCTTTTTGTTTTTGAAAAAGCAATCTAAGCAATATGAATTTATAAAATTTTCCTGTCAAAGGAAGTAATAGAATACCTTCTTCGTAGCATTATGGATTCTTCCGGCTTTTCAGAGAAAAATGAGATTTTACAGCTCTTATGATTTCCTTTGGCATTTGGGTCACAGTTACACTACCAAGACCACAAACATTCCAATCCTGCCTAAGGAGCTAGTCTATTCTCACTCTATTGCTTGCTTTTCTTAATACAGAGACTTTCAGCTTAACGTACCCCCTTTCCCTAACAAAAGCCAAATATAAACCTATTTCCCCACTCCTTTATCCACTTTTCACATCACTGGTTTGGGGAGCAGAGCCCCATGACAGTCCTCTGCTTACCCACCTGTCCCAGTGCATCCCATCCTCACCTCCCCATGACACTGCCCTCTGCTCATTACTCATCTGACCTCCATAACAAGCTTTCATCCTCCAGGAGCTCCACAGACATCCCTACCAAATGGTAGTCTAACCCCCCCACCCCCAGTTGCCAGATCCAGTCCTGAATCCAGGTGCTTGCTGGCTCTTTTGGCTGGTGGCTATAGATTGGATAATAGCGATTTCCAGCATGTCCGCCACTGTGGCGAGTTCTGTGAAGCAGTGTTTCTCTACACTTGTAGATGGTGAAACCTTCGTCAAATCACATAGATGCGGCAAAATGAGGCCAAGAATAAAACATACTCATCACTCTCGGGATGTAATTATTTACGCGCCATTTGGTAATAGTCTGTGGATATTCGATATAATGTCTTTAGCAAATTCTCTCCTAATAGTTCAGTGGTCAAAAATGAATTGTGAGCTTGTTACACTCTCAGGGGCATCTATTTATTATGATGTTAGAAATCCATGCTACGAAATGACAAGTGTGGCTGACAGTTTTGCTTAGCACCCTGTAGGGCGCACTGCACCGGTGTTTCGGGAAGAGAAATCACAGAGAGAATAGTTTTGTGAGTCGCTAACCAAACAACTCACGAGCATGATCAAAGGCCCGAGGTGGTGTTTTTACAGCTGCTGCTCTTTTCCTGACAAGAACTGACGGATCCAGGGGTTCTTTATTACTTTCTTAAATCACAGAATGAAGAGAAATCACCTAATATTTTATGCGCTAATAGCTGAAGCTTAAGTTTCCCTGACCGTGGGGAGATTGTTATGTATGGCAAGTTTTCAGCTCAGATAAACCACCGAGATGACCAAATAGAAATGGGAAGTTGCGTTTCCTACTTAATGGCCCATTAGAGATAGAACAGCTATTTATTGAAATCATATCTCAGGAATGTCTGCGCCGGTGGCTCCGGCTCTCAGAACAGCTTGAGAAGTTCATGCAGTTTCATAACTTTAATACAATATTGCATTCATTTAGAATCTTGGACTTCATATCCCACATTAAATCAAGTGCTAGGGAAGCATGTCCGAGACCTTGGGAAGCTCGTTTCTCTTAATACATGCTTGAGCTGGAGAATGGTTTTATTCTTTTTCTTCACGCAGGTCCAAACTGAAAGCATCAAGGGATATTATTGGTGGGGAAGATTGCTTTTGCTTTATAATTAGCTCGATTAGATTCTTCTGGAAATTTGTGTGGCTTTATATTTAAACAGGATACATATATAGTAGAATGACATCAAGCTCTCACAATCTTGCACATGGAAAAATAATATTTTATTCTCTGTATAGCATTTTTCATAGCATAAAACTGTATATAATTTTTTTTAGAATAAAATGCCATATCTTAACTTCTTACATTAAATCTTTGAGTCAGTTTGATGTCAGCTTATAAGTAGATTCAATGCACATCTTTTCTGAATGATTATGATAATAGTCATCACGATAAGCAACAGATTTATAATTTTCTTATGCAGCATAAGAATAAAGCTACATTTAGCTTATCATTTAGAAACACAGTATAAATGGATATATGATAGATGATAAGTGTGCTCCAATTTTATTTATTTATTTATTATTATTATTATTAATTGTGTGTGTGTGTGTGTGTGTGTGTGTGATATATAGGTCTGAAGGTGGGCTCATGTGTGCCATGACATGCATGTGGAGGTCAGAGGGCACCCTTCAGGGGTCAGTTTTCTTCCACTGTGGTTCTGGAGGTGACACTCGGGTCGTCAGGCTTGTGTGACAAGTGCGTTCACCTGCTGCAGCATCTTGCAGCTCACATGCTCCACGCTTAATTCCCATCCCACACTAATGAAACAGCATCCAAGGAAGACTCTGTGGTCCTTTTGTAGCTTCTCTGTCTTAGGCCTCCATAACATACCCTCCTGACTGCAACAGCATTTCCTACACATGCTTAATTAATTATCTATAATTTTAGCTTATGAACAGTTTTTCTGGAATTTAAGATCACATGGATTATTTTTTGAAGCTACAAGTAGGATTTTATTCTCCAGATATCATGGAATTGCTTGCAGACATTGTCTTTAATCCATCAGATAAAGTAGAAAATACAGTATCAGTGGAAAATAAACAGATATAGACAAAACATAATCATAACACTTCCCATATGTCTATGGTCAATTATTTTTGAGGCCTCTTTCCCTTTTGAAACATCTGTTTTCAAGCAATGGAAAAGGAGAAGAAGTTTAAGTAAAGAGTTATTTACTTATTTGAGTGTTGAGCAGGGTTTAGTGAAACTATCAATGGTAATTATGGTTAGTTTGAGACACATGCTTACCTAGACTTTAGCATTACATGTATTTATAAAGTACTGCAAAAGTCATTTGTATAGTGATTTATACTTCTTTGGCCAAAGTTCTCATAGCTACCAGACAGGGAATCTATTCTTCATTTTGAAGGATGCCAGTTCACAGGTTCTTGAGGTAAGAGGAAAAGTTGATGTGGACAAAATTTATTTGAGTGTTCTTCCTTTCCCCCAGATACACACATAGATGTAGAAAGACAGATAGGATAGACAGACTGCATGGGAGTGTCTTCCACACCCATTCCCACCCTGGTTCAGAATCCCCTACAAGAAAGGGCCATTTAATGTATTTAACAGTCCCCTACCTCTACAGGGATGATGGAAAACCGGCAACACAAAACACCTCAAAAGATAGCTTCAAAGACGTTTATCTGTCTAATGAATATGTTCTAAATTCCTTCAACATCTGCATAGGTAAACTACATGCTGTACTGAATTCTTTCTATGTGCCAGCGAGGCACCCTTCCAGGGTCTTTTGTATGTTACTGTATTTCCCTCTTCCAGCAGCTCCATTTGACTTGGAGCTGAGGGACATTTTTCATCAATTACCCCAGATCGTCATCCTCTGAGTGCAACAGGCAATGCATCAGTGTCGTTTATGACCTCATACCACCTCCAGTGTGGCTACTGAAAACACAGGTTGGCTTAAGATGTGTGTGTGTGTGTGTGTGTGTGTGTGTGTGTGTGTGTGTGTGTGTGTTATTTAAGAGGCATATGAAATTACATAAAAGCAGGTGCCCCCATGTATTTTAGTTTGATTTCATGGCATTTAAGCATCAATGACTCCCTCTCTGTGGAAGATCATTTAGAAAGCTGCCTGACCCTTCCCCCCACCCCCACTCCGCCTTGCCCCGGTCCTTTCTGTTCACTGAATCATGGAAACAGGGCTGGCAGAGACCTGTAGGCCTTTCTGGTTTTAAGTGTTCCCTAACTAACCACTGCACTTCAACTTTTCTGTGGCAGCATGGTGTCTAGCTGGTTTTACACCATCCGCAGAGGGGTAGCTGGGTATTAGATACTTTACATGGTATTTGCCAGCAGTCGAGCCTGACTAGGGGGTCGAGTTGAGGTTGGAGGGGGCACCTTGGTTCTACTTTTTCCGCTCTCATTGCAATGCAGACTGAGTGTTAAAGCCGAGCTATTAGAAGAACGAGCCAAGAGCAGAGATGAAAGGACCGTCAGCATCTGCCCCGTGTCCTTTCCCAATCACAAGCTGTGAAGTTAATTTTTTTTCCCTTGAGTAGGCTGTACATAATCTTGGCAGGTACTGAGTTTTATTCTTCTCTCTAATATGCTGAACATTTAATTCCTCGTGCCTCTCAAGGGAAAACTGAGCAGCACCTAGCTTAGCTTGGACACCCTGCTCTTTGCCTGAGGAGGAACACAATTCCTTGATATTTCCAGTAGGCCCCTCTTACACACGCCTCTGGCTGGTGGTGTGGAGGAATATGAAATACCAACGATTATGTGTTCATGGTATCCGGTACCCTGCCCACTTAGTTTATAAATCTTATAAGAATCTTGTAAGCTAAGTGGCATTATCCTCATTTTAGAGATGAAGGGATAGTCTTGGGGATGTGAAATTGTTCTAAGTTTACATAGTCAGTGTCTGATGAATCTGAGATCAGTGTTTTATTCTACCAGACTCCAAGATAGTGCCTCACTTGCTACAGAAAGAGAACCAAGTAGGAAAGTAGGAACAGGTGCTTTCTCCAGTCAACAGATGTGCAACACTGCTCAGAATTGATTCCCAGGGATATATATATCTTCTAACACATTTTACTTCTAATAAATTATATAGCATCTGAAAGGTCAAATGGTTAGCTCTCCTTTCAAATTATTATAATCCATATCCAAGCCCCTTAATAAATGTAACTGAGCAGCACATAACTTGTCCCATTCTGAACTGGGTCCACATAGGGAGGTGGGAAGCATCAGTTTGGCAACAGGTGGGTGTGAGGGATCCAGCTCTCGTTGCTGGTCCTTGTCAGAGGTCTAACTGGTCAACTGAAGAGAAGTTCTCAGGTCAGGGGCATGCTTGGGTGACTCCTGTAAGTCTCTTTCAAAGCCAGAATGAAGAAGGAGGATGTCTAGGAATGAATTAAGGTCGAGAGTGTCTAGAAATGAATTAAGGTCCAGTGTCTGGGAACAAGTCAATGGCTTTTGTGACCCTTGTTACTATGTTAAAGATCTTGAGAAAAGGGAGTGAGTTGGGGACTCTGAGGTGGTCTAAGCTAAGGAAAATGTGACCGTGAAGGTGGACAATTTTGTCCCCCCAACATTGAGAATCCACTCAACATAGCAACTTTTTTTTATTAATTCACAGAGATGAGGAAACAGACATATCCAGATAATTCAAAGGTGACTGGGTTTCCTGACACTGAGAAGAATGATCAGATACATTTCAGTTAAAGAAACTCAAGAAGACAGGAAAAAAAAAAAAGGATGGGGAGGGAAGGGGTGAGCTTTTGTTCTGAAATGTACAGATGGTTTTGAGGGAAATAAGGCTGCTGCAAAGAATACATTAGCTGACATTTACGGTGGCACCATGCTGTCCCTCGATTCATTGGGTGGCTTTAGGGATGAAGTCACAGGAAGCTAGGAATGAACCAACAGTGCCCGGTCCAGAGGCGTCATAGGTCAAGAATGGGCAGTCACTCATTTAGTCAACATCAATTCGTTCAACTCAGTTTTGAGTACTTCCTCTGTATCAGGCATGGTACCGTGTGGTTCTGAGAACACTGCCCTATGATGGACACAGTCGTTTTACATTAGAAGTTAAAGTCTAGCAGATAAAATAGGAAAATAATTAAACAAAAACACATGAATTATGATACAGTAGTCTTATGTTTGCTATATGACATTAAACACTTTTTTATTGCCCACCACAACTCCTAAAGTGGTTACAATTTACCTTTTTAAAAAAATTAAAAACGTGATGCACAAAGAAGCTGATAATGCATACAAGCTCACACGGAAAGTTAAGTTGCTCTAAAGGAACTGAAGGGAGCGCCGAGATAAAACCAAACCAAACATGGAAGACCTGCTTGTTAACAGGAAAGACTGGGCAGGAAAGCGTTAGGAGGCAATTTAAATGATTAGAAGGATTAGAGAAGGCCATGAGGAGAGCTGTTAGAAGGACATCACTGGCGGAAGTAGCAGCAGGTACAGAGGCACTGAGGTGGGAACAATGCCAAAGAAGGAGGAACAGACAGAAGCAGAACTCACTGGCCAAAGAGGAAGAGACTCTGGAGTAGGAAGCAAGGAAAGGCCGAGAGACGCAGGAACCCGTAGAACCTAGTAGTACCTTTCATTTTATTCCAACTCTGACAGGAAGAACTGAATGAAGGCTATCAACTAATTTGGAGTCAGCTAATCTGGTTATGGTGTAATGAACATATGAGGAAATTGGGGGACACATTGAACTCAACAACCCAAACTGAAACACAGCCCTATAACCATCAACTCTCTGAAGGAAATGAGATGAAGTCTGACCTCTCAGAGAACAATGTGGATTGGGTTCTCTGGGGAGTCCAATTTTCAAATTTTCATTTGAACCAATGAGAAAAGCCGGATGGTAAATGTGGGTCCTAGGTACATCACAGTAGGTCACAGGCCCCGGGGAGAGAAGCTATTATTATCCTGTTGCTAAATGGATCTGCTGTCACACTGCTCTGATCTCTATACACTCAGCTTTGTACCTACAGGTTAGCGCAGCTCTCAGCCTTCGTCAGAGAACGCTTCTGTTTGAAGTGGACAGAACTTAACACAGACACCCAGACCTGGTTAAACTGCAGAGGAGAGACTGTGAAATGCTTAGCTCTAAGCGGGACATCTATATCACATACACCCCCAACCCGAGGCTCGGGGGTCACCCTGAAAGAGGAGGCAGAAAGACTGTAAGAGCCAGAGATTGTGGAGGATGACTGAGAAACAGCATTATCTGCACACGACAGGCCTGTTGCACACGTGAACTCCTAGTGGCTGTGGCTACCTGCACAAGACCGGCATGAGATCAAGCCAAGCAAAATTCCAACATGGATGGCGGAACGGCTCATGAGACCCCACCCCTAGTTGAAGAGTTCTTGGCAATTGATGGCTGCTGGAGGGAGGAGAGTCAGTTTTCTTCAGGGATTCAGCCTGGGGTTGGTTGCCCATACTCCAGTGGGTAGCTTCAATGGGCAGCCCTATGCCATGACATGCTACCAGCATCAACTGGACTCTGGGATTGCAATAAAGAAATACATGAAGTTGTGAGGGAGACCCACCCGGTAGGAGGAATATGGGAAGAGGTGGTAGGGGAGGAACTAGGGAATTGATTTAGTCAAAACACATTGCATATGGGTACAAGAGTCTAAAAGTTAAATCAGAACGGTGTTTGATAAAGATTCTAAGTTGATAAACTATGGACGAATCTTTAGCAGTACTCAGGTTGAAAACAGTCACACTCCATGGCCCCAGCAACCCGATTTCTAGGTTGTGATGAACGCCGTTAGGCTGAGGCCCTTTTCTTTTGCTACCTGCTGCTTCAAAGGCTGATTCTGCTCAGTGTTCTGAGCCTCCTTGAAGCTGTGTTTGTACGTGTGGCAGATCTGCCCATGGAGAAACTTCTGGAAAAGCATCTGCATTCCCAGTGGAAAGGAAGAAATTCACTAGCTAGTTTCTGTGCCCATAAGAAAGTACTGTGGACTTCCCTCAGGGTAAGGCAGACTTTGCAGGGAGATAACAGAGCTGGGCCCATGATCCTTTGACTGCCCGTTATCGGCAGTTCCATTGGATGTCTGGAAGCAGACGAGCATGGGCGGTGGAAGAAGTAAGGATTCATGAATACACAAGCTCTCTCCATTTTTTACATTTGAGTTTCTCCAGCCAGTTTTATATGTCAGTGAAAATAATGACAGGAACATGTCTCATGGCGTGTAACAGAAGCCAGGATGGAGGCAATGGGTATTTACTGTTGGCCTTAGTTTGTCGTATGGAGACTGGGATAGATGAACACAAGTGTGACAGGGAACGGGGGCTAGGAAAAGAAAAGAAAGTTATCAGAATTGTGTGTGTGTGTGTGTGTGTGTATTATGTTATATATATTTTTGACTTGAAATGGTGACATCTCAGGAAGAGACCCTTGAAAGAGCTTTTTCCTCCCAATTTCAGTTTCAGTTAACAATTGCTAGATACAATGTTACCACATGTTCACGAGGTTGGCACATTCACAGCAGGTGTCCAGAGGTTGTAAAAAGTCCCACTTTTACATAAGCCTGGTGTTCTGTCAATACAACATGAAGCATAGACTCAAAAACCCAATGGAGATATTAGCACGATACACATATTGGGCTGAAACACTAAGAACATTTGGTGGTAAGTTAGACTGGCTTTATGTGAGATGGTGCCCTGAGCTCCTAAGACGCCAAAGGGCATGCTCAGATCTTTTGTGATCTCGCACACCTTTGGTGAACAGTAAATGGTGATCATGTTTCTGAAACATTTGGCTGGTAGAATATTCCTGACTTTTCCCTATACTTATTTTTGGGTTTGGTATTTAAGATATTTTTTTTTCCTGAGATGTCTTTTGGATAAAAAATATTTTTCTTCCTGAAAAGTTTATCTGAACTCATTTTGAGTTTTAAGATGTAGTGGTAGGAAAATGCCCACCCCAGAGCCCTGGACCAGTGTGTGAGGAGATAGTCCCAGCAGAGCATAGAAAGCTGACTGATCTAACTAAGCAGTGGTCAGAAAAAGTAAGCCATGTCACAGATGAGAAAAGCCCTTAGAACTGTTTGGGACTGGCTGATCACACCTTTTGACTGGAGGCTGAATGTAAAAGGAAGCTTCATTCAAGAAACTCACACCCTTGCCTCATATCTATAACATTCCAGACAGTCTTTTTATTTATTTGTTTGTTTATTTATCTATTTATTTGTTTATCTATCTATTTATTATTTGTTTGTTTTTACCATATAACCTTCCTATACTAGGAGGTTTCAACCCTTCTAGAGAAAGAAAAAGAAAGAAGTCCTTTCCCATAATAAAATATTATTAAACGTTCCCTTGTTTCATTTTCCTTTTTTAAGTTTGATTCTATTTAAAATATTTTTACATATAGTACACTTTGACCATATTCTTCCTCTACTCCCAACTCCTTCCAGCTCTGCCTCACCCCTCTCCCCACCCAACTTCATGTCCTTTTTCTCTCTCTCTCTTTCTCTAAAAATCAAAACAAACAAACAAACAAACAAACAAAAAACCAAAAGAAGCTATTTGTAGTTGGGACCTGCTAGGAAAGAATCATTTCTCTCCAATGGAGAGTGGCTGGGCCTATCAACCATACCCCAGGGCAGGCTCCATGTCCAAGAGTACCTGGCCAGCACAAAACAGACTTCAAGCTAAAGAAAAAGTTCTAAAATAGTCAACTGGTATTTAAACTCTCATGGAACCAATTTAAAATGTATAGTATTTAGAAATGGATACACCATGATTAGGTTGAAGACATGGTAAACAGCCATAGAATCCTTGTCTTCTTTCTCCTGGGTATTAGAGGTCTTGTTTCCTTTGCTGGTCAGCAAGCTTCTTGGGAGAAAGGGACATGAGTCAACATCTTTGCCTTTCCCTCAGCTCTTATTTGCTAAGAACCCAAATAGAACAAATGCTTCAGTGAATGATGTAGAAGCGGGAACAGGAAGAATAGGCTCATGGGAGAATGTGGTCCTCCTGGCTCACTAGGGTACGTAAGTGTGCAGGCAAAGCTTTGAAAAGTCCCGGCAGCAAACTCCAATACACAGGATGCCGGATGTGTGCTGTTTCTCCACTAATTGAAGGAAAGATAAAGATGGAATTGCTGGTACACCATAACACCAAAATGTTCTTAATTTTTTTTTCCAATTTTGCAAATTCTCATGATTTGATTTCTATCCAGGACTGTCAGTTGAGACATCTGATAATCTAAAAGCATTCAGAGAATTAGGATCCCATATGGCTCAAAAATATTTCCTATCCGGCAGGAGAAAGAGAACATAGTGTGAAAATAATACCAGTATATCCTTCAATGTACGTGCAGGGGGGAGAGCAAATGAATTTAAATCACTTTTTCACAGAATAATGATAACGATCATCAGGATTAATTATAACAACCAAAATACAGAGGATATGCCGTTCTTCATAATCATTCCACATTATGAAAAATCAGTATCGCAACGCAGTGGAAGTAATGGGGTTATGTTTTATCTAACAGAAGCAATATTCCTCAGAAATAGGCACCAAATTAAAAGCCCTGGCTTATTTGAAAAGTTAATTGTATAAACATGGAAAAGATCATTCAACTTCCTTAGGCCTTATGGTTTTCTCAACTACATAGTAAGAGAGTTGAACCAGATGTTCCTTCCAAACACATCTGGAGGTCCCAGTGTGTGAGTACTCATAGACGCACACTTGAAAGAATAACTGACTTTTCTTGTTTGGGGCAGAGAGAGCCACTTCCTTCAAATGGCTGCTCAGTCTGAGAGACAGATGCATATAATCAAGAGAGGGAAAAGGGGACTTGGGCTCCAGTAGTATTTTCTGACTGCAACATGGACGATCATATGAGAAGAACCGTGATTCCCTGAGACTCAACAGTGCTGCCGTCATCAACAGTTTATAAAACAGATATTAACCCCCCACAATTTTAGAGAATGAGAATACAGAATCACAGAGATAAGCAACAACTCGGGAGATGTCGCCCCAGAAATGACAGAGCGGCTAAGGTTGCCAAGGTTGTAGGGAAGTAGATGTTGGAACAGGATTTTCCCCACTCTGCCACCTGTGGTAACCAGACAAGTGTTAGTCACATGGAATTGTCCCACTGACGTCTGATGGTGGGGGCTTCCCCAACCAGCTTAGTGATCTCCTTTATCCTCTTGCCCATGATTTCATTCTAGGGACTATGGATTAATAACAAAAAGGATAAAGATGTGGGACTCAGGGTCTCATGCGCAGCTCTCCTTCTTACTAGCATTGTGAGTCCGGATCAAGGAATGCTTTCCCCATCTGTAAAATGGGGATAACAACCCTCCTCCCTTTTAGAGACGTGCTGACATAAGGAGTATGAAGTTGCTTTATACGCCATAAAATAAAATTGCTATAAATAAAGGATGCCTGAAGGAAGTACTTTTTTTTTTTTTTTTAAAGAACACAGCACTGTAAACCTTCTAGTTTCGTGTTGTTTTTGCCAGAAATAGTCTATTCTGAAAGAGGCAGCGTGTGCAGTGGTGGGGGAAAGAAAAGCAGGTTTATTCCTAGCTCTGCCATTTCCTTAGCTTTGTGGCCTTGGGAGAGTCATTGAACTGGATACTTCACAGGGTCCCAAGCCCACATTGGGGGTTTATGCCTCCATGATGACTGTCTTGAAATTCTCCCTATTTTTTTTTCTTCCTTTGAAGTTGTGTTTTCTAAGTGAAGTCTGATGGGACAATGGAGGATGACCTGGGGACTTGGCATCTCAGACCACGAGAACTTGTTCTTCCTGTTGCTTCCCCAGAACGGTTCCAGCAGAGACTCTCTCTGGTGACCCCAGGTGCCCTGGGCCCTGCCTGCCCTCCTGACTCCTGTGTCATGACAATGCTGTAAATCTCCATCCCAGCAGGGATCTGGATTGGTCCAGAGATGCCTTGCCTTGGGCACTCTTGGCACTCACTGCCAGAATCACAAACAGAGAACATTTTAGTACAGAGATTCAACAGTTCTTGGGAGATAGGTTCCCTGTCTGCTCTGGGTTTGGGAGATGGGTTCCTGGGCAAGCGATACATCTGGTGAACCCTCCACGGATGCTGCTCCTACAAGGTAGGGCTCAGGCCAGGCTGTCCCCTGGGCCTGGCATCAGGAGGCAGGGGCCAAAGTATCTTGGGGTCTGTATTCTCTCTACAAGTGTCTGGTGCTTGAGGCTGTTTGCCACGCCAGCCCCATGCCCGGGGCCTTCTCCCTTCTAGCCTTCTTGGGTTTGCCCCCCCCCCCCCCCCCCCCCCCCCCCCCCCCCCGCCGCCACCACTTTGGCCAACTCAAGGCGTCTGTGGATAAGAACCAGACCATAAACCATGTTATTCCGGTGCCACTGTAGAAGATGCTTATTGAAATATCTGCATTTAAAAGTAGCGTTGCACAGTGTGAACACAAATGGCCGGTTTCATGTTAAAACATAAAATTTTAATTTTTCTTAGTAGACTAGGTAGCAAATAAATAACAAGCCACCATAATGATCTAGATGCTGAGCACAGAAAAGGCTCTCTCTGTGTTCTAACAGCAACCTTCCTTCTGTGTGTCAATCAGGCGGCCAACGATTTCTTTCTGCACTGGACCCAGCCAATTACGTGGCTGGCTGTGTTCCCAGGTGTAAGCTTTGCAGAGCTGCCTGGCTTCTGGCCCGCTGTTCCACAGGTGGACCTGCTGTAACTCTACTTGGAGTCTGACCTCAGGTAGGGAGCACTGGCTGGGCGGACCGATTCAAGAGTCACTCATTACTAGTGCTCTGTGCCTTTTCCCCCAACTTTTCAGCTGGGTGGAAAAGGAGTCATGGGAACCCTTTCACTGGAAACCATGAGAGCC
Source organism: Peromyscus maniculatus bairdii (assembly GCF_049852395.1). Lineage (NCBI taxonomy): Eukaryota > Metazoa > Chordata > Mammalia > Rodentia > Cricetidae > Peromyscus > Peromyscus maniculatus. The sequence goes on along the minus strand of NC_134869.1, from coordinate 15,900,067 downwards.
ATTTAACTTTGACGAGGGTGGCGCTCCACTGCTCATTAACTAATAGATAGAACTCTTCCAGCTTACTTCCAGTGCTTATTAAAAATTATAAAGATAACGAGCAACACAAGTTTGTCTGAGTTTATGGAGTTTCATCATCATTCATTCATTCATTCCCAGCTTCAGTTCATAGCCTTTATTGAGTGAGTACATACCATGCTACACAGACTTGGCGAAGCAGTTAAGATATTATATTCTCTCTCCTAAAAGAGCTTCAAGTCAATGGAGGTGGGATAAAGCTGAGGTAGGAACACAAGACACATTAAGAGATTTATTTTTCATGCAATAAGATCAATGATTACGTATATAGAGAAGAGATTCTCGAAGCACACAGGCACAGATTAAGAAAGGTATTTCGGGCAGGGTGACTATAATACTAAGTGATGTGTACAAATTAATCGGAACTCAGAAAATGGAGAGAGCATTGTGAAAATCAACCACAGCATGGGCAAAGAAAGGCATTGACAAAAGAAACAGGGTGCCAAAAGTGAAAAATCATCACTTAATCAAACTAGAGAAACAGGGAGAGAGACAAGCTACTCAGCTTTTATAACAGTAGCACACAAGAGGTACCTTGTAGCTGCCATGTTTTGCCTGGAAAAGAGATAACTGGATCTCCAGTTTAGAGAGCATCCTCCAGTGGTGATGTGAAATGCAATTTGAAGGGATAAAGTGGAGGCTGAACCCTTGCAGAAATCATGCAGGAGACAATGAAGTCTGGAGAGTTGCAGCAGCTATAGTGATATACAAGCCATCAGTGACAGTTACAACTGGCTAGATTGGATGACTGGTTAACGCAGGCATGAGAGGAAGGCAGGAGTCAAGGGCAGCTATGATGTTCAAGGTGGACGACACAGACTCCACAAAGTATCAGAACTCTGGGGATATGATGGAGGAACGGTGTGTTCTCCTTGCGGGGTAGCTATGGAATCAGCAGGGGATTCCAGTAGGAGGCTAGAGGAGGGGTTCAGGCTGGAGCTGTAGATTTGGGGGTGCTCAGCATCTAGGTGGTGGCTGGAACCGAAATAGAATGAAGCACCCATGAGGAACCAAGAGCTGGGGAACTCCACAACAGAAGGAAGAAAGAGGAGAAAACGAGCCAAGAGGGGGAGTATGCTGCTTTAGAAACCAAGAGGGAATGCTTTTCCCGAGGAAGGGACAGGAACCAGGTGGCAAATATGGCAGAGAAGTTCTCTGCAAAGGTGGCAAAGCCTATGGTTAGAGAGAAACTTCCCTTCACAGCTGGCAGTGGCCGGAGCAGAGCGCAAGCGCCCAGAGTAAGGGAGTCCCGAGTGCTCAGTCCTAGTTTGGACATCTGTGTCACACACTCACTCTGTGGCTCCAGGAGTCACAGAAGAGGGGGTCAACAGCCTGCGAGAGAGTTAGAGGATGTTGTCTTCTGGATACCACCCGGCTTTACCACACACACACACACCAGACTCAAAAGTAGGAGTGGGACCAGTTGAGAAGAAGGGTGTGAGAAGGGTCACACAATAGGTCAAGGGGAGGCATTATCAGTCACCACACATTGTACACAATGTTGTATACAATTAAGAAACTGTCATAGGTAGAAAATTAAATTTAGAAAGCGGATGAGGTCCTTTGGTTCGGTAATACAGAACAGCTTGTGAGGAATCACACAATTCTTCTCAGGAAAAATGTGAGGAAAAAGCCAGATCAAAAATGACTCTGAAGTAGAAGAATGGAGATAGTGGATGTAAATTACTGCTTACAAGAGAGGAGAAAGGAGAAAGGAGAGATGGCTAGAGATGGACCCCTCCATCCCTCTCTCTCCCTCCCTCTCCCTTTCCCATTTGCTCTTGAGGAGATGCTCAGGCTAGTTTACGAGAGTAGGGAAACCAGCAGAGCAGGGCTGTTTCAGATTCAGGGGAGGCGAAGGCCAACTGTAGAGGTCAAAGGTCCACTTTGGAGCCAAGGGGCTGGAGGAAGGCAGCAGAGACGTGTGTGGAGTCCTCTACTCCTGTACCCCCAGGACCTTGCTGCCCTCACTTCCGCCATCCATGTATTAATTCCTCAAGCTTGGCCAACGCCTCTGTCTCCATCCCTGAAACAGACTGAAACCGAGCTGGCAGAGCACTCTTCAGATTCACCGCACTTGACTACTTAGAGGATGCATCTTGCATGACAGTTCTTTTTTTCTCAGGAGTTCCTCATAAAAATTCCCTGGTAACAATTCCCCAAGTCTCTAATCTTATCTTTATAGCCTTCAATCTCATAAGATTCCTTGCTATTTTGAGTAGTTGAGGTTACCTGCTGTGAACTCCTCCAAGATCTTCCCCCTTACCTCAGTGTCTTTTGTCCTTGCCTTGTCCCCAACGTTCCCTTGTGATATATCCAAAGTTCTACTGACCTCTCACAGTTCAGCTCCAGTCATCCCCTTCTCTGGTTTTTGTTTTCATCTTGTACATATGCTTTAAAATTATTTGATGTCTGGTATGTTATCTTTTAAATTGTTTTAAACACTTTTCAGAATAAAGAAGGGATTCAGTCAACTAATGAGTCAGGCAGCATGATGGCTTTCCTTATCTCTTCATCCCTCTTTATCTCTGTGACTCATATCATCCCCCTACAAAGTGTCAAACCTCTGAAGAGCTGGTGAACATTGGATGCATCTGTCCTAGTTGTGACAATGTGCTGTGTGTAGCACCTGCTACTATAATGAATGGGTTGCTTCTCCGGCCATAGAGGGCAAGTATGGAGATGGGTAGATAAGAATGCTTAGATATATTTATATTATGTAGTAAACTATTTCAACTCAATACATGTTACATACTTACTCGCTAGCAATTGGAAGTATAAAACATAAACAGATAAAACATGTCCTCCAAAGGTACAAAATGGAGTGGAAATGTCCTCACACCTACGTAACTCCATCGTAGACGTTCTAATATCTGTAAGTGTGGTCTTCTAATGTGAGTCAGTGTTTACCAAGCAGAAGGCACGGAATGATCAACAGAGCAGATATGCAAATATATAATGGGCAAATATACAAGCACAGAGTGAGTGAGGCAGACCCCAGAAGGGATCAAATGACAGGGTGATGAAATTCTATGTAGGAAACCCTGGGTGTCCTCAAACTTTTGAGGCAGAGGATGTTAGCAGAGACGTGTTTGAGAAAAGATAACTTCGGCAGCCGCAGGATGGAGGATGAACTTGAAAAGAGTGAGTTGGTGGTGGGTAGGTCTGTCAAGAGGCTTTCGCAAGACTGTAGGGGAGGTGACAGATGTCAAGCGAGGGGAAGCTGGTTGCACGGGGGGTGTGATGAATGTGCATGCGTGAACCTGTCGGTGTGGCGTGTGTGTGTGTGTGTGTGTGTGTGTGTGTGTGTGTGTGTGTGTGTGAAGGTACGTGTGCAGGAATGCTTGCTGGTCTTACGTTCTGAAAGACGTTAAGTGGTAAACAACCACAGTGATGGTAATTGATTGCCCGCTCTGTGACACGCGTCTCGACGTCACCCCCCTCCCCCCACCTCCCCCCACCTCCAAGCAGGACTGCTGTCTCTTCTTCCCCATTCATTCCTGTGGAGGCTGGAGCTTGCACACTGGTCTGTATGATCAAAGGTTCTTGCATGGTCCCAGGCCTTCTGTTTCACGTGCCCTCTCGGTTCAAACAGCTTTTAGGGAAAGAGGCATGTTGTCACTGTGCATGCTACTATGCATGCTTTGCATGGTGCATGGTAGAGGGAAATAAAACAGTGGACATCAAACAAATACTTGCTCAATTGATTGAAGGCGCTTACCCGAGGTGCTTTGAAAGATCATGTATCCTCTGTAACTGCATCTTTCCCCCCTCTCTACCCCCTCTACTATCCTTACCTAGTTTTTGACCTAGCTAGTCCATCCCCCCCCCCCCATCACCACTTCTAGGAATTCTTCCTGGCTGTCTCTTCAATGGTACAGGTGCTTTTGCTACCTAAGCCAAAGGGATGCTTATGTAATTTCTAGGCTCCATGATTTTATCTCCAGTTTGAGCACAGGGACTGATGTACAGTGAGTGTTCCATAAAGACTGGCTAAGTGAGCATTGTGGTTTGTGTTTGCAAGCCTGACCACTTTGAAATCTGAATCTTCAAACATCTGGATGGAAAGCCCTGGATACACTCTGTGGTTTAAATAAATAAATAAATAAATAAATAAATAAATAAATAAATCAGACAGCCATCTAGGAAAATATTGCACTCTTTGGCTTTTTAAGTGTAAAAGTAGTGTTATATTTTTGAGGAATTTCATGCAATTAAAATGCTAGAATAAAAACATGAGGACCATTCAAATTTCTTTCTATTCTGCCCTCTCTGAGCCTGCAAAATATCTGCCTGTGTGCTTATTTTCTCATGTATGCCATCTCCAGCTTGTAAGTTCTTGGGTATGAACAGTAAGCATCTCAGAATTGAAAGCAAATGTGATAGCAAGTCCACACACATGTACATGTATACCATACACACATACACATACACACACACACATATACACACACATGCACACACTAAAATAAGAAAGTCAGGTTCCATTTTCAAGAGTCTTAAATGAGGGGATAGCGTTAGACTGCCCAAGACCACAGACAATACCAATCCTCTTGTTCTGGGATCAATACCAACCCCCTTGTTCTGGCATACATTTGAATAATACAAGACAAATGAGTTGCTTCTTGGAACATGACTCTGTGTAGAGGCAGATGTGGTTCCCAAGACAAGGTGTAGGGTAGCTTTGGGATTTCTCCCTGGCAAATCCTACCAGAAGCTCTCTTCAAGACCTCAGATAGTCACTTCTCTGCAAATGATCATGGTTACCATGTGGGGGTGATTTTCCCCAGGAGAGACCAGAAGGGGAGTCCATTTACTCCTGGCAGCTGAGTCACAGATCAGGGGATTCCCCGTTATCACAGTAACGCTACTGACCATGTCTCTCATGTCTTTCTCATCAGCTACGATCCTGGTGTAACAGAAGAGAAATCCCAAAATATCCAAAAGACCTGGATTTGAAGCGCTCATAGATGCCACTATGTGATCCCAAAATAACTTTGGAAGGGACCAAGAGGCCACAAATTCACCGTTAAACTCTAGGGCCAGGGAATTCTGCTCTTCTTACCCTGATGGGGCCCAAAGCAATGGGTGCTCCTAAGTCATGCTTTGGATTTCTTCTTAAAAGATAATATTTGAAAAGTTCTGAGCCCAGGTCACTACATAAGACATGCACCAAAGCTAGGTAAGGAATGTCTCTGAAATCATCACCACCTTCCAAAGGTTTTCTTTAGCTTTGAATATTCAACTCCAAATGAATAGAAACAGAATCATACTCTATATCTTTTAGAGCATTTTTCCATTTAGCTTTTGTTTTTACATCTCACTGGGTAATAAAGGTTGGATAGGTTAACTAAACTGACCCTGAGTATCTTGTGAGAAATTGTTAGAGCAAGAACAAATATCTCTTTATTGTGCTGTTTCTCCATCTACAATACAGCATCATAATGAGGGATGCTGCAGCTGAAGTAAGCCAATAAACCCAGATTATGAAAATACATCTAGGATAAATATGTGTTCATATTAATATAAATAAACAAAATGATATACAAATTTAATTAATATGGACTGGACAGTTACCCTTCACTCTGTTCCTGTCTCCAGCTCTCAGGAGTCATTTCTTGTTTTCATGGGTAGGCACTGCACCCTCATTATTGGGTAACACTTGTGGAAGTGAGGAGACTGGGAGACTGACATACTCCTGCACACAGAAGCAGTTGGAATGCCAGATGATCACTCAAGAACCTCCACCACATTGCCTTAGACTGATATGTGAAGCACAAATTGTTAGCTAGATGTACTTGGCATCTTGTAATTTCACAAGGACTGTCTTTGTGAATATGTATTTCTATAGAAAGAATGCCTGGCATTTCTTTTTGTAATACTATACCAAATTGTGAGATAATTACAACAAAAAAATGTCCTTTGCTAAGTTAAAAATCTGTATTCTCAGAGAGTCCGGTGGAAGGTAGCCACTGACAAGATTAGCCGGATGCTGAATCTGAGCCTGAGAGAACCTGGCTGAAGACCAGAATGTTCCTGTAACTTGCTTCCTTGTTCTATAGGGCAGAAATAAGGGCCTGAACACCTACAGACAGGGCACAAGCCAAAGGACACAGAGAGACCTGAGCAGAAGGCCAACACAGACAGCTACAGAACAGGAGTGCTAGGCAGAGAGAGAAATGATGACCTGTGTGTTCTCTCTCTCTCTCTCTCTCTCTCTCTCTCTCTCTCTCTCTCTCTCTCTCTCTCTCTCAAAATTTATTTTATGTACATTGATGTGAAGATGTCATATCCTCTGAAACTGGAGTTATAGACAGTTGTGAGCCACCATGTGGTTGCTGAGAATTGAACCTGAGTCCTTTGGAAGAGCAGCCAGGGTTGTTAACTGCTGAGACATCTCTCCAGCCCCTTTCTCCCTTTCTCCCTTTCTCCCTTTCTCCCTTTCTCCCTTTCTCCCTTTCTCCCTTTCTCCCTTTCTCCCTTCTCTCTCTCTCTCTCTCTCTCTCTCTCTCTCTCTCTCTCTCTCTCTCTGAGATTACTTTCAATGTAGAGACATTCACCTTAACCTTTAAGATCTAGGATATCTATATGTTTACATGCACAGTTTTCATTGACACCATCCTGGGCCTGGCGGGAGGAAGCAAACAAAGAGGTGGTTCATTACTAAGAAGAGACTTACAAATCCCAAGTGACCTTATTCTGGTGGAACAGCTAATCAGTCCAAGAGCAGCATCTGAAGCTCCTGTGGCTTCTACTGCAATGAGCTTTTTCCTACTGAAGCAGCATGGTAGATGATCGTGAAGCAGGGTCTTCAGCTTGGGAGATAAGTCAGTCTGAAGGAAAATGCTTTCTGTGCTCTACAGTGATCACATCACACTAGATAGTGGGCGGGCCTTTGCTGCCTTTTTGAATACACTGCGTGCCTGGAGGATGGAAATGGTCTTAATCCTTGTGGTATCACCAGTGGCTAGCACAATAACTACTGAATTGTAGGTGGTCAGCCAATACTTAAATAATTAATCCATAAATGGCTGAAAGCACTAGCCAGTCTTAAATATACTGTCCTTGGGCTCATGGCTGTGGGAAATAAAGGGAGGTTCCCATGGAAAAAGACAGAATAACTTTGAGAACCATGGTTCTTGGTGGGTATTAATATTAGGCACATGAAAACAGATTTGTGACAGTAAGATAGAGTATATGTAGAGGAATAACAGACTCGTTGGTTTGGCTTATCTGTTCATTTTTGCTTTTAAGGTTGAGGATTTAATCTAAAAAGAGAATCAATAAGAAGGCAAGTGATTGGAGGAATGGTTGAAAGGAAACAGGTTTTTAGAACATGAAGAGGGCAAGGGAAAAATTGTCAAGATGTTTAACAGGGAAAGCAGAAAAAGAAAAAAAAAAGAACAAGCTGTCAGTGGGGGATTGTAAGATCTAAGGCTCTTCTTTAGGGGTTCCAGAAGCACAAAGGGGAGTGGCGAGAACCTTGAGGCATGGAGGGGACACAGGGAGAGATAAAGAGGAAGGGAAGAGAATGGCCCCTCACTTCTTCAGCAAGCTGCAAGTACCCATCACGCAGCTAGAGGTCAAGGTTAAGGCTAAGCCACAAATGGGATCTGTCTTTCGCTTCCTTTTCCTTCCATTTGTATCTCTGTCCTCAAGGTTGCTTTCTTGCAAGCCAGGGGACTTTCTCTGGGTGGTGTGATTTTCCCAAGCTCCTCCAGACCTTTATGTATGGTTATTCAGCCATCAGAATTTGCTTGGGCTCTCTCTAATTTTCCCAGAACACCTATTTCTCTGAAATGATAAAGGAGGCTAATTGGTCTCATCTAGTAAAGTAATTCCTATTGCAGGCTTTGCTAGCTAAGGGCTGCCTGGCTAGCTGCATCCACCAGTAGTGCAATTAACATAGAGTGAATGAGCCGATGGACTTTTATTATGCCAGGCCCTGACCAGAAGCAGCTGAGTCTGATGGAGCAGCACATGGGATCAGAAACAGCTACTGGAAGGATAGACATGATCCGATCTATTCTCCTAGCCACATGCTCAGGGAATGATCTCCTCTAGACCTTGGATTCTTCATCTCTAAGAACGAAGAGCAGGTTTCTCATCCACGGTTTCATCTTTTAGGAGAACCAATGTTGCCTGCTTTTACAGGGCTGATTTTAGAATTCAGAATATGTATAATGATGCCAGATGCATTTATCATTCATTTACTTATCTTCATTCTTAGTTCAATAAGGAGGAAATGGAATGACGAGGTCACCCAGTGGCAGGTTCTACAGCCAATATTTACATCTGGGCATTTGTCTGCTGGCTCTTAACCCAGCCAGTGTCATGGGGTGGGGTTGGGGTTGACCAGATGATTCCCCTACAGCTCTTCCCAGTGGGGAGATACTTCAATACTCTCTTACATCATTTCTCCCTCACAGCATTTCTGTGCAATGCTACCCTCCCTGCTTTGAGACAAGAGAAGCAGAACCCAGAGACCTTGATGTTGGTCTAAACTCAGATAGCTCATTAGTGCCTGAACTTCAAATCAAATAAAGGACTATGATCGAGATGTAAACTTAAGGAAGAGCTAGCCTTGGGCACAGAGTAGGTTCCTGCAACTTTTTCTGTGCCTTGTGTTTTTTTTTTTTTTTTTTTTTTTTTTTTGCTTTGCTTTTAATGTTCTCTAATAACAGATCCCAAGCCTGATGGCTATGGATTATCAGTTAGATGAGGGACTGGAAGTGAGGGTATGGTTCAACCATAGCTTTGTACTCTTGCTGTAGGGCTATGGCTACTTATCTCTTACTGGGTGCTGCTATTGGCCAGATGAAGGAGAATTAGATCATTAAGAAGGTGCAAAATTGCCATTAAAAAAATCAGATAAGCTACTGCAGATTGGGAACAAATTCCATCATAGACCTGCATCCTGCCTGATATCGAAGGAAGAGCCAAGAAATCATGCCAAGAGTTTCTTGGATGAAAATTGACATTTTCTGCTTTGGAGACAGAAGTGGAAGTCCTGATTGGAGAATTCTATTATGAAGCATTCTAAAATATTTATCATCATTTTAGGTCATTTATTCATTTACCCCTTTAATGCTCATTTCTTTCAGGATGACAATTCACTTCGTTTTTATATATTGACATAAAGCAGGAAGCATCCCCATCCCTCAGTTTTAAAAAACAAAAGCATTTCTGAGAAACACAAGAGCATGGAATGTTCTTTCTGAAATATGACCTTTGTCATCAATGAGAATGCTAGGTTTGATCTGATTGGGCTATAAACTATTACTATGATTTCTCAGTGACTTTCTGCAGTTTGAGTATTTCAAGGAGAGGGACACTGATGAGAACAATTAAATTCACCATTCCTTCAGTGCTCTGATGACTCTGTAGGCTTCTTTCCCGACTGGACTGAGGCACCTTACTGCCCAGGTGGCATTGTCTGCCCTGCATTCCAATGAAGATGTCCCTCCTTTTTGCCCCATGAGCAATCTGCAGGAGTCACCACTCATCATTGTCCTCGGGACTCTGCAGGGAAGCTCTCTAGCTTGCGGGTCTGTGACCCACAGAAGACAAGCAGGACAAAGGCCATGATCTTACAATCACCTGGTGTCTTCAGCACATGGCATGAGCCAGAACTCAAATTTTTCCCCCCTGGTCAGCACTGGATTATAAAATGACCACCAGACTATAGAGAGGTGGAATGCTGTTTCTGCCTACACAAGACTGACTGATTCAAATTTATCAATTATATTAAAAATCCTGAAAAGGTGAACTATCTCTCAGGTCAAAATTTATTTCCCAGGTTGTCACTATTCAGCTTGTATAATAGGAAAGGTCTATATTTAAGAGATCATTTGTGCTTCTCAGGCTTGAAGGGTGCTTCTGTTACTGGACTCATACCTTCCTATTTTGGTTCTGAATCCAGCAGACATGAAAGAGGTTTGAGTCAGCTACTGCTTAATACCACACAAGCCTGGAAGAGAAGACTATTATATAAGATCATGTGTATTTTAAGGTTTTTTTTTTTCCCTATAGCCGATACTGAGATGCCACCTTCAAACCTCATAAAGGTGTTGCTACCCGATGTGTGGGAAAGAGGGGCCCCCTGCTTTCTCTGCAGTCCTTACAAGTAGGAAAAAATAAAAGCAGTTGATTAAGGGTTAGCAATTTTCTTTTCTTTCTTTACATGTACTTGTAATTCATTTAAGGCAGGAAGTGGGCTGAGTTTTCTTCTTTCCAATTCAACTGTCAGAGAACTTTCTTGCCAGCCTGCTCTGGTTACCATGACAACAGGACCATGGTGGCAGTAATATGATCTCGTGGGCCTTGTGTCAACAGCATCAGATCATCACAGTGGAGGATAATTTTGACAATAGGTTCCAGTTATGCATGCAGGATTTATTAGCATTTGATGGGTTGCTGGAAATACAGTGCAATTATAGACCTAGACTGCTAATAAAAGCATGTTCACCAAGGTTAGTGCTTTTTCCTTTGGATGTTATCTTGAGTTATATGGTACTCTACAATTTGTAAAGTGTTTTCAGGTACTGTAACTACTTCAGTTGCTATTAGTTGATAGGCACGGTTATCCCTATTTTACTAAAGAGGAAACAGAGGCTCCTACAATGTGCTTGTGGAAGGCAGCAGACCAACTCTTCAATGCTGATGAACTCCAATTATTTATTCCCATGCAGAGAATTGACAGATATGAGGAAAATGTTCTGAGGTGTGTAAGGTAGATGCTGAAAAGTCAGAGTTCAAAGAATTTAAGTATATCTGTGATCAACGGCATTTACCACTTTGAAAACACCAGTCTTTACATGTGGTGGTGCCTCGGATTCTCCACGCCCCTACCATAAACCCCTCCTCTGTGGCTTCCCTGACACCGTGTACACAGACAGATGCTCCTTTCCCTTCCCTCCAGTTAGAGTGTGAGTCTTGTTTGTCACTGAGTACTGGTTGTATTCATTTTCCCATTATAAGCTCCTTGAAAGCAGGAATCATGACTTTCATTCTTAGTAACTATAAATCCCAGTTCCTGGCACAGTACCTGGTACATCCTAGACACACACCACCAACCACTGTCACTTGTTAAATGGAAACCCACACATTCCCATGAGGTAGATACAGCAGTTGCTTTTGTAGAAAGCCCAGGGCTACTTGGCTAGGGATGGTGCCACCCACAGTGGGCTGGACCCTCCTGTACTAATTAATAATTAAGACACTCCCCTCCTAAGCCTACAGGCCAGTCTGATCCAGTCAACTCCTCAATTGTTGCCTTTTTCTCAGATAAGTTTAGGCAGTGTCAAGCTGACAACTAAAGCCAACTAGGACATCCATGACATTTGGCTTTCTTGTTTTTTTTAATTGTCATTATTTTAACATTTATTCTTTTATAAATTAGGTTTTTAAAAAGTAAACATCTTGGTTTTATCTTCGAGATTTTGGGAATTGAGCCCAGGACTCCAAATGCTAGGCAAATTAGCCACATTCTCAGCTCTCAAAATAAACATCTGGATACACAGTGTTTCTAAGTAAAAAACATTTTGGTAGAAATATATTGTTTGTAGAGAAAAATCTAAAATTCTGAGTTGATATCTATTGGAACTCAAAGGAAAAAAACCCTGAAATCTTGAAAAAGCTAAAATTTTGCTTATATTTATTTAGTGTGTATATGTGTGTATATGTGTGTATGTGTGTGTGTGAGTGTGTGTATATGTGTATACGTGTGTGTGTGTGTGAGTGTGTGTGTGTGTACACAAGTTCCACAGAGGACATGTGGAAGCCAGAGGGTAACCTGTGTGACTCAGTTCTCTCCTTCTATCATGTAGGTTCTAGGGACTGAACTCAGGTCACCAGACTTGGTGGCAAGCACTTTGACCTACTGGGGCATCTCAAGAGCCCCTAGAAAAAAAACCCTACCTGTAAAAATAATTATTATATAATATAGAGCCTATAAAATATGAATATAACAGTATAAATTGGGTTTAGATTATAAAAATTTTATTATTTTGGGGCTAGAGAGATAGCTAATTGGGTAAGAGCGCTGGCTGTTGTAGCACAAGATCCAGGTTCAATTCCAAGCAGCCACATGGTCACATGGTGGTTCATAACTGCCTATAACTCCTGTATCAGTGGGGCACGGACATACATGCCAGCAAAATAACCATACACCTAAAACAATTAATTTAAAAACAAAACAAGAGTATAGATGACTTTATAACACCAAAAACATCTGAAAATTTCCCTGTATATTTCTCCCTGTATATTGGTGTAGCCAAGGAAGAAGTAGAGTTGGTCACTCTCATGTGAGAACATTTTAATGAAGCGAACTTCATTTTATTATATAGCTTTGTGTAGCACCTTCGACTGAACAGTGCCTGGTGCTAAACTCAGTAGTGAACTCAAATCTTTTCACTTGCATAAAGAGGTTTCAGGAAAGAAAATATTTTATTTAGCAAGTTAAAATTCAATATTATGTTTTGCAATGCTGTGAGCCCACCCACCCACCCACCAGACCTCAAGCCCACCCACCCACCAGACTGCAGATAAACTGCTATTCATCTGCTTGAATGAAATACTGTGCACGCTTCTCACTCACTCTAAAAGTAACTGTATGTTCACACGAGGAAGGGTAGAAGGAAACGAATGTGCTGTCAAAAATGATGGCAGCGAGAGATATAGCTCCGTTGGTAGAGTGCTTGTCCAGCATGAATGAAGCCCTGGGTTCAAGTCCATGAACCGAGTATGATGGCACAAACCTGTACTTTCAGTAATCTGGAAGTGGAGGTGGGAGGATCTTCTTTAGCTGCAGAGCAAATCTGAAGGCAGCCGGGACTATAGGAGACCCTGTTTCCAAAGAAAGCATTCTAGAGGCTAGAAAGATGGCTCAGTGGATGAAGATGTTTGCTACCAGCCTGATGACCTGAGTTGGATCCCTGGGACCCACATGATAGAAGGGGAGAATGAGTCCCACAGGTTGTCCTCTGATCTTTTCATGCTTGCTGTGGCATCCTATATATATATATATATATATATGTATATATATATATATATATATAGGCAGAGACATATATCCCGGTGAAAAATGATTGCAACTAATTTTAACAGTTCAAGATCAGACACTTTTCAAAAACCATTTGACTTGGAAATCATTTGTCTACCATTAGGACTCAAGGGCTGTCAAGAGCAACAAGTTTCCTAGGATCCTCTAGCATGTGTGTAGAGGTTTTGGATGCAACTTTCGGTCTTAGGGTATCAATAAGAATAGTCACAAGACAGTAGCAGCAACCAATATCCACTTCATGCCCATGTCTGGGCAGTCAGTATCTGCAGCAGGCTGAGCAATGTTCCCAAGGAACCGGGTCCAGATCAACAGAATTTACAAATAATAATTGACTTAGAGGAGGGTTCTCTGCAGATGTGCTTAAATTAAGGATTTTGAGAAGGAGAAGATTATTCTGGATTATCTATATGGGCTCTATATGCAAACCATTGTATCTGATAAAATTGAGACAAAGGGAGATTTGACAGACAGTGGGGCAGGCAGTGTGACTATAGAGACAGACAGTGGAATGAAATTGTCACAAGTCAAAGGTTGCCAATCAGCTACCAGATGCTAGAGGAAGCCAGGTGCCTATTTTCTTTTAAAGCCTCCTCAGGGAATGAGGCTCTGCCAACACCTTTATTATTGTCCCACCGATGATGACTTCAGAATTCTAGCCTCCACAAACTTGAGAGAATAGTCTTTTTTTTTTTTCTTTTTCCAGACAGGGTTTCTGTGTATGTCCTTGGCTGTCCTGGAATTAGCTCTATAGACCAGGCTGGTCTCAAACTCAGAGGTCTGCCTGCCTCTGCCTCCCAAGTGCTGGGATTAAAGGGACGGGCCAGGCCAAGAGAAAAGTGCTTTGTGGTGGGGGAATGGGGTGTTTGTGCTGGGGAGCAAATCCAGAGCCCCATGTTTACTAGTCATACACTACCACTGAGCTACATCTCTCTCTGTATATTTAAAGCCAGCTAGTGTGTGTTAATTTGGTACAGTTGCCATTAGAAATTTAGTTAAACATCCAAACACTGATGCTATCAAACAGCTGAACTTTGCTTTATCTTTCCTAAGCTTCTCATATTCATATTCCTTTGTTTTGTTGCTGCAGGTAAAGCTAAACTTACTAAAGTACCTTTTGAGGTTAGTTACCACCTGCTAACACTTAGATGCAATCACCTCCTTTGTTAGCCTGCCTACTCACAGGTTGAAACTGGCACAAGGGAACAGAGCGTCAAGGTCAGCATTTGAATGGGTTGTTTTTCTCTCAGCTGATTTTCTGAAATGTAGAACTACAACTTCTTCTATAACCTCATTCATTTATATAGTTTGGATCCACTATTTTTTAAAATCAATGATTATAATCAATAGCTAAGCAATGTACTTACTTCTCTTTGTCAGAAAAAAAGAACCCAATGATTTGTTATATGCAAAGGCATTGATCTTAAGTCTAGAGAGTCATTGACAAATGTGACATATTCCCTGATCTCACTGAAATTCTCATGGCGATGAAAAGAATTTGATCAAGTCAGGAACAAACCAAAGCAGGGTGTAAAGATGCCCGGGGAGAGGATGGAGACACAGCTGCCATTTAGATTTCTGGCTTGGATGACTGAAAAAGAGAGCAACATTCTTCTGAAAGGGACCTGCAGGGGAGCAGATCTGAGATAGATGCTGGCTTAAGGTGTCTGTGGCATCTCCACATGGAATAAAGGGCCTGGTGCTGAGAGAGATCCAGGGAGGAGTCACAGGCTTAGCCCAGACATGGGTGAGGATGAAAGGAAAGAAATCAGTTGCTATTGGGTCTTGAAGTGTCCCGAGTTAGAGAGAGAGGGTCAGGAAGCACTGGACTGATGAGGCATGTGTCACGGAAAAGGAAGGACCATGACAAAGGGATTGGAAGAGTTTTGAAGGAACAACACCAAAGCTGACTAAGGTTTCTCCATTGCAGATGGTCCTGAATGTGATTCCAGGGTTTAGACTTTAAAAAACCAGTACACACTGAATAATAGAGGTTTGAGTTAGAGGATTCATGAGACTATAATTTTGCTTTATAAGAAGAAGCCAGGAGGGAGTGTGAAGAGGTTAGTTCACAGGTTAATATGATGATCCAAGATAAGGGGCAGGGAGGGCCTGGAGGGCTTAAACACTCTGTGCCTATTTGTGTCAAGATGCTCCCATGGAGTGCTCCTCTCTGTAAAGATCTTCCTTTCTGTCTATGAGGTAGAAAAGGAGGAAATTGTTGTGTTGTGAGAAAAACACTGGTGAACGACATGACCCAGTTTATTTACTAAGAACCTGGTGGAGGTAGACTCAGTACCATGTGATGCCACCAATTTTGGCAGTTGTAAGTTAAGAATAACCATCCTATGGGACAGACAGCGGCTGTTCACTGAGCAGGTTGCTACAGGGGGGCGGGTCACAGAAGTGAATGCAAAGAGTTGTCCTGTTGTTCCCTTGATGGAGAGGCTGACCAATGGAGGGAGTTCAGCTCACTGGGCAGCAAAGCTGACAGGTGAGTTTTACTTCATGGTATTGCTTTGTGAAGTCACCGCTGAGCCGATGTGGTGGTGGGAAGGGCAGCTTTGACATTGGCCCTCTTGACATTTATAACAGCAACATTTCAGTAATTATCTAGTCGAGGCTCTTCATGCTCCATAGTTAACTGGGGTGATTTCTCAAATAGCATTTTTAAAAATTATGTGAAATAGCAAAAATATGTTGTTTAGATTCAGACAGCTGAGTGTCGGGTGTCATCCCCACTCTTCCCTGACACTGAGGAAAATTATTTAGTCTTCTTAAGCCTGAGACCAAAATGGGGGGATTTTATGACTTCCTCACAAAATGATACTTAGCAAATCTGAGCTGCAGAGGAACAGGCATATTATTATACATGGAGGCCCATTCCATATTTGAGGTCTCCATGAAATATTTATTGATAATAGGTTGAAAAGAAGACTTCAGAGAAAATAATCCAGGGATGATGGGAGAATCCCCTAAGAAGCATACACATGTTTTTTTTTGGAAGTTATTTGGTTTGCTTAGTTTGCCACAACTCTGTCTGGAACCACTTTTTCATTTTGACATGAAATCTTGTAGAATTTTTAATCGGCAAGTTACGCCTCAACTCCTGTTCAACTTTAAGTTGGATAAGGCAGACATGCGTGCATTTAGAAGAACTAGCAAAACCCTTTTCTAGGGACTGTTGCAAGGTACCTCAGCTTACTGTGCATGCTTGGTAAGTAACTCCTAATAGAAGACAACAGACAAAATGTATGTATAATCAATTTAGAAGAATGTTTAGGAGGCTCCATAAACATGTTGTTATAAGTGCATGTTGCCTGCCAACTTGCTTGATTTGAAGAGTTGCCATAACAACCAGCAGCCCTCTCGGCAGCCTTGGCACTCCAGTCTCAGATCCTTCACTGAGAATTATTATTATCTTGTCTTGAGCCTTCTAGCTCAATTGTTTAAAGTGTGGTACTAATAAAGCCAGGGTAGGAGATTCAAAAGTAGATATTAGTGACAAAATTCTCTCCATGGATCCTCTTCCAAGACAGCTTGTTCACTCATTCAAAAATAATTACCGAATGCCAACAGTTATCCAGGTACTAGTCTATATGTGAGAGATGAAGTTATAAAACACAAACCCCAGAACTTAAGTTGAATCAAAACAAAATAAAACCTCAAGCCTGCAAAACTCCAAATACCAGCCAAACCAAAAATAATGACAAAATTGAAAATTTTAGGGATGCCTCCAACCCAGTGTGAGAGGTAGTGGGGGTGGGGTGTCAGCCACTAAATAAGTGACAAGTAAATTCACCAGCAGGTATATAGGAAGGGAGGTAGGCATGGCACTAGGGTGTGAGAAATTTCGTGATGTGGAGACATCTGAAGATTTATTCTGTGAAATAGTATTTCAACCAGTGCTGCAGGTGTGCTGGGCGGGTTCTCACTGGACCTAGACATGAAGAGGATGGAATGCCTGGAGTGCAGCCCTCAAGGTAAGAACGCTGTGTGATGAAATTAGAGAGGAAGATAAGGCCTCTTCGTGAAGGGTCTCACATGCCATTAAGAGGAGTTTAGATTTTATTCTTAGTGAGATGGGAAACTAAGTTTCTGAGCAGAGGAGTAATATGAGAATGCCTACAATTCAGAAAAATCACTTTGCCTTTGGGACCTTTAGGGCCAAGAAGGAGGAGGGACCAGTCAGGAGGCCACTATAGACATTCAGGGTTGAGGCAATGATCACTCAGTACAGGTGGCAAGTATTGAGAAATCATGAGTCTCTGGATATTTTTAGAGACAGTCAGTAGAGTCTGCTGATGGAATACATGTGGAATATTAAAGAAGGAATTCAAAGGTGACTGAGCTTCTTCTTTTGAGCACTAGAAAAATGAAGATAGTGCCCTACCAGAAGACTGAGAAACAAAAGCATGTATAATTGTGCATGTGTATGTATGTGGGTGTGTATGAGTGTGT
This sequence comes from Peromyscus maniculatus bairdii, assembly GCF_049852395.1. Taxonomy (NCBI): domain Eukaryota; kingdom Metazoa; phylum Chordata; class Mammalia; order Rodentia; family Cricetidae; genus Peromyscus; species Peromyscus maniculatus. The sequence goes on along the minus strand of NC_134869.1, from coordinate 15,882,468 downwards.
GTATGTGTGAGTGTGTGTGTATGAGTGTGTGTGTGTGTGTGTGTTATATAGAACCTAGGATGAAGTTCTAGATATGTTAATCTTGAAATTTCTATGATACCTCTAAGTGGGCATATCCAGAAGGCATCTGGATATTACAGTGAAACACTTTTACAGACTCCAGAGTTCAGAGGGAGGTCTGAACTAAGGGTATAACTGTGAAAGTCATTAGGTAAGTATGGAACACAGGGACACGGGGCTGAATGAGGTCACCTAGCAAGTAAAGGTGTGTATAGAAAAGAAGACCAAGGAGTAAGCCTTAGTGCAACCAAATGGTGGAGGAACGCTCAGTCTTACTGGAGGAGGAACACCCAATAAGGAAGACTGAGTAATGACCAGAAAGATAGAGAATCAAGAGAAACCACCATGCTGAAAGAGAGCCAGTTCAAGGGGAAGGCACTCATGATTCAAGTCAAATCCTGCTGACAATTGGATTTGGCCACAAGAACCTCGTGGTGACTGTGTGTAGGCCAGTCTTGGCAGAGTGAGAAGGAGAAAACGTCTTCTGTTAGAGGCAGAAAAGAAGACTGCCTCTAGAGCTCTGGAGTGGTTTTGCTATTATGAGGAGTTGAGGATGGGCGATAACTTGGGGGCGACACGGGTTAACTAGTGTTTTTAAAATACAGGTTAGAAGTTATTGTGGTATGTGTAATATGCTTGCATATTGATGGAGATAATCCATGGAGAAGGGAAAACAGATAGTGTAGGTGAGGTAGAGGGAGGAAGAAAGAGAGAGAGAGAGATAGAGAGAGACAGAGAGAGACAGAGAGACAGAGAGAAATTGTGTAGGCTTTAGGTAGGCCAAGGGGTACATGGCTGGGATTTCAATCATCCATTCTACAAAGTTAAATGAATACCTATAATGTGCCTCATCTATAACTAAGTACCAGGTACAGAGGAGTGAATAAAACATGTTCCTATTAACAAGAGGTTCCTTTCTAGAGAGGGAGAAGTAAGAATTTTCTTAAATAATGTACATTCAATGTATGGAGTGACGATGCCAGAGAAACATACCCAGGGCTTGTTTCACTCTGGCACACTGCATCTTAGGCCACCATGTCATTATAAGCAAGAGATCCGAGACTTTCTTTCCCATAATGCATCAATAGCTTTGGGTTGTAGTACTGATCAGAGTGAATCAGGCGAGAGTCCTGAGCATGAAACAACACCATGGCCTGCACAAATAAAGCCATGACAGGGGATCTGCGAGATATTTAAGTGGCAAAATCAGTAAGACTTGGTGACGGTCCAAGTAGATTGAGACTAAGAAGAGTGAGGGTCAGGGAGAAACAGCAGGCCTCCCCAGCTCAGTATCCCAGAGAAACAAGTTTCTAACCACACAGACAGACAAAAATCCACAACCTTCCCTCTTCCTCCTCCTTTTCTTCTCTCTCCTCCCCTCCTCTTCTTCCTCATTTTGAAATTATCTCCCCCCACCCCCTGACTCTTTTCGTCTCTCGTGGTTCTGGGAACTGAACATAGGACACTTTGAAGGTTAGGCAAAAATGTTACCACTGAGCTACACACACAGCCCTAAGGCTTTTTCTTCTCTCTCTCTCTCTCTCTCTCTCTCTCTCTCTCTCTCTCTCTCTCTCTCTCTCTCTCTCTCTCTCTCTCTCAAAAAAAAAGGTATTGCAAATACCTGATGCTTTCTGAGAGTTAAAAGGTGCCATACGTTCCTGCCAGCGAAGATAAAATTCTAGGTATGCTTTTTGTATGACGTTACAAACACAGGAAAATAAGATAAAATCAGTATGATGCTAGGATACTTATTGATGCCACATAAGAAAATTAAAGAGAAGGAGGAGGAAGCGGCAGGAAGGCACAGAGTTCTTGGTATTAATTTCCTTATTTTCCCATAAAGTAATTGGAGAAACTCCATGAAAACTAACCTGAACATAGAATCGCAGTTCACAGTGGGCCTATTCCCTATGTATCTTACAAAAACACCTTGACAGCCAAGTGATGGTGGTGCACACCTTTAATCCCAGCACTCGGGAGCCAGAACCAGGCAGATCTCTGTGAGTTCGAGGCCAGCCTGGGCTACCAAGTGAGTTCCAGGAAAGGAGAAAGCTACACAGAGAAACCCTGTCTCGAAAAACAAAACAAACAAAAACAAACAAACAAACAAAAAAAGAAAAAAAACCCAAAACACCTTGACTAACCCAAGGGCTTCAGGAGATGAGAACACTGGGGATCTAGGCATCTCCTTCCAGGGAGTCTCCTCCAGGGAAGGAGCTACACAGTATCAGGTATGTAGCTTGTTTTAAGTTTCCCAGTCAGGTGCTCCCACCCTGGAGGGATGAAAACACACCCCTCCAGACAGTAGGTGAGGCACAGTTGGTTCTAAGAGTGTAACAAAACCGGACGGCAGGTGAGGCAATCAAGTTGCAACCACGAAGCCCCTTTCAAGTCTGGATGGGCTGGAAAGTTCAGTCCTGCTGAGATGATGAGTTTGATGGCACCCTTACAACATCCCTGTGGATGTTGAGAAGACCAGGAAAAGCAGAAAGAACACAAATAATAAAGATTCACGGGGCTTGAGATCTTCTATTCCTGTTCTCTTTAGCTTTTAGAATTTATTTCACCCCACTTATTTCTAAGAGGAGCCTGGGGTAACTCTGGATGTTTTGGAAAGTCTCAAATGCTCTTGCCTTGATAGCTTTATCTATAAAAGCAAGGAGGTTAGTCTATATGCTGTTCAAATTTCCTTCTCAAAAGCTAACAATCTGCCTGAGTTTGGTCTATACAAAATGTTAACAAACGTAGGGGGATGATAGCTGAATGTGTATTAGTAGTTCCAAATAGCATTTTGAAAAATAATAGAGTATTTATCAAGGCTTGAGTCATGGTGGAAACTTTGAGTTGTTTTTTAAATCTAACCTTTGGGGGTGGCTAAAGCATAGAATCCATATACTTGGCATGGCCTGTAAGAAGTTATTTCATGAGGTAGAAGTTCAGCTTTTTGTTGAAGGATATATCAGTTCTCCAAGCACCCTTAGCAAGCCCACAGGCAAACTCCCACCTCAGTAGGCTGAATAATTTGCCTGTGAAATATCACATTGAGATTGGGGTGCTGAATGTGGCAGATATGGAAAGGAGGGGATGCATGTAGGAGATGCTCATTGAGATGAAAAGGCAGCTGGACTCTCACACAATGCCATTGTCAGGTACTTTGGTCACATGTCAGATTCTTTTTTAAACCTGCCACCCATGATCCCTGTATTTCCACATTCTGAGATGGTAACAATGACCCAAACAGGCTGTCGTCATTTCTCAGTGTTTGAGAAAGGAGAAGCCAAGGAGCTCCTCGTTTCCAGGGAAGAAAACCTTAGAACTGGGGAAGCAGAGTGTGTGATGCTCTATTCAGTGGAGACTCAGAGAACTATGGTGTTCCCTTCCAGTACAAGACCTCAGTCTGAAAGGGCTACTTCCAGCACAGAACCATTTCCCTCTGTGACAGCAACCATTGTTAGCACCAAATCAATGAATGTCTTAGAAATTTGGCAGCACAAAGATCCACAGAATCTTGGAGAGTTTGGCTTGTGTTCTTTGTGTCTAGAAACCGTGTGGACCTGACAGAACCTTGCAGAGCGGTGGGTGCCTTGCAGGTCTCCTAGTCTATTCTGGGCTTCTCTCACCAGGTGGATTGTGGGGACTTTACTTTTTACCATATTTTCTATTTTCCCCTTGACAGATCATATTTCCTTTTATAAGATGGAATCATCTTTGGCTGAGATAGGGATGGAAGACACCTTATTTGAAAAGACACTATAAAATGTATCATAAAAGATTCTATGAGTGAACCATATGTTGAAAACTGAAAATGAGCAGCACTTATATAGAAATTCCCCCAGTCCTTTAACCAGCTGGTTGAATGACCATAGGCTAGTCACATCATTTCTATGTATCAGTTTCTTCATCTAGCCAATGTGCATAATACTTTCCTGTCTCTTGGGACTAATTAGAATCTACATACTGCAATGGATTCTGCAAATGCCTACTTCAAACTCTAATATTCTATAAATAGCATGTGGCTGGCCATGGGAAGACACAGCATCATTAGTGTCTGTTTTGGTTTCATGGTTGGTGAAATTAGGACACAGACCATGAATGAGTTACCTAAGACTCTGAGTCAGACTGTCAGCAGTGCAGAAGGAAGCCTTCGTCTGAGCACTCATTACTTCCTGTTGGGATGCTGTTATGCACATGGAGAATTGAGGTGGAGACCTCAGCCCCAGTGACAGCGGATCTGAACCTGTTTGAATGGTTCCAGGAATTCCAGTCAATAAACAGGAACTGACTTGCTCATCTGTACATTCCTCTCAAATTGGTTGAAATAAATCCTCAACACTTGATTTTCTGACCTGGTTCTCAGCCATTCAGCACCAGCTCATGGTCTGGCATTATGAGAAGTTGTCCAGTCTCTTGGGTGGAAGTAATCCAATCCTGCAACTGTGGAGTGAAGGAGAGTATAGAGACAGGATCCAAGGAAACAAGCTAGGTTCTGAGGCCTAAGGGAAGCAGAATTTGATGGGGGCACGTCTGGATAGATGCAAGGAGAGGTCATTGAAACATCAAAAATAGACTGTCCCAGGGAACAGGGCCACTCTGGCTCAGAGCACGGTGACAGCTAAAGAGTAGAACATTCCATGTCCAATTCTTCTGGGCACGATCAGCTGGTGCAGCAGGATGAGACAGATGGGACCATTTCAGGGCCAGGAAAGTGGGCCTCCCTCCTACTGGGATGGAACAAGGGCTGAGGAACTGGTAGAAATGCAATAATGATGGAAGGAAGTGTACTCTGAGGTCACATCAGTGTCCAAGTAGCAAAGAACAAAAGTGGGCCACAGTTAAAGTGGGTGCTTCAACAGGAAGCACTTACTTCCAGATAAAGAAATACTCAAGGGTGCATGGAGATCATGTCCCCTTCTACACAGCCCAGGGTCTCTGGGTCAGGCTGTCCTCGCTGTTCCAGACAGAAGGTCCCAAGTCTGTCAATAGGTGGCAGGCAATAGTCATTTAGCCTAAAGCAAATCATCGGTTAAAACTTTGCCTAAAAAGCAATGTGTTATATAAATTCCTAGAGACTACAGTAGCCTGCACATGTACAGGTTAAAAACATATGGGTTACTAGCACTGAGAGGGGAAGTGGACACAGGCTCCTACTCCTAACCAAGAAGCTATCTGCAATTGATGGCTGCTGGTGAATGGCACGTAGGTTTTCTCCAGTGGAGTTTCACTGTGTATATTGACTATACCTTGAGGCAGGCCCAATGCCCAAGAGCAGTTGGCCAACACAAAACTAGTCCAATGGTATTTTTGAAAATGTTTTGCCTTATTTTGCTTTGGTGAGCATTTTTTTGTTTTGTTTTACTGGTCTTATTTATTTTGTTTTTGTGTTTGTTTCTTTCATTGTTTGTTTTTGTCTGCTTTTTGGATATAAAGTTGGGTGGGTAGGGAGGTGGGAAGGATCTGTGAGGAAATGGAGGAAGGGAAAAACATGATCAAAATAATATCGTTTGAAAAAAAAGTTTTTCCAGTGGAAAATGCTTAAAAAAGTAGCATGTTCTATATGTTATGCCATGTGCAGGGTAGGGAAAGACTGAGGTCTGGGAAGGATCTAGGGCCCGCCAATTAACAGAACTGGGGACCCACAGCAGGACTGGTGAGCAGTGGGGATGATCTGATGAGCAGCCACAGACCACACTTGACTAGGTTTGGCTGGATCTTAAGAGTAGGCCGAGACTCAGGTCTGAGATTTCGGGGCAGTGACTCAGCTGTGGAAGTAATGTTGGAGTTATGTTTAAGTTCAGAATCCAAACCGGGGTGGAGAACCCCAGTGACAGCTTCCCCTACCCCCGTGCCTGTCCTCGACCTCGCTGTCTGCTCCCAGGAGAGACAAACCAGAGTCAAGTTTGTAAATGACTCTGCGTAAGTGGGATACGGAGATGAGCAGAAGACACTACCTGGCTAACAAGGGAAGGCGTTGGCTTTCCACTACTTGACAGTACCCTTGGCCATTCCTCTCCCAGCAAAGAAAGCTGTTCCACATTACACTGAGATTTTTAAAGGGACGATTACATCAAAAATGGAAAGATGGTTAAAATTGCTGGTGCTCACGAATAACCAGATGACAGCTCATCCAGTATTTAGTCCCATATTTATTATGTAAATAAACCAGGAATAATGGACTGATTCCTTATTTACTCTGACATTTTATTTATGGTGGATCTGAGAGCGAAACAATCATCCTGTGTCCTTGATTGTGGGATTCCAATGTCCACTTCGATGACGCCTGCCATTTGCCACAGCATGGTGTATTTAAGTGGACGCCATACACGCTGATGCTTGCCAAGTGCTTAGTAACTTTAAGAAGAATCCTTAGTGACTTGCTGCACTCCATCTTGACATACGATTTTTGCTTTATGAAACATGGAAGATGATACATTTTATATTTAGGGACCATTTGGTAGGGAGGCTGGTAGAGTAAAATTTAATTGATTTCTTCTCCCCTCTGGAGCTCTTGAAGAAATAGCAGTGAATTCAGATTAGGTGGCATCATGCATATTTTTGTAAAAAGGAATTTTTCCTTGCTTAGGCTGAACGCATCTCTGAGAGTTTCACCTGTCTTGGATACTCTCCTTTATCTTCCTCTCACAGACAAACATTACCATGTTTTATGCATCTTTGTGCCGCTGCTGCAGCCCTGCTCCCCCCCTCTTGTCCGCCACAGGTAGCGGTGTTCTCACATTACAGACAGGGCCCCCTGCTCATAGGTCCCCACTCCCACCCATCCCCCAAAGCCAGACTGTCAGTCTGAAACTCTTCTCATCATGTTCCGCCACGCCCAGCGTTTTATATAGAATGATTCCAACCTCGTAAGGGAGCACTTGAGGTGCCAGTCCAAAATTATCCTCCTAACTCCACTTCCGGTCCCGCCCCCCCCCCCCCCAATCTCGTTGTCGCACACAGAGCTGCAGCTACGGCTCTCTGCTTTCTGAGTAGTCTACCGTGGTCTCCCTGTCTGTTGGAGCATGTGGTTTTCTCTGCCTAGAAGTTCTGTACTTAGTGGACTCTTTAAGCATACCCTGAAAGGGCTGGCTCAGAGACGGCTTCTGTGACATACTGCCTGACTCCCACGGTTAGCGAAGCCAGCGCCACTTCCTGCATCTGAAGTACATCTGTGCTGATAACGTTTAATTCTGTTGTTAGTGAGGCTTTGTCTGTGGATCTCTCTCTCTTCTGTCTGCCTAGGATTGATGCAATGCCAATGGCCATTCCCTGCTCGTTATCTTCACTTTCACCCTGTGCTCTCATAGTTAACGCCATCTCCAACGCACCATAAATGTTCAGCAGACTAGTTTGGAATGGGTGGTTCCATCGCACGGGGTCTCATGAGTCCCTTAAGTTGAACTTTTGGACTTTCTGCTGAGGCAAGTTTTTGCTTGCAGTTGTAACTGTTAATAGTAACGTCTGGTTCTAGTCTTCAGCCATCTCGCCCCTCTGGTTCCACAATGACTGCGCAGCAGACCCTCAAGTCTTTCTCTTTGCTGTTACATGACAGTCTGAGACTCCTGGACATTTTCGCTAAACAAAACTAAGTTTTCAGGAGTGGCCTGAATCATCTACCAGTCAAAGTGCTCTACCCTTTCTTGCCCCTTTTGATTCTCACATTCCTGTAAAGCTTTTATCATCGTCTTTAGCTTCAACTTTTCATTAGACACAGGCCATTTCTCCCCGACTCCTCATCTTCTGAGACTGTAAATTATCCTGTTACTTCATTGGTAATGGGAACATATTTATTTTCTGTGATGGCGGCTCCCTTGAGCCTTCCTTTTTCTTAGCTACATAAAGTTAACTTCCTCAGTGGCAAATTAAGGACAGATTACAAGCAGCCTGGGAACCAGGCTCCATCACCACAGGGGCCGCCTACTCAGCCTCCTTCTGTTCAGCCATCCGAGAGCTGCAGCTGCTAAGCCAGCTCTGGGCTGCTCTCCCCCTGTCTCTCTTGAGCTGAGAGGCAGAGAGAGAGAGAGAGAGAGAGAGAGAGAGAGAGAGAGAGAGAGAGAGAGAGAGAGAGAGAGAGAGAGAGACCTCTTTCTCTCCAGCAGTATTGTTGGTGTCTGATCTTGAGTCTTCTAGGCTCCCCTCTCTTCCTCCTTCTCCCCCTACCCCAGCTGCCTACCCATCTCCTCCTACACCCAGACCAGCAGTGACTGCACTTCAAGACTTCCCCCCCCCTTCCAGCACTGCCGCTCAGTTTCCATAGCAACAGAAAATGTTGGTGGGAAGCAAAGATGCTGAGCTGCAACTAGCATTGGGGCTGGGAGGAGGAGGAGGAGGAATGTGGGCCTCTCCGGAGGCTTCCGAAGTAGGAGGCAGGAAGCACCTTGGGTTTGGGGGCTGGGGAGAAGGCAGCCAGGCGAGAAGCCCTCAAGAAGGGAGAGAGTACAGGGGGGAAGTATATTAGCAAGTAGAAATTGCATGGGTTGGAAAGTTGACATAGGAAGAAAGAGGAAGACTTATAAAGAGTGATGGAGAATTCTGTCTATACAGGAGCTGATGGTGTTAAGCAGAACACTGGGAGTGAATGATCTCACTTTAAAGGGTGGGCCGTGGAAGAGTATAGTGGTAAAAACATGGTGGGGGCACTCAGAGCTTAATAAAATAATAATAATAATAATAATAATAATAATAATAATAATAAATTTACATGGAAAGCAAAAAAGATGATAATGGACCTGGGTTTGTGATGGGCCTATTTTTTTGAGCTCATGGAGTTATTAATATATTGACTTCAAAAAAGCTATGAGTGAAGATCATGGAAAATACAGTACATGAAGCAGATGCTCATAATGTGTAAGAATAGATTTTAAAAAACACTTTAGTGGAGGGATGGTGTTTCAAATGGGGTTCAAAGCTAGAAATACCACTCACAATTCACCTAGAAATGTGAGTAGTTGTATGTTTTCTTTCTGAATCATTTTCAGTTTTGCACATCTCTAAGCATGTATTGTGCTGCCTAAGCCCATGATTCATATGTGATACCCTGCTACCATGTGCCTAAGTCCATGATTCTTACATGATGCCTTGCTACCATGTGCCTAAGTCCTTGATTCATACCTGACTCCTTGCTACCATGTACCTAAGCCCATGGTACATATGTGATGTCCTGTTACCATGTACCTAAGCCCATGGTTCATATGTGATATCTCGTTACCATGTACCTAAGCCCACAGTTCATATGTGATGTCCTGTTACCATGTACCTAAGCCCATGGTTCATAAGTGATGTCCCGTTACCATGTACCTAAGCCCACAGTTCATATGTGATGTCCTGCTACCATGTACCTAAGCCCATGGTTCATATGTGATGTCCTGCTACCATGTACCTAAGCCCATGGTTCATATGTGATGTCCCGCTACCATGTACCTAAGCCCACGGTTCATATGTGATGTCCTGCTACCATGTACCTAAGCCCATGGTTCATACGTGATGTCCTGCTACCATGTACCTACTCCATGGCTTCGGAGCGGCCCTCAGTGCTTGCTTGCTCTTTCATCACACAGAACCATCCCAAGCCTCCAGCTAATCTCTCCACAGGGCTTTACAGAATCCTCTTCTATTTGTGCCAGGCCACAGTAATGTTCATCACAGTAACTTTCCATCTCTCTTTCTCTTCCCTTGATTCAAGGGGTTGCTACAGAAATCATGTTCCTTGCTCACAATCACACTCACAGTGGTCTGCTGTTTTTTTCCTGAATGAATCTATGACATCACTTCCTTCAGAACTGCAAGGCAAGAAATGCTATCAAACTCTGTAAGAAGATGCCGATGAGATGACCTCTCTACTGCACCTCCCGCTTTCCTTCTCACGCCACTGACAGTGGTGGTGACTGGCCAGCAACACTTGTGCTCACTGTCCCTATGCTCTATGGAGAGGGACTCATACAAATCCCACTTCAACCCAGTGGGAGAGGGAGAAGTGTGTGGTTTATATCATATCTGTTTCTATACATGCAAGCTGAGGCACAGAGATACAAAGACCTGACTCAAGGTTACAAGCTTGTTAAAGGCTGAGCTGGGATTTGAGTCCTGGTGGAATCTGTCTTAATCATCACATTGTGCTACTTCTGTATGAGAAAAATAATATTTGGGCTCCTTGAGGAACTCAGGCTTGGGCATATTACTACTGCTTTTCATAGATAGCTGGGTTTTTTTTTTTCATCACAGACTATAATTTAATGAATAAAGAAGCTCCAGCTCCCATTTCAAGGTGTATGTGCCGAATCCATTGATTTATCTATTTGTTTTTTTCCTCAGATTTTGGAGAAAAGCTGAGAAAAGAATGCTATGATCTCACAGCAGTGAAGACAGTTGTAGAAAAACAATACAGGTATGAGAAATCTGACTGCATTTCCAGTCAGGAAGAAAGGGAAAATGCTGGCCCGTGCCGAAAGGTAGAGGCAGCTCAGAACTGAGGTGTATGGAGATGCTTCCAGTCAACAGAAGCATCCCAGCTCTCCCCCTGGAGAATCCAGGTTTCCATCTGATAGCAGGAAGACAGGCTGAAGGAAGATGCTCGGAAGTGGGGCAGAGTCTGGGAGTGAATTTTGAAGTCTGTGAATTTAGTAGTTGCTTTTCTACCTATATCCAACCTCTAACCTCCCTACACACACACACACACACACACACACACACACACACACACACACACACACACACACACACTGGACAACTGTCTTCTCTTCCTCTCAAAATGAAACAGAAGCTTGTTTTCTCCAATGTTTTGTAAGGTCTTCCTAGGAAGGGGAGCCCAGAGCAACCAGTGCAGTGGAATCTAGGGTTCCCTGGTTATTATGTGGACATGAGGTTCCTGGAGAATCCTGGAAGTAAAAAACGTGCCTCTGAATAGAGCTTCCAGATCACTTGTCCATTTTCAAACAATGAACAGAAAACCATTCCTTGCCAGTGGATCCAAAGATGAACTTGAAAGCGAAACCCAACAGAAACAAGTAACTCTGGGAACTAACCAAGAATTTCACAATCAGCACAAAGCCTGTAATGCTTGATGGTTCACAAGAAAAAAGAAAGCTGTGGCTAGAGAAAGGAATAGAATATAGAGAGCTTTGTGAAATTGGAAATATTATTGAACACATTGTAAAATGCTCAGTTGAAGCATTACAAGCAAACGCCTAAGACACAAGATGAAAATAAAAAGCAAGGGGCTGAAGAATTGGCTTCGTGGGTAGGAGTCCATGCTGCTCTTACACAGGATACAAGTTCACTTCCCAGAACCCATGTTAGGCAGCTCACAATTCTTTTAAACTCTAGCTCCAGGGGATCTAACACCCTCTCTAGCATTCATGGCACTCTCACACACATAACATTCACATACAGAGACATACATGCATATAAATAAAAATAAATATATATTTTTTAAGTTGGCAATGTAAGCTAAAGGCTAAGAAATACCAGGGCAAGATTAAAGAAGTCTAACATCTGGGTAGCTCATGAGATAGATAGATAGATAGATGATAGATAGATAGATAGATAGATAGATAGATAGATAGATAGATAGAAAGAAAGATAGAGACAGACAGAGACAGAGAGACACAGGGAGACAGAGAGACACAGAGAGAAATGGTCAAAGACACAACAGAAGAGAATTTTTCAAAAATATATCTTCATGCCTAAAGCACCTAAGAGGTACAAAGCAAGAAGAAAAAGGTAGCTTCTTAACCACATTTTAGTGACAGACACGTAAGTGCTGTGGGATGGTCTGTATGTCAAATTGCTCTGATTGGTCAATAAAGAAAGCACTGATTGGCCAGTGGCCAGGCAGAAAGTATAGGTGGGACTAATAGAAAGAAGAATTGAGAGAACAGGAAGGCAGAGGGAGACACTGCCAGCCGCCGCCATGACAAGCAGCATGTGAAGATGCCGGTAAGCCACGAGCCATGTGGCAAGGTATAGAAAATGGATTAATTTAAGCTATAAAAACAGTTAGCAAGAAGCCTGCCAAGGCCATACAGTTTGTAAGCAAAATAAGTCTCTGTGTTTACTTGGTTGGGTCTGAGTGGCTGTGGGACTGGCAGGTGACAAAGATTTGTCCTGACTGTGGGCAAGGCAGGAAAACTCTAGTTACACATAAGGACATGGCTAGAGATAACTTCCAGAGAGGAAAATGTCCACTAATAAAGGAATCAATATTGTTAGAACCAATACACGAAGTCCATGCAAGGAAATTTAGGTTCAGCCTAGAATCTCATACCAAGCTATAGTGCTAATTAGCTTTGGGGGAAGAATTCTGGCATGTTTAAATCCATGAGGACTTAGAAATTCAATTCTTGTGTATTTCTGTACTGATTCCCCTTCCATTTTTTGAATAAAGTTATGTGAATGTGATTTCCAACAGTATGAAAAACAAAACAAAGAAAAACACGCAAAAATAATAAGTTCAATTAAAGAGAGCAATGCCAGGGAGAGGGCTTTAGAATTATACCTATTTGGCAGAGAAGTCTAGCCTTATACAAGGGTCTCTTCAGGGGTCTATGCACAAAAGGTTATCAGAAAAGTAGTATGATGGAGACTATAGAAACCTTATAGATAAAGTGATGGTAAAAAATGAAAGAGAAGAAAAATAAACTGTAAAATTGAACAATTAAATTACTAGAAATGAGTAAAAGGTATGTTTTAGGGTGATATCCATGTCCCTAGCTCAGATAACTGAATAGTGGTGACAGCATCACCATCTTTATCAAGACCTGGCGTCAGCAGGGGCAAGCAGGGAGCTTTTATTCTTGAGGAGTGCCCCCCCCCACATGAGTGGCACAGAGGCAGAGAAACACTAGGCAATGAGCGCTTTAGCATCATGGAGGACAGGCATCACTCGGGTCTTTCCCATCATGTTGTGGAAACTGGAGACGCCAATGCTGAAGGCAGCAGAATCTCATGGTAGCTCTCTAGCTGTGAGTCCAAGCTCACAGCCTCTGAGTTTGTGCACTAATATTGTGCTCTCTGCAACTGTCCTGAGGATGAAGGCCCCCAGGAGAGAGGAGACAACAGATGCTCTCATCTCTCATGTCAGGTGGTCAGTAAATGCCATCAAAAGCTGTTAAACCAAGAGCTCGGGGTACACATGCCATGTGGAAAAGCATCCAGAAGGATAAGGAACAGGCATGTTTGAGGTGTTGTTTCTGGAGGGTGAAGCTGTGGGGTGGGGAGAAGATGCCACAAGCTAGGTTTAAGTTTGATCTGTACACTGGTTTTACTGTTTAACATTTATATATGCTTTAGCTCAAAATGATCCTTTTGAATGTATTCTGATCTGCCACCATCACTCTGAATGTCCTTGGCACAGTGAGCTGTTGAAGCTGTCTGTCCTTGGCATTATTGCTCTGGTGTCTCTGTGAACCAACTTTTGGAAGAGGTCATAAATCAGGTAATGAGCCACTCATGGGCATCTGTTCACCTCTTGCCAAACCTTCTTTCCCAAGAGTCTTCTGGGAACCTGGACTTGAGAAAGACCCTATTTAGGGCTGTCACTGTCTTGGTTGTGGGGCAATAGGCAGCAGAGCAGCCTTGATTTCCACCATCTAGACTTCAGCTCTAGACCGCTCTTGCAGTGAGAAGTGCTGATTACAGCTTTCAGTGTTTTCTCTGCCCTACAGAGCCGTCTTCTGAACCAGTATCAACAAAACGCTTCCCAACAGGATCCCTGACACCAAAAAGTCCCCACTGACGCCAGTGTAATTATCATTCTCGGACACGAGGCCTTGTCAGGCCACACAGATAATCACCTCCAACTGCAGCCGACGATTAGTCGGTCAGTCAGCTGACATCAAGCACTCCTGGGAGGTTCTCAGAGGTGACAACAGAGGAGAAGGCCTGGCAGCACCCTCTGTAGGAACCCTGAAAACTGACAGGAGCTGAGGGTGTGGAGAAGGAGGCAGAGGCAGAGGCAGAGGCATGCACCTTCAGGGTGATATGCAGCAATGGGCATTCTCTGTTCCCTGGGCTGGGATGGTTCCAGGTGAAGAGGAACAAGAACTCACAGTTCTCTCATCGAACTCACGAGAACATCCTTTCATTTTCGCTCCCGTGTACTGACTAGATCCAACGGTTCGATCTCTGCTCTGTGGAACCTCCTCTTTGGTTTTGCACCTCCACGCTAATTGCAGCTATTTCCACTTGCCAGAAAAGTTGTCCTTGTGGCTTGGCTTGTCAGCCTGCCCATCTTTCCAGTCTATCAAGAACAAAGTGGTGTTGATGTATGAAGATATTATAACAAAACCCACTGTTTGGGATGCCTACTTTAAAAAAAAAAGACTTCATGTGACTCTAACATTTACTCTGGATCTTTGTTCGAGTCCTTCAGTTATAGTTACAATTAATTACAGAGCTGGAGGACTTAAAGGCTTTTCTAGCTATTTCTCCAGTAGACTGTAAGCTTTGTGAGAAGAAGGACATCCTAAAATAATTCAAATAGCTAATATATGTAAAGCACACAGAATTTTAGTGCTTGGAGTAGAAGTAAGATAAGGTATTTGTTATCACTACCATCATGACCCAAGTCATAAGCCCTACCACAATATCTGGCACATGAAAGCGGCCATAGAGCAACTATTTCTACATCTGGATTCTTGGAACATTCTGGAGAAACTGAGTTTTATTCCTGAGGAGTAAAGCAGTGGTCCTGGGTATAGGGTGAGAGTGCAGGTATTTGCTGTAGTATTAACAAGGGATCAGTGATTATTTGAAAAAAGAAAAAGAAAAACAAAAACTGGATGGTCTTGTAGACAGGAAGCACAGTTTGGGGGGAACCACAGGACACTCTAATGACATGAGCTACTGAAAACAGGTTTCTGTTGGCTTTGAGACAGAACCTCCGTCTTTAGGATGGTGGGTGTGGTGGTTGATATTGTCATCCTGGTGAGAGAAACATGCATGGGACAGAGCTTTTCAACTCAGTTAATTGAGGAAGAAAGACCAGCTCTGTGACTGACGCAATCCCATGTGCTGGGATGCTGGACTCAGTAAAAAGGAGAAGGCAAGTGGATCCTAGCATTCCCTGTTCCCTGCTTCCTAGCTGTGGATGCATGTAAGTAGTTACCTCATGGCAGCCATTGCGGTGACTTCCCTGACGTGATGGACCAGACCCTCCAACTGTGAGCCCAAACAAACACTCTCTCAAGTTGTTTTCCTCAGGCATCTTGCCACAGTCATGAAAACAATTACTAACACCTTCTGTTCTGGAGAAACACCTAATGTAACCAGTAAATTCATCTTCATCAGCTCTAGCTAGAAATAGCTGGTTAATCAGCCTCAGACAGATGTTGCCTTGCTCATTGTCTTTGCTGCCTCAGCGAAGTGCATGTGTGTGCTGACATCTGGGCAAACCTCTCCAGGAACAGTGATGGGTCAGTTAGCTGTCTCCCCACATGGTGCATGGGGAGTGCCTGAACCATAATTTTGCAAAGTGGGGGACATTTTCATTCAGAGAATTATTTGTTGGCCCCTGAGATTGTTGCCTGAGTAGCCCCCCTTTTGTTTGGAAATACTATCTGCATTTGGACATCTCACCCCATTTGTTCCAGATTCCATTCAAATTTTTTTTTATCATTTCTCCCATTCCTCGGTGTTTACACAAATGTTACTCAAGACCACTTCCACCAGAGAGCCTTCCCTGAGTACTCCAGATGACAGACATCTCTTCCTTCACAGACATAACCAGTCATGGATTTATAACATTCATTCTTCCCATAGCTGCAGCCTATGCCATAAAAGCACACTATTGCCTTTCATTACCACTTGAGTGTGTATTGCTGCTGAGCATTAAGTATGCCAGACTTAGCTTCCTGAGTGGACTGTAGGGTCTTTGAGCAGATACTGTATTATGCCTCTCTGTGGTCCCTTCCACAGTTAGCACCGGTAGATGAATAGACTATGTACACAGTTCATTCCCCTATGAATGGATAGACCTTCCCAGAATCCATTAAAAAAGATTTTCCTAAGACCCTTTCACAAAAATTTTTTCTTTTACTTTTTACTTCAGATTGTCAACACATCCTGAAGGATTAAAGCTGCAGATCTGAAACACAGATTTATATTTGAAAGTGCTACAACATATTTCAGATGCTTTACAGTATGTGAATAGTTGGAATGCAAGTTTAGGTTATTAATCCTTGGGGACAGAACTACTACATTCTTATGTATTCAAATATTCTTATCAAATTATCATAGGGGCTGGAGAGATGACTCAGTGGTTAAAAGCACTTGTTGCTGTCACCAAGGATCCAGGTTCAGTTCCTATAACTCACATGGTTGTTTAAAACTCTCTGTAATTCTAGTTCTAGGGAATTCAATGGCCTCTTCTGACCTTTGTTGGGTACCAGGCATGCGCTTGGTGCACACACAGACCTACAAGCAAGCACTCATAAATGTACAATTAAATAAATAAATTTTAAATGCTTTTAATAAAAACTAGCATACTCTGAGCAGCTATAGGTAGGAGGTTGTTTTATAACGAGTGAGTGTCCTTGAGTGGGTCTGTTACTGAGCCGGTCAGAACAAAACCAGATCTAGTTCTGTGGGTGTCCTACAATATGCTTCCAGTGATTTGTACTACTGTAAAGTTATAAGCCCCCTACAACCCCCCACGCCTGCTCACTTCTCCAGGTACATCGGGCCAATTTATCAAGGTCTACAGTGAGTGTGAGTGGGTGACGGTGATCCAGCTTCCCATTGGCCTTTAGCCTTGTTTGGTATGAGGTCTCTGAGATAGGCAGGTTATGGATGTCTTGCTGTTCCTAGGGATAATTCAGGTAACCCTCTTGTTTCCAGTGTACTCTGAGGGCGAGAGCAAGGGAGTCTTGTGAGAACTCGTGGGCCTCACTGCGCTCTATGCCCGTTAGTCAGTAATTCTAAAGTGGTCTGCCAGCTCAGCCGAGCAGACTCTCTTCTTGTCGTGATTCATTGCCTGCTAGAAGCACACAGCTGGCCTTAATCTAATTCTTCCCATCACCTTGCAAACTGGGTAATACTATCTCCAATTTGCACATGAGAAATGATGTTCACAAAGGTTAAGTGACCAGCCCACATTCTCACTCCAGGTGGATGAAGAAGCCAGACTATGGGAACAACTCTATGCCTTAGAGCATCACTGTCTTTCCAATTTCTGCATTTCCTATATAATCTAGTGACTGCAAGTCTAAAATAAGCACTAACCATGGTCCTATAGTGCTAACCCATTTTCTTGGTAAATTCTTTTTCCTGTTTTCTGATACTACTGCCCTCTTTAGACGGGTCTTCATGCATCCCGGGATGACCTTGATCTACCAATCTTCCTGCTCTACTTCCTGAGTGCTGGGATTATGTGTACCTAGTTCTGCGGAGTGCTGGAGACTGTGCAAGGCAAGCATTATACCCACCACGCTACATCACCAGCCCCGAGTTAGCTTTTTAAATGTCTTCTGTATCCTCAAATCTCCCTCACTATTGTTATAATTCACCAGAAAATGGAGAGCTACAGCTGTATCTTCTCCCCAGCTTCCATATACAGGAGTGGTCGTCATTCTCCATGTCTTCCCTTCAATTGGAGAAGAGATGTCTTTACTACAGACCAATCCCTCCACTTGTCTCTGAATCTCAAGTCTCCTCACCACCATTCTCTCAGTCTCTCTTCCTTCTCCAATATCCTGACTTTCTTCTACGTCATCATTCCATCCAAGGCCCAAACCCATTTCCAGTCTCTCCCATTGAAACAGTTGTCTGAATCACCTTTCAGCTGCCTGCTGATCTCTGGGTTTCCATCGCCTGGCCTGTAGCACTCCCTTTACCAGCTGTTGGCTACCTAGTCCATCCAATGTACCATGGCTTCTCTGGCTTCCACTTCATGGAATGTGCTTATGCCAAGGTACCTGTGCTTCCTTTCCAGTTCCACAAGACTTCATTTCTCATCAACATTTTACTCCGCTCAATCACTTTTCAGGGAAGAAGGTTTAGAGGAAAGGACATCCCCAGATTTAGGCACTGAGTTTGGGGAGCCATGAAACTATACAAGAGGTAGAAAAATTCACGTTTCTTGAGTGAAAAGAGAGCATTGAGGGTGCAGGCAGGAGGAGGGAGGCTTACAGAGGAGACCAAGAAGTGCAGCACTGGGATGTGAGATGCCCAAGTGATACACACTCAGTGGTCAAGAGAGTCATGCTCCATAGGTAGATAAGGTTAATAAGGACTGGAAAGCTGAAATTGGATTTGGGCAGTTAGCAGGGCACTACTGGTCATCATTTATAAATAACTTCAGGATCAGAGAAGAGGTTGATGTCATCAAGCCGGACTTATTGAACTGAAAGGCCAGCCACAAAGTACAGACATTTCTTCTGAGAACCTTTGTTATAAAGGGAAAAATAGTAGAGGACAGACCCAAGGGCGGAGAGCGCTGAAGGGGAGTTTTGAAAAGAAATAGGTTATATCTGACCTTGTTCAGAGACCATAGAGTGGAAGGCTTACCTAATTCCAAACCATTTATGCTACAGCTAAACATAGAATCTATTTTTTCCGTCAACGAGATTTAGATAATATATGTAAAGCACAAATGAATTTGGTACAGCATTATCCCTTCTACTATGTCATAATGACTTACCAGGAAGCCAACAAATTGCATTTTCTGATTCTATAACAAACCATTCACTCTTCTCTTCTCCAAAGAGCTTCATTGAAGCTCATCCAGAAGTTCTTCAATGGCTGAACTTGTCTACATGGTCTCTTGCTTGTGTCTTTCTGAAAGATGAAGGGGTATCTGGCACTGATGTTACCAGCTTGAATGTTACTATCAATTTTGTTCTGGGACAGCATATAGCCAGCCAGACTATATCATTATTCAGGCCTGGTAAAGCCCACATGCTCAACTTCTTCCTTATGGGACTATACTTTTCTGATTTAAATAATGTGGAATATGACTTTTACCAAATAATCTTGATATACTTTAGTTTCTAGGACCTGAATTCCAAGATCACCTTCAAATATCTAGAAAAACAAACCCATTTTTTTCCTTGCCAACCATCTAGACAGACACTGGCCAATTAACACAAGATGTCCTACAACTCTTTATATGGAAATCCTGATCAACTGTTCTCAATAAATGGAAGATAAAAATCAAAACAACCTGAAACTTAATTCTATGCACCAAAGCAACAGAATCAACAAACTGATGTTTGGAAACCTGTCATAATCATTCACTTAATTTTCTCTCCTCGTTATACAACTCTGTAATCCATAATAGGTGTTCTAAGGATTCTTATTTCTCAATATCATTCTAAATCACATGGTCTTAAGTGGCTGGAGAGTTCCTAGTCCATATGACAGGCATGGGCCAGCTTAGAGAATCAGGAAGAAGATGGGAGATGATTGCGATGAGCTATAGAAACAGTTGAAGCCCTAACCCTAGTACGTTAGAATGTAACCTTACTTTGGAAATAGAGTCTTTCTAGAAACAGTCAAATGCAAACGGGGTCATTAGGATGGTCTACAACCAAGTGTGACAGCCTTCCTTACAAGAAGAGAAATGTAGGCACAGTCATGCCAAGACATGGAAGCCACTGTCAAAACACAGGGGTAAGGTGGCCTTCTTCAAGGAGACAGGCCCAGAGCAGATCCTTTCCTCACGGCCCTCCATAGAATCAACCTAGCTGATGCCTTGAGCTTGGCTGGACTTACTGCCTGACACCCTGTGAGACAACCATGGATAGAACTGAAGGTGATTTCTTGCTTGACTTGGGTAAAGCTCTGGTTTACCCAAGACAGAAGCAGTGAGGGAGGGATGGAAAGGTAAGGCATGGTGAGAGGGAAAAACCCAAGGACAGAGCATTGAAGACTGGCAGAGCTTTGAGAATAGAGCCAATAGTCTCCACTGTATTCCTTGGAAACATTTGCTGAGGACGGGCATGAAGACACTGTCTCAGCTCACTAAAGCCAGAGAAGGTGTTTTCATCATGGAGAGCCAACTTTGTAATCCAGGCTCTGGTAATAGTTTTCTTAAACCATGTTGAATCTCAGTCTCTTCATCTCTAAATATGGATATCCTAATAATTACTGATAGATGCTAAGAATTATACAGGTTAATTTATATGACCCTGCATAGTACTTAAAATTCCATTCAATCAATGTTCAGAGACTACCATGTCAGGCAGTGTGCTAGGCTTTAGGAATACAAATGAAAATACCACCCAATCTCTACCTCTAAGAGATTCACTCTCTAGGGTAGAATCAGAGATCTGAACAGATTAAAACAATTGCACAGCAATATAAGGACCAGCCTGGGGTGAAGGAAAGGGCACTGTAGGTCTACTGGGAAGAGAGAGGATGCCCCCTAAGTGACAGGGTAGTGTAGGAGGTTTACATGGATTCAAGAAAATTGTGTGAGGAAGGAGGAGAAAGGAATTCCACACAGAGGGAAGGCAGACTTGCTTTACAGCTGTGTTTTTCTAGATCTCAGGCCTCTTCAGTTCGCTTGCTGAAAATATACTCTAGTCTGCAAAACCCCCTCCAGAGCTCTTGTCAGTCTCCTGAAGGCTGGAGCTTGCCCTGACTGTCCTCAGCAGCACACTGAGACTATCTTTACAACAAACGGACCCTCCGAATCCCTTCCTGTAGCCACCTGCCTGCTGCCTCCTCCTCCACCCCCGTACCTTCCTCTCTTTCCTCTTGTTTGCTTCTGCTTTCCTTCATTAGATCTGGAGGCACAGGGGATGAAGGCAAATTTCTAACTGTGGAGCGGAGCAGCCAACTATGGTCCAATGACTAATCTGCCTGTTTTAATAAATACAAATTTATCAGAGCAAAACTACACCCATTAATATTCATATCATCTATGGCCATTTTACTGGATCGACAGGGGCAGAGAGGTTTGGTCACAGACAGCATACGTCTTGTAAACTGTAAATGATTACCATGTGGCACTTCACACAGATTTGCCAAAGTCTGGTCCAATATGTATGTATGATGGAAGGGTATGGGTGTAGGGAGTAAATGGACAATGTACAGGTAATATAGCTCAGGAAGGAAATTTTTAAGAAAGGGTCCTAGGGAAGAAGCATCCAGACTTGTATCTGAAAGGTCAGAAGAGAATTGACAGCTAAAAGATGTGACAACTGAATTGAGAGCCAAAGGATAAAAAGGAGTTAAGAGAGAAGAAGGATGATTCTTGGCAGAGAGTGGTGTGTGCAAAGCCAGGCAGTGGAAGAAAAGCCTGCGATTCAGTTCTCTACTGCACCGAGGAGAAATAAGACGAGATAGATAAGGCTGGAGAATTATCTGGGTCCAGGTCAGCAGGGATCCCAAATATGAGAGTCACATTAAGGATTTTGGAAATACCATCTCTGACACATAAGAACCACTGAAGGATTTAAGCACCATAGATGAAAGCAAACGTGTGCTTTAGATCCCTCTGGCTGCAGTTACAGTTAACATTTCTTGGGCATCTATTTTACGCCAGATCTGTGCTAAATGCTTCGTATGCATACATGCATATGGAAATGCATAGTGAGCAGTTGGACGGCACTGGAAACCAGGTATAAAGAGGTATAGCAAGGCAAGCAGACGTGGATCTTGGAGCATGTCTGGAAAGAGGATCCCATACGGATACACACGGAAAGTAGCAGAACAGGATGAAGGAAAGGGCAGTGTGATGTCTCATAGTCAGGGGTAGGGAGTGGAGTGGGGTTATCGAGGATAAGAAATGGCGAGAGAAGGTCGCACAAGATAAGAATGCAAAGAGGGGAAAGTAAGTGAGAATTTGTCGAGAAGCAGCTCACAGCCGACTTGAAGGCAGCAATTTATAGGAAAGTTGGGAAGGAGGCTGGATTCTAGAGGGGTTAGGGCATTGTCTGGAACTTGAGAAAATGGAGGTCATAGCCACTGAGCAAGTTGCCTGCAAGATCTGCTCTTTTTTTTTTTTCTAAAGCAAAAAGAAATATGATTCTAGCTGGATTTCTTAAAATTTATCTGTAACTCAGCAGTTCTAGTAACTTTTAAGACTCATGATGCAAATTCCTCATCCCAAATATCTGGTCATTTGAAGCAATTCTGGAGATCAAATTATGCAAATGTGCTCCATGGCTAAATTAAAGGCTAACTCATGTGAACATTAGTTAGTAATGGGAGTTCCATTACTGGATTATTAGAAAATGGGCCAACATATTTTAATGCTTAAAAATTTAATCAGAGTAACTTCCAGATGGAGGAAAAGGCTTCTTTCTATCGCCAGATTGGAACCATGGCTGACATCTTCCCCAAGTGCCATTCTTTCGACATGGTCATTCCGGCACATGCCCTCATTTCCGACTTGCTGGACTGCCCAAGCAATCAGTGGCCTTCCCCAGGCTAATGGCATACACGGGAACAATTAATAGCTCTCTTGGCACCAACATTGTGCCTTGTGCCTTTAAACAGCTCGAAATATTAACATAATCACCTCAAGGAGCCTTGCTTCTCGATTCCTCATTAGATTGATTCTGCAGATGAACAAACCAAATGATAGCGAGACAAGATCATGCTGATGAGAAGCCTTCCCTCCCTTCTGACCCCACGACCATTCTGTAGCTTCTGCCGCTTAGATTTGCAATTAAGTTGTTGTCCAGATAAAAAATGGCTCCCCTCTGGCACTGACTGCTAGATGCCAACAGATTTTAATTGCTAGTGGTTGAAAACAAAATCTTTTTGTAAGAACAAGTTTAGCGCTACTGTCCTAAGTAAGTTGGGACAATCATAGCTGCCTTTGCAATATAAGGCTACCCACTCAACTTAAGGCTGCTTCAGAAACAGGAAGGTGGGGGAAATGGGCATTTTTTTCTCTTATATTTCCTTTAAATCACAGAAACTTCATAAACTTGCCTGAGAAATAGTTAAGTAAGAAACATCAGGGGCGATGTACTTTTCTGCTTCACAGGTTTAACTTGTTACATTCATAGCGGTTTGCTAAGACATAAAAGGTCATTTCGCCAGACCAGCTGCGAACAGCATTCTGACTTCAGTGAAGTTCTGTAAAGTATGAGAGATCTGCAGGTCCATTAGCATGCAATATGCACCACAAACTTGGGAGAAAAGTTTCAGTTAAATATGTACTTATCAGCTTTCTCTTGCTTTAATGTTATATTTAAATCGATCGCCTTTCAAGGGCTCTGTGGGTCTCCTTCAGTGCCTAATGGGCACTGCTCACTCTGACCTCCAGTAAGCCTTTATGAAGGCTATCCACTCAAGTTCACAAAAATTTCCAATTTGTGCGGGGCTTCCAGTATTACTTTTATAATTGACCCCATAAAGACTTCATCCTGAACACTTTAAAATGGCCAAATCCCAAGGCGATAGGTCAATAGGAGACACTAAGAGGATGAGATGGTATATAATTTCATCCTTTTCCCCTTTAGAATCTGTGACTGTAACTGTTGGTTACTGAACGTAGGGAGGCTATGAGTCAGTCCTCCTCCAAGGGACACAAGCTTTGTAATCCGGTCTTTACCCCATAAATCTGCTGTAGTATTGCTAAGTTTTTTGATGTCATCACTATCTCCATTTCCCTTGACTTTGTGTTCCAACAGATGTTTTGCACTTTCCATTATGTACTATAACTTAACGTAGGAAAAAGTTGCCCAGGGATGCTGACTGGAAAAATGAGGGGCAAGATTCCCATACTATGGACTATGTGAAGGAAGGAACGTTTGTGGGATTTGCAAGGAAATACTCAGGACAACAGTATACCCCAACCGAGGCAAGGGTCATGTTTTGTTCATCGTTAAGTCTCTAGTAATTAACACTTTCTAGCATGTGGAAAATATTTACAGAGGACTCAGTTCCTGAATGGGATGACTGGTGCTTCATATTCTCATGGGAAAAAAATAACTTTTAGTTTATAAAAAAAACAAAAACAAACTGGAAGTCCAGTCATGTCAACCTGTTGTGTATATGGTGTTTGCTGGTGGATTTCTATGTATATGACATTGCATTAGGAGCTGTGAGAAAAGCAAGGAAATCAACACACAACACAGACTTGCTGATTTCTCTTCTAGGTGGGAAGATGAGGTATACGTAAGTGGAAACTAAGATGAGGTATACATAAGTGGAAACTTAATTTCTAACTCCAGAGATGGAATGGTGGCCACAAAATATAGCCACTATGTGAGTTTAGAGAAGACACACTGCTATGGACCATCGTCCTTAAGGAAAGCTATGTAAACAGTGCAGGGAGACCTTCAAGAATAAAAAATATAGGGAAAAGAGAGGAAATGACAGCTACCTAAGGAGCAGGGAGAGGCCATGAAGGAGCAAAGTCATAGGGAAAGGAATCGAGGGTTTGTGACTTCGACAACTTAGGAAGCAGTTATCTAACTTAGAACAAGAAAGATGGTCGTAGCAATAAATGCAGTAAGAAAAACCACAGGCAAAAGCATTCTGTATAACACAACACAAAACTCCTTGTTGGGAGAAGAAGCAGCATGAACACTTTGTCATGTTGACACACCTTGCAAAGGCTGAAGAAATCCCTAAGGTTCAGAGGACCCCCCACGACATTCCCAGGGCTGTTGAGAAGAAGGTGGATTCTGTTTTCTTTGCTGAAAGCAGACAGATGTGATGTATGTCTTTAGAAGAACGGGCAGGGCAGGACTAGGGAAGACTTCAGACACATGACTTGTGAGAGGGTTTCTGATGTCAGAACACACATGATTTTCCCAAAGTCTTGGCTGGCTACAGGTCCTGCTGTAGCTCTTCTTGAATTGTACCAATTTCTATTTCTTTTATATTCTTAAGGGCACTTTGGATCTAATGTGTATCCACAATGTTCTACAAACCAGGAGGCATGCATAGAACAAAAGTTTATAATTTTATCTTACAGATATTCTCGCATCTGTAAAATCAAGGATAAGTATTAAGAGGCTGAAGGATAAGTGACAGCAGCTGATAAACAACTAAAAGTGTGTGGGGAGGAGCTTCCTTCTTTTCTAACCACATCATTATCAAGCAATCTTTACTAAAGTTAATGGTTGCCATAAGATAAAATCAACCACATATTGTGTTCATGCTTAAGAGTATATAGAACAAATTTAACAAAAAAAAACCCAAAACAAACAAAAAAGCAACACCAAGATCTCAATAAATACTTTCTTCAAAAGTTATTTATAAGAAAACTTTAAACTTCATTCATCAATAGACTACCAATTAAAGGAACTATTAGCTCCGGAGAGTGTTTCCACAACAAAGCACATGCATAGATGGATTGCAACATTTAGCCAACATTAATTATATCCTCTTGATGTCTTCTGTCTTCTTCCAAAAAGCTAATAAGACATACACTACATCATAGTTAATGGGAGCGTGGTGCTTGTTGCTTAGGCAACAGGATGAATAAATGCAGGTCAGAATGTGCTACGAGGAAAACAAAAGCTAGAATATGATACCAAATAGAAACTGAGCAGGTCTAACAGATTTTTACATTAATAAAATTTGTTTCCTAAAGTGGGCCAATCACAGGGTGCCTTAAGTCCAGCATTAAGCAGACTATGGCAATCAATGAATAATTATCATTAAGGTAGACATTCTTTTCTTAAAATGTTGGTAGCAAATAAATGGTATATGATAGCATGTAATGCACTAATTGATGACACCAATTCAAAATTTGCTATATTTTCACAATTATTTAGTCCTTCTACATGGCAAATCAAAGCTGTTTTCTTTGAAAATTCTGTCTCATGATGTAAGTCTTTGGCTTGTCTGAATTAACCAGGTGCTTTTATTTTCTGGAAGATTACATATGATACTTGGAACTAAACAGGTAAAATCACCACCTATGATTGGACTTGGATCTTTCACGGTGCTTGGGATTTTACCTTTTGGATGCATTTTGTGCACAATTCACACATGACTGTTCTTCACACTCACTCCTCAAATTCTTTAAAACCTGTGTGATTACCTTCTAGTTAAATACTTTCAAGGGGGGATTATATTTGCTCATAAGTGTTTAATATTCAGAGGAAAATTAAGCTGAATTAAAGTCCTTCAGTGCGGCCAATTAATTCAGGAAATCTAAAGTCCAACTTCTCACGGGTCAGAATAAATTTGGACAAGGGCTTGGGAATGAGATACCCCATTTCAGGTAAAGGCAGGAGGAAGTAGAGATGTAGGGATATGCAGTCAAGATAAATAATGCTGAAATTATATTCATTTTGTTTGCCAGTTCCTCTAAGTATTAACAGCATCAGTTTATTGCCCCAAGTAAGTCTTAACTCTGCTCAGACTGTAACAGCTTCCACTTCCAGCCTATTTCAACACCCACAGCATCTCGGCTATAAAACCAGCGACTGTCTGATGGACACAAGAAAAATAAATGCTTAGCTCATTATTAACAAGTAACAATATACCCATGAAGGGTCTTATGTATATATTACCTAAAGCTCATAGGATGGGTACTTTCGTGCATTTTTAAAAAGCTTGTAGGCATACACATTTTTGTAGGAGTAGAAGTTCAACAATCTTAATAACCTTCACATCTATAATAATTCTGTCAAGTTTGGAGAGAAACAATCTTGAAAAAAGAACTGAAAAGATCTGACTAGTTCTCAGTGTTTTATGACTAAGCTGTGGGTGTCAGCCCCAGCACTTTATTTCAGAGGACCCATTAAGTATTTCTACAAGCTGTTTGTGAGCTACATGCTTATGACATGGAGGTCTCCCTAAATTTAGGGACCAGTGACATGTGTGGTGGGTCCTTTAAAGCAGGGAAAGGGGAGAAGGGCTGTGACGTAGCTTAAAGGAACTTAACAAGAGGAGCTGATGGGCACGGGGGCAGGTCTCAATGATTAGAAAACTAGACTGTCGGTCTGCACCCCTCCCCTCCTCCTCCTCCTCCTCCTCCTCCTCCTCCTCCTCCTCCTCCTCCTCCTCCTCCTCACCTATATGCACAGTGAGAAGTTTGCACACGCCTGCTGCCTGCTTTAGATTGCCCATAGACCAGGACTCGGAAGTGCATCCCTGTATTTGGTACACCAGCCCCTTTCTATTCACTGACAGCAAATTGGTCCAAGTTGTTTGTTTCTCACCTAAAGTAACAAACAATACTTCATCTCTCTTTAGGCAGCATGTGGAAGGAAGACCATGCTCTTGCTAATGGACCGGCTGAAGCGGCTAGCTAAGGAAGGGCTGTCCACAGGATTTAAGCTGCTTATTGAATGATTAGCAGGAAAAAGGATCTTCATACCGACAACATAGCGGACTGTCTAATTAATCATAATGCTGATGTTAAAGTGAAATAACATGTCTCCAGAATGTAGGACTAGCTGAAGCATGGTATAATAAAATGGTATGCTAAGATCACAAATTTATAGGGGAAAAAAAACCACACAAAGAATGACAGGGAGAATATAAATGTTAATCTTCATTCAGAGCCTATAAATAGAGCTCTCACCAATTCATACAACACACATGTCTAAAGGATGCATATAGATCCCATTTTTCTAGTCGGTGTCTACATGCACACAGCAAGTTCTGTTCTCAAGGCATTCAATTTTCTGATGCAGCTACATATATAAAGCTGATCCATTTCCGTGCAAATCAGGCTGCCTCTGAGCCATGTAAGACACATAAGAAGCAAAGACAGACAAAAGGCAGCTCCGTGGACACAGAGAGCATCTTACCATAAACTGTACATTGTCAAATCCATTAGCCATCAGGTGGTTCTCGTACTGAGGTAGCCCAATGCTTTCCAACCATTGTCCCACTGTTTGGACAGGGCATCTGGGTCCTGTAAGAGGGTGAAGAGGGAAGCGTTTTAGCAGGGAGTAGCCGTCCACGGGGTAATAGCGGTAGTCCTGGGCTGAGAGGTGGCATTGCCACATCATGCTTCTGGGAAAGTTGTTATCGAAGGAGCCCGCCAGCTTGACAGATTAATGTTCTCAGCGAGAGAGCAAAGTCAGAAGTAACACATAGTTTGCCAGGCAGGCTGTGGAGTATGACTTGATCCTAGCTCCACATTTCTTACATATTAATCTTTACTACCGACCAGTGCGTCATACAGCCCCCAAAACCAGGCAGGAGAAGAAGGCACATCAAGCTGTCAGCCTGGGCTGCTCCGCGTTCACTGTGACTGTTGGAGTACTCCACAATGAGCAATGCACGGCCAGCCGCCAGAATTCTTTTTATCAAGCACTCCTACACTCATCAGTATGCAGCTCCATGCTCCTTGCTCCCCCTCACTCGCTCCCCTTCATTACCCAGCCCAGGCTACACCTCGCATTTTCAATAATAGCCATCAGATAAGGCAGATTTTTTTTTTTGTCTGCAAGCTGTAAGCCTGCTGCTGCTGCTCCCTCCTACACACCCATCCAAGCGTCAATCTTGAATGATGAGAGCAGTCAAAACAAATGCAGAAAATAGCAAGACTCAAAAGCAAACCAAAGTGCTTAAATCGGAATTGAATCTTCACCCCGGCTATACATTACCGAGCTATTTGTTGTGGGATTTTTACGTTTCAAAAGACACCAGGCAACGCGAAGCTTGAACTACAGCTCACAACAAGGCTCTCACTACAGGTTCCCTTTCCCCTTCCTTCCTCGCCTTTCTCCCTTTTAAAAGGCACCAGAGGGAAGTGTTTCTGATGGAAAGCTTCACAGTGTAATTATTCTTTTTCTTTACCATGCCGCAGCAAAGTGAACCTCTCTGGTTTTTTTTTTTTAATTTAATTTTTTGAATTAGTGCAACATATAGAAACGGCATCATAATCTGCAAGTCAAGACAATTCATTCCCTGTTCATTCTAAATAACAACATTATTAGGCACAAGAAATGTCTTTCTGCCTCTGGTATTTATAACCCTATCTACCAGGCATCCCATTCTAAAATATCTATAAAGGTAACATTAACTGGGGAGAATTTTTTTTTTTAATAAAGAAGAAGAGCCCTAACCAAAAATAATTCAAGAATAACAGATGTAAATGTGTGAGTTTTACTGAATGGCAGACAGACTGAGTAATTTATTTAATAATTGAGAGAAACCACAGATTAATAATAGAACCCGTGGAACTACCTCATCCGAGAAGAGACTCATAGGGCTAGAAGAGGATTGTCAGAAAGGCTAGTCTAGCCCCCCGTCCCAAGGACAGATGTTTGCCCCGGTGTTCCTGGAAGGCCACCATCCTCCGCTTGAATGCTGCCTATGGCAGGGCTCTCACTACCCAGCCAAAGCCACCGTTCATTAGAAAGCTCGTTTACTTCCTACCCAACTCCCACTCGCTGGCTCCAGCTCTGACTTTAGAGTCACACAGACTGGAATGGAGCCTCTTCCACATCAAGTACTTTAAAAATTAAAGGTAACTCTCACACTACCCACCTCACCCCGCCCTGAACAGTGCCTGGCACACAGTACGTGCCCAATAAATATATTCTGCGTAAACGAAACCCTCTCTCTTCCTTAAGTCATCTTTCTCTGTTTCTTTTCTCAGTGTCAGGGCACTGCCAATCTCCTTGGCACAGAGGCAGTTATTCTCAAAGCGGCGTGCATCCTTCTTCCACTGCTGACACCAATCCTGGAGCCCTCGCCATCCATCCTTCCCCCTCTCCTGTTGGAACTGCCATCTCCTTTGATTTTTTTCCTTCTTTGTTTCCTGGCACCTGGTCCAATATACCAATGGCCACTGTATTGGTCTTCAATCTCTGCTATGTTTTTAATCATTAAAAATGTGTGTGTGTGTGTGTGTTTGTGTGTGTGTGTGTGTGTAGACCATAGCACACACATATGTAAGTCAGAGAACAACCTGCATGAGTTGGTTCTCTGTTTACACCCTGTGAGTCCCTAGAATCAAAACTAATCAGGTGTGACAGCAAGTTCCTTTGTCCACTGAGTGCTTTTTTTTTTTACCCCTCCCACCCATAGTATTTAAAAAAAAAACCCGATTTATACACAGTGTCAGAATAATCTAAGACACAACGTTGATAGCTAACTCTTGCCTCAAAACTCTGCTATGGTTTCCCGTTGGATTAAAAATGAACTCTCAACTCTTGATGATATTTTGAGGATTTCATCTAGCCTTATTGCCCCTTCCTCAACATCCCTTTTTACAGTTTTTAACCAGGGGAATTTCTGGCTGGTCTCTGAAGGAAGGCTGAAATGAGTTTGGGTGGGTTTATTTCAACCCCACAACTCTGCCATTTCCCTCATGAAACCTCTTCTAATCCTCCCCAACAGGAAAAAAAAAAATCTTTCTTCTCTCTCTTAAATGGCATAATTGCCTTCTATTATAACAAATATTTTCTAACTTACATGATCATTATTTATGTCTAAATCTTGTTTCTTGAAAGCAGGGAACATGCTTTCCTAATACTGCACACCTTATGCATCTGGTTTGAGCTTAATAGTCAACATGTTATAATCTCACAGTCTACAAAAAGTTCTTCTATTTTCAAATTTAAAATTTTAATTGTATCGTTTTGTTTTTCTGGGTGGTTAACTTCTTCTAAACTCTACTAAGTATTTGATTTCTTTATAAAAAGGGGGTGTTTGGGCTTACCAAAGAGGGACATGGAAGAATGAAAGAGCCAGAGGTAGAAGAAACCCACAGCAAAACTGTTTCCAGGGCATGACAGGCCCACTGTGCCCATGAACTCACAGTGACTGCGAATGGATGCACAAGATCAAGCCCACCACAATCCTAGCCCGGATGGGGAGGATCCACGAAGTCCTCCCACCTGCCACAGAGCTTTTGACAACTGATGGCCACGAGGGGAGGGAGAGTCAGTGAGCGTCAAGAATGGCGCCCCTGGGAGGCTCTCCATGCCCTAGCAGATTGTCTTACACTCATGCACACTAAGGAGAATTCTAAAAGTGGGTTAAAAAAAAAAAAGAGCACATGAACTTGGGAAGGAATAGTGATGGGGGAAGGGTGGGGCAGAGGGCAGGAAGAGGTGGGTGGATTTTATTCAAAGGCAATGTATGCATGTATGAAATTCTTAAACAAAACAAGAAGACATTTTAGTTTTTAAACAGAATTTTTAGGATGGGATTTTTTTTTTCCCCAGAAACTTCATCCTCCCCTTGAACAAGCACACCTGGGTGGATCGCATTGTACTTGTCTGTAATCTGCCTCCCTTTGCTTCTCGATCTTTAAAGAATATCCAAGAGGTAATAGAATTTCATGCATCGACTTCAGAAGACTGTAATTATGCAACATGTCCTGCATGAAACAATGAAAATAAGACACTGCTTGTGAACGATTAGGTCTAAAGCTGTAACCATGTGAAGTCAAAAGTCAGTCTTACTTATGGTTTCTTGGGATCCCATTCACAGTGCTCTTCCTGGCCATTTTATAAGAAGGTAAATAAGCTCTGGGAAAGCTGAATAAGAATAACAAGGACATATTTTTGTTTGGCAAGGCATATGTGTGCTGACTGGCTTGCTCTTTAAATCCTATCTCATGTTTTAAAATCCAAACCAGTGGTAGGGCCTAGCAAAACTACTATTCAGTTACTAGGTATTAAGTCACGCTCATTAAGTGAATGCATGAATGAGTGAATGAATGATATGAAACCAAATGGCTTTTGGTTTCTTTAATAAATAAAAAGGGAAAATAATTCCATGGCTGAGACTAGTGTATAAAAACAACTCAGAGAGATTATTAGTTATTATCCATTTTAACATTTTTATATAGACTTCCTAAATTCTATGATTTTAATCATTCAATTCTTTGTTTCTGTTTAATAATTCTCATATGTTATAAAATGTAGGGTGGAAGTGAATTTGGAGCTGGTGAGACAGGAAAGGGAGAGAGGAGAGACAGAGATCCTGAGTCACGCTGGTTTCTGATTTTGTTTAAGTGTTTTTCTCATGAGTCAAACTTCTAAAGAATCCTGATTTAGGCCTGAAGACCACATTTTTATAGTGTCTAAATATATTCTTCGTTTTACTTAAAATACTTTCCTGGAGTTTTGAAATTCTTATAACACATTACTGGGCAGGCACCTTTATTCAGCTAGGACCTCTGTAATCTTTCAGAGTGAGAGGTAAAAACGGAGAAGAGGGTGGGTTCGGCCACGGTGGCTTGACTTGTGTGTGAATTCCTGTCATTTGTGAGAAGGACATTAAAGTTCAAACTCTGTGATGGAACCAGGGTCTTTCCTTTGGCACAGTCTTCTGAAAACATATTTCTAGGGGGTCCACTCCCAGGATCAAGTATAATTGCTCGAAACTAGGGTGGTAACAAGACAAAAGAGCAAACTCCAATAAACCACTGGAAGGTTCTACAAATAGTCCTAAGACCACACAACGTGTGAAGAGATACTTATTTAAAACATTTCTAAAGTGGTGCAATTAGAAGGGTGTGCCTGGGTGGTGGCACACGCCTTTAATCCCAGCACTCGGGAGGCAGAGGCAGGTGGATCTCTGTGAGTTCGAGGCCAGCCTGGTCTCCAAAGCGAGTTCCAGGAAAGGCGCAAAGCTACACAGAGAAACCCTGTCTCAAACCTCCCCCCCCCAAAAAAAAGAAGGGTGTGCCTGGTTGGTGATGTCTGGCTCCTACCTTCCCTCATAACAGAGTCCTCTCCACAGACATCTTCTGTACAAGCACACTCGGGAGAATAGCACCCTCTTTCCTTAGCTCCCAGTCCCACAGATAGGGTCTCTCATGAGGAGGGGGCGGGCCAGCCTTTCCAGTCTCCTCTAAGTTTGTAGAGGTTAAATCCCCAGTGAGCACAGCTGAGCAGTCAGGGGCTTCCTTCACCCACCCTGCTCTCATTCATGGGGTAGAGTCTACCCCAGTTTGGATAGACAAAGCATAGTTGGGTGCAATGCACGTACAGGGTACAGGTTCCATGCTTGGAAATGTAAAGAGATAAGACCAAAAGCCAATGCCGCTGCCCATCGCTCACAAGGACAGCTCAAAGCTTTTGTCTAAGGGGAGGGTCATTCCTAGCAATCTAATGTTCTAAAGCTGTCCCTAAGGGATGAATATATCTGAAACAGAAGAAGAGGATAAGGATATTACCAAAACCAAAAGAGATCCAGGCTCAGTGGAGTACACCTTTAACCCTAGCACTCCAGAGACAGAGGCAGGAGGAGCCTGGGTGTATAGGAAGAGATCACATAAAAGGAAAAAAAAAAACAAAAAAAAAAAACAAGAGAAGCAGAGAAAGAGAAGATGTTGGTGCCAAACAACCAAGGGGAGGCTAGTGCTTGTCATCCAGGCAAAAAGGAAAATGGTACCCTAGTTTCAGAGAACCAGGGAAAGAGACGTAACAGGAGCCCTGCTGTCATCAGAATGAACTTCAAAGCCTGGTTTAAAAAATTTCTCCTGCTCAAATTTAATTGAACCAGACTGTAGCAATTGATACCTCAGGGAGCTGAACAAAACAACAGTGTAACCACCTGGTGATTAATGAAGCTTAATAGACATCTACATATCAACCCGTGATAGAGGACGACATACAAGAATCAACAGAGAGATGAGACAAATGACCGTGGCCGACCAGGCAACATCTGTGAATGGATAAATACACTGTGTTACATCCACACAGTGGAGTATTACTCGGCAATCAAAAGAAATAAAGCAAGACAGCATGCTACAACATGGATGAAGCTTAGATAGAAACATCATGCTAGGCAAAGGGAGCCAGCTGGAAAAGCCAATTGTTGTATATTCCTGTTCATATGGTATAGATGAGACAGACAAGTCTGCTGAGTCAGCAAGGAAACCCAGGACTGCCTGGGACTGAAAGGGGGACTTACTGGGGCTTCTAGAGTCATTGTGAATGGGCCTGGGAGTCCTTATGGAAGAGATGGGCTACTTTATAGCTGCTTATAGAAATGGCGGTCAACCTCAGTGACTATACTAAAAATCACTGCATTGTACATTTTAAATGGGTGAACTGAATAATAAATAAGTTATGTCTCAACAGCTTTATGGCTATTTAATAATAAAATGTAAAATAAAAATTAAATTTTTTTAGCTCACAAAATTGAGCACACAGTTGTACATAAATACACACTGATTATTTCATGTATCACACACACATATACATATATATATAACATATATCACATATATTGCTGTTTTGATGCTTATTTTCTTTTCATTTTTATTTTTCTTGGTTATCCCTCCCCTGTTCCCTTTCTTCAGTCTGCATCATCCATTGTTCTTGCAAAGATATTCATATTAACAAGCTAGGGTGCAAATTCACATATCCCTCATAGTTAAATAGCACATACACATATTCACACACAAAGGCAGAAACATTCAGATACACACAAATGTGTGGGGGACTTATGGTGTTGTTTCTCAAGAAAGGACTCCTATAACATTTGCTTTCATGGGCCTTACTTTTCTGATCCAATGCAAATTCTGTTAAAGAAATTAATTATTTCTAATTTGGTATTCATTGGGTATTTTTTTTTAACTTTAAAAATAACTGCATGGGGCTGGAGAGATGGTTAAGAATACAGCGTTGCTCTTGTAGGGGCCCAAGTTTGGTTCTCGGTACCCATGTTGTGCAACTCACAACTACCTGTAACTCCAGTTTCAGGGGATCCCCACCTCTGGTCTCTGAAGACCCCTGAACTCCCATGCATACACCCTCACACCAGCACACTCAAATAGATGCAATTATACGTATTTACATACCTATTATGACTGCATAGTTGTCCACAATGTGGGTATACCACAGTTTATTCAGGCTTTTGCCTGATATCCCTAGGATTATTTGTTTATTTTCTTTAATTTTTTTTTTCAGACAACTGAGGCCCACAGGTAGTTATCAGAAATAATCATGAGGGGAGATGCTGTAACACTTTAATCATCCGCCTCTAACTTTGAAAAGATTTCAAAATAATACAGCTAGGTAAGTGATAGTGATAAAATCCATTGACTTCATTCAGGTTTCACCAGTTTTGTGTGCACACATTTCTGTGTGTTTATTCCCGTGTGATTTTATCACGTGTGAAATCATGTGACCACCAGTACACAAGCAAGAATGTCATATACCCTTTCATGGTCACAGCCCTCTCTCTCCTAAAATTCCACATCCTCTGGCAAGTATTAATCTGTTGTTTGTGTCTGTCATGTTGTGACTTTAAGGATGACACCTGAGTGGCACACACAGCATAGTACATCTTTGGGAGTTGGTTTTTATCACCCAGGGCATGTCCTTTGAAATCCACACCAACTGTTCTGTACCAATAGCATATCACTTTTGATTACTGAATACTACTTCATGGCATGGATAAATCAATTTGTTTAATTTTCCATCCATTTCCCAGAGTGATGATACCATTAGCAAAATATGACACTAAGTCTATGTCCTTTCAACTCTTGTGATATTAGAACTTTGTAAGATTTTACCTTTTTATTTCCGCCTTTTCCTACAACCAAATGCGACCACTAGATGCTTTTCATTTACCTACCCATTTTATTTTGAACCAGTTCTTACAGTTTGCTGGTAATTGTCAAGATAATTGTGTCCTGATAGTGTTTTTATCCTATTTAACAAATCATTCATTGTGCTTGGAGTTACTGTATTTATTACAGTAAATATAATAATGACCCTCCTTACCTTGAGGCCTGTGCTTTCATTTCTTTGGATCTTTGTTAAAGACTATTTTCTAACATTTTTAGGAAAAGATTTCTGCTGCAGGATGGTCTATATGTCAAATATGTTGCTCTGATTGGTCAATAAATAAAACACCGATTGGCCAGTAGCCAGGCAGGAAGTATAGGCGGGACTAACAGAGAGGAGAATTGAGAGAACAGGAAGGCAGAGGGAGATACTGCCAGCCGCCGCCATGATAAGCAGCATGTGAAGATGCTGGTAACCCACGAGCCACGTGGCAAGGTATAGATTTATAGAAATGGATTAATTTAAGATGTAAGAACTAGGTAACTAGAAGCCTGAGCCATTTAGCCAAACAGTTTAAATAATATAAGCGTCTGTGTGTTTATTTATAAGTGGGCTGTCAGACTGCTGGGGCTTGGCGGGACCCAGAGAGAAAACTCTCCAGCTACAGATTTCAACTGAATAAGTAAAAAAGCAATGTGTCAAACAAACCCTGTGAGCTGCCCCTACCGTGGTATTTCCGGGGAAATGGACAGCACCAGGCACCTACATTAAAAACGAAGAGTTTCAGGTCAGAACTGCTGTATCTACCTTAAGAAATATGAACAAAGCCCAAAGGGAGCGAAAACCAGAAAATGAAGATCACCAAGGAAATAAATGAAATACAAAAACAGAAAAATCAATAGAGAAAAATCACTGAAACCAGAAGTTGTTCTTTGAAATGATCAGTAAAATTGAATCACTTTATGCTAGTAAATTCAGCAAGCAACTCAGAGGAAATGGACAAACTTATTGGAAGATAAACTACCAAAGCTCACTTATGGAAAACTCCATAACTGAAGAGTTCTCTTTTTATTAATACTTTTTATATTCATAGTTAAACAAGAAAACCCAGGACTTGATGGCTTCAGAGGTGAATTCTACCAAATATATGAGAAATAATGCCAATTCTACACAAAAATTTCAGAGAAATGATGATAGGCCAACATTAATCCAACACCATAGTCAGACAGAGGCCCTATAAGAAGACAATACTGTGTATGTCAATGTCCATTGGACGTAGACACAAAGATTCATAGCCAAGTCTTGGCAAACACTCTCTAATATTATATCAAGGTAATACAGTATAATCAACACCTTTGGAGGTTCATGAAAGAGAAATAAAATAAAACATATCCAGATTGGAAAGGGAAAAAATAAAAGTGTTTCTGTTGATGTATAACACAATTTTCTACTTGTAAAATTTTATGAGACTTAAGTTAACCAGAATAAACAAGTTTAACAATATTTTGGGATTCAGGGTCAATATACAAAAAACCAACTGTGAAGCCGGGCGTTGGTGGCGCACGCCTTTAATCCCAGCACTCGGGAGGCAGAGCCAGGCGGATCTCTGTGAGTTCGAGGCCAGCCTGGGCTACCAAGTGAGCTCCAGGAAAGGCGCAAAGCTACACAGAGAAACCCTGTCTCGAAAAACCAAAAAAAAAAAAAAAAAAAAAAAAAACCAACTGTGTTTTTTTAATAACTAACCACAAACAATTAAAAATTTAAATAAAAATCAGTACTAAATACAACACCACCAGGCACTATGAACTTCTAAGGAGTAAATCAAAAGATGTGACAGAGTTGCATACTTAAAGTTATAAAACATGGCTGGCATATATCACATAGAACTTAAATAAATTATGCTTATGGATCATAAGACTCAGCATTATTAACATACTTGTTTGTCTCAAATGTCCCTAGAGATTGCATGGAATCCTAATCAAAATCTCAGCAGGTGCTGTTCGGTGTTAGAGACAGAACTGTGTGTGAAATAATTCTTTAAGGGAATTTGGTAATCAAATTTCAGCAGAAAGTCCTGCCCTTCAAAATGTACTGTAAAAATATGTGAATACATGTAAATCATATCTGATAGCAAACTTACATCCATGTTTTATTTATATCATATATATGTGTATAGTTGAATTCTCAAAATTCAGTAGTAAAAAATAAATGTTAAGTGGATACAGGAGTTGAACAGAGGCTTCACAAGAGATGGTAGATGGATGATAAATAAGCATGTGAAAAGATTAATCACTTGGAGGATGCAAATGAAATCCACAATGCGATTGCCCTGATTGGATGCCTAAACTAAAAAGCCTGAAAACATCAAGTGTTGATGATGGGACGGGTTGACTGTGACATGGACTGAGTGGGATTCTTAAACTCGGCTGGTAATGTGTAAAACGGTACAACCACTAACAAAAACAGCTTGACACTTTCTATTACATGGCCATTCTATACTGCGGGATTCTACCCAGAGCAATGAGAGCATATGGCAGGCAGAGACTCGTAACCAAGAATTCACAGCCGTTCTCTCTGTAATATCCAACAACGAAAAACAGCTTGAAATGTCCATCGACAGATGAATGAACAATTGTGGTATATCTATACAATGGGTATTTTTCAACAACGAGCAGCTGAAACAGCACATGACTATCAAAATAATTCTGCAGCGCAAATAAAATACAGACACCTCACCTAAAAAGCACATTCTGTGCAGTTCCATTTATTAAAGTTCTAGATAGTGCAAACTTTTCTATCATAACAAAAAAGCATTGATGGTTACCTGGGAGGAGAAGGAGGAAGAGAAGGATAGGGTGGTGGTGGTTCGGATCAGGCATGAAGGAATTTTGGGGGTGATGTTCTGGCTCATTTCCTGATTATGGGAATGATTTCATAGATATAGTCATTTGTCTAGCATCAAAGTATACATGTTGTCTGTCTTTTGTGCAAGTATAAGTAAGTGTGGGTGCCTGCGGTGGGCAGAGGTTGGTACCCAGTGTCTTCCTCAATCACTGCCCCCCTTAATTTTTGAGACAGGATCTCTCACTGACCCCAGAACTCACTGACTGACTAGCCTTCCTGGCTAGCAAGCCCCAGCAGGATCCTTCCATCTTATATTCTCGGTGCTGGCGCCATAGGCACACTGCACTATGCTGGAGTTTTTATGTGAGTGCTGGGCTAACTCAGGTCTGCTCGCTGGTGTAGCAGACACGTGACCAACAGACACACCAGGGAAAGTTATGTTTCTTCAGAGCAGTCAGAGGATGTTTCTGTGAAAATTTGAACGAAGATCTGAATGCAGGAGATGCCATACTGGTGTCCAGGAAAGAGTAGGAGGCAGCAGAAAGGGCATCCTCTCCTGAATGCCAAGGTGGTGCCGAGCAGGAGGAGCCAAGAAGCTGACCTCTAAGCTGCTCTTCTCAGGAGTCTCACTTTCTGCTGTATCACTGACCAAAGCCTGTGCTGAGATGGACATCCTCACTCTAGAAACTGAACAACTGGACTAAAGTAAACCCACAATTTCAGCATAAGCTTTTCTTAAAATTGGTTTTCATTTTTAAAAGTACAAGGCAACTAGAATTCTGATTATTTTCAGCCACCTCTTAATTAGATTCTCATTAATTAGGGAGGGGGAGTACTTCTCTGTGTACTTCATGCATTTCCTCAGCACACACTGATGTTTGTTTGTTTGTTTTGACAAATATTTATAAAGTACTTCTTGTACCAAATGTTTCACTAAGCAGTGGGGAGAGAGGTTTGAACATCGCTGTCCTTATACAATTTAGAACCTCTGGAGACTTGAGAGTAGAGGAATTAAAACCCAGAAACAGGACTTACGATTGTGACCGAAAAGAGAGGAGAAATATCTTAGACAAAACACGGCCTGTGTCAATACGTGTTGTTTAGTAAAAGATGAAATTAGTCAAGGTGGGTAAATGCTTTGCCAGTGGCAACAGCTGTATTTGTTCATTTGGAAAACAGCACTTGGGAAGAATGGAGACCTTCTGAACAAGGACTGAGAAGAAGTTGATTGGCTCCTCCAAACTGTAATAAGAATTGGTTAAATTCTGAAGTAACGACATAAGACTTATCTGTTCCAAAGAATATGTCCTTCCCGTAATTTAAGCCATCTATAACACGAGGGAACACCTACTATGTGTCCAGACTCATGTATGTGCCATAGTCTGAATGTGCTCCCCAAATTCATTTGCTGTGCAGGTGCTACAGTGTTGGGAGGTTAGGTTGTGCCTCTGCCCTGACTGAATTGTTTTTGATATTAGAAAGGCTTGTGGGAGTGGTCCACTCTTCTACCTAGGAAGAAAAACATTTAGGAAGAATTTCAAATGGCTGAATGACATTTAAGGAATTGCTC
Organism: Peromyscus maniculatus bairdii; assembly: GCF_049852395.1. Classification (NCBI taxonomy): domain Eukaryota; kingdom Metazoa; phylum Chordata; class Mammalia; order Rodentia; family Cricetidae; genus Peromyscus; species Peromyscus maniculatus. The sequence continues at coordinate 15,842,649 of NC_134869.1, read as the reverse complement.
AACATCCTTAGTCATCAGGGGAATGCAAATCAAAACAACTCTGAGATACCACCTTATACCTGTCAGAATGGCTAAGATCAAAAGCACTACAGACAGCTTATGTAGGAGAGGATGTGGAGCAAGGGGAACACTCCTCCACTGTTGGTGGGAGTGATAACTGGTACAGCTACTTTGGAAATCAGTATGGCGGTTTCTCAGAAAATTGGGAATCAATCTACCTCAAGACCCAGCTATATCACTCTTGGGCATATACCCAAGGAATGCTCAATCATACCACAAGGACACATGCTCACTTATGTTCATAGCAGCATTATTCATAAAAGCCAGAACCTGGAAACAACCTAGATGCCCCTCAACTGAAGAATGGATAAAGAAAATGTGGTACATATACACAATGGAGTACTACTCAGTAGAGAAAAACAATTACATCATGAAATTTACAGGCAAACTGGATGTAACTAGAAAATATCATCCTAAGTGAGGTAACCCAGATTCAGAAGGACAAACATGGCATGTACTCACTCATAAGTGGATACTAGATACAAGGCAAAGGATAATCAGGCAACAACCCACAACTCCAGAGAAGCTAACTAACAAGGAAGACCTAAAGAGGGATGCATGGACTGCTCTGGGAAGGGGAAATAGATAAAATCTCCATGAGTAAACTAGGATGAGGGGTGGGCAATGGAGGGCAGGGGATGGGGGATGAGAACATAAGGGAATGGAATGGTTGAGCTGGAACAGGGATGGAGTGGGAAAGCAATGAAAGAAATACCATGATAGAGAGAGAGACATCGGGGGATAGGGAGAAACCTGGTGCTAGGGAAGTTGCCAGGAATCCCCAAGGATGACACCAGCCTGGACTACTAGCAATAATGGAGAGGGTGCCTGAACTGAACTGGCTTGCTCCAGAGATCAGACTGGTGAATACCCTAACTGTCATCACAGAGCTTTTCTTCAATGACTGATGGAAGCAGATGCAGAGATCCACAGCCAATCACCAGGCAGAGCTCCATGAGTCCAGTCAAAGAGAGAGAGAAGAGGGATTCTATGAGCAAGTGCATCAGGACCATGATGGGGAAACCTGCAAAGACAACTAAACCAAACTCATGGGAACTCATGAAAGTTGGATTAATGGCCATGGAGCCTGCATGCGACTGGACTAGGCCCTATGCGTGGTAAGACAGTTGTGTAGCTTGATCTGCTTGGGGAGCCCCTTGGCGGTAGAATCAGAATCCATCCCTGGTGCATGAGTGGGCTTTCTGGAGCCCACTACTTATGATGGGACACCTTGTGCAGTCTTGAGTCAGGGGAAGGGGCTTGGACCTGCCTTTACTGGATGTGCCTCCCCTTGGGAGGCCTTGCCTTCTTGTGGGTGGGAGTGCAGGGTAGGCTGGGGGAGGGTGGGAGGAGGGAAGAGGGGGAATCTTTGATGGGTGTGTAAAAATGAATGAAAAAAATTTCTTAATTAAAAAAAAGGGAAGAAAAAAAAGACCTTTTTCTTCTCTTGCCTTTCTGCTTTCTGCCATGTGAGGACATTGCCTGAGGGCCTTCCTCAGACACCAGATCTGCACCTCAGCCGGGCGTCCCTGCTTCCAGAACTGGGAGAGAATACATTGCCGTCTTCTATAAATCACTCAGTGCTCACATCTAGCTGTAGCGGCTATGGAACCACTCAAGGACAAGGCCGTGCTGCGTTTCACTGTGTGAGACCAGCAGCAAGTGTCTGCTGGGCACCTACTGTGGTCAGCCTCTGTTCCAGTGTGCCACATCTGTGAGTTCATTTTGCTTGCACAGCTACCTTCTGAATTAGTCCTGTTGGTATCACGGCCATTCTGGGGTCGGAAATAAGACACGGCATCATTATAAATGGTCTGACGTCATTAATTTACACTTGAACCCTGGGAACCAGGGTGCAGTGTCTAAGACTTTAGCAGTCACCCGACTCTGGTCCTCGGTTCTGGAAGGTGGGCTGGGAAACCCGCTCTTTTGCAGGAGTGAACGCTTACCCGTACACATGACCATTATTTTATTCTCCTTGTTCTCAACATCATTCATGACTCCTGGCCTCTGTGTGTGACACATTGAAAACAAAAGCAGGTTGGAAAGGCTAAGCCCTATCTCTTGGGTATTTTTTGGACACTAACAAAGGGCTTTGCTGTGACCCTAAGGTTGCGGCTTCTATGTGGACTTAACTGGGTGCTCTGACGGTTTGCCATGCGTGGCTGCTTGCACTGTAGGTCTAAGGGAGATGGCTGCCTCAGTGGGAACTGGGATAATGCAGAGAATGAGCACTCAGGCTTCTGACCCAGAGTGACTGGATTTCAATCTTGGCTCTTCTCCACTCTTTAAGTATTTGCTGTTGCTATTTTTGATACAGAGCCATATAGAAAAAGGACCATTCTGCCTGGACAAAGCCCTGCAAGTATGCTGTTTTTTGATACCATGAAGGGGGACACCTCACCTATCCATCCTCACCTGACTATCTCATTGTAATATCTGAAGCTGAGATGAAATAACATGTATGAGAAAGCCCTGTGATACAGAAAGACCAGTTCAACGCAAGGGGATTAATGATCCCTACCACCAAGAGAATATACACTGGTGATTCATTTAGTACCCCTAATGAAATAGATTGGTCTGGAGACATGAGGTCTTTTTTTACCTAGTTCTCTTTGTTTCCAACAGGGGAAAAAAGTAAAGAAAAGAATAGAAAAGAATGCATGGGGTGAGCTGGCTGGCCAAACATCAGAGGAAAGCTAATTGTGTGGCGAATTGATCAGAATGCATGAAACATGTGATAGTGTCCCAGGTTTTGTCTTAACCTAACACATACCAAGAGCCCAGTCTTCAGCACCAGTAAGCCTCACCTTTGGAGTCCATTTGAAGGTGTGGCTAGGAGGAAAAGGCCGGGAGAGTCTAGAAAAGATGATTTCTACTGCTAGCTTGTAATTAGCAAAAGGGGACCAATAGTTGTTTTATCACATTCCAAATAAAGACTGGTCATGTTTTTAGAGTCTGTTAAAGAGCACACTAAACTTTTATGAAGGCTGTGCCCACATGTGGGAGAGAGAGGGCACATTCAGTGCATAAGAAGCCCTCGCTGTGCATGCCCGATTCCCTGTCTCATACCATGTAGTGCAGGGATAGGGGGCTAGGAGTGAGCAGTGCTCACCCCCGTAGGACGGCGGCGTAGGAAAGATCCCAACACTTTCACTTTTATCTAGAAGAGAGCACTCTCTGATTTTCCCAATCCTACATGTCCTCCAGGCTGAGACATTTAAACGACACACCCATGCTGTTCCCCGAGAAACATTAACAAGGAAAGCCAGCAGGAAAAGAGATGATACATGAAGGACAGTCCTTCTAATGACCAGAGGACAGCCCAAAACAGAAACAAAAAGCACAGGCTGCAGGCCACCGGAGAAGTTATTCCCGGAATTGTGAAATGCTGTGGGTCAACGGAGCTCTGGATCCCGAAGTCAAGATTTAAACAGGAAAAAGCTCCGAGATCAGACATTGACGTTTAAATGCTAACGGGACTCGGGGGCTCTGATTTAATTTTCCCTTAGGCCTTGCATTTTATTTGAACTAAAAACTTCATGGAATGCTTAAGAAATACCAGCCTTTACTAAACAGATCTGACAACTTATGCACTGGGGTATGGTCTAAAATAGGAAATGGAATTTAAGCCTAAAATGTTAAAATCTTCTGGCAGACGACAAAATTATTCATATAGGCCATACCTGACTGGAAAAAAAAATCCCAGTAATTCTGTTGATTTCATGCTGTTTTTCCTTCTTTTAAGGTTTCTGTCAAGGTTCCATTCCACATGGAGAAGAAGGTGCTTTGAATGAACATCAGTCCACTCAGGCCTCCCGTGTGGCAACCTTTAGGTTATAGCCAAAGGGTAAAAGAATGTGTCCTGATGACATCGAGGGCCTTCCAGGTTGGTAGGAACATGTATATTACCCAGGATGGAGAATGTCGTAATGGAAATGTGCACAAGGTGTATAAAGAGTGTAGGAATGAAGGAAGGGTCTGAGCTGGATTGGAATAGAGACCTTTCAGAGGCAGCCATCTGATCTGCAACTGGAGAACTTCCTAGGAATTTGTGAGGCCAGCAGAAGGATGCTAGAGGCTCCAGCAGAGGGACCAGCACCAGTTAGTATGTTTGACTAACTGAAAGAGAGCTATCTATGTTGCTGGAATTCAGACCTAGGCTTTGCCTGCATGTGTGAGCGGGGCTATCGAGCTGCCAAACTAATAATTCAGGGACTTGTGTGTTGAGGAAAACGGAGCTATTTTATTTCCAGATAACAGGGATATGTGATCAAATTCTGGCCACACAAGCATCACTTAGAGGATGGAAGTAAGCAAATAACACAGGGAAGAAATCAGAAGTAGAGAGACATAGGAAGCTTACTAAGTTCTGCCTCATGAAGAGCTTAGAGATGACCCAACTAAACACTGGGAAGTCTCTAGAGCAGAGAGGATTCCAGACACCCTCAGCCACTTAAAAGCTTCCATAGTGACTGCATCTGCAGTTCAAGGCACGTGTCCACCCTGCCCCCACTCCCTGCAGAAGTTAAGCTTGATGTCGATTTTTCCCACAGAGAAGATTTTGTCTGATATCAGTTCAAACCTACAGGACAGTCACAGCAAACGAACACTTGTTGAGCCTTGGAAGGACAGTGCTAAAATTCTAGGTGTCCCAGTGTCCTATACATGAATTACAAAGTGTTGAAAAGGACATTCATACACAATTTTATAGAATGAGGATTGTTAAGAGAATTCAAGACATTGGTAAATATGGAAAACACTTAGCATATAGTGGACACTAGACATTGATGAAAATCCTAATAAATATAATTTATCATAACAATAGCCACATATGGTTATAATGCTTTACTATCATGAATAAAATATAATTTATATATTAACATTAATAATTATTTTCTGAATTGGAAACAAATTCAAATATGTATCTTTCTGAGAAAATTGGAAATTTGTACTTTGGAAGGTCCCGTCACTGGATGTGTGGGTTCATCTTAGAGCTCTTACTGTTTTGAAGTAAGTGTGTGTGAGAGTGATTTGGTTACTTGCTTGATAAGGCAGCTGATAGAATTATACTTTCTATTGAGAAAAGGCTCAAAATCCTTTTTCATCTCAATGTTAATGCTGATTGGTATTTTCTAGTGCATCCTTGAAGAACCAAGGGTTCCTACTGGCATCTAGTTCTTCCTAACGACCTTTGGATTTCTTTAGGTAAGGTAGGAGAAGTTTTGAGACTATTGGAGACTCAAATCTATATGGTATCTTCCTACAATTTCAGCAACTTCATACACAAAAATTTTAACTTTTTCATGTTGAGCAATGGTTGAAAATTATAATATAAACCCCAAATAAGGAAAGAATAGAGCTGGCTTAGAAATGTTGAATCAACACACCAAAGCATTCTTATCCCATAGCATAAACATGTAATTAGGTAATTTAAAATAAACATTGGGACTCATAGTGACTCAAAGTCATGGGAGTAAGAAAAAGGCTTTCTTTCTGGTTTTCCTTAAAACTCAGAGCCAAACCTGGGACTCAGTCACAGGCAGTTGTACTCACTACCCATCCCTTTCCTAACAGTGACATCAACTGTTGCCCTCACACACTCTCCTTTCCTGCCCTCGGGAAGAGGGTTTTGAACACTATGTTCAGAAACGGACATAGAACTCAAGTGTGGTGAAGGAGGTGGCTTATACTAAGGTGACCTGTAGATCCTTGTTACCCAGTGTTCACGGCACTGTGCATCTCCTGTTCTCCTTGCTTCTGACCACTGGGATATCTCAGTCTTAAGAAGATGTCATTTGTAGGGTTTGACTACAGAGTGTTGACTTCTGCCATTCTAGGAGACCCTCACTCTGACTGGCTTGGATAAAGGTGGGATGATGAGCCACATGCTGGGGGAGGATTCAGGAAACTTCCATCCGACAGCTAACTGGGAAATGTGGTCCTCAGCTGAACTACTTAAAAGGAATCCAGTCCTGCCAACAAGCATTTATGTGAGCTTGCAAATGCCTCTTTCCCCAGTGGAGCCTTCAGATGAGCTCCTAGTCACTGCCAACATATTTGATTTAAACATTTTGTACGGGTAATGTGGTCTGAAGCAACAACCTAGTTAGGCAATGCCTCGACTCCTGGGCCATGGAAACCATGAAATTAAAAACATGCATTGTGCTGTATTGTTAATTCTGTGGTCAATTGTTAAAAAGCAATGCCATGCTTTTAACAGCAAATAATGGCTATGATTATAGATGTTTGGCCATGAACCAAATAAGAACAATAAGTTAAACTTGAAACAGGAGAACTATATTACTGTCCCTGCCTCCGATGCATATATAGGCCAGGAAGCTGAGAAGGTGTAAGACTGGTAGTACTGGCAGTTTTATTTGAACCACTTGGAATCTGGGGAAGGACCCAACAAGGATGAGTGTAGAACTGAGAGATGGAAGAGGTGGGGTCCCTGAGAAACACTATAGGAGCTCAGCTGCTGAGGGATGTAGTTCTGTATGCTGTGAATGTGTTACACTGATTGGTTGATAAATAAAATGCTGATTGGCCAGTAGCCAGGCAGTAAGTATAGGCAGGATAAGCAGACAAGGAGAATTCTGGGAAGAGGAAGACTGAGGCAGGAGACACCAGCCCACTGTCCAGGGAGCAACATCTAATGGCACACAGGTAAAGCCATAGAACTCATGGCAATATATAGAGTAACAGAAATGGGCTGAGTTTAAGTGTAAGAGCTAGTCAGTGGTAGGCCTGAGCTAATGGCCAGGCAGTTTTAATTAATATAAGCCTCTGTGTGTTTACTTGGGTCTGAGCTGCTGCAGACTGGGCGGGACACAGGAAAACTTTCAGCTACACTCAGCAACAGGTTTCCCTGGAAACCTGAATTTCTTTGGATATATGTAGATGCATGCCTTCTTCATAATTTATAAAGGTATATGGATATCTGAAGGTACTTTTCTTCCTTAAACTCATTTGAGTTAGAAGATCATGAAACATCATTAAATGGGCATTTCATTTCCTGGTTATATAAAAAAAGTATTTTAACCTTGGTATAAAGTAGTAATTAATTCTTGTTAGCTCTAAGTGGACTGGCAGTCAATGAAGGAAGTCTCTACTTCAGAACTACTAGACTTCAAAATAAATTAAAAACAAAATTAAAAGTCAACTCAGTAGCATGTAAGTAGTCATTTGAGAGTGAACAGCACAGCACTGATGTTATTTAGTTCTGTAGATCCTAAGGTCATTGTATATTTTGTTTTTAGAAAGAATATATAAAGGGTTGGAGAGATGGCACAGTGGTTAAGAGCTTGTGCTGATCTTCCAGAGGAGCCGGGTTCAGTTTCCAGCATCCATTTCAGGCTGTTTACAACCACCTGCTACTCTAGCTTCAGGGCAAGCCAATGCCTTTGGCCTCCACAAGCCCCTGTAGTAACATGCACATATCTACATGCACATCTTACATGCAATTAAAAATGATAAAACATAAATCTTTAACAAAAGAGTCAATGTTTAAAAAAAAATAACAATACAGATAAACTTCCTGACATGTTGCTATCTGTGGTAGCTTACTTGACCAGCCAAATAACATTTTTGTAAGTTCTCATGGCCATTTAGAAAAGATTGAGTAGATTGTAATATGATTGCATTATGGTGCAAAATTATCATCAGAGTTTAAAATAGTATATAAATGTACATTTCCAATTTCAAAATGTATATCCAATTTAATAGAATTATTTTTGATGGGCTATTTTGTCTTGGGCTTCTATTTTTTTCTTTTGTTGTTTATGTGCTTGTGTGCACATGTGAGCATTAGCATGGAGGTCAAAGGTCAGCCTTCAGTGGCATTCTCTGGCATCATCCACCTTGTTTCCAGAGGTCTTTTGTTATTCTGTAGCTCCTCTGGTGGGCTGGGCTGTGCAGCCAAGGACTCACTTGTCTCATCTCTTCCATGCTGAAATTACAAATTCATGCCACAGCCTAGCTTCTTCATGTGGATTCTGGGGACTGAACTCATGTCCTTCTTTTGTGTGGCAAACACTTTACTATCTCTCCAGCCACTCTATTTTATTTTTTATTTGTTCTCATAAAGCTGGCCTTCTGATGTGGAACTGTTTTTCTTAACAAAATTAATTGTTCTTATCAAAATTAATTGGCATGCAAAAATGCATGGGTTATATTTTGCTTACTAGCCAGACCACAAAGACACACTCTTATCACTCTGTATAATTTAAGGGATTATAAAGTTTGTCATATATGACAATACAAAGGATGTTTCCCAACACTGTAAATGGTGTTTCTGTTATTGTCATATTTACCTGCTTTGTTCACCATTTACTTTTTAATCAACTATGCTAATTTGAAAATAACTTTGTACACATCCTTACCCGATGGACCATAGATAGGCAAATTAGGAATTCAGATCATGCATGTGTAAAACAAGAATGGTGCTATTTTGTAGTTTTAGATGTCCTTTAAACAAAACAGTAGGAACAAAAATTTATGAAATCCCGTCACATTCAAGTGCTAGTTCAACTACTGACCCCAAATCAGGTATCTCTTCAAATCATTCCTCTTAGCCATCAAGGGCTCAACCTCGTATCAGGATAATAAATACAGTTCTTTAGCATGACAAAAGAATAATAAATAAAGAGTCCAGGTAGAAAAGAAGGCTAGCAATAAAGCAAACCTTAGGTTGTAACATTCATCTACAGGACAGCAGCAATTCTGAGTCGAGCATACATTATGAATGCCTTGAGGGAAGAGATCAGCTTAGACCTCAGGGCAGTTATCTATTTTGAGGAATTAATGCTGAAAAGACAAGCAATACATCATTTATCTTAACAAAGAGGCTAGAACAGTACTATATCTCCAGTCCTTCTTGACTCAAGCTGCACTTTGTAATACGCAGTAGCTTAGGCTCATATAACAGCTAAATTAGGATGGAGAACTTTATAAAGTGAAGTGCAAGAGCCTTGGGGATGTGACAGTGGGTAGGATCTCTGCAGAACCCTTTTCTAATCTATAGGGGAACCACTCTGAGAACCTACATTACATGTTGTTCGGTGATCGGTTGGATAATAATCAGAACAGTGCTTGGGATGTGATCAACTGCTCATAGCACATTGCTACCTCGACAACTGCTGTCACTAACTTGTCACCATCGTTTGTCATGAAACGTTCTTCGGTATTTGGGGACACTCATTCACAGTCCACTCCTTCTTAGTTAAGAGAAGGCCTTCTACAGGACACCGTGAAGCCTATTACTTTGTATGATGACCTAAAAAATTAACCGAAGAAAGAGAAAAGGACACACACACACACACACACACACACACACACTATCTGTCTCACAATTTCTCTCCCTGCTTCTACTTATGTTATCCTCTTAACGTCTCTCACCTCTGTGTCTACTCTCATCAGTTTTTACTGATTTTCTCGTGGGTTTTACTTTTATTAATTTTTAAAGGTCCTTCCATCTCTTCTACAATAGTTCTAGAATATTCTCACCAATAAGTAACTTTTTCCTATAGACCACTATGGTACATTTTTTTTGTGCCCTGTTACATGGCACTTTTCACTCTGTGTTTTATGTTATACTACATTAAATTTATGTTTATGGCACATGGGGTTTTTTTTTTACAAGAATATATATATATATATATATATATATATATATATATATATATATATATTCAGACAATGGAGAACAGGCCTTTACCATATCTGCCTTACACAGTTCTGTGGTGATCTATTGTGTACCCTGTACCCCAATAAAGCTTACCTGGGGATCAGAAGACAGAGCCAGCCAGTAAATTAGACATAGAGGTCAGGCAGTAGTGGCACACACCTTTAATCCTATCACGTAGGAGGCAGAGATCTGTCTGGGTCTCTGTGAGTTCAAGGCCACATTGGGCTAAATGGGAGAAGCAGGACCAGGCAGTGGTGACACATGCCTTGAATCCCAGGAAGTGATGTGTTATCAGAGAAAGGTATATAAGGCATGAGGAAACAGGAACTCACTCTGTTGAGGCTGAGGATTTTGTAGAGATAAGCTAGTGGCTGGCTGTTCTGCTTCTCTGATATTTCAGCTTTCATCTCAATATCTGGCTCTGGGTTTTTTGTTATAAGACCTTTTAAGATTTGTGTTACACATTTCCTAGCAGAGTGTGCAACTCATTGCATAAAGTGGCCTAGACAACTATTTTAACTCTATGTTCTTATTGTTCTAAGGGGTTTCAGCTTTAATTTGGACAAAGAACTAAGAGAAGTAACTCTCAGATCCTCAAAAGAAAAGATTTTTAAATAGCAAGCTAATTAACAAAAGTCCTTTCCTTTGGTTTTTACTTTAACTGTACATGATAATCACAGGCATTACCATACCACCACCACCACCACCACCACCACCACCACCACCACCACCACCACCACCACACCACCACCACACCATCACCATCATCACCACCATCATCAAGAAGCTCTTTATAATAGAAAATATTCTTTTTCAGAATATTATTGACTAGTTTGAATTTGGAAGATTAAAACAAATTAAATGTTTGTAGGGTGAAAAAGACTTTTTTAAAAAAGAGAAAGTTTTCATTGAACGTATGAAATATTTGGAAAGAAAAAAATATCTATATCTACAACCAAAGAATGTAGAGGCAAAGATAACATGATGGCCTTCAATTACTATTGCTATTTTGAATGATTTCGATGTCATTTGGCATATAAAAGGAATGCAGATAATAAACAGTTGGGTTTAGGCTAATACAATTCTTCTAGAGCTTTAACATTTCTATGAAATAATAAAAGGAATAATACAAAATCAGGTTCAGTGTTCAAGGAAGTTTGGAAATAAAGACACAGGGAATTAAGCAGGTTTTTTTTTAAGCTGAAGCCCTAACTGTCATTATGAATCTCCAAGGGAGATATAGACAAGAATTACTGTGGGCTTAATTTTTTTTTAAGTCAGGACCTTGTAAGCTCACTTTGCATTCACTGTATAGATGAGGAGGACCTTGAACTTCTCCTCTTTCTTCAGCAGTTCTCTCTCCATGATGAGGCCCTTGCTCCTGCCTCCTCTATCAGAGACTGAAGACATAGGGATCATACTTGAAAATGTCATACCTAAGTACTCATAGCACTACCCCATGGAAAATCAAAATATAGTATCATATATAATCAACAATTTACTTATAAAACCTAGAAAGCACAAGCTTGAGATGAAAGAGACTTGCCATCTCAAATGGATGTTTTCTAAAGAAAAGGGGTGATCCCAGATTATTGACACTAATTTGTCTGTTGTTTAGATCTGATCACTTATTACAGCAATACTCAGTTTTACCTTTTTATAGTAAAGCATTATGTCCAATATTAATATAATAAAAGCCTTTAAGATGAATATACACCTTCTCATTGGGTTGCAATTTCATGGGACTGTAAAAGTATATTCATCCGAAAAATAGTTAAGAGCACATCAATAGCATATATTAATAAATTATTCAGCCAAGAAAGCTTAAAGTACTGGAAGACTAATATGAGAGAGAGGAAATAATTTCATGAAAGATGTGAGATGTGAACTTGAACTAGAGGGCTGGAATGGTGCTCAATTTAGCTCTATTTAAGCTCACAAAATATGTCTGAAATAAAACAAAAACAAAAACAAAAGGAGGCTCAGGATGCCAAATTCATAGTGGAAAGTTTTCCTGTGCTTGTGGCTTGTGGAAACTAGATTCCCATCCCAGTTCAGAAAGTCACTTCTCTGTCAACTAAAACTTCAGCGTTCTCATCTGAAGCCCATGCAAAATAATGCCTAAGGTATCGTTACCAGGAATTCCTACAGATGGCATGATAATGGAGTTACCATGTACTGTCCTCAGCCATCTACCAATGAGTTCATCAAGACTTAGTGCAGAGCAACATGTACAGTTGCTTTCAGTAAATGTTTGTTCCATAAAGGACTGAATAAATGAATGAAGTTGGAGAGACCCAAATCTCATTTGTCACAACTGAGTTTGTGATCTTAGAATCACCTAGCCACTAGCCACCTCAGGCTTCTTATCTTTAGAGAGAGGGTTAAAAAGTATCCTTATGTCTCAAAACCTTATGTAACTTGTGGTTAAGTGAAAACAATCTTCGTAATGGGCTTTGCCCAACAGTCAGCACATTCTTTTCATTATGCATATATTTTATAGATTACACAACTGGAGAGGCCCAGTGGAAGAAGTGGCAGCCAATCAATGTGTAGTTTTAACTTTTGGTTCCACAGTGGTGTAGGAGGATGGAGCTAGAAACAGTCCCTAACTGATTAGGACCTTAGATTATTATAACATTAAACACATAAATAAGAAAAGCTTAGCTGAAGCACAATACAGAGAGGGATCTCCAATGTCTATTAAGCCTCAAAAACAAACAAACAAACAAACAAACAAACAACCCCCCAAAAGAAACTTGTGACTGGAAACTTGGATATTTTCTTCCAGTGGTGGATGGGTATAGCTTAGCAGTAACCTGAAGAAGAAGTTTTGATAATTCTGCCTTAGTCCATTTTCTCCAGCTATAATAAAATGTCATAACTCAAGTAACTTACAAGCAATAGAAATTCACTTGTTTAATGGCTCTGGAGGCTGAGATGTCTAGGGTGATGGACCACATGTGGCAAAGGTCTTTTGCTGCATCATGACATGTGAGAAAGCATCACAACATGAGAGTACATACAATAGTGGGAAAGGGGGAATTCATGCTTTATATAGATGCCCCTCCTAGAACATATGTTCTTTCATGTGATACTGAAGAAGTAAGTTTCTGGACATGGACATTAGAGATACATTCAACCCATAATATCATTTATAAATTTCTACATGGTTTCATGTTCTTTTCAAAGTCAGTGAAAAGACTATACAGTGTGAGACTATAAAACATGGAGATACTTGAGGTAGCACTCAGATTCTGATGCATACTCACTCACTTTGATATGAATATTAGGTTAAAAATGTTAAAATATCAGCTTAATCTCCAGTACCACAATAAAAAAATAAATAAGCATATAAATAAATAAAAAAGAACATAATCCAAGTGTCTTTGTTAGATTTCTCTATTCTCTTGAAGCACTCTTATTTGGGGAAGGGAAGGCTCTGTAAATAAAGATATAGATTATATAGTGAAAATGTGTTTGCTTTTTCAGACTATTAAGCTGTTGGCAGCAAATGAGTTACTTTGGATCTGTCCTGATGCATCAACCTGCACCACCTAGAAGGTGTGCTCAGCACTATTCAGTACATATAAATATTCAACACATAATAAAATATTTGAAATGGTGGTTTAATTACTTTATTTTTGAGTGTGTGCATGGGGGTTGTGTGTGCCTGCACATGTGTGCACGCAGGTAGAGCTCAGAGGACGTGTATAACTTGGCTCTCTATTTCCACCATGTGGTCCTGGGGATTGAACTAAGTTTGCCAGCCTTGGCAATAGGCACCTTTGTCCACTTGCTGGCTCTCCAATACCTTATTAAGGTTGTATTATCCATATTAAAATCAGAGCCATGTGGATAATTATTTCTTTAGCATTTGCAGATAGATGTGGGCTTACTTCCAATCACAAAAGATAACCATTGAACAAAGCATCCGTGAAAGGAGTGCTCTTAATACCACATTTTAAATAATTGGAAAATGTATTGAAACATATTTCAATGAAACTAAAGTGTGACAGAAACCATCTGTGAATAATATAATATTGCATCTTTTTTAAATTCTTTGGCTACATATTATAGCTACTCTAATGCAAAAATTACCAAATTATTCTAATAGTTCTAGTGCCCAAATCATTAAAAAGTTTTGCTTGTCTTTAGTATCTAGCACAGTATATATAATTTAAGTGCAGTACTTTGAAAAGTTTTATATGATATTTTCATATAATACTCGCATATGCTGCTCTATTCTCAAACTATTGCAAGGTAGAAATCCTTGATTCAACCTTTTTAATCTTTCTTCTTCACTGCGTGGATAATCTGTCATCAACTTCTGCTATTTCCTAGTTCCTCAGATTTAACTTTCCCTTTGATTTCCATTGCTTACTTTATCCCTGGAATAAATTACAGGCAGCTTTACTATCCTTATTCCTTCCATATAGTAGTTCCAGGAAATGATAGCTCAGACAAGAGACTTCAAAATAAGGCACCTCAGCAACTGAGAAAAACCACTGGAACAAAATGCCTTTCTAACCTTCCCCAGCCTCAGGAGTTCTCCGTGTATCATGCCTGAAAGTAGGTCCCAAGGCCCTTCCTCCAGAAGGGTCCTCACCTATAAACCGAGGACAAGAAAGTGAGCAAAGAGCCTGCCTGAGCTACCTCTAGTTACCACACTGGGTCACATTCCCTTTGTTATGCAACCATACTTCTAGGTGAGAGCTGGCCCTCTTGATAACACTAGGCACAAAAAATGTGCAGTTTTCCCTAGGTCTTTGGGTCCCTATTTCTGAAAGCTATTCTGTCTTGTAAAACTCTTGTTAAATACATTTGTTATGACTTTTCCTGGTTAATCTCTTTTATTACAGTAGTATCAGCCTTGAACCCCACAATGGGTGATGAAAATGTCACCTTCTCTCTCCTGCAATGCTAATAACACGATAGACGAATGAATTATTCATCGCTAGTCTTTCCCCTATCCAGCCACCAAGTCTCCGGGTAACTCATGTAAGATGGATTTCCCATTTTTTCAGGTTGTAGATGTGAGGGAATCATTTTTAAAAAACATATGTTCAACCAGAACACATCTATTCATGGGACTATTTATACATATTTGAAAACTGAGCTATATTTGAATTTGGGGTCTATATTGCACAAAAATATAAATGCATGCGTTCATGTAACATACAACATAAAATTCTTCAACAAATCTTTCAGGACTGGAGTGGATGGCATCCTCATGCATACAGACCACCTCCTGATGACTTCAAGGGCCATGCCAGATGTTACCATCTCAGCAGTGAAGGTAGACCCCACCCTCTCCTTCACATAGTTACTTTAACAGCATATTCCAAAAACATGGACTTGACTATTTTTAAGACAGAATTTCATATTTGATAAATGACACTTTTTCAGACCAGCAAACTCATAAAAGGATTTTTGTAAGGGGCCAAAGAAAACAGAAACAGAATATGAGCTTATAGATTAAAGGTCAGAAGAAACTTCCAAATATTTTGTACTGGTATTATGAGCATCCTGTCTCAAAGACAAGGTTGAAAATGTTGAGACAATAGGATTAGGTAAGTATTAAGTTTATGTCATATAATACTATTATTTTATTTTCCTTTGGGTAGTCTAATTGGGTTTTTATCTTTTAGATTATACAAAAGATGTTAGCAGATAAGATGTCATGTCTGGTTTTTGCTTTGTTTTACAGTAATTCCTGGTACACACAACATAGAACAAAACCATACTGGTCATACTTGATGGTTTGGGGGCTGAGTGTGTATACACACATGTTCATGACAGTACCCTCTCTTCTTTTGTTATATTTTTAACTTTGAATATAAAAAGTTTTTTTTTTTTTTTTTTTTAACCTGGCGAGGAAAATGAAAGGGGACATTGAAAAACCTTTCATTGAGATGCAGTGACCTTCCAAGGGAAGATGATCCAGCACAAAGCGCTCTCGTGGTTTGTTCCTTGAATGCTTTCATACCCAGCCTTGATTTCATATCATGCTGGCTAAGTCAGTATACTGGAGGCATTCTATTATGATCTGTTGCTTGCCAAGAACTCTGTGTTTCACTGACTCAATGACCGCATTCACACCAGTAGAGCATCTCGCCGGACAAGTTTACAGGACTCCAAAACCCATAAAGCCAGTCGGTTTCTAAATCTCCCTTCAGAGTGGTTCTGAACATGGACTTGTGAAAACGGAATGCCATAGTGTGTCAAACGCTGATTTGGTCAAAGATGCTGTTTCCTGACTGGATCAAGCAGAAACACCTCCCAGCGCACAGCAGTGGCAGCACAACCTGCTGTATTTGCAGCGAGACAAGGTTGGCAAGGACTCTAGAAGCCACTCAGGAAAGAACTTTACAGGGAGATGAGGCGCAGAAGGGAAATGCCAGGGAGAGTGGAATGTAGGGCAAATTCCTAAGGAGATCACAGAGGAACAGCAAAGGCTGGGAGGGGTTGGGCCAGCCGGAACCAGGATGCCACATCTAAGAAATGGGGGAAAAAAGAATTCTTTTACTATTTCAGGAATAAAAGAAAGCCAAGTGACACACTTTGCTCCTTCAAGCAGGGGAAGAGGAAAAGCTGACCACGGCTCCTGAGAGTGAATAAGATTATGCAGTTGGTTATTTCAAAAAGTCATCGACATAAAGATGAAATGGAAATAGGATCATTCACTGTAACTTTGATTGGGAAGTAGACAAAAAGAAGGTGCACAAAGAAAGAGAATAGTTAATGTATCATAATTTACTGTTTTGATCTTGAGATTGATATGCAAAGCTATCTGACAAATTCATCATCCACACATGATAGAATGTTATGTAGCCAATAAAAACAACGTTTTAAAGACTTTTAAACAACAAGGGGAAATTATTGACAATATGGCATAAAGCAATGCAGAATCATATTTTTGTGTGGAACGGAGTAAACCAAATTGTTAAGAGCAGCTATTGTTGATGGTATCAGTGAGATTTTTATCTTCTCCATTTGTGGATTTGAGAAGAACAGGAGACCTGTCATATAGGTAGGAGCAGGACATCCAGAAGGTAGTGTCTCTGGCCAGGGAGGTGGAAATGTTCCCATCAGAGACACTGGTTCATGTCCTGGTTTCAGCCAGACATCCCAGATGTGTTCCAGCCAGAGGCATTGGAGTGTGCTGGAACCCTAGTCCAGCCACCAAGGGTGGAAAGACACCTAGACAGCTCATGGGTGGACCAGCTGAACTGACTGACTACTCAGCCCCCATATCTCATCCCTGTTTCCATCCTAAGTCCTATGTTCCAAGTTCATTCTCTGCTGCTGTGATGAGCACCGGGACCAAAGCAAATTAGGGGAGGAAGGGGCTTATTTCAGCTGATAATCCATCATTAGGGAAGTCAGGACAGGAACTCAAGGAAGAGTTTAAAATAGAAACCATGGGAAATGTTTCTTGCTGGCTCCAAGGCAGGCTCACGTTTAGGTAGAGTCTTATATGACCCAGAACACCTGCGTAGACAGTGGAGCTGCCCATAGTGGACTGAGCTCTCCTACATCAATTAGCAAGCAAGACAACCCCCACAGACATGTCTACAGACCAGTCTGATCTGGGGACTCCCTCAACCTGAGACCCTCCCTTCTCAGGTGATGTTACAGGCTGTGCTGAGTTGACAGTTAAAATTAACTGAGACATCCTGTGAAAAGGTCCAGACGGGCAGCTCAGTGGCAACTCATTTCTTTGGACCTGCTCTTGCTGTTCAGGCACTCTATTCACTGTCTTTCTGCTTGTGTGTGGCTTTCATGTGTGAACCTACAATAAACTTCCTTCTAAATCACCACTCTCCCTGTGATCCATGAAAGTCACTTTTCCAGACAAAAACCTGGAGCCACTGCCTTATATGGCCATCATGGATGGGAACCATAATGCCTGTGCTAAGTCCTCCTGAGGCTAGAAAGCCCTCACTGCATGTAAGATGCCCATTTCCCTTTGTTTCATAGTCACTTGCTAAAATTATTATTATTATTATTATTATTATTATTATTATTATTATTATTATTACTAGGTGTGCATGCTCATGTGTGTCCATGTATGTTTGGGTATGCTTGGATGTGTATGCATGTGGAGGCCATCGATCAATGTTAGGTATTTTCTTTCCTTTGTCTTTCTTCACATTATTTTTTTAAGATAGGATCTACCACTGAACCTGGAGCTCACTGAATGTCTAGAATAGCTGGCAGCAAGCCTTAGGGATCTTCCTGTCTCTCGACTGCAGGTGCATGTCACCACACCAGGTTTTTATGTGAGCATTGGGGATCCCAATTCAGGTCCTCATTATTAGGATTTACCAACTGAACCATCTCCGTAAAACCCACTTGTTAGATATTGTACAATGTAAATAACTTTTATAGTCAGACATAGTAGTAAAGATATTTAAAGTGTAACTCTTAAATCCCCAATAATTCAGTGCTAATTAGCTTGTTTAAATAAGCCTAATTAAGGTTGCCGATCACTTTGCTAATTAAATGGATTCTTTTGCTTTCAACTTCTGGCTTATGACGTATCAGCTACTCCAAGTTAAAATTCTCTGCCCACCTGGCTTGACTATTATAATTTTAATTATGCCTCAGCTATTACCCAGACAATTATTGCTATGGTATGGATGTCAAATGTCCCTCACAGGCTCATGTGTTTGAACACTTGATCCCGAAACAGTCGTGCTATTAGGGGAGGCTATGGGTCTACCTGGAGGAAGTGGGTTGTTGAGGGATGGACTTTTAGGGCCTACTGACCCATGTCTCTCTCTGCTTCTTAATGGACAGCCTAGATGTGAACAAGCCATGTCTTAAGTCCCAACCACCCAAACTGCAAGGCATTCCTATGGCCATATCGTCTCCATGACGAACTGTATTCTCTTTTTTCTTGAAATTGCTTCTTGTCAGCCATTCATTTATAGCAAAAAGAAAAGTAACTAGTGGAACAATGGCTGATGAGTACAGCCTTGGCGATGGCAATGGTGGGTCTTCACCACTGGGCATTCTATGGACTGCCGCCAAGGTATAAGTGATCCCCTGAAAATCAAGGGGTGCTTTGCAGGGGCTTACTTTATAGGGACAACTTTCTAGCTCCTCTCTGGGTCATTCACTCCCAAGAACCCTCTGTTGTAATTTTTTAAAAAAAATTTTCCCAGTAAGTGGTGCTAGGCACAACAGCGGTCTCCAGTGATATCTACATTGTACAGGGAACAGGGCTCTACTGCTTTATAAGACAAATAGTCCATTGTAAACATGGTTAAGGATGAGCCCTCTGGGGTGGGGAGATGATCTTGAATCACTTGGAGTGGTCACTCTAACCATGTGAATTCTGAAGAGCAAAGCCCCTTTCCCAGATTCTCTGAGTTGGGGAGACGTCAGCATGAGAAGGCCTCCACCCACCTTCGCTGGCTTCGAAGATGGATGAAAGAATGTGGAAGGGGTTAGAAACTGTGAAATACAAGGAAATGGGTTTTCCCTAGATCTACCAAAAGTGATGCAATTTGGTGGAGATTTAGATTTTACCTCACTGGGTCTTGGGACCAGTTACAGAACTGAAAGATGATAAATATATATGTTGTTCAACCCTCTAAGACTCTGGCAAACTGCCACAACAATAATTAAGAGAGCAGTGAATACATGCCATGCTCTGGCAGGCTTTCTTGGCTCTTACACTCTGGCTGTTTGATGTAAAACTCTCCCTCACTGACCTATGGCACTTGGTCTCAGCCCTGTTGATGAACTCTGACCATTGGTCAAAATACAACTCAAGTGTCAGCCCCTTGGAAGCTCCTTTATCCCCATGGTCCCCACCACTTCAGTCATTTCCCTCTCTCACAGTTAAGATGCTATATGAATTATCTCAGAATAGCTTTTCTTTTCCCTCATGGAACTACAAATTCATATGATGACAGGGATTATTATATCCTCTGTCTCCGTGAATACCACAGGTCAAGGGACACTGGTTACATCACCGAGTTTTAATAACTGCTTGTGACTGCATGGGAACTCAGTGCATGGGTTACTCACTAAATACGCCCCATTGCCTTCACACCGAGAACACCTGGGGAGGGCAAACAGGAGGAGGGCCTTTCTCTGAAGCTCCCCTAGCTACCTAAGGACTGGATCCGTCAAAGAGAAGTATCATAGGTTCCAAATCTTCTTACTGAAATTTCATTAACCAAGGAAGATTAAACTCAAACCACAGAGGATGATGGAACTGAGAAATCAAATGTCCTTCCCAGAGTCCAGAGGACCTTTGTCCCAGCGCATCCTCTGTGGTCTGGACTCATTGTAGCTGGAAGTTTTCCTGTGTCCCGCCTGGCCCTGAGGTCCTGTAGCCGCTTATAAAATAATCACTCAGAAGCTTATATTAATTGCCAACTGTATGGTCTATGGCAGGCTTCTTGCTAGCTAGCTCCTTCATCTTAAATTAATCATTTTTATTAATCTATGCATCACCATATGTTCTATGGCTTCACCTGAGTCCCATTACATGTTCCTTCTTGGATGGCAGCTCAGCATCTCCCCTTCCTCTCCTTCCTCCCCTCACCATGTCTCTTGGATTTTCCTGCCTGGCTCCATCCTGCCCTGCCATAGGCCAATACAGCTTTATTTATCAACCAATCAGAGCAACACATATTCACAGTATACAGAAAGACATCCCATAGCAGCTCATTCCCTCAGCAGCTCATTCATCTTTCCTTTATAAAAAATGATTTCCCACCTGTCTAAGACAGCCCAAGGCCCTCTTCCCCATTTTCCTCTCCCTTGTGAAGGAAGTATTATGCTTCAATTATCTGGGCCTTGAATTTCATAATTTGTATGGTGGTTCCCACACAAATGCACACAATGACAAATGTAGGCCTCTTTGCTCTGTTGATCTGTCTGTTGTAGGGTTTAGCAGACTCAGTTACCAAATCTTCAGAGGGGTGGTTTGAACTTCTCCACTGTCTGAAGCTGGAAGATGTCCAAAATTAGAAAACAAAAACAAACAAAAAAAATGAAGAAAAGCTTCTGTCACCATAGGAATGGAAATCGATGATTATTAGGTCAACTTTCAAATACCTTGAAGATAGAGGCACATTTCATGGTATGTAAAGGTTATTTGAATGACTGAATACACCCTCCTATGTCAGTGACTGAACTGGTAAATTTACAAGCACAAAATTCACAGAATTCACTGTAACCACACTTTCTTGATATGGCAAAGCTTGGCACTGAATCCTATTCACACATGAACTCAGAGAACATGGTCTTTGCTTAATTGTAATGTATTATTAATTAATGGTTTCTAATGTCATTACCTGACTCGGCATTTACATTTCTGGATAGTTGTACTGCATGGCAGCTTCTGAATGGCTCCCTTGTATGACCCCACCTCCCACACTCAATAGGGAGATGCAACCGACGGGACTTTTTAATGGCAGTAGCAATATTTGATTTCTCAGGTTAGGTTCATGAATGCCATTGCTACTTCCACCGCCATCATTTGAACTGTGTGTACCGGAGGAAGACTGTGGCTTTACTGTGAGGAGGCTGAACGAGCCCTGGTGGAGGAACTCATCGAATAGCTGAAGTGTCCAGCAACAAAGGGGACCAAACTGCATTGTTGGAGTGAAGCCACTTCGGAGGCAGCTACCTGGACCCAGTCATTCAGCTGACTCCACCCATGGCCACGTTTTTGTCTGTTTATACATATAAACTATTATCTACCACTGTGTGTCAGGGTTTTTCCCCATTAAATGAAATCAAGTGAGGCTGTGATAGGGCTCAGCTGGTGCATGAGTCTCTGGGTTTAATCCCTAGAACCATAAACACTGGGAAGGGTGGTGCAGACCTGTAATCCAAGCACTCAGGAGGCTGAGGTAGCATGAATGCTTTGAATGTGAGGTCAGCCAGGGCTACATAGTGTGACCACATCTCAAAACAAAACAAAAATTAAAACAAACAAATGAACAAAAAAACAGCCCCCCCCAAATGGGAAATACGTCATTCTTAAATATTTTATTTTGGGTTGTGAGCCGAGCCTTTAACGGCTGAGCCATCTCTCCAGCCCTAAATATTTTATATATTAACAAATAATCAGTTTTATGATTTGCATTTTTTTCCTTAGGGGGATGTTTGTTGAGGCAAGGTCTCTGTAGTTCTGGTGGCCTCCAATTCTTTATATAGCAGAGGGTGACTTCCTAATCATCTTTATCCCACCTCTCTCTCTTTCTCTCTCTCTCTTTTTTTTTTTTCTGGAGCTGAGGACCAAACCTAGGGCCTTGTGCTTGCTGGGCAAGTGCTCTACCACTGAGCTAAATCCCCAACCCTCTCCCACCTCTCAAATGTGAGATTCCAAGCCTGAAGCCCCACACCAGGCCTTCGCAAAAATCTCCCCCTTTCTGTAAGTGCCTCATCTCGTTCTTTGCTGTGCAGACACTTTTGAGTTTGGTGTAATCCCATTGGTTGACTTGTCTACTTTTACGTCTGCTGCTTGTGATCTGTGTCTATGTAGCTACAATGGCTAGAGAGTTATGGGAGAGCCATGTTCAGAGTCCAGTGTTTCTAAGCAACCATGGTAGGATGATTTACACTACTATTGGTTTTTGCCTCCTGTGACTATCAGGACAACATTAGTCCTACTAGATTTTATAAATATTTGTGAAGCTGCAGAAACATTGCTTGTGTGTGTGTGTGTGTGTGTGTGTGTGTGTGTGTGTGTGTGTGTGTGTGTGTGTGTGGTGGATGTGTGTATGAAGGCCAGGTAGGATTTCAGGTGTGTATCTATGTGTGTGTGTTGGGGGGCGGTGCCCTGTGTCTAAGTGGGGAAACTAGGGCTCCCTGCAGTAGTTGTAATAAGAATCATTGGGATATAATGTAGAGCCCAGCTTCTAGGATCACCACAATTTTTGGCAATAGTAAAAAGCATCTGAAGGTACAACGATGAAATTAATTGAAAGTCGACGATGAAGTCAACATACCTCTGGTAGTACTCGCCCTTGCTGCACCGAATGCGCTCACTGCAGCTTTGGTTTTGAGCACACAGTCTGCACACTCTGCATTACATATGCCCCTCCACCATGCAACACCCATGAACCCTGCTGAAAACATTCAGCACAGGCTTGAGACTATTGCATGTGACAAACTGCAGTGCTTTTACTGCAAAAACATTTTTTTTTTGCTCTCAAAGAAACATAATGGCTTAATTAGAGAAAAGAAACACTTTTAATGTTTTCCTACTAATATTCCTCAGCATGTAAGTATAAAAGAATATATGTTTAAAACGCATTGTGTAAAAATGTTGGTTTTTAAAAATTGTTGTTTGAGTTGCTAACATGAGTTTTATAAAAAATCCTTAAATGAATTTTGGCTTGAGATTAAGGCAAAATTTCCAAAAATTTCTAACAAGGCTCTAAATATACTTCTGCCATTTTATACTATGTACTTATGCAAAGTAGGGTTCTCAGCACTCATGATTATAAAATCAAAACATTGATCAACTCTAAAAAACACTGAAGATGCTCTATGTCCTGCAGTATCAAATATTCAGTCAAGGCTTAACGCCCTGTGTAAAATAAACAAGTACATCCATGTCATTAGTATGTGCTTTTATTTTAACTTACTTTTAACTTATTTAATTTGCTTTTATCATTAATAAATGGTAAGATTACACCTAGAATTGTTTTAAGGGGCATTTTTTTATGATTTATTAATGGTAAATGCTTTATTTGTATACCTATTTTATATACCTGTATACTTGAAGTCACATGAAAATTTCTCAAACTAAAGGGGTCATGAGTGAAAAAAAGTTTAGAAGCTCTGGGATGAATCAGCTTGTCTAAATTCAGGGAAGTGACTGAAAACAGAAGACACAGTCTTATTATCTGAGACAGTTCCACAAGCACAGACATCTTCCCCTCTTCCTTTCTTGGCCATCCCTAAGCATCAATGTATACATAAGGATTTGTTGCCCATCTGAAGAGATGCTTACAGAAAGACACTGAAGTCAACTGAAGAAATGATACCTACAAGGTCATAATTTTAACAGCCCAGGAAGCAGCTCCATGGCTCCTGATCTCCACTGGGTTGGGAACTTCGTCACAAGAGAACATTTAGCTGTACTCAGGAGGCTGAGGCAAGAGAATCCTGAGTTCAAGGCCAACCAGAGCTATATAGAAAGATCCACTATCAAAAATCAAATGAACAGAAGGACGTAAGAACTCCCGTGACCTCCAGGCAGCCAGTGGAGGCTCCACATCAATATGCAACATGTGGTATATAATCATAATCACTGTGGTGGTTAATCTTAGCTGTCAACTTGACTAGATTTATAATCACCATGGAAACCCACCTCTGGTTGTTTCCAGCCAGATTTAGCAGCAGAGGGAAGACCCTCCCTGAATGAGGGCAGCACCATTCTCTGGGCTGGGGTCCCAGATGGCATAAAAGGAAAAATCAAGCAGAGAATCAGCAACTGTCCCACTCCCCTTCCCGGGGATGCAGTGTGACAGACACTTTCCCTTCCCACTCTCATGCCTTCCCCACCATGGTGGACTCGATCCCTCAACCTGGAAGCCCAAATAAACGCTTTCTCTCTTTATAACTTGCTCTCACACTGTCATTGTGCAGCGAGGGACGAAACTGATACAATTGTGTGTTTTTCTGACGTCTCTTGAGTTTCCACCAGAGTCTCAGAAGAATATGTGACTTACCAAAAGTTAACTGTCAGTCAATGAGCAGCTTGGAGGGTGACAGGCTCTGCATGAACTGTTATTTGGGGAGATACCTAACTGGCAGTTGAGCCATGGTGCTACCTGGAGGGAAAATGTTACAAGCAGTGAGAAGATAAGGTGAATGCTGCATGTAGTGAGCTTGGCCTCTTAGAAAAGCAATATGGAAGCTTTTGCCATGCAGCAGAGAAAGGATGCGTGAGCCACAGGAAATGAGTAGGAGAAGTAGCTAGGAAGGAGATCTGTCAATCACTCTAATAATTTAGAGTTTTATTCTGATTATGATACAAAAGTGTTATTGACTAAGCAAGATGGCTGGGTGCCAGCGTAAGTATTCAAAGCCCATGGGGACAACAGGCTGTCTCTGACAAATGGTACTTCCCAATAGAAAAAGAAAAGCCTAGAAACTCAAGACACAGTTAAGTATCCCATGAACAGTGAATAAATATTCTTAGCTCACTAGTCAGTAGATGTATTTGAAAATGATTAATAAGGAATGTACTGTTATTATTCAAGCTATCATGAGGGATATTGATTTAGTTCTTTCTGGAGAAGTTGAATAAATTTATTATACTTTTCAGAGACCTAGCCCTTAGGGAGTTATTTTAGCACAATGCCAATATACTCCTGTCTTTTCTAAGCTGACCTTTGAGGTATGCAGGAGTAATGCATGCTAAATTTCTCTCTCTCTCTCTCTCTCTCTCTCTCTCTCTCTCTCTCTCTCTCTCTCTCTCTCTCTCTCTCCTCCCTCCTTTACATCCCCACACCCCTGTCTTTGTTGCTGCAAATGAAGTCAAGTAATAAACATTCTTAGTGTTCATAACAATAAAGGAATCAAATCAAAATATAAGGAATCAAAAATCAAATTACATGAGATCTTTGATAAGGAGAGGATGATGAGAAAGTTCAGCATTTAGCTCATGCCATTTGTGTGTGTGTGTGTGTGTGTGTGTGTGTGTGTGTGTGTGTGTGTGTGTGTGTTTCAGAGACACTGAACCCAAGGTCTCACATACACTAGGAAACCTCCACTACTGAGCTATACTCCCATGCTCAAGTTATTGAGCCCTATGCTTGTTATTATTACTTTTTGTCTGCAGGAAATAAAAGGGTTTAGTTTTTAAAATTATTTAATAAGCAGGTACTTATTAAGGGCTAGTATATGCAATATCCAAGAGGTGTAGGAAACCTGTAAATTTTGGACTTTATTTATTTGTTTTTATTCATTCATTCATTTCAATTCTCATCCATCAAATATACACCATGTATGATGTGCTATGCTAAGAGACAAAAAGAAAAGAGACGAAAAAAGTTTAACTTCAACTACAAGTAATTTATAGTCTAGTAAGAATTAAATAGAGTAATAGCAGATTTTTCTAATTTTAATAACAAGATCAGAATATTTCTTTTTTCCTATTTGAAAGATAGGGTCTCATGTCTCCTAGGCTGGAATGTAGCTTAGGATGACCTTGAACTCCTAATCCACCAGTCTCCACTCTTTGAATGCTGGGATTACAGACAAGCAGTACCACATCTGATTTTGTGTGGTGCTGGGGACTGAACCCAAGGCCTCCAGCATGCTATGAGGGTCCAGCTCAAGATCAGCACCTTTCCTAACGTGATAACAGTCTGGCCACTTTCAATCTCTAGTCTATGTTGGGATTCACTCTTGTCTGCTGTCTTTGGCTTTGCTCATTGTCAGTAAGACTGTGGAATAGATGGATGCATTGGTTAATAAACAGACAGTTGAATACTTCTCAAAGTTAGTCTAGATAACTGTCTTTGGTGTCTCCTTGGGAAGTACTGCCAAGCTCACTCCAGTGGCCTGCTGTCTATAACCTCCGTGGCTATTTGGATGTGCCCGAGTACTGGCTACTTCATGAAAATTCCTATTCTCTGTTAAGAGAGAAAGTATATGTGTGATGGAAGCAACAGTTATCTCTTATGTAGAAGGTCAACTTTCTCTCTGAGAGTCTACATTTCTATCTTCTGAAAAAAAAACCCGACAATAGATTGTCAGGAGAAAAGCTATGACAAATCTATCTGATGATAGTTTTATAGGATACAGGAGCCTTCACACTGAAAACCTAAAGACCCAAGGTGAGTAGCCATGCAGAGATGTGATTGGATAAAAGAATATAAGTGAAAGACAACAATCGTGAGGGAAAACCCAGAGTGGTCTGTCAATTTAGTCTTCTTTGCCTTTCAAGATACAGTATTTCTTCCTGCATAATTTTTTTTTCTAGAATGGAGGTCTATGAACCACTGTTGATCAAGGATGGTCATTATGGCCAGCTTTTACACAGAGGGACAGAAGAAGAAAATAATAGTTTTAGGTTGTATATATGGCTTTGGGGAAGAAAGCTCCTGGTTTCTATGTTCCCCTTTGAAGAATAATTCTGGTCTCTGGCTTGCCACAGGAAAGCTGAGGGGTGAGAGACAGGAGAGCTAGAGGAGGTCAGGGAGAACCTTCGCTTCTAGCCTGGGGCTTGAGTATCATTTTCTGGCCCCTGTTACTCTCGATTCAGTGTTTGGATACTGGGCAGTTAGTTCAGTCTTGCTTCTACAATTTGGAAGCATCCATTCTGTACGGAAGCCCAATGTGGACAGACATCTCATCCTGTTAACCAGTTGTTATATTATGATGACAACGGAAAAGTAATCATCTCTCCAACCCCAGACAGTTTCAAACTATAAAATGTCTACACTGTTGATCTAGTTTGTTTATGAATTTTATCATTGGTTACCTGTTGTTGTTCTTTAAGCACCTCCAAAGCTTAGGAGGATTAAACAATAAACACTTTCATTCCTCTCGGTATCAGTTTTACAAAATGGGCAAGACTCTGTCGAACAGTTCTGCTGGTCTGGCTGGCGTTGCTGGTATGATTGTACTTAGCTGGCGGTAACGCTGGAGGACACACAGGCAGCTGTCCTCCCTCTTCCTGTGGGCTTGGAATTCTCTCTCCCCCTGTATCCTGTGCTCTTCCCTCTAGGCTGGAAGGACTTCAGTTCATGTGATCTTTCAGGGCTCTCAGAAATCTCATGGATTTCCAGGAATTTAGCTCCAGAACTGAAACTCACTTCCATCACATTCTCTTGACAAAAGACAACCTAATGCTCAGTCCTATGAAGGTGGAGGAATCCTACAAGGATGTATGGAGGTGAGGTTCCTCCTGGCTTCTGATATGATCACTAATGGTAATATAAACACTACCTTGCTTAATTTGTAAACAATCAGGTTGACAGAGAACTTGGGAAGGCAGGATAAATTCCTCAGTAACAAGACGTGCCCTGATCCTCAGGACCAACAGGCTTTGCATTTCATGACCCTAACAGTACTTCCTTCCTGGAAGTTATCTCACCTTGACTCTTGGTCTTTCCTGGAGCAGCTTTCCCCCAATTAGTGAGGTGGGTCCTCTCTAAAGTGGCTCTGGGGTCACCTCCTCTCGCCAGATACCCTCAGATTCTCTTAAGCCCTTGCTTCTGAGCTTTTAGATGCACCCCACATTTGCCTCCCCCCTCCAGAAGTTACCATATTGTATTAAAGTGTCTGGGGGTTGGTTTCATGGGTCTGCCTTTCTAGCTAGATTCTTTACAACCTGAAGGCAAGAGCCAAGTCTGAGTTTTGTGATCTTGTCATTTTACAAATGAGTAAAAATATGTTAAGATGGAACTAAAATAGTAGAAAGGTGTCTTCTATACTCTGGCATCACCATAGTATCTAGAATAATGCAAGGAACATATTAGTAGTTCAATAAATATTCAATGGTTGGGTGAATACAGAAATCTATTTCTCTTAGTCACTGCATACAAGTAGAAACCTTGATTTTAGTGACCCGGTAAAATCTTCAGCAAGCTTCATAAAGATTTCAATTCCTAGCTGGGAAAGAAATGACATGCCTTGGGCATAACTTTTCAAGTAATATCAATGTTTAATAGCATAAACCTTTCGGGCAGGCACATATAGCTAAAAATAAATCTGTATCCTTTTGAAAGTGCTGGCTGAAATTCTGTAGGCACATATTCATGGTACCAACACAGAAAGGTTCTCTTGCTTGTACAAAACAAAATGAAACCTATAGGAAACAAAATTGTTTTTCTAAGTATGACAAATCCAGGCCGCCATGGAAACAAGAGACGACATAAATCAATAGGTCTCCAAGGCAAATAACAAGAGTGATTTTGAGGTGAGCGAAATCCACTATCCACTGTAAAAACATGCTTCCTTTTTATAGATCAAGTTTTCTGTTTTACCCTTGATGGAAAATGATTCGTGCACCATAGTGTCTGTCACTTGGAACCCCCAAACAAACGCAACAGCAACAGGGTATCATTCAAACACGTCTGTATTTTCTGGAGTCTTTTAGATACTTTATGGGGAGCTGTGGGTCTGCCTTTAACAATGTTCTCCCTAAAACTTGAAATCAATGCTGCAAGGTGATCTTCCCAGTGGTTCAATAGGCTGCACCAAGGCAACAGAACATTACAGATGTCTCCTGCAGCTTCCATTTTGTTCCTGACTTAGGAAGCTCTTCTGAGATGTTTATGGACATCTTGTATGCAGTAGAAGAGTAGGTTCATATATATGGGTTTGCAATGCTGTACACACGTGACCCCAGGGAAGCTTTCAGGCCACCACACATGTTTAAGTTTCCTCACCCCTAAACAACCCTGGAGCGAACAACAGACATTCTTCCCAGACATCTGCTGTCTTCTCCTCAAAGACGATCTGATCCCACCCAGCGTATAGCTCTAGTGTCCAATGGGAGCGGAGGGGTGTCTTCAGAACGTTATGGTTTGGTTTTGGGCTTGCTGTCTTTGGCTGGAGGATATGTCTCTTTCTCTTTGTTCCTCTGTCCTGCTCTTCCCTTTGTGTGTGTGTGTGTGTGTGTGTGTGTGTGTGTGTGTGTGTGTGTGTGTGTCCGTGTCCCTCAGTCCTGGCTCCTGCAGTAATAATTTATGGAAAAGTGGAACTGGAGCCAAAAGGACACAGCCTAATCTTCTAAATTATTTGTCTTTCAGTTTCCTCATCCATTATTTAAAGGAGCTGAGTTTCATGGAAGGTCCTTCCAGCTAGATATAAATACTACTAGCCCATGTGAGTTTTAGGGAACTATTTCCCCTCATTTTATAAGATGAGTAATTAAAAAGATACACTCTCTCTATGTCTCTGTCTCTTTGCTCCTCTGTCCTGATCTTCACCGTGTGTGTGTGTGTGTGTGTGTGTGTGTGTGTGTGTGTGTGTGTGTGAGAGAGAGAGAGAGAGAGAGAGAGAGAGAGAGAGAGAGAGAGAGAGAGGCGCAAAGAAGCTCTAAATCCTTCATTCTGTTGGCGAATGTATCTGTTAAAACTATAATTATTAGTATTATTTAACACTGACTACCTGTGGTATAATTCATTCAAGTAAGCATACTAGGCAAACTTTTTTTTGGAATCCTATGAAGTAGGTATGTGCTGTCCTCATTTTGAAGGTTAGGGCCAGAGAAAGGACCTTTCTGGGTCCACGTCTCTAGTAGGAGTATGGGTGACAAAGCTATGTCCTGGCCATTTGGAATAAGAAGTCTATGTCTATGGCTGTAATGCGCTGGATGCACCTGATCTTGGATGAATATAAAGTCTATATTACTTCCTGTGAATAATCAGTTTAAAATTCTGTGTCCTCCTTATTCCCCTTCCACCTTGAGCATCATCAGGAAGTGAAATCTTGTTCCCTGCGCTCCTAAACAGTCATGGGTATGTCCATGGAAATGGGTGCCAATGACTTCGGCCAGTATTCGTACTATGTGGAGCACCATCCTGTTCCCAACTTAGTCCTAAATCTTCCCGAGGACAATACATTTTTAGATTCCTTCTGCCTTCATAGATTCTTTACACCCAGTGAGTACCCAGGAACATTTGACTGACATAAGGCCCCTTGTGTATCCAGACGGTAGCCCACCTGAAGGGAGAGACGTTAACTTACTGAGCCTTCTCATCTTTGACTTCTTTAGCTATGTGAAGCCTTAGTACGAAGGGGAACAGATGACAGTCGTTGGAGGGCAAGCCACACTAATTTTTGTTGACTGGCCCA
This sequence comes from Peromyscus maniculatus bairdii, assembly GCF_049852395.1. Taxonomy (NCBI): domain Eukaryota; kingdom Metazoa; phylum Chordata; class Mammalia; order Rodentia; family Cricetidae; genus Peromyscus; species Peromyscus maniculatus. Next base: position 15,812,102 of record NC_134869.1, on the reverse strand, counting down.
TTGAAGTGGTAATGAGGCAGAATTTCTGCCTTGGGCCAGAACAGACCTGGAGCTCTCCTGTCTTGTTATGCATCCTCTCCCTGGGGGATTAGCAACCCAGGCAGACAGTTTCTTCCTTACCAGGCAAGCCCCAAACCCCTTGGAGAAGTGACAAGGAATATTCACCCCAGTGCACATCTTTCCCGCAAGGCCCTAGGCACAGTGCTTGCTCTCTCTGTGGCTCCCAGGCAATCCAGTCTGCCATAAAGTACAATTCAGAGAACTGTGCTACAGGGGGAAACAAGCAAACAGAAGAAAAAAAAACCCACTCTGCATATTGATTTTGTCTAATGCGGCATTTGCACACATGAGCAACCACAGTTCTTATGGACTGCTGCCAGACTAATTCATCCCCAATACTGCCTGATCACGACACTCTCCTGCCCCTGAACCCATTCTGGCTTTATCTCCTGAGACAGCTAGGCTTCAAATTAAAGGTTCACCACTTTCTGGGAAATTTACATTTCTGCATTTCTTTTCTATTCCCTCAGAATAGGCAGTTTTCAACCAACAATTACATGTACTTGGTCGGTATATTCCCATTCCTTGGAAAGCACTGAATTTTCTCCACTTATAAGTAAAAATTCTCTATGCTTCAAGTTCCAATAGCTGATTTGCTCCCCACAACAAACTTACTCTGACCTTGCCTGCTGGCAGAATACCACCCTCTTTGGAGCTTGAACACTGGCCTTCTCATAGTACAAACACATTTCTTTCTGGTATGGTTTATGTCTACCTAATCCATAGGACCTAGCATACAACATTCAATAAGTGTTTATTGAATGAATATTAATGTTTATTTAAGGAAGCCTTTCTATTGATAGTTTCTTTGGAAACCAGAAGTAAAATGTACATTAATTCATTACTTTTGAAGGTCAGAGACAATCTGAAGTCTCTGCGATGCCTGAAGGACCCACAGATTCATGTGTGCACTCTGAGAATTTTCTGCTGTAGACACATAACACTGCAGACTATTAGTGTTCTTGGCTTGCTGAAAGGTTGATGCTGCCAAGTTACCTCACATTCAGAAACCCCGTTCCTGGCAATAAAACCAGGGATGTTTCTTGCCCTAGTTTGTGTACTATTGCTGTGATAAAAAACAAATCCTACTTGGGGAGGTCAGGATTTATTTCTCTTGTCAGCTTTTGGTCTACTGTAAGAAAGGAACTCAGGATAGGAACTGAAGTCAGGAACCTGAGGGCAGGAACTGAAGCAGTTATCATAGAAGATCACGGCTTACTGGCTTGTGTCCTATGGCTTATTCAGCCTCTTTTCTTATACAACTCGGGATCATGCAGAGGTGGTGGGTGGGTGGGTGGGGGTGGGAACGACTTCCAGTGAGCTGGCTCCTCCCACATCAGTCCTTAATCAAGAAAATACCCACAGTCTCATCTACAGGCCAATTTGATGGTAGTATTTTCTCCACTGAAATTCCTTCTCAGATGAGTCTAGCTTGTGACATGTTGACAATGTAAAACACAAACCCAAGCAGGATACCCCTCATAGTTAGAGAAGACAGAACAGGTCCAGAAGTTCTGCCCACAGTTACATTTAGAAGGATCAATAGGCAGGACTGACATCTGGTTTTACATGGCTGGAAATCTGAGTGTTTGGACTTTGGGATAATGACAAAATATATAGAAACTTCTACCAAAGCTACACAAAAGGCCAGTTATACCTGCCTGTGACCTGCTTAGTCTAATACGATCTCTGAGGAGGCTGCAGCTTCAATTCAGTAAGGCCAACTTCTCTTTACACAGGGCAGAGCTCCGAGAGCTGGAAGCGTGGCAGTTGGCCATTTGTGCAGCTCATTTGTACTACTCTCTCTGGCCAGCCTTCGGGGATACACAGAAGAATCAACCCTTCACACTGTCTCAGAGGCTTGTAAGCCACACATTTGGCCACCCGTACAGAAGAGCAGCATCCAGGAAGAGCAGAGACCTCACTCAAAACTGCACAGAGCCTCATCTCTTGCAGATTACCTTTAAGTACTATGAAGAGAGACTTTTCTGGGCTTTGAGGAGACCCATGATGCATGTGATGGGCATGAGAGGCCTCTTTGAATTAAGAAAGCAGATTACTGCAAATATCAAACACTCTCTCTGAGCACAGTTGATACCAAAGAGCCTTTCTTCGATTCTGAGACGCACTCCACCTACATTTTTAACATTTCTGTGATTGGAATGTGGTTTACAACTGACGGTTGTGCAATAATTATAGCAAAACAGCAGTCCTCATAGCTATTACAGACTATGGTGCTCAATCCCAATCGTCAACTTGATGAGATGTTGAGTCATCCAGGAGATGCCTCTAGGTGTTCCAGAGGGGAATTAACTTGACGAAGTTCACAGAGGTGGGAAGACCTGCCCACTGTAAGTGGCACCATTCCCTGGGCTGGGATCCTGTACTATATAATGGAAAAAGATGAGCTGAGCACAATCATTTATCACTCTCTGAATGCAAATGCAATGTGACCATCTGCTCCAAACGCCTGTTGATTTGATGTCCCCATTGTGATTGACTACATCCTTGAACTGTGAGCCAGAATCAACCCTCTCTCCCTTAAGTGGCTTTTCTTAGTGTATGTTTTTACAGCACCTTTGGGACCTAAGCCTTTGCTCATGTAAGTGTCAAATCTGCCAGCAGCAAAATATGTAAACTGGGCAGAAATGGGAGAAGGCTGGTTGTGCGTACCTGCAAAGGCACCCTGAAAGTTCCAGAATTTATTGTTTTATAAGGTGTTCAGGAAATGTTTCATCACCTACCTGAGCTCCACAACAGAGTCAAAGCAGGATGTTCAGAAAACTCAGACAAAACAATATTCCAGGAAGTTTGGTGGAGTTCACAGTCTTAGACAAGACTAGGTTTTCTTAAGTACTTGAGAAATCCAGTCTCTGACAGCCCCGTCAATCTTCTTCAAGGGAGCATGGTTTGACACGACGTTCCGTGTTGTGGAATTTTATAACTGGACTATTATAATAGAAAGTTGGGGTTCAAATGGCTGTTTAAAGTATGTCTCCTAGCTTCCTTTGCAGCTCAGTGTGACCACGTGACTAGGTTTTAGCCAATGGTATTGTGAGTAGAGTGAAATGTAACTCTGAGCATCATGAGTTGGGTCTTAAATAATCTCCTAAAATGTATACGGTAAAGGCTTGTCCCCAGCTGATGGCGCTCCTGGAAGGTGTTGGAAACTTAGGAGGTGGTGGGGTGGAGGCTAGTTGGAGGAAGTATATCATTAGCAGTGCGTGCCTGTGAAGGATGTTTGGGGACCTTGGCTCCTCTCCCTCTCTCCCCTCCCTGACCACCATGAGGTGAGAAACTTTGTCCTGACCACAGTCCCCACGCAGCGGAGCAGCCTGACAAGGACGGAAACTTCTTACCCTGCAAGCTGAAGGAAGTCTGGTCTCTTTCAATTGATATCACAGGTAAATTCAGTCACAGCAGTGGAGAACTGGCTCAAACACCAACCACGTCAAGATGTCTATTATTGGGAATATTGATGGGGTGGAGAAACTGCACACGTTTTCTTGCATCAAAGATGGAAGCCATGTTTTAAAGGAAGCAGGACGACAGATAGAAACCACAAGGCCGCGATAACCTTCAAGTCATCATGCCAGCCGGTTTAGGATTGGCTCAGACTCTCAAAAGTTAACTCCTTTAGTCATCTCTTTAGGTCCTTCTGCAGCCAAAACGATGTCTACTTCCTTGGTTTAGTCTATCTCATTTTCTCCTGCCCTACACAACATGACTCAGTGGCAGACACACATGTGCCAACCTCCCAGGAACGCTTTCTGGATCAATGTGTCTTTTTGCAACCCACTTCCCTTAGGGTTGCCAGTCTTTTCTCTTTGGCGAAGGGAGTCTTGCTTTCAAGCTGCACTTCTATACTTCAAGGACATTTTTTTTTCCTCCTCAAAATCCCGTTTTTGTTAATTTCAAACTTCCCATTATGATCTTCAGCTTCCTCAGGTTAGACCCAGTACTAACCTTATCTTCTGTGGGCCTCTTTTTTTCTCTGCCTATGTGACTCTTCTTATTCATCACATGTCATTAGAAAAGTCACATGGAAGCCGGGCGGTGGTGGCGCACGCCTTTAATCCCAGCACTCGGGAGGCAGAGGCAGGCGGATCTCTGTGAGTTCGAGGCCAGCCTGGTCTCCAAAGCGAGTTCCAGGAAAGGCGCAAAGCTACACAGAGAAACCCTGTCTCGAAAAACCAAAAAAAAAAAAAAAAAAAAAAAAAAAAAAAAAAAAAAAAAAAAAAAAAAAAAAAAAAAAAAAAGAAAAGTCACATGGAGGCTTTTCTTATAGCCCTGAAAATAGGGGCTTTTTTTTCTGAGCTCATTTGCTGGGGATGACCAGTGCAAACTAATTCTCATAAATTGTAGAATCCTTATTATGCAAGTTTTCCCTTCTTACACATTATCTCCAATCCTTAAAACAACTCTAAAAAAAGAGGGGTCTTATTATTTTTATACTGAAGCTCAGAATGGATAAAATGTCTTTTCCAGGAGGATTTAGCCAGTTAAGTACTGAGATCTTCAAATAGGAGCTAGTCTGCATTAGGCATGGCAGAGGATGCCTGTAATCCCAGCACTCAGGAGGCCAAGACATGAGGATCCAGAATGCAAGGCCACCCTGGGCTATATAGAAGGACCCCACCTATAAAACAAGGGCAGATGATACAGCTCTGTGGTAGAGGACTTGGTTAGTAGCACAAGGCCCTGGGTTCATTCCATAGAGCCGCAAAGCAAACTGAACCCCAAGCTCCAGTCTGCAGTCTTCCTATTACATATACTGTTTTCCAAGCCAAAATTAAGACAGAGATCAGGGTTCCTGGTAAACAAGAACAAGGACTTAATCGGTACGGCTCAGTACAGGAATGGTGGTACCAGGGAAGGAAAGAAAAACCCTAGCTTTCTGGCCTGAAGGCCAAATTAACACCAGGATGATGAGAACCTTTTAGACTTGTTCAGGAAAAAAAATTCCCTCATCTTACCTAAGCCCTACTGAAGATTCTTCTATTTTTCTGACCTTGATGGATATTTCTCCCTAAGCCCTCTGAATTATTATGGAATAAAATGGCTTATTTTAATTTCCCTAGATGTCTTTATTGAATTCTTTCACAGTGTTTTATGGAAAATATCTGATTACTGATTCATAGAATAGAACATTATGAAATTTTATGCTAAGAGGCTGCCACAGTATTGCTCAGGCCCGGGAGCTTCATCCTCCCTGATTCTGACCTGGTCCCTGCAGGCTCACAGGAGGCACACTAAGCATCCGTGTCTTGCAGTTTACCCCATTACTGCACTTTCTGAGTAAATCATAAAGAGAGAGTGAGGGCACTGGATTCCCAGCAAAAGCTTGAACAGTGATCAAGCAAAGCTCTTTAACGCTGAAGTCCAGAGCTTGGTTTGTGGAATGGGATTAAGTTCAAATCCAGCATCTGCTTCTTTCTAATGAACATGGCTAAATTTCTTAATCTTTCTGCCCCTCTGTTTCATGGTCTATAAAGTGGGGATGAGTCATAAATTGTTCCAGAATATTTGTGAGGATTAAATGAGTTAACATAAATGCTTTGAAGGATGTTTGGGCTCATATGAAGAACAACCTTAAAAGTTAACTATATGCCTTATATAAAGAGGGGCTAAGAGCAAAATACTGTAGACTGTGAAAGATCCTGTGCATGCCTGTGCCTCCTAATGCTCAACAATGATAATCAGTGAGGTCATGGTGCTTGGCACAATTCTTCTCACTCAGCCTGGTTGGCCAGCACAGTGCACAAGGTGGTGATGTCCTAGGTGATGAGATATATCTCTCAAGTAAGGAGGTGAATCCCTCCTTACAGATTTGGCAGTAAGAGGCAGAGCAAGTTACCAATGGGTATTAACCTTACATTCACCTTCACTAAACTTAACGTTTCTTCCTGATTGCAGGCTCCTGACCTCCCTTTATATGGAGTGTTTGCTTTATAAAACTTGTAATTAAGAAATTCATGTTCTGCTCTCTTCCTTACATATGAGCTTTGTCCCCGAGCCTCTTCAAATTTTATCAGTCAGGAATGTGATTTCTAAAGACCTGGGAGTCATGTCTTTGAAATACAACCATCAGTAAGTAAGATAATCTCAAAGCTCCGTGGAAGGATCGGAGTCTAATTTTGATAAGTGGCAATTAACAAACACAGATAGTTCAATTGCACTGAGCAACCTTCTCTGAAATGTCCTTCAGTACTGTCCAGCAGTTTGTCTCAGTGCTTGAAAACCCTCTTGCTTCAGGGTTAAGGTCAACCTCATTTCCCTGTTGTAATAGGGTAGAATGCAGTCTTTCATGCCTGTTTAATTCTGTTTACCATAATTTTTATTATCATTGTCAGATAAGACTGATCATGTTACAAATATTTCTATGAAACAAAAATGAAGACTAAAGAAGCCCCCTGTTTCCTCTCCTACCAATAAACAAGATTATGCCCCAGGGTAAGGGAGAAAAGAGGAAATGATCTACAGTGAGTGACAGGTATAGCTCAGATTTCTGTAGATCAATTATAGTCATCACCGAGAAATTAGAATTTTTCACCTCTCCAGTAAAGCTGTCAGTCTCGGTCTGTGAAGTCTGGCCAAGTACCTGGGATTGTGCCATGATCTACCTACTTAGAAAGTCTTTCTTCAAGAAGTCTGTGGTTCAACCAGAGCTGCCAATAGAAGATTCTGCAAAGAAAATCATGGCCACTGTTTTGCCCTCTGAGGATAAACTAGGTATCTCCAAACCTCGAAGAAACAGGGGGTATATGTACGAACACTAAAAATGTGCCAGACAAGCAGATGCCTGGAGGTCAGAGCTCTTACTTCAATGGTGTTTGGATTTAACTGGCATCTCCATTATCTCTTTTCTCTCTCTCTCTCTTCTAGACTCCAACTATCACTTTCTGATTTGGTCCTACCTCGGGGCCATGTTCTTGCCTATCTCCTGCTTCAGTACCTCTCTCCTCTCCTCCCTTCCCCTTCTCCCTTCCCCTCCCATCTCCTCTCTTCTTTCTCCTCTTCTCCATCTCCTCCTCTTCCTTCTATTTATTTATTGGGCAGTGGGAGGATGTGCGCTGTGGTAGGTGAGAGGAGATCAGTAGACAACTTGAGGGGACCACTTCTCTCCTTCCACCATGCTTGGCAGTGAGTACCTTTACCGAAGGAGCCAATTCATCAGTCCTGCCCTACACTGTTTTCTGCGGCTAGTTTCTCTGTCTGCAAACAATGAGTTCCATGACTGGTCAGAATCGTTCTACCAAGATACAGCCACCTGCATGATCCACTGGCCATCTATAGGCCTCCTACCTGTCCCTGGGCTTCTTTTGGGGGGAGGGGCCTCAATGATATGGCTTTGATAGAATTAGCCCGCTTCTTCCTCAAGATGGAGGAGCAGAAGCACAAGGAAACCAGGCTCCTCCTGAAAATGCAGAGTCACTGGACCTGGATGGGTGGGGAACCCTCTGGAGGCCATTGAAGTACCAGGTTTTCTTGGATTTGTATGCTCTGGGTTCTGCTCACATAGACGGACACCTTTGTGACTTTCTGGAGAACCCTTTCCTCAATAAAGAAGTGAAATCCATCAAAAACATTGGCAAGTACCTAATCAACCACCATGGGCTGGCATTCCTCCAGAGTTTTACAATATTCCTTTTCACATACCATTCTATCAAATTATTATTATTATTATTATTATTATTACTATTAATATTATTATTAAAATTAGATCCTTTACTGGTCCTTCCAGTGACTGTCCAGTGTCAGTGTGGTGCACACACTTCCATTCTGTTCTGTCTACAACATCATCATTAAGATAGAAAAGTGATGGTGTACATTGATAAGAACTTGAAGGCCCTTACACTAGGACATGGGTCAAAGGAAGTATCACTGTGATCAACACTGGGTTATGGAAAAGTTTATCTTAAATAAATCTACAAATTAAAGTTGTGACATAAAAATGAAATATAAACAAGCCATTGAATCCCTTCATTGAAACTACTAACTCATATCTACTTGAATTGAAATCTGAGAAAAATACTTGATCATGTATTCACTAATGGAATTCAAATAACAAATAGTTATCAAATTATTAGCACGGATAGCTGTGGAATTTCATTCAGACCTGAATGTTTATCTCTTGAGCATGTGTCTCTGTGCTTGTTATGATATTTGTTTACTAAATTGGCATGTATTTCTTTTTTTATTGTGTAGTTTAGACAATAAAAGTAATGCACATTCTCTGTAAAATTTTCAGTAAGTTTAGTAGAAAATGACAGCAAAAAATCAAAATCACTGGCACTCTTACCAAGAGGCAGACACTATTAATGTATTTGCATAGGTCCTTGTTGACCTAGGACTCTTGAAAGTATCCCATGTACCTTCCAGTTACTCACTTTTTACCTCTTATTTTGCTAATATGAAGTCAACAATAGTAGCATTTGTACAATATTTCAGCATGAACTGACTAGAATTCAAATTATTTTTTTCCCTCAGCATTTTGAAGTAGGGGTTCATCAAGAAGGTCAGGGCTGCCTGGCATTATGTAGTCAATGCTGTCCTCAAACTTCTGAGCCTCCTGCCTCCACCTCTTGAATATATCACCATGCCAGGCTACTATTTTTAAATTGTCTATACAGATGACTTGCAACTGTCCATTGTGGATGAGCAAGGGTTTTTTTTTTTTATTACATAAGCACTAAAGCTTTCCTCAAGATACACACACTCACTCACTCACACATGCGCATGCACACAGGTACTTTTACAATCTTCATTTTCATAGATTTTGTTATATTCTAATTTTTTCTTACCGCCCTTTCTTTGCCCTTCCTGTGACCATCCAGTGTTAGTCTGGTGTATATGACTGTCCAGTGTTAGTCTGGTGTATGTGACCCAGTGTTAGTCTGGTGTATGTGACCGTCCAGTGTTAGTCAGGTGTATATGACCGTCCAGTGTTAGTCTGGTGTATATGACCATCCAGTGTTAGTCTGGTGTATGTGACCATCTAGTGTTAGTTGGGTGTGTATGACTGTCCAGTGTTAGTCTAGTGTATGTGACTGTCCAGTGTTAGTCTGGTGTATGTGACCGTCCAGTGTTAGTCGGGTGTATGTGACTGTCCAGTGTTAGTCTGGTGTATGTGACTGTCCAGTGTTAGTCAGGTGTGTATGACTGTCCAGTGTTAGTCTGGTGTATATGTTTTTTTCATCCTTTCCTCATTTCATGTCATCACATACAGACAGCTAGACAGATAATAATGTTTTGAAAACATGAATCCATACTATATACATTAATATCTTTTCAAAATAAATATAATATCCAATAACATATGTTGGAAAGTTGATCTCTTAAGATTGACTATGTACAAGGAACACAACCACTTTACTTCTCATTAGCTTCCAAACTGTTGGGACACACATTGCTTCTTGTCCTTTGTCTAAGATCAAGCAAGTAGATATTATTGCTATAGCTGCATTCCGTATGAAGAAGTGAGATTTGGACTAAAGACAGAGTTTCACCAAGGTTACAGTGCTGATAACTGTTGAAATGGACATCCAACACATGCTGATTCGCTTTGGACTCAACAAAATAATTTGTTGGGAGCTGGAGTAGTATTTCAGTCAAAACAGTGCTTGCCACGCAAGAACAAGGACCTGAGTCTGACACCTAAAACCGACGCCAAAATAGAGACTGAGTTTGGTGTGTGTTGTGCATCCATCTGACCTCAGCTCCTGGGAGGTGAAGGCAGGCAGACCTGTGTCCTTGGGGGCCGACAGCCTTGCCTCCTAGCTGAGTCCCAGCCCAGTGAGAGACCCTGTCTCAAAATCTAAGTTCAAACAAACAAACAAACAAAGAACAAGCCACAGATAGTGCCTGAGGACTAGTACTGAGGCTGTCCTCTGCTCTCCACATGCACCTAAACACACACCAGCACCAACATGAACATGTGCATGTGTGCTTACTCCCGTGCACGCGCAAATGCTCTCTCTCTCTCTCTCTCTCTCTCTCTCTCTCTCTCTCTCTCTCTCTCTCTCTCTCTCTCACACACACACACACACACACACACACACACACCAGCACAAACATGAACATGTGCGTGTATGCACACACACACACACATACATACATACACAGTAATAATAAATAATAATAGTGACTTTCCTAGTGAAAGACTATATTCTCTCTTAAAGTAGTGGGCTTATCATCCTAGGAAATATGTAAGCAGGTGCTGGTTGATCATGACTAAGTACATATCAGAGACGCTATGGGAAGCATCCCAGTATTGGTGGATGATGGTGCATGTTCAACCTTCTAGGCCTCTTCTGGAGGTTGATATTTTGTTGAACTGTAGCAATGTATGCTCACTGTATTGTTTATTAACAACTGACACGTTATAAGAAGTATCAGGCCACAGAATATACTCAACTATTTCACACTTATGAAATGCCTAATCTCACCTATGAACATTGGATGCAATTTCAAAATCAGGGAATGGAAGCCACATCCTAACATGCAAAATCCATACTACATAAGGTATTTTAGTTTTAAAGGACTATTTGGGACGTATGGCACTAAATTCTAGTGTCTGTTGTGCTAAGCACAATTGTTCGGCTTATTAAACAAGACCTTTTGATAAAGATCAGTTGATATAGGCTAGCTGAGCAACTACTGTAATTCAAATTCTTACATAAATATTCTGTTATTAAGTGATTCCTTTGGTTCAGCCCATCCAGACTACATGACTAAATCATTCAGTGAAGTGTTACATAAAATAACAATAAAAATAAATCTCTGGATTTAGATAAAATAGTGTGCTTGTCTGCTAATGTATTCTACTACCCACCTTCCCCAGTTGGTCCTATTAAAAATAGTACTGTAAAAAGAAATAAAATCAAAAATAAAATATGCTAGTTGCAAAGCACTTCATAGAGAGGCTTTCATGTTCAGTTAATGGTTCATGGGAAAGTGAACATGACTGGAGGCAAAGAAAATTCTTCCTCTGAAAATGAGAGACTCCCAGATCATTACTTGAGCTCTCAAGTATGATCAGGGTGTGTGCGCCCACTTCCCAAGCAAGGGGCACAGTGGGGGTGTGGCTCCCTGACGCATCTCACCACTATGCCTATCCTTTAGCAGGGATTTCAGGCTAGCTAAAGCCTTCCTTATGGGTGATGACTAGCCTTTACCAAGAGTAAGTAGGTTATCTTTGCTGTCAGAACTACGTACTTTTCAGTAAATGACCTAGAATTCATCTATCCAATATACAATGTACTCTGTAATCAAATTCTCTACACCCTCATTTGAGTAGTTTTCATTTATAACTAAAATTCAGATGAAATTTTTAGGAGATAAAATGCTAGCTTCTTTCTTTCAGATGCAATTTAATTTGCAAGATATAAAATGCATCCTCCAAGTATATTTTTAAATTATTTTTATTTTGTGTATGTATTTGCCTACAGTTTATGTGTCCACCATGCATGTGCCTGGTGCCTGGAGGCTAGAAAAGGAAGCCAGATCCTTGGCACTGGAGTTGCCAATGGTTATGAGATGTCACGTGATTGCTGGGAACCGACTCCAGGTTTTCTGCAAAATCAGCCACTGAGCCGCCTCTGGTGCCCTAAACTGCGCACACACACATGCACACGCACACGCACACGCACGCACACACACACACACACATGCACATGCACACACATTCACACATACAGATATACACACACATGTGCACAGAGACACACACAAACCACAGACAGCACACATATAGACATATACCCACAGTTACACGAAAACCGCACACACACACTCACACAGACACAAAACCCATACACACACCAAACACAGACACACATACATGTACACACAGAGATATACACACACAAACACACATACATGCATACATGCACTCACAAACACAAACACACAATAAATAACGATACATTTTAATAAAATGCTATTTTTAGTCATGTAATTTCAACCTAACACCACCCATTGGCAGTCTGTTTAGTCTTCATGGAAATTATTTAGAGGCAGGAGGCACTCACAAACTTTTCGGCCACCTTGGTACCGAGTCGTCTAGTGCATGGTTATTCTGGCTATTTGCTGTTGTGTAGCAACAGGAACAGGCTCTTCCTGCTACTTTAGTGGGTCTCAGTTCCATCAAGAAGATTATCAACTGATTCTTGGAAAGCATGAGAACTTGAAGACCTAAAGCCTTCTTGTGACAATGGCTCAGTAATAAATTCACAGGACAATTTTACATGAAAACCGCTGGAAGGCCCCCTCCTTACATCCAGCTACAATCTTCGCTGATCAGAAAGACAAGCCAGATTTTCCAAACATCTTCCCGTGTTATGCGCTCTAATGAGAAAGGTAAGTCATGCATGCTGAGATAAGAAGACAAGAGAATTTATACTTCATTGATCACCTGCTACATTCTGGGTTCTTGCAGAACAGTATATAGTCTTGACATAGTCTTATGAGGTGGTTGGTGAAGCTCACTTGATAAGTAAGGAAGTTGGTATCAAAGAGGCTACAATATCAGTCAATTGAAAAGTTGGAGTCTGAAGCCAGGACCATTTCATTTCAAAGTCCAAACTCTGCAAGAACTCTATGCATGCCAGCCTCGCACATACAGACACGATGATATAAAACACACTATCACACCATATACCCAACAGCACCAAACAACTGGGTATAGTGAGTCCACAGCGGTCAATACCACTACATTCTACTGTCGGTACTCATCTGTTTGGCATTTGAATCTGGCCTCAAGTGGGAAACCAGAAATGTTTGTGAAAGTTCTGTGCTTGTGTGTCCAAAATGAGAACCTCAGGACCGACCGAGAATAAATTCAATAAATTTCATTTGGTTTTATTTCTACCTCAGTCTCAGACAGCTGAGTTTGCTGGCTAAGTTTCAAATGACTATATTATCAGTGAGGATTTCCTCCCCCTAAGGAAACCAGTTTCATTGAGTAGAACCATTATATTATGATATTGTCATGTGATTCTGACAGTGCTCCCACTGGAGCTGTTTTGGATTTTTAGGATCGATGATGAGAGGGATCCAACTTTCTGCCTGGTCTAAACTGTTTATAAGTATATATTTGATATTGGGGGGGCACATAAAAATGCTGAAGCGGAACATGAGGGGGCGTGGGATGTCTATGCTGCTCCCCCATGTATCTCCATTGCTTAGGTTTGTTCCTGAAATCCTCCTCTGGGTTTTTAAGCAACAAATGCCACAAACGCTCATAAATTTGGTTAATGCCAGGCACTGATGCTTCAGTGGCTTTCCCAAGCTAAATTCTTAGGCCTAATAACCCATACTCTCTAATGCAGTATTTCTTCTCACTCCATCAATAAATAGATATTTTCTTTTTTCTTTGTCATGGTTCTCTGGACATTTTAATTCCCCTAAGGTAACTGGCCTTCTCTGGTTCTGATTGTCTATAAGTTGTCTAGTGGATTTTTTGTTTGTTTGTTTTTTGAGACAGGACTTCTCTGAATAGTTTTGGTGTCTGTCCTGGATCTCACTTTGTAGACCAGGCTGGCCTTGAACTCACAGAGATCTGCCTGCCTCTGTCTCCCGAGTGCTGGGATTAAAGGCATGAGCTACCACTGCCTGGCATGTCTAGTGGACTTTTTTCTAGTTGACAAATTATGATAGTTCCAGGGAATATGGTAAATTTGATGTTAAGGTTATAAGAATAGCTAATATTATAAGATACTTTACAAAAGGCTTAGAGGTATTTTTATTATTGTTATTATTATTATTATTATTATTATTATTATTATTATTATTGTGTATATTCATCATGTTAACCACAATCTTCCTCACAGTAGCTCAAGGCGAGAACTAAAATTTAACACACATCTGCACATACCTGGCAAGATATCCTACTGCACATGCCTACCACAATCCTCTATCAGTGTCCTCATTCTAAGTGTGCCAAGGTCAAGTGGCCAGTGGACCACAGTAGGCTATACTTTGAATGCACGTCTATCTGTCTCTCTAATCACTCTATGTGATTTTTCACCCACACTCAGTACCCAACACGGTATTTGTGGAGTGATATCTTCATGTGATTGCTATCCCTCCTCTAGAAAAGTCTGGTTTGGGGGAGAGGTCATGGCTGTTACAGCTGTTACGACCAGCCTAAGGACCCATTGGAATGTTACACGCTATGGCCCATCCCTTGGTAGATAATTAGTGTGTAGTGAAGAGGGACAACTAATGCAGCCGCAGAGCCAGCTTTGTCAATCATAATGATCCTTTGGGGATGGTATTTCCGCTTTCCTGTCAATGCCATTGCGGAAACTAGTGAGTAAAGGTGGGGGTCAGCCAGCAAACGGAGACACGGAAAACTGACGGCAGCAGCCGTGGATTTGTTTAAGACTGAAATGTCAGGTTTGCTTCATTATTTTAAAGATGGTAAGATTTGCAGCCCTTTCATGATGCTCCAAATAAGGTAACTGAGAATGCTGAAACAAGACGTCAGACTTTTATATTTGGGGTGTGTGTGTATGTGTGCGCTTTTGATATCAAATTTGTGCTTTGGCCATGAAAGAAGTATTTTTGCACTCTTCCGGTTTAAGCCGGAGATGGTCATTATGCTGTCGAACTAGCTGTGGGAGCTCTAGATATACCTGGTATCAAGATTTAAAGTAACATGCATGTCTTGGTACTTGCTGCCCATCTCCAAGGAGATTGATATGGATATAGATTGAGCTAATATAGAATTTCCTTCTCAGGCAATAACAGGATGGGGAAGGATATGACAGGCAGAAGAAGTTTGTGGTTGAGCAGGGAGAATGTCTCTAGTCTCCCAGCTCAGCCACCCCACTCCCGTCTTTCCAGACACATGACCAGGCTGCAGTCACACTGCATCACCATTTCATCTGTACCACTGAGTGACAACCTGGCTTGCTGGTGGAGGAGCAATAGCCATCGCCCGAGTCTCAATGTTTGTGCGACATCGTGCAGCTCTGCTAGCCAAGGAGCATCTCATTTGCCATTGCCCATGGTTCTGCGAGTTCCCTGATGAGGCACGTGCTGTTGTGAGCCACTATGGGAACCACAGTAAGAGATTTTAAATGACCCCAGGGCAGTTATGGCTTGTCTTTATTTACATTTTGATACTTTGTTCACCATTGATTTGGAGTATTAATTTTGAAATTTTAAAGTATCTCATTAAAATACTTCGTATTTGGATGACGATGTTGTATAGCACCCCCTAAAATCTTGCTTGCTAAGCAAGTTCCTTATCCAACTGGCCCTAGGCTGTGCTCTGACGATGGAGTCTAATTAATTTCTTTATTGTGAATATCATGAGTTTTAAAGACATAGATATCTGGTATTTGGCACCATCTATCAGTATTAAAGCAAAAAGTCAGCAAAAAGGTTTCAAATGGCCTTCTACTTTGAGTTGCAATTGTAGAAGGGAAAACAATATGGCATATTAAATAGTGATAGTAAACAAACTCTTTGAGAGATACTCTGTTAGGCAGTATGAGATGAAAGATGAGTGATATACAGTCTTTGCCAAATGGTGTTTAAGACCTACAAGTTGTTAATTACTTTTGCCAGGATAAATGGGACATTTCACTGAGTGAAAAACAGCATATTAAATCATCAGATTTCACACCCCTTTGAAGTGCTTTCTACCACATTCAGCCTAAAGTTGAGGCTTCATTAATTAATATTAACTGACAGAAAATAGCAACACGGGAAATACTCTCAATTTGCCAAATACACTCAGTTGATGCTTTTAGGTGATGGTTGTTGGTCGTGATAAAATTTGAAATTATCTAAGGATTTTGATCCCTTTCTGGCTATTTCTTAAGCAGATTTATTAATCATTGAGTAGAAGAGAGTTTATTACTCATGTTCTCACCATTCATCTCTTCAAGTTCACTGTTGATTCCAACATCAATAGAATTCATTATTTTGTCGATCTGTGAAAAGCAAAACATGTAAGCAGGTCATTACATATGTTTTTAATCATTGCATTTAGAAATAACCACTAAATGCAACAAGTGTATATTCTTGGCAGTTCTTGTTATTGCCACAACAAACTGAAATTCAGAGACCAATAGTACAAGATTTAAAGGCAAGCAAACATCTTTTAATTTTCAAAAATATATAAATTATGAATGTACCTATTTTTACAAATAGATGGCTCACTAAGTCAGAAACCATGGAGTCTTTAGACCCAGAAAAGAAGGGCTGAGGATAGGTTCAGTGTCAAGTCTGCATTCTCTGTCATCATGCTCCTTCTCCCAGAAGGCAGGAACACTCACTGGGAAAGGCAGGTTTTAGTTTGCAGACATGGTTGCTGGAGTCAAGTTCTAACTAAGTGATTTGAGCAACCACAAGACAGTTGGGGGCATTAATTAAAAAACATAGCCATTAAAACAACTTTTAACATTTAATTTGAAAGTTAAATGCTTTAATCTTATCTCATAAAAAGAGATTTCAATCAAGATTTCAGGAGTTAAAATTTTAAAATTGGACACACTAATAAAAACTATCATTATATAGGTTTGGAATTTAGATACTAAACTCTAAACTCTAGGCATTGAAAAATCTCCCCCTCCTCATATTAGCTACCTGAATGAAATAAAATGGAAAGTTTCAAAAGTACAATGAACATTAATTACTTAAGTGTTCCAATTTGTTCATTGTGAAAAAGATGCGGAGATAGCAAGTGATTTTTTTTTCTCAAACAGCTCAATTCAGAAAGTCAGTATCAGAGTCAGGTTTATTTCTAGTTCTCAGAATACCATAGTGATCTCATGTACTTCAAAGCTAAATCCACCTGATATAGTCTTTCCACAAACAAAAAATGTAACCTGTTAGGATGAAATATCAATTGAGACTTGGTCCATTCTTTAAAGAAATTCAAGAAAAATCAAGAAGCATTACTATTTTATAATGTGGTTGATTCCCTTAGGGAAAAAGAGATTGCACAGTTTTACAAGGACCCTTTATTTTCTGAATAATTCTTTCATATTAAAGACTTTGTCTTAAGTAGAGTTTAAAGTAGCGAGACTTGACCCTGAGATGTGTTTCCTCTTTAATGTGTCCCTCATAGCTACAAATGGGAAATATTAAATGATGTGTATTTGTTACATGATTCTCGAAGGAGAGCCAGAACTGCCAGCTTTCCCATTAAGGCTAGAATCCTAAGGATCTCTTCTGAAAATATGAGATACTTCAAAGAAGGAAGGCATGATAACAAAAAGTTCAGTGAGTAGCAAAACAACACAGAGCAAAATAAGACTTTTCCAAAATAAGATTTTTCTCAAACTGTCAGCCACAGTGCCTGGTGGGACATGATGGGAGCATTCTCCTGTACCTCACAGCTACTTATTACTTCTGCTTGATACCAATTTCTATGGAAACAAAGTGTCCCCCACACGTGTAGAAATGTGCTCACTTTTCCACTTGCTGTGAAATTACTGTGTATTATCCACAGAACCTTGCCTTTCCTGTTGGAGCTGATGCATTTATTACCCACCCCCACCCCCAACTCAGCTTCTGAACGACTTTAAAAACTGAAAATCTTTCCTCCAAACCTCATTCGACTCCAAGCCCGTACGAAGATCAACAAGAAAAGTTGGGCTTACTTCTTCCCATTCAGATGTGAAGGAGGGTGTCCTTTCAGAATTGTCTTTAGAACTGCGTTCAGCCGTAGATGACTCACTCCAATTAACTCTCGCTTTGTCCTTTGAAGGGTAGGCAATAAGATCAGAATCAGACTTAGAGACATTTTTGGATAGGTGCATGTCGATCAGGGCTTTAGGCAATGACCTTATTCTCCCCAGAGTACACGCTCTCTCCACAAAGCCCCCTGTATTCACGCCCCACTGGTCACCAGTGCGGGATCCGCTTCTAGACGTTCTTGTTCCAACAATGGTATGGTTCTCGAGCTGATGGCTTCTTTTGTGGAAAATTGTTCTACTGACCACTTTGGGTTTAACTTTCTTTACCAAAGGCTCGGAGTTATTGTCTATGGGGGTCTGTTTGAAAGGCAAAGGACTGCTTGCCAAACTGACTTCGTCTTGGCCATCTTCACATGGATTTCTTTTCCCATACAGATGAAAGGGATTTTCAGGGGACTCGCATGCTGGAGAAGATCCATGGAGAAGGCCTGCAAACTGCCCAGCATCATATTCTTTGGGGGGATCATTGTCTTCCTGCTGAGAGAGGTCATCTGCAAGAAAGATAAAGGTTGTCAGGGTGCTTGCTTACAAATGAATCTGAAAGCCATGAAATGGTGCCATGTGTTTATGAACTTTCACATACCCAGACATTTGATTTATTTATACACTGTAACACCTTTGCTTTAGGAAATGCCCATGACCTTCTACTGCCCCATAGGAAATGCATACAAATATGTGTGTAGGAGGAAGGTTATGCATTTGAACTAAATGTCTCTGATACACCTTAGGGTTTATTTCAAAGATATAACCTGAGTGACACCACTGACTATATATCCTTCCTTCTTGACCCTAGGGTATATGTTTGATATTAAATGAACAAAACTGGGTTTCCTGAAGTGGGATAACCATATCCCAAGCCTCACAGTTAGTGGTTATTGTGTAGTAGGCCGTCAGGAAAACCCTCCTCACTTCTCTCATCAAATAAATTCAAAAGCAAAATCCTGGGGGATATATTTAGCAGAAATTTAAGATTAATAATCCTGAAAGTATTACTTTAAGTATTAGGTGAAGATGTTATTCAGATTTCATGAGCTAAACAAAGGGGAAGTTTTCTGGCTCAACACAGGTGAGTGGTACATCTATAACATCACTCAGAAGCATGACCCTTCCACAAAACTGATGTTGAGATGTTACATGGCATTCTTTCTTTCTCCTCTGAAATTGCACACCGTCTGGTTCCTTTAGATCTTTGCAAGTGCAATGCATAAAAGAAATCAAAGAATGGCGATTTTTTTATTGCCTTAGAAATGTTTCTAAGATAAAACAGAAAAAAATCTCTCTGTGATTTAAAATACATTATCTTTTTGTACACCTTGATTTTTCATAGAAAGAGAGACTGAGTAAAAACTTGTCTACAGGACTTAGCAAAGGAAGACAGTTTATTTTGTTTTACAGAAGTAATATTAATTCATAGAGGTCGCTAAGTACTTGCCAAGATGGAAGTTATATCATGGGATAGGCCTAGAGCCTAGTCTTGAGAAGTCAGAAACAGCCAATGTGGGGCTGATTGGCTGAGTGACACTTTGAAAAAGTTAATGATTATTACAAGACTCAATTTCCAAAGAGTTTATGAGTTAACAAGTAACATTTAATGAGCATGGGCTACTTCTAGGCACTGAATTGAGAGTTACATTCACAGCATCTCATTTCACCTTGTGATCTAGTTACTAACAATAAACATAATTTTCTGAGAGAAAAATCTATGGACAAAATAACAAATTTTTCTACTTTTAAAAATTGGAAGCCACAATGAATCTCAGCTGACATTTGTTCAGGAGCGGGTACAGACGAATCTATTCTTGGTACTGCATGGGCCCTAGGCCTTCATACTTCTCTCTCTCCTGCAGCAGGTAAAAGAACGTTTCTTCTTGGCTCTGCATATCTCCAAACCTCATGCTGATTCAGGCTAAAATTTCCTGAGGAGATCATATTTTCCTACCCAGACCTATCACGCCAGCACCTTAGAATGGAAGAAAGAAAAGTGCCAGGAACTATCAACTATCTGAACAAGAAGCAATCTATATTCATCTACTGCTAGGCCGTAGCCATATTGGTTTTAACACAAAAACTCCATCTCTTTGCAAACAGTTACCATGTTCTCTATCAACTGTATTTGGTACTCTTCTCGCAACAGAGATCATACTTGGGGCAGAGGTCATAGTTGGTTCAAGACAACCATCAATTCTTTAAGGACTAGTGTTTATTGCTTCTTATGTCTACTTGTTAAGAAATCAAACCAATACACAGCTTAGCTTGTTGAAGTTTCTCTGCTTTGCATGTAGTCAAGCTATGACTCAACCCAAGGTCTAATGGACGCCAGCATCTTCTGGCTGGAATACTCATCACTACTGAGACAAAAGAATAATTTGTGTTGGCTTACTAAGAAAATCATGGGGGCTCATACTGGAGAGGGTCATGGTTTGCTTTCTCATGACTATTTTTGGAATGTAAAAAAATGAAGTGCTTTTTCTCAGAGACAAGCTAATATTAGTAGGAAGTAAGACCTGGCAACCTCTTCCAATTTATTTTCTCTTCCTTCTTCCTGGATGACTTGGACTCTCCACCGCACTTTACAGCTTGGAATGAGATGACAGTAATGGTGGGGAATGGTAAAAAGGGAGAACCGTGGAGCAAGGAAGTTTAAAATTGCATTTTGAATGATGCTGTAAAGGCTAAAGTGATTTAGTCTGGAAGGAAAATTGAAGAGTGTGGAAAGACCTATTATCAGAAAAAGGTCTATAAATCTTAGTCAAAAGGGCTTGTGACCATGTTAGTTATCTGGAATAATGAGAATTTTAGGGACAGTATATTTAAAGTTTAAAGGATTCTGTGAGTGATAGTTTAAGGTTATCATCACCTCTGTGTTTTGACTAAAATGACTATAATTACAATCTCGAGTGATTCGTATAGACCAATCTCTCTGGGCACAAGCAGCCACTTCTTTAAATGAAAGGGAATTTAGTTCTTAGCTTGTAAGCTTAGCCTTTGAATAACAGTCCTCAGCGTCATGACAGTTGAAAACATGTTGGCCCAGAGTGGTAGAATAGTTCTTGCTTACTTCAGGGGTCAAATTTTAAAGGTTACTCAAATCAAAGAAAATGAGAAATTGATTTGAAACCTGAAATGACTGATCATGATTCATCCACCCTTCCCTATAGCCACACCCCTCCCTGCTCCCAGTCCTGGACACAGACTGCCACTGGGGCCAAGTGCCTCACATTAGTCAATGAGACAGAAGCCAACACAATGTGGGATGTGGACAGTCTAAAAGTGCTTCTGCATTTAACCAGATGCTCTTGGAACCTCATCACCATGTAAGGCAGGATGAACTGCTAGATGATGAAGGGACACATCCAGTTGTTTTAAAATGTAGTATTTTCTTTTAAAGGAATGCTGGAGTCAATACAGGAAATGATTGCCACTGAAAAAATAGACTGTTAATTCAAAGATCCAAGGAGAGGGACTTATCTCACTCTGTGGGGCCGCAGGAAGGTACATGAGTCCAGATAAAAGGCAGAGGGGCTAGGGAGATTGTGAGCAAGTGTTTTTTTCTGGATTCTATGGGAAGGAACAAGCAAAGCTGAGGTAAATTGGTTTAGATTGGCTAGTCTGAATCAGTTCAGCAGAGCAGAAGGGTAGTCTCCCGTAGCTGGTGCCTGAGCCCGGGGAATTAGAGCATCCTCAGACCTGTATGACAAATGATCACAGAATAACAGCGCGTGCCATCAGGATGAGCTGAGGTGGCCCAAAGTGGAAGAATGAGCTGAGGTGGCCCAAAGTGGAAGAAAACATCCAGATTCAGGAGCTAAATGAAGGCCTGTTATCTAAAGCCACCGGGTTTGAGGTGACTTGATGTGTTGTGACACACGATTGACTCACATTAAATCCCAACTTTTCAAAAATCTATACATTCTTTAAAAAAACATCCCACAGTGCTTTCATTTCCATATATGGAAAAAATCATGACATCAATAGTATACACCTAAATGTGTTGCGACCACTGAGCGAAGTAACAGACCTGTCTTAGCCCATTGGGTGGCTCTAACGTAACACTATGAATGTAACAGCTTACAAGTAACAGAGTTGTTCATTACAGTTCTAGAAGCCGACAAGCCAAATGAAGACACCAGAAGATTGTCTGATGAGAGCCCCTACTTTCTAGTTCATAGATAGCATCATCTACCTGTGTCCTTACCTTATAAGGACATTTAAGAGAGCCTTCTATAGGGGCACTAATCCCATTCATAAGGACTCTGGTCTCATGACTCATCAGCCTCCCAAGTCCTCCACCTTGAGCATGAG
This sequence comes from Peromyscus maniculatus bairdii, assembly GCF_049852395.1. Lineage (NCBI taxonomy): Eukaryota > Metazoa > Chordata > Mammalia > Rodentia > Cricetidae > Peromyscus > Peromyscus maniculatus. The sequence goes on along the minus strand of NC_134869.1, from coordinate 15,790,023 downwards.
GATGCTGACTTATATATTCAGGAGGATACAGATATTTAGATCCCGGCAAGAAACCAAGACAATTTTTGTTGTATATACAAGAGAAAAATATGTTTATATTATTACAATAAACACATTTTAATCTAGGGGGTTCCATGTTTTATAAGGAAATGCAATGTTAATTGATGGCATTGTACATCAAATCAAGATTTTGTTTTTGACATGGTAACTCTGTAAGATTCATTACTTTATTTTTATTTAGACATCTTTATAAGTACACCTTAGAGAAATTTTTGCATTGTGTTACTATTTCTTTAGATGAAACTTAGGCAAAGCATATAGATTAAACTGTTTTCATAGCTTGTCTTACTCAATTTCATACTTCTCTTTTGAGAAAGGAGGTTTTTCGTGCCAAGGTAGAGAAGTATATATGTGTGAATTCCAGTCTGGTAATCATTAGCATTTCAAAGAAATGTCGAAGTCTGTACTTAGTGGTAAGTAGTGCAATCTCTTTTCCACCTTTGCTCCTGATTTTTATCACCCACATAAATATCTGAATAACAGTAAATTAAAATTTTCATGTTAGGATAAAAACCAATTATAGAAAAAAAGTGACTACTATTACAGATCCAGCTTTTGGCTGTTAGTTGACTTCATTCCCCTTCAGAAAAAAATCTAATTTCAGAGATTCTAGTGCTAATATTGATATTCATAGGGGTGATTGATTTATTTCAATACATACAGAACACATTCAGTGTATTCAGTGCAAAGTTTCCGCAGGACCAAAGGCAACATCACTCCTCCTGGGCTATTATATTTCAGAAAAAGGCACAGCTACAGGCAAATAAGGAACAGCCTTGTTTGGGATTAAGTAGTGGAGCTAGGATAACAAGGTAACGAGACAAGAATGAATAGGTGTGCTATGAGGTGAAAAGGGACTATCTTTCTGAGGAGCTGACATTGTGCAGATACAGGAATCATTGAAGAATTGAACATTCAGAGTTTGAGGGACAGTGATTATAGATAGAGGGGAGAAGAAATGAAAAGCTTGGAAAAGTCATCAAGGAAAATCAAAAGGCTACTATGGATGCAACAGATTGTCAGGGAATGCGTGGCATGGTCGGGAGGCAAAAACAAATGCAGGCAAGGGCTGATATTATCTGACATACTCCTGACAGCCTAACTTTTCCATTCACTCTTTTATCTGAGCTCAGGTTTTCTTTAGTGATTCTGTTTCTACTTTCATGTCTTGAAAGTTTTTCATTATTTCATTCAACAATTTGTGTTTTCATTAAAGCATTTATTCATATTCTTGAAGGTCTTTGAACATAATTGCTCTTATGAAGTCCTTGTCTTGTGCTCTAGCTAAATTGCATTTTTCAGGGCCTGTTGCAGTAGGATCATGGACTTCTGGAGGAGACATATTGGCTATTCATGTTTTTGTCTTTGTGCTGGGATCTAGGTATCTGGAGTTACGATGTTTGAGGTGTTCCTTAGTGTCGAGATCTAGTCTTGTCTTTGTTGGGTGGGTGCTCAGTTTCTTGGTTGCTGTTGCCCACTCTGGATCTGAGACAAATGGTAATGGCTTTAGTAGAGAGTGTTTCTGTGGCTCAGTGAGTAACACAAAGGGATGGAGATGGGCTAAGAGGAAAGGCTGAGAGATGCTCAGAAAGGTCTGCATCAAGAGGCAGAGCTCCCAGGGAGTCAGGTGGGAGGAGGGGTAGAACTAAGATAACCCTGGAGAGACAGGAAGGATACTGAAAATTGTCTACCTGCACTGCAGCCCAGTGTGGCCGCTGGGGGTCCCTGGTAGAAAGTGTTTCTGCAGGTCGGTGGGTGACACAAAAGAATGGAGTTGGGTTAAAGGTGAAGGCTGAGAAGGGCAGTGGGAAATATTGGGGGGGGGGCTGGGTCTTTAGCAAGAGGAAGAGTCCCCAGGAAATGGAGGTGGGATGGATGGGGCTTCTATAGGCACATGGCAGCAGGACTAAGAGTAAGTCTGGAGAGACTGGAAAGAAAGAGCTGGGAGACCCTGGGTCTAACTTACACTTTTTAAAGACTCCCTGGCATTTTTCATGGCAAGAACACAACAATAATATAGCTATTTTATTATTTTATTTTTGTAAATAAAGGCTATTTTCTAAAGGTCCCTTATGAAACCCACTTCTAATTAGCTTTAACTTTCAGCTTGACACAGCCTAGAGTCACCTGATAAATGAGTCTCAGTTGAGGGATTTCTCAGATCAGATTGGTCTATGTGCATATCTGTGGGGATTGTCTTGATTGATAATTAGTGTGGGATGGCCCAGTTCACTGTGGGTGGTACCATTCCCAGGGGAGGTGGTCCTACAGAAGAAGGGTAGCTAAGCATGAGCCCAAGAATGAACCAATGATTTGGGTTCCTTCATACCCAATGCTTCAAGTTCTTGTTGATTTTCTGATTTGATTTTCTCCTACGATGGTCTGTAATTTGTAAAATTGAAACAAATCCATTCCTCCTCTAAACTGCTTTTTATCCATGGTATTTATAACAACAGAATGAAGCTAGAACATATGGAATAATGTGACTGTCAATCTTGATTGCCAATGTCACCATGTTTAGAATCATCAAGGAAATAAACCTCTTGGCATGTCTGTGAGGACCCACCTTGGATGTGGGTGGCACTGTTGCATGGGCTGTGGTCTAAGACTGAATAAGATAGAGAGAGAAAATAGACCACTGGCATCCATTGCTCTCTGCTTCCTGACTGTGGATGGGATATGACCATCCATCCCACACTCTTGACTTTTATGCCACACTGGACTGTGTGTCCTCAAACTGGGAGCCGGAATAAATGTTTCCTTCATTAACTTCTCAGGCATTTGCTCACAGCAACAAGAAAAGCAAGTGACACAGAAAACTGATCCCGAGAAGTGGGGCTGTTGCTGCAATAAACCCTTAGGCCTTTGGAACTGTTTGTGGGAAGAGTGGAGGGGTCTGGAACCACAGGCAGGAATGCTAGATGCAGAGCTTAGTGGAGCCGTCTGGATGGAGTGTGGATGATGATCAGAATACAGAGTGAAATGCTGCAGACCACAGAGGCACAGTTAGGAGGGGAACAAGGTTCTCTTGTGAGCTGGCTGGAGGCCGTCCATACTAGATTTTGGCAAAGAATTTGGCTGTTCTCCACCTGTGTCCTGAAAACTTACATAAAGCTACATTAAAAAGCAATGGACTAGTTTGTTTCTTTTTTTCTTTTTATTGTATATGCATCTGTATGTGTGCATGGTACGTATATGTGTGGTGTATGCACACGTGTGTGCAGGTGTGCATGCCTCGTCTACCTGTGGAGCCAGAGAGGGATGTCAGCTATCCCGCTTTCATGTGTCCACTTACTGCTTTGGGACCACGTCTCTCACTGAGGCTAGACTTAGGCCAGTAGCCAGCAAGCCCAGCAACTCTCTTGACTCCGCCATCCACAGCACTGGAGTCATAAGCATGCACATGACCTCGCTTAACTATGCGGATGCTAGGATCTGAACTCACGTCCTCAGGCTTGCACAGCAAGCATGCTTACCCATTGAGATATCTCCTTGGTCTCTGAACTGATTTCTTTAGCAGAAGAAATTGCAAGGCAGCATAGCCTTCAGGCTATGGCATGAATACTGCTACTTGTGGTTACCCAGATATAAGGCGAGACAGAGCAGAAAGATGGGAAAGATGCAGCTTAGCAAGGAGAAGAAGGCGCATGGGCTTAAAGAGAAAAGGAATAAAGACAGTAAAAGACAAAATGAGATCAATTATACACTTATCCTTGATGTGTTTAAAAAGAGCTAGGTATCAGAAATCTTTCGGCACTAAAATGGATGGGCATAGACAAATGACATCACAACAGCCGGGCCTCTGTAGGGATGGAGAAAAGAGAACATTTAATAGAGCCTCCAAGCCATGGCATCGGGAAGCCGCCATCAGACAGTGCAAAGGAAGAGAGCTCTATACCAAGGAGGATGCTAAGTAACAGGATCTCAGATCCATCAGGAGAAGCCAAAAGATACTTCACCAACAGGAAGGAGATGAAGCCTTTGAGAATCTCAGGGATATGCAATATATATTCACTCTAAAGAAATGTTTTCCATTGTAGAGTCCATGAGCTGAAGAGGTGACTCAGTGGTTAGGATCATTTACTGCTTTTGCAGAGAACTGGGATGCAGTTTCCAGCACCCACATCAGGCAACTTACAAAACACCTGTAACTCCTGTTCCAGGGGTTCCAACACCATTCTCTAGTTTCTGTAGGTATCCACATATATACAGTGCATGCAGAGACATACAGGCACACACACACACACATACACACACACACACACACACACACACACACACACACACACACATACACGCACAGAAAATAAAAATAAGGAAAATTGTTTTAAAAAGTGGAATCCAAATTAAAGATAAAAATCCAAACTGAAGGAGACATCTGAGAGAAACACATTTCATGTGAATGGGACCACAAAGGTGTCAGGAAGGGCAGATGACCAGCAGAAGGAGACGTTGAATGGAATGTAATAGAAAAGAGCCTTGTTTGAAGGTGAGAGGGGTGTTCTGGAAGGCAAGGTGTGAGGAACTGTGGAAGCAGCATCATGGAGCATCCTCACCTAAGCAGAGAAGTAACTACATCTCTTAATTCTTCACAGTGATGATGAAGGAACTCTGGTGTGGGTGAAGCTACTGTAGTTCACTCCTGCTCCTTCATGGGTGCCTCTCCCCATTAGTCTAGGCTAACCTTTCCCATTAAACATGGAGCACAAAAGTGAATCCAGACAACCCCAGTTAAAGAAACTGCAAGCAAAATAGAGGGAAATGAATGTTAACAGCTAAACAAGTCAAAAGACTCATAGCCTCAAAGAATTTGAAGCTATAACCTAAAATTTCAAAATCAAGAGAAAAAATTCAGACGATAATCAAAGCGGTGGGAGTATTACATGGACTGTAAGTACAGGAGCTCAGGTGTGAGACATCTGGCCATTCTCTTCACTCTTTCACCCCATGAGAAAGTCAGTCCTAACGTCATAGATGGGGAGCAGGGAGATGGCATCCACACCTAAGTGGGGAGGGGCACTACAGAGCCTAGACACAGCCACCGTGGTGTCCATTTTTAGAGAGAACCCAGGACAACACGTGAGAGAGACCCAAGCTGAAGAGTCAGGAACCAGGAAGCTGAGAACGAACTCACACACAAAGCAGGTAGACTGGCGGGAATCTGTAACAGAGCAAGAGAAGGAAGTTATCCCAGTAGAAGATAGCCCACGTGGAAGCAGACTTGTTGGTCTAACATGTGGTGTCAAACCAAGGAGAGTGAAGAGAGTGATCATGGGCTGTCAACGTCCCAACAGGGAAAGGAAGGTTTTCACAGGTGGAAGCTTCTGGTTGTGAAGTGAGAGTCTCAGTAGAGGTAGGCATGGCTTGCCCAGAGGAACAAACTGGCATGGAGTGCCAGATTTTCTCAGAACGAGAAAAGTTCCAGTCAGGGATAAGGTAGTGGATGTGGGAGATTGGTTACTTTCAGGATCACTGAGCAAATAAATAACAGCATTAAGAGTAATGGAGGCCAGATTGCTCTTTGTTCAAGGGGGCCTTTCCAAACACAGAGAATAACCTAGAAGTGTGATGCACTGAAATGAGAAATAACCATTTTCAAGACACAGAGAAAGACAGGCAGACAGTTGTAAGTATGTATTTGTGCATTATGTGTTTAGAGAAATTGCCTAACTGTACCCATTGGGAGGACCTGAGAAATGGATAGGTCAGTAAGTAAAGGCACATTTTCTACCAATTATAGGGATCAGCTGAAAAGAGACAGAAAGTAAAGGTAGTACAGGAACAATTGCAAGATGGGTCTGGGACTTCCTGTGCCACCAGGAAAGCAGCTGTTCCATCAACGATGAGGCATGTGACCAGGACAGAAACTCCACTGGAATGCTTCCCACTGGTTAATTTGAAGATAAGTTTAGAAAACCATTAAATAATTATAGTAATGGAATTTATTCCACTTAATACAATGGAAAAACATGAGCTCATGAAAACATATAAATAAGTTTTGGAAAGTTTGGGTAGGAATGGGGGATACTTTCAAATTGCCTCCTTACAGAATATGTTCTTATCGTAAAGAGAGTTTGATGGTAGGAAACATAGGAGGTGGCACCACTTTAATCAAAGGACCAACGGTGATATCAGTAATAGAACACAGCAAAACTACATTCTTATCTGCTAGCATGCAATGCGAGAAATGCAGAATTACTTCTGTGTTTTCCTGACAAAGGTGAAGAACCTGTCTAGTCAAACAGAAATATCAGATAAGCCCAATTTGTAGGTCATTCTACAATGTCATCCACCTGTAACCTTTAAAAGTGTGAGAACCACGAAAGTCAAGGAAAGAGAAGAACAGTTCCCAGGTAAAGGACACTAAGAAGACATTACTGTCAAGCACAACAATGGACCCCAAACTGGTCTTTCATCACAAAGCCAGTATTAATGGGGATGCTAGCAACACTTGAGTGGGGCCCAAGGGACTAACAGTAGCAATGGATTAATGTGAATTTATTTGTTGCTGTTGTGCTTAAGAATGTACTTGGCTATAGGAAATGTTATCTGAAGTCCCCAAAGTAGAGGCTAGGCATGTGTCGAGTTTTTCAGATTGTTTTCATTAAGCAGAAACATTTTTAGAGGCCCATGAAATGGCTCAGTAGGTAAAGACACTTGCTGCCACACCTGCTGACATGAGCTCTATCCCTGAGACCCACATAGAAGAGAGAGACACTGATTTTCAGTCCTGTCCACACATACCTACCCCATACAGCACGAATAAATGAAAGTAATTTTAAATTAAAAAATGCCCCCTTTAAACTCTTTCTCTCTCTCTCTCATGAGTGTACAGACAGTTGTTCCAAGCTGCATGACCGGGGATGGAACTATGCCAGGTGTCTTGACATCTTAGCTAGAGGAGCTGGCACAGTCATCACTACTTAAATGTAAAACGAAGTAGGGATGTCCATGTCACCCCATCACTGTACTGCAGTGAACCCTGGGAAAGACAGAGTGAAGAACTGGGAAAGACATCCTATCTAAGCCCCAGAACAGTTCTAGATTTTTTTTTATTTAAAATTAATGTTTTAAATTAAATTAATGATCTAGGTTTATTTAAAATTAATGTTTTAAATTAAATTAATGATCTAGGTTTAGATGCTTATCACTTAAGTCAAATATTTTGATATTTAAGGTTCTTCTTTCAAGGTTGCTATGAATTTTAGTTATGATTAGATGGTAAGTTTGTATCAAATGTCCACACTTATTGATCATGTAAGTTTTGTACCTAACTGACGACTGCCTTAATCTTTTGCTCCCCTGTCTCTACTACCCTAGTGCTGGGATTATAGATGTGAGCATCCTGGCTAGTTTTACGTCAATTTGATGAAAGGAGGGAACCTCAATTGAGAAAATGACTCCAGAAGATCTGTCCATAAGGCATTCTCTTAATTAGTGATTCATGGGGGAGGGTCCAGCCCATAGTGGGTGGTGCTATCCCTGAGCTTATAACATAGACAAAATCAATTTTTATAATTTTATGTTTCATAAGATAAGTTTCATCCTCAGGCCAAGTGAGATGGATCATGCCTGTTATTCCAGCAGGTAGAGGGAAGAGGATCAGGAAATTAGGGTCATCCTTGGCTACAAAGCAAGTCTGAGATCAGCTTGGGTTATGTAAGACTATCTCAGGCAAACAAAACCACACCATACACTCTTGGTTGTTGGATACAAAGCTACAAGCATCTTTTTTTTTTTTTATCAGATTCAGTTTATTGACTGATCTGTTCAAGTCTTTTCTTGACTACAGGATGTTGAAATCTAATTTAGAACACTTAGGAAATTTTTCTGATAGTTCTACCAAATATGTATAAATATATATTTATACTATATGATTATACTGTATAGTCATATAATTTTAAATGCATACATGCTTAGAGTTTTCACTATTTTTCCTGATAATTCAAACCTCATATAATTTCATAATGACCCCAAACCAAGAGCAGGAAATGTCTTAGTGTCCTGAGCAGACCGTATTTTTGTGTGTGAACCGTAGAAAGTTCTCTGAGTACCTAGACAGATCCAGTACTTTGAAATAAAATATGTGCATTGTAAAATGCATGTTCATAAAAATTTTATTCAAGAGCATTTTCAGTGGAACCCACAAGTTTTTACTATAACTTTGAATGACCTGCACTCTACTAAAATGTAGGGTTATTAATAAATTGACTTGTCATACATTTTTGCACCTTTTAATTCATGAGGTAATTCATATCAATAAGTTATTTGAGTATACAGTTGAAGAAGAGCATTACTTCAACTACAGATGTGAACTACATAAATTCTTTTAAAATATGGTTTCCCCAAAATATAGTTTTGTGGAAAGCAAAAAATAAATTTGAGGAATTCTGCTAATTTTTAAAGAGTTCTAACTACACTATGATACTTAGTTAAAAAAAGATTGCCATGCAAAATGGTCATTTGAGTATCTTTTTTTATATAAATCTTAGATGATCTTGTTTTGATTGAAGAAAACTAGAATCTAAGTCATTATAGCCCTCCTGATCTATATCTCCCAACAAGTTTCTGAGAGATATTGGGTTTTATCATAACTTAGGAAAAGTGTTACCTGTGGTCTTCAATTATCATGTAACCTTGTATGAAGACTACTGTAGTTTATTCTCTGTTCTCCTATTTGCAGAGCTCATGTAGTCTAATGAGCATGTTGAGTTTTATCCAAACGCTAAGAGTATCTCCCCAGTTGCCTGACATGCCAAGACAGAGGGGCCATCAATGAGTCATTGAGGCAACTACTTAGTATTTACATTCTCTTCATTCCTCAAAGCAGAAACTGAACTAACATTTCCAAAAGTATGTGGCAATATTTTTTTAAAAAAAACAAAAAACAAAAAACTCCTAGTCCTTGCAAAGGAATTTGTTCCAAGGATTACAGAGGCTAAGATTCCATAGGAGGTGCAGACGCAGAAGGCATAATATTTACCATGGGCCTTTATGTTCAAGGTGATCCTAGTTCATTTAATCCTCACATAAGCTTCTCAAGTAGCAGATATGATGTGGGTACGGATAAGGAATCACATGGTTAGTCAACAGAGGACCTGCTATGGGATATACATCTGATTTCCCATTACAGTTTCAAGGTTTTGTGTCTGCAGCTTACCCAGAACTTCCTATGGCTTTAGTATCATATGCTGTCTACAGAGCTACTATCTGAGCATCACTGGAGTTTGAAAATCATCCCATGAGCTCCTCTCCAGGTATCAGCAACGACCTTTGGGTATTTATTCTGACTGTACAATCAGCCTAAAGAGAGTAGGCAGCAGAACATACTAATGGCACCAGGTAAGGCGGTGATAGCATTCTCCCCTGCAAACAATTGAAGATCAATAGCTGCTTTTCTGAAAGCACATGCAGGCGAGCTCTATTGTTTCTTGGTCTAGCAGTCCTACACTCTGCCAAAACCAGCATTTAATGCAGAGGCTGGAGGATGCTGGATTCCTGGCAGCCCCTGGACCAGAATAGACCATGCAGTTTGGCTCTGATTTCAAACATTTATAATCTTTTCTCTTGCTCCCTTTGCTCGATATAGGAGAGAGGCTATCAGCCAATTTCCCCACCGTTTATAGCAAATCCCAAAGCTCCTTCATTTCCAGCCGCTCAGCTGCCTGGGCAGACTGTATTACTAAATTATTGTATCTTCTTGGTACAGTGCCTGATCTATCTTGGCATGTGCTTTGCATTGAAAGAGGCCCCTGTTGCAGCGGAGGAAGCTAGCTGCTCTCGCTCTTCCCAGGCGCTGTTCCTCTGGTACCCTCAACCACTAACCTCTTTGTTCGTCCTGTATGAGCCAACCTCATAGGGGCAGTCTCTCATCTATGGCTATTCCCCCTACGGGGTTAGAAATTTCAAAGGATGCTCTGTGCTAGGAGTGTTTCCCACAGCTAGAGAGAGCCAGATGGGTAAGTGGCCTACAGTGGAGAACTGCATTTGGAACCAAGAGATCTTGTTTTTCCCTCACCAAAATGTATTTCTTTGTAATGCTGCAGTCACACTAACCATGCATCTTCACAGATAGAAGATGGTGTATTAAGAGGAAGGAGGAAGGAAGGGGTCCTTTAACTCAAGTCTATTGTTTTCAAAAGTATTGGCTCTTTGGTTTAATGTATTTTAAAAACTTTCTACTTTTATCCTATGCCAACTGGTTATGAATGCTGAGAGAGAGAGAGAGAGAGAGAGAGAGAGAGAGAGAGAGAGAGAGAGAGAGAGAGCGAGCTACCACTCTGGAGAAAAGAAACAAACAAAGTATTATCTTTAAAAAGAAAGAAAGTAATTTTGCAACATCAAAGGATGAAAATTATTTTTAATTACTCTGAAATAAATAATCATTCTACTTCAGTTTTCAAAGGATATACCTTGGATTTGAACGTGAGCCACTTAAATATCCTCAACTGAAGCTCTGGAAATGTAATGCATGCAAATGTGTCCTGTGAGCTTGCTATTCCTGTAAGCAATGAGAAGCCTAGATTTTCTCACAAACATCTCTAGAGATGTCTCATTTCAAAAGAGCACAAGAATCATCTAAAGTCAGATTCTATTGACAAGACACACCCCAGAAAATATACCAAAAATGTTAAAGATAAATTCTATCTAGCAAGCTACACTTTAAATCAACACTGCTGTTGCTATGGTAAGAAAACTGAATGTAAAATAAAAGTCTTCTATAAGGGTTCAGCCCTGTAGTCATGGCAACAATGAATGATACTTAACTCCGCTAATGTATCCATTTGATCTGGAGAGAACTAGATGTGCTTTAAATCTATGTAAGATGGCTTAGAAAAATTGATTTTTTTTATTGCCATCTTTCATGTGCCCCTCAGCCAATTAAAGAACATGTCACAAAAATAGCAGCCAGGATAAGAGAAATGCAGAATGTATGGGTTTGCTCAGGTTTCTCATAATGGAGGGAGCTGTGGAGCTTCATTTTCTTCAAGGCGCTAGTAAATGGAATACTCATTTAGCAAAAATCCTGCATAACAGTTTTCAGGTTGGGGGCATCATGTAATTTTCCATAGATCGGGGAAAAAAAATGAAATGCAATCAAATGGCAATTTCCACCACTTTAATACAGAAAAGGAAATATTAACTTAAAGTAAGAAAATGTGGAAATGAACGTTCCAGCCCTGCCAGGAGCTAATTCTGATCTCTCTCTCCTACTTCCCAAACAGTCTTTTGATCTATGTCCCTCCACTGACACATCCCTCCTTGGACTGGCAAAAGGCCCACATTGCTGAAATGGACGATCTAAATCTTCCTCCCACTCAGCCCACCAGCTGCATATCTAATACAGGCCATCACCCAGGATGAGATACTTTCATTAAGCCCCAAACAGCCACACTCTTCCAGGTTCCTCACACCCCGCGGACTGTTTGTTTACATGTTGTTTTGCTTCTTCTTCTTCTTGCCTCTAAAAGTCTGTAGAAGGAGTCCTTAGGCTCGGCATACTAAGACATGTTTGCTCCTCTGTTGAGTCCTCTTCCTCTAGTCTTGGGCTTACCCATCACCCAATTAATGACAATGGCTAAATTTCTCTTTGAGCCTGATTTCTAACCCAAACTCTACATTTCAGGCTCCCCATCACTTTCATGCTAACTTTTCTCTCTCACCCCATCACCAACCTTGCCTGGGTGCCGATGGTTGTGCCTCTGAAATCTACCTACGATCTGCCTAATTCTCCCATGTTACTTTTCAACTGCATGGTTTCCAAAGCCTCCTTACTGGTCTCTCAGCATCTACTCTTACATCTCTTTGGGTACTCCACACCAAAGAAGTCCGTTAAAGCAGATGGAGGGTAAGAACGAGTTGTTGCCATGGTAAGCAGGGTAACTCACAAAGGCTGCATCTAGAAAATCATGAAGTGATACCTCACTGGGATGAAGTTCACCAGTCGTGAAGATGCTGGATTCTGTCATGTGGCTTCCCAGGATTAGGAATTCCCAAGCAAAGGCAAACACAGGTATGAAGGGCTGAATGCCTAATGCACTGGAGGAATAGGTGAGCACCAGAAAGCAGAAGGTAGTGCCAGGAACTTATGTTAGCGATGCACAGCAGTGTGATCACAGGGCTGGCATCACATCTGACCAGTTTTCATTCCCATTATTAGTAAAAAATAGAGAAAAGAAGAAAATGATTTACACAATTCTAACACCTAGCAATAATTACTATAATTAATAATGTAATAGGCTTTTCCTATTGTGTTTTCTATGCACATGTAATTTCAATTAAACTGGGATCACTCTAATTTTTATTATTATTGCTATTATGTATGTGTGTGGGAGGTACGCATGCAATAGTACATGTATGAAAGTCAGAGGACAACTGTGTGGAGCTCTCACTTTCCATCTTTACTTGGGTTCTGGGGATCGAATGAAGGCTGACAAGCTAGTGCAGCAAGCACCTTTGGTTGCCTTGCTGGTGGTCCCTTTTGTAGTTTTCAAATAAACTTTAAATATCATCTAAAATGCAAACATGTTTATTTTGATGACTTTAGAGTATCAGTTATAGAAATAGTCAAGTAATTTGTAGAGTACATGTGGCCTCTCAAAATGATTTGGAGAATATGTGTGTTTATTTAATCATCTTCAAGCCTATTTCTCTATTTCCAAGAGTAGCATTTAATTTTTCCCTTTAAAGTTAATGGTTAATGCTTATTGAGTGATTGGAAGTACTTTTATATGCATCAGCTGATTTCATTCCTACACAAATTTGGGGAAACCATGGTATTCCCACTTCACAAATGAGGAACTTAACTACCTACTTATGAGCTACACAGCAGTAAGTGGCAGGCAGCATCTGAACAGGACATTTAAGCTCCTGCCTGCCATATCTCTTGCATTCCGAAAATAAGAAAATGAGCACACTTGTTATTTCTATTCCCAAACTCCCCATCCATGTCCATACCCCCTTTACCAATTAAGAGTAATCTCTGTGGTGATATTTTGAACAAATAAAATTTGCTTGAAGATCAGAGGACAGAACATGCCACTAGATTAAACATAGAAGTCGGGCAGTGGTGGCACACACCTTTAATCCCAGCACTAAAAAGGTTGAGACAGGAAGGGATATGGCTGGGCAGAGAAAGGAATATAAGGTAGAAGGAGACAGGAACTTGTTCTCTTTCAGGCTGAGGGGTTGGTGAGGTAAGAGTTGGTGGCTATGGCTTGCTCTGCTTCTCTGATCTTTCGGCTTTCACCCTGATATCTGCCTCTGGGTTTTTATTATAAGACCATTTAGGATTGGTGAAACATCTGGCACCCAATGTGGGGCATGAATTCATGAAAAAGCAGCTTGCCTGCGGTTTTGCAGCGACCGGCACAGGCTGGAGTTACATGCAGCTGGATTCCCCACCCCACCTGGGCTGGAATCGCTACCCTGCCTGTTAGGTTTTTTGTTGCAGCCTCTCTGAAACAGACTTTTGGGTTCCAAAAAGCCACAGGAGTTAGCCGCTCTAACATGTTCCCCTGTGCAGACAGCCGGCTCTTTCACTTCTTCCCTCTCCTGATGGATTATGGTTTTCACTGGACCCCCTTCTCAGGCTGCTGCCCCACTTCAACATCATCAGAATTGTCATTGTCAGCAGATTTGATGAGTCAATTGGGATTTCTTAAAGGCGGGGGATTAATTAAAAAAAAAAAAACAGAGAGAAAGTTTTTTTTTCCCATATTAAAAAAATGGGAAACATTTTTACAATGAAGAGAGTTAGGTCTCTGTATGATTACATGATGAATGGTTTAAAAATGGAACAATAAAATGAGAGCATAATTAACTTAGATGGGATTGACATAATGTCAATTATAAACATTATCAGTTTAATCATTCTTGTTTTATTCCTAAAAAATTTGATTAATATGAATGCCAAGTTGGTTGATATGAATGCCAAGATATAAATCTTAGAAAATTTATTAAAACAGATCATAGAGATATTCAGACCCAGACAGAGGAATTAAAAAAAAATCTCAACATTGCATTATAAGGTTACAGAGAAACAGCCTAAGGCTTTCAAACAGCCAACCTTAGTTTACCCAATAACCTTACAGGAACTACCAAACGATACATAACCCCCAGACTATGTACAAGCTAAATGGACTCCTATGCAAATGTTAGATTTGAGGAGATTCAAGGAAGCAATAGTCTCATATGGCATGCATTCAGCTTTTGTGAAGCAGATGTTAAACTCATGGTCAATTTGTAATAGAATTATCCCTCAAGACTGGAGAGATTTGGTTACAGCAGTCTTGGAGGCTGGTCCCCAATTACAATACAGGAACTGGTAGAAGGATGAGACTAATACCATTGAACAACAGGACTAGAGGTATTGAAATTTCCCAAGATCAACTTCTTAGAGAGGGCAATTATGCCGATATACAAAGACAATCTTTATATGATGACTACACCCTGGCTTTATGCCACAAAGCAGCCTTGAATGCTTAGGACAGAATAGAAGAAATTTTAAAAAATTGAGTCAGTTACTAAAGTTATACAGGGCCCAAAAGAAACCTTCACTGATTTCTTACAAAGATTGATTTCAACAGTATATAAAATGATACCAAATTCAGAAGCTAGAAAAATAATAATTGAATCTTTGGCTTTTGAAAATACTAATGAACAATGCAAAGGGGGGGGGGATTAGGCTGTTAAAGGCAAGATCAGCATCCTTGGAGGAATGGATCTGAGATAGAATTAATATTGAATCTCATGATCATGACAATGCTTGGATAGGAGAGATGATTTCCAGAGGTTTGAAGAAAAATCATAATGTTAAGTGTTTCAATTGTGGTAAACAAGGTCATCTAAGAAGGGACTATAAACAGGGCATTCCTAGAAACAATATTTTTTTAAAGAAATAATCCCAACAGAACTCCCTCCCTCCTGATTATGCAAAAGATATGGCAAAGGGAGACATTGGACTGATGAATATAGATCAACAAGGGACATACAAGGCAATCTCTTGCCTTTGCTATAGGGAAATGCCCTGAGGGGCCTCTCACAGGCCCCCATGTCAAATTCTGTTCAATCCTTTCCTGTCATTATGGAAAAAACTCCTTCCCAGAGCAATTACAAAACCTAATGCCTATTATAAGAAATCATACTGCTCTGGATGATAGAACAGCTTTAAAAAAATAAAACAAAAATTTAAATAAAAATAATAAATCAAATTTAATAAAGATTAGATTTGGAAACTCCCAACAGTTAGGGTTGGGGAAGGGTTTTGTTTTTGTCTTTTCAGGAAAATAAAAACCACCAACTGAAAGAATTTAAAGACCTTTGGGCAAATAAGCATCCAAAGATGAAGGGAAAACTACCCCCCAAAAAATTAGCAAGAAAAATTATAATCTATCCTAATGTGACCTCTGAAATCTCCAAAAGATGATGGGATCCCACAACAATGATTCTACATGGACTATGATAATGCCACCACGTTGACAAACACTACCCAAAGATTGGCTTTGGACTCCAAATTGCCCAGGACAATTTTGAGATGGCTAGTTAAGATGATACAGCCTCATAGACTACTTTAGCCAGGACTTGAGACAAGCCCTGTACTTTCTGATTATGCAGAGACAGGACAACAAATGATATAGTTACCTCTTCCAGAACTTGACAATTTACTCAAAATTTTTCTTTTCAGGATCCCCTAAAGATACTGTCGTCCCCAGACAGCAGGAAGCAATTTTTTAGAATATGATGCCCACATTCCCAAGAGGTGGAATGGATGGTTTTGATCATTCAATGTTTTATGGATAATTGTCATTATTTAAGATGGTTGGTTACAAGTTGTTATTGTTAATGGTCAGGAAAAAGTCTAAACAAAGGAGATAAGATTCAGGGTTCTTGTTTTGAAAAAAATAAGGTAGATACAGATATGATAGGATAATAGGTAAATTACTGAATCTATTCTGAAAAAAAAGAAAATATAGATATTATAAGATAAAAAATTGACTCTATTTTTAAAAACCAACTACTAGTTTTAAATATTATACATTAGATTGGGCTTATGTATGTTGATAAAAATTTGAGATTAATTTTGTTAAAATATACTATATATATTTCTACACTTGTTCAAGATATTGTACATATACAGCTCATTTAACAATGTAATACAAATTGCTAGACCTTGAAAGTTATTATTACAAACTACTTAAGATAATAAAGAAATGCAAGATGTTAGTCACCTATTACAATTAAACCTGTAGTCAGGTTAGGTATGTTTTCAAGGTTAAACAGAGATATATTTTAGATAGACATGTCATCTTCAAACACTTCAGAGATCTACAGAATATGGTATTTAAGATGTTTTATTAACAGAGATTCTTTTTGTTTAATGACAATTGGACATGTCTGCTCCTGGCAACACAACCTACTTCAGAGAAGGTGATAGGCATTGAAGAAACTCCTTATGGAGTTTACTATCTTTATGGCAAAAGATAGCCACTGGGCAAGAAAATGCCCCTGCCTTGACAGCTGACAATATGCTGTCCAAATGGACAAGCAGGATACAAAAACGACTGCTGAACCTTGCCAAAACAAGAGAAGACAGCCTATCAGAATACTGCTTCACAGAAAAGTCTGTCAGATATGCTAGGCCTATAGGCCAAAGATGAATGCTCCAACATTGCAGAAGAATCTTGAATGACTGTCCAGGCAGCCAGCTGTTTCTGTCACTTCTCACATTTTTTGGAAGTTGCTTGCTTGCACTTTTTTTTTTTTTACTTGGGCAATATTATTTCCTTCTTGGGTCTCTGATGGAGTTGAAGACTAGATAATTATAGTTATAGTTTTCCTTATTAACAAACACAGAAAAGAAACTCACTAAAAAGATGTAAAATGTGTAAATTTAAAAGATATCAAAAGATAGTTTTCAGTTAGGAATACAAATTAGTACAGAAAATGAACTAGGTATAACACTTTGGACTCACCAAAATTAGGATAAATAATGGAATATTTTCTCTAGCCATATAATTCTTCTATCCCAAGTCCTTATTCATTTCATTAAATACCCCAGAGACATTTCTCCATCTTCTTCTGGATCTTTGGAATTAAAAAGTGTTTAATATCAAGAAAGTTGTATTATTTAGGCAAGTACCCAATTTTGTTATATTAGTTTCTATTTACATAGTTGTAGAATATTTTTATCTTATCCTTGAGATTATAAAGATTTAAATTTCCTAGGAAAAGCCTATTCTTGTCTGAAATTTTGTCTGTATCCAATAAGTCTGTCATTTATTATTCAAGATATTTTTTTTAAATTATAATGGAGAAAAGGTTTCTTGTTTCTATTTTGCTTTTTTTCCTGTTAGTTAGATTCTTCCTTCTGAAGTACCCATCCTGGGCATTCTGAGCTCATGTATATTCCTCTGTGTTTATCTTGTCATATGAAAAATTTCATTTTTCCCTATCTGTCCTTTTGTGTACTGAATGTTTGGAGTTGTCTTCTACTTCACAAATTTGGGTTTCTAAAAACCCAACATATATTTTCCTCTGCTGTACTTTTGAATTTGATATGAACATTGTTCAACTATATGAATCCTCTATTGTCTCATATTTTAACTCTTCAGAACTGCTTATTCTAATTTAATACGGCCCACGTCTTCTGAAGACTGTTGATGTCCATTTGGCATTTATATTTTTGGAAACTTGCTTTTGTTAAGAATAATTTTATTTGATAGAATGGTAGTGTTTTTTGTTCCCCAGAACACGCTTTCTTTTTGTGAGGTATCATTTCAAGCACCAGGCCCTTTTCCATTTGTCTATGCTTTTATAGAGAGGTCTTAGCTTGTCTACTTTGAGAACTGATGTGAGTTCTATCAGACACCAAGGGAGTACTTCTCATCCTCAGGATGCACAAGGAAGGAGAGGAGAAAAACCAAATCTCAGGTGAACTTCCAGGGTTCTGACATGTGTGTAATTCTTGGGACATCTAGTCCTGAAGTACAAATACATGTCCTGTAATAGGATTTTCTGTAATGATGAAATATTCTGTACCTGTGTTGTCCAGTGTGGTATCCATAGATGATGTAGATCTTGCATATTTAAAATGTAACTGTTACAATACATCCTGCATAATTTTCTTATTAATTTAAATCCTATTCTAAACAGTTGCACATAGCAGTATTACCATATAGTGCACGTCTGGAGAAATTTTCCCACAGGGTGGTCCCTAGCTCAGCAGCATTAGCCTCTCCTGGATACTTGCCACAAATGAGAATTCTTGGATCCTGCTCTAGCATCTGTGAAAGTGGGACCGCCAATCTACATTTGCACAGATTCCCACACGATTCTGATGCATGCTGACAGCTCAGAATTGCCGGCCGACCTATGGCAAGTTAGGAGAGGACATAACAGTCATAGGTGTTTTCTTTCTCTAGATTCTCTTGTTTCTTCCATACACTTGAATGAGCAGCCAGGAATGAACTGGGGCAATGTCCTCATTCTTTACTTGTCACAGTTGTCCTCATTAAGAGCCAACTGTGACAATGTCTCCCTTAAGTGTAAGCCAGGAGTGAAGATGCTTTACGATCCTCTCTTGCTGACCTCTGGCAGCCTGCATCCTTCCCAGGGGTACCTGTAGGACCCACTGACATCTCACCCTGTTGTTTCTTCACTTCCCTCTCCCAGCCTTCCAGGTCTCCAGGTATGACTTCCATTGGTTGTTTCCCACACATCTTACCTATCTTCAATCCCAATCATTTTGTCTTTTGCAGAAACCTTTGAATGTCACTCAGTATTAATTTCTCATGCTGACACAGTTTCTTTTTTTTCTTCCTTATTTTACATGCACTGGTCACTTGTAAGGGGATTCGGAAGGAGCTGAAATCGACCAGGGCATTCAAACTCCTGCTCTCCCAAGAAATTCTATGTTCCTCTTAATGCCTCACTTTTCATAGAATTCTATAATGTTCCTTTAGTCTTTTAATTTCATTTGATCCACAAAATATCCCCGTGATGTCATTTCCCTATGTTAAAGATAAGGAGACCACGGCTTCTATTGTTTAATGGTCTTTATAAGAGCAATAGGAAGTTCATCTGCTTTGCGAAGTCCCCAATATTCAGGAAATGGTAGATATATTTATTGAATCTGTATTACAGAATAGACACTATATTAAATGTTTGCATTCATTATCTTATTTAAGTCTCATAATGTTTTTTTCCATTTCGCAGGTGTTAAATAAAACTAGACAGGTTAAATAACTCCTAATAAATTGCAGACCTATAGTGAAAGCTCAGGTGCTATTCTGGCTGTGCGCTCACTGAACAGCAGTGTCAGCTCCTAAGGTTGGAGAATAATCGAATGATCCAGGCCAAGAAAGGAGCATTGCCTTTTGTATCTCGCCATTTGTCAGACTCTGGATTGTTTCATTAGTCTCATCTACTATTACAAAATCCAGAGTCCATTTTTGATAACAAAATAAAATATAAGATAAAACAAAAGCCATCACATCAAAATTGGACGAGGCAAATGAACAGATGGAAAACAGCCCAAGAGAAGGCACAAGAATCAGAGACCTACTCCTTCATACACTCAGGAGTTCCATAAAAATACTAAACAGAAAACTATAATATATATGCACAGAACCTGGTGCAGACCCATGGAAGCCCCGTGCTTACTGCTCCAGTCATAGCCCATTTTTGAGTAGTCAACACAGAGGCAAATACATCAACTTGTCATAATTTTAATCTTTGGCTTTTATTTTGAACGGAATACCCTGAACCATGTGAGTCTTTACAATCATGCTAAGTATCTTTGGCATATCTGATGCATGCCAGGTTGCCTACCAACAGCCCCTGCCAAAAGTCTTGGTGAATGGCCTGGTTACTTTTAAACCTTTCTCAACCTGCCTTTGTGGTGATGTGCATTCAGAGACCCATTCAGTACTTCATTTTGAGTTCCTGTTTGGAGAACAAGTATGCAGCTTGAGAGCAACTACAGATTTAAAGGCATCCAATTTCCAAGCCACTACCAACCATACGTAGTCTCACCACTAAAGAGAACAACATCTTTCTCAGCATTCTTATCTATCTGGTAAGACCGAGTCAGAGATGGAATCTCTGCTTTCAGTTCTCAAGCAATGAGTTTTCCATATATTTTACCCAATATTTTTTCCCTCCTTTTATTCATGTGTATGTGTGTGTTTGTGTATGTGGTATCTGCAGAGGTCAGAAGGGGGCATCAGACCCCTGGAGGTAGAGTGACAGGTTATGAGCAGTCTGAAGTAGGTGCTGGGAACGGAATTTGGTCCTGTGCAAGGGCATCAAGTGTTTCTATTGCTGAACAGTCTCTCCAGCTTCTCTTATTTTCTCCTTTGGCTCTAGGTTAAGGATAATTTGATACTGTTTTTAGTTCCTTTCATATGACAGTAAAACATCCTACATTGTTACAGAACACCATTGTTTACAAAGGCTATTCATTGCCCATATTTAGTTGGTGTAAAATTGAAGACAGTCTGTGGAATGGGCACCATTTCCCCCATTTTATCAGTCAAGAAACCAAAGTTCTTTAATCCTCAGCCAGTTGATCCTTCGACAAGTGCATGTGTCGCCCTGAGGCAATGACATGACAAACAGGAGTCCAACACAGGCATCCTCTTGAGAGGATGCTTGGAGCCAGGAGACAGGACCCGTGCCAGGGCAGAGCGTGCACTGCTAAAGGGGTTTTGTGGGATTTGGAGGACGATGAGACCACTTGGATGGGAAGGTCGAATTCAGGAGAAAAGGAGTGATAGGGACTGCCAGCAGAGGAAAGACAAAGGGAGTCACAGGCACAGGAGGGTGCAGACTGCATGAGAAGACTGAGTCCCTACGGCTTCATTGCTGGAGCAGGGCATGGAGGGGCTGCTGGGTGATAAGGCTGCACTGTTGGAGGGTGGTATGAGTGAATTAAACAAAGGAGCATGCAGAAGTGGACACAAACTCAAGTTCTTGGACTCCAAGATTAGCTCTTTTCAACCATAGCCTAGCTACCTTCCAAAGCTACTAATGCAGTATAGCTCAGCAGGTTTGAAAAATAGACATTGGAACAGAAAACTAATTTGCCTTTGAAAGCCCTCTATGCCAATATTTCCTCTAACAATTGCTCCACAGGAAGGAATTCATGCCTGGTACTGTAAACCTAGGGAGAAGCCCATGGCTGTGAGGCCATAGGCCTGGGCTGGAACCTTCCATTGCTATCTCACTAAATGGACATGATATTAGACTGATTTCTATATTTTTTATGCTTCTGCTTGTATTGCTGTGGAAATCACTCTGTATAAATAAAATTCTGATTGGCCAGTAGCCAGGCAGGAAGTATAGGCGGGACAAGCAGAGAAGAGAATTCTGGCAACAGGAAGGCTGAGTCAGCTGCTTCCATGACAAGCGAGATGTAAGGTACCGGTAAGCCACGAGCCACATGGCAACTTATAGACTAATAGATATGGGTTAATTTAAGATATAAGAACTAGATAACAAGAAGTCTGCTGTGGCCATACAGTTCATAAGCAATACAAGTCTCTGTGTGTTTACTTGGCTGGGTCTAATCGGCTGCAGGACTGGCAGGTGAGAGAGATTTTTCCTGACCATGGGCCAGGCAGGACTAGAGAAAACTCCAGCAACATTGTATACCTGGATTGCTGTCAACCTTGTTCAGAGAAGCAGTGAGCAGTAGTCAGTGAAGATACTCATACCTGGTCCAAGTGCTAAATAGAAACGATTGAGTGCTAAGCTCTAAATGAGACATAGTTATCAAAGCCTCCAGCAAGGCTCAGGGAAGAGGGAGCAGAAAGAATGGAAGAGCTGGAGGATGAGGATGAGTGATTTGAAACGTTGTCTTCTGGACATGGCATGGCTATTGTACTCATGAACTCACAATACTTCCTGCAAAAGACCGAACCAGGTCAAACCAGCTTACTCTCAACTGAAGAGCTATAGGAAACTGAGAACTGATCATTGTTCTTCTTTGAGGATGTCAACACTGTTTGGCTGTCACACTCCAGTGGTTGGCCTAAGACCTATGTATATCAGGGCAGCACTGATTAGACTCAATGAGTTATTACAAAAAGTAAGAGGACATGAAGTTAAAAAGGGGCGTGTCATTAAAAAAAAAACCCAGGAGGAGTTGAAGAGGGTAAATGAAAGTATGTATGATCATAGTTCTATAGTGTGTGTGTGTGTGTGTGTGTGTGTGTGTGTGTGTGTGTGTGTGTGAAATTCTCAAAGAACAAATTAAGAATAAAAATGTGGTTACTTGCAAAAATGAACTGAGAAATACATATTTTAAGGTTACTGCTGAATCTTTACAGAGTTCAGCCTCAGTTCGTGTCATATCAAATGCAGCTCAGTCTGTCTCCACACTGCTAGAAATCCAGGGAAGAAATAGCAGGGATCAGTGTTTTGCATTTTGACAGGAGGGTCAAGAAGCCCTGAGTCGTTAAGCAGTTAACTTATCTCTGGTCAGGTCTCGCCTACTCTATTGTATGAGTGGAAGTGTGAATCTTGGTGGATTGAAAATCAAACCAGACATGTTCTCGGTTAGACCAACATTTAAGGCAATTGATTTTGCTGCCGTGACTACGTCACCTTGTCCTCATCTGTCATGTTCATTACACAGAGTGGTTCCTGGGCCTGTGGGTATTCACCCCCTGACTCAGAATCTGGAAGAGTTAGGAGCAGAGCTAGGAATCATAAAATAATCCATATTTTGGTAATGATATAACAAGAAATGGAATAAAAATACACTCTAGTTCTTATTCTAAATCTAAAGAAAATTTCACTTTGCAATTTTATGTTGTAATTGCTGTAAGTAGTAGCAAACATTTTAAATGCAAACTTCCATAATGAAAAGAAGGCTGAGATTTACGAATATTCTCCACTTTCTTACCGTTTCCATTAAGGGACCCACTTGAGCCAATGAGCTCTGTCCCTGGAATAAAATCTAGCTTCGGGAAGAGAATGAAATTTATACTTCTAACTAATTCATTACACATAAAACCAAGTGCTGCTACTGGTGTCGAGTTATATAATGGCTTTCTGGAAAGTGTTAAAAATACACAAATGAGTAGTTTTAATGTTACTTGAAATCAGCTTTCCACTCAAAACAAAACCCCCAAGTTACTTATAAAAACATGCCCTCTAATTCTTATCCAGGAAGTACTCCTAAGTGAACAGATGATAATCTAGCAATCTGAATTTAAGAAATACTTATTTGCCACTAGGGCAGTTAGTTTTGACTACTCACTGTTTGGTTTCTAACAAGCAAATACACTTTTGTTTTTCTGTTTTAAATATTATTTTCATGGTTCCATTTATTTAGGGGAAATTATCTATGGTGTACAGATGAAAGAGAGATATCAACTGAGCAAATTATAGCATTCATAATTAAATGCTTTCTGTACGCAGTCTCCAACACTGCTAAAAGAAGCCGTCACTCCCAACATAAAATTGAATATGTTTAGCATAAAACTGCATTAAACAGACCCTTAGGGTTTTTATTAATTCATTTGGAATGAAATCAGTAGAGTTTTGGCCACAAGTTTTCATGTAAACTCACCAATCCCAAAGCTTTGTTCATGGTTTTTAAAAGCACATTTTAAATGGACAATACTAGGGTGCACTTGACAACTGAATAGGACACTGCTCCATTTGAGAGAAAAATATGGAGATTCAGATTTTGGCACTGAACCAAAGAATGATGAACAGTACATTTTCCAAAAAGAATAGCTATAATATTCAAACATCTAACAGAGCTATCTGGCTGATTAATAGAGATCAGAATGAAATGGAGGCCAGGCCATACGGAAGCTGAAAGAGGCCCCACTTACATTGGTCAATGGAGTTTGAAGTCCTAATGTAGGTTTTTGATCAGTCCTTGGTTCAGCCTTCTGTTTTACCTAGTCAATGTTACAGACCATCAGATTTTATTTTTTAAATATCTGTAAAGTCTAACTGCTTCATTCTTTCCTATCCATAACTGATTCCTGCTTATTATTGACATCTCAGTATCTTTTTTTCACAGAGGCTTATTCTAATCCTAATTCAAGAAATCACCATTACTAACCTTTAGCTGTGTAACCCCCATAGCCTCCCACATCTTTCTGTCACTCTTGAATTTTATTTTATTTACTTAAGACTACAAAGTTTTTTTGATTATTGTGCACTGTTCCCATCATTACAATATAAACTTTCTTAAGGACAATGATTTTACAGTTAACAGCTAAATTCTGGCACCCAGACTAGCCTCTGGAATGTGGCAAGTGTTTTCCTGCCTTGCCTGGATAACAATGAAAAGTTCTCTAACTAGTCTCCTTGACAAAGCCTTACCCTCTCCCTCCAGGTCATATTCTCCACCAGGGCTACACTGTTCTCTATAATTCGAGGACACTCATGCTGCACCACTATTCAAAGCTCTTCAATGTTTCTTCGAAATTGAAATAAATATCACTAAAGCATAGGGTGGCAAGTGCAATCACTTTAAGTAGTTCACAGAAGAACATTTAAAGTTATCTTTTATTTATTTTAATGTTCATTCTTATAAACCATAGATGGCACATTAAGCCCATGATATCAGAGATATTACTTGAGATAAAAAAAAAACCCTATAAATCCATTAGAGACATAGGGAACAAAACAAAACAAGGAATACATCCTCAAGTGAATCTGGACTGTGCTGTTCTTGAGAATAAAGCCCAGAGCCACGGTTTCAATTGCACTGAGCCCCAGCTTTCCTCTGTGGCCTAACAGCCACCATATCTTGTTCTACCCTTTCTGTCTTAGTGAATTCAAGCTATTTGCAGCTCTTTCCCCCATTATCCTGTGCTCATCTGTGTAGTCCAGCTACTTCCTATGATTAGAATGCCATTGGTTTATCCTTTTACCGTACTATCACCTGACCAGCTTCACTCATCCTTATGACTCCGCTCAGGTTACCAACCCCAAGAGACCTTCCTTTGTTTCCTCTACCCAAGTCTTCCCTTCCAGTCTTTGTTGTCATAACATCTTCCAAGTGGAACACTCCTAACACTAGGGTCAAAGTCATCTTTCAGTTAATAGCCCCAACCTCTGCCACGAGGTATGAATGAATGCTTCGTTAGAACTATACTTACTAAGCTATCAAGAGTAATTAGTTTTAACTCCCCCCCCCAATACTTCCTTGTATGACATATATTGGATTCCTTCATTTCATTCATTCAATTGTACAAAGTTCAGGAGCTAGTTTGCTAACTAGGTTGTTAAAAAGACAAGTGAAGAGGTCCTAGCAACACCTCATGCTATGCTTTGTTGGTAGATGTGACATTAATCTTGACTATTAACTTGATGGGATTTAGAATCACCGTGGACAGGAATCTCAAGGTGTGCTTGCGAGGGATTATCTAGATTATGCTAATTGAAGTGGGGAGACCACCCTAGAAGTAGGCAGTGTCATTTCATTGTCTGGAGGCAAGGACTGAATAAAAAGGAAAAAGCCATCTGCATGCCTGCATTCATTGAGTTTTGCTTCCTGACTGTGGTTGCGATGTGATCAGCTCTCCCCCCCCAACACACACCTTGCTCCTACTTCTACCCCTTCACTGCTGTGCTGGAATGCACCTTCTGGAACTGTAAGCCTACAGAAACTAGTCTTTCTTAGGTTGTTGTTATCATGCATTTTTGTTATGGCAGCCATATGAATAACTAATTACAATGGGGAAGAAAGATGAATCAAGATGGGATGAAGTAAGACTTAAGGTAATGTTGAAAATAACAGTTGAATTTATAGATAAGACATGGTGTATCTCTTCAGAGATTGCATGATAATCTATAGTTCACAAATCAAAGGTCTGTATAGGAATGGGAGTGGAAGGTTAATGTGTGTGTGTGTGTGTGTGTGTGTGTGTGTGTGTGTGTGTGTGTGTGTGTGTATCTTGGAAACTTGCAGATCTTGGGTATTCTATTTTTTGTCTTTTCTTGGGAAGTTGAATCAATAACAATCCTCGTATACCTGGGAATGTCCTGAAGGGGTTAGCGTAAATGGCTGGCTGGTACTGAATCAATACTCAACTTACTTGGAATAAAGTGTAGATACTAAGAACCAGACACTCTGAAGTGAGAATGTCTGCCCACTAAACAGACCATCCTATGGAGATCAGACACTGTGGAATTAGAGAGGAACAAAAAATCACCCTCTGCCGATTCCAGTGTGGCATTATGCAGGCCATACCCAGTGACAAATGACTGCAGTCACTAAAGGAGCCCATTTGGGGGATTACATCTTTGTCAGACACAATGAACAAGGGACTATGAAAAGGACCAATTTCAGAATGCTTAGTGCTTGAGAAATCACATGAAGCCAGCTAGAAACACTTCTGGGAAGATAGCAGAGTAACAAACATCTGAAAAGTATATCTCTCCCCTTTTAGAAAGCAACCTCACTGACCAAATCTGTCTGCCATAACTATTTTTGGAACTCAGGAGTTTATTGATGGCTTGAAGCATCCAGAGGAAGGTTTGGATTGCAAATTGGCTAATGCCCAATCAATTTGAACTCTTAGCACACTATCAACTACCTATTCCCCATTGTTAGCTACCAGGTAGGCAGCTGTGCACCTGTTCCCGGGGCATCTACACAAAGCTCGAGAGAGTCAGCATGCATGCAAAGAGGACTCTGGCCTCTGAAGGGCTCTGTTTGTGCTCTGGCCTCAGATTACTACTTAGGATCAGGCAGAGGCAACAGTCAATATTGTTGCAACATTCACACCACATTGTTGCATTACCCACCCCACCTCCAACACCTCCCCTCTGCCCACACACTCTAAAGCAGCTGCAATACAGGTGAAATTAGAATGTCTCTTCATATGCTCAGGAGAAGTTTCCAAAGTACCAACGGTAGGCTAGAAAACAACAGAACAAGCAAACCACCAACCAGAACACCCACCAACACTCACAACACCCACCAACACTCACAACACCCACAACACCCACAATACCCACCAACACCCACCAACACCCACCAACAACCACAACCCCCACTAACCCCCACAACACCCACACCTATAACACCCACCAACAACCACAACACCCACAACACCCACCAACAACCACAACACCCACCAACACCCACCAACAACCACAACACCCACAACACCCACCAACACCCACCAACAACCACCAAAAACCACAACACCCACCAACAACCACAACACCCACCAACAACCACCAACAACCACAACACCCACCAACAACCACAACACCCACCAACAACCACAACCCCCACAATACCTACCAACAACCACAACACCCACCAACACCCACAACCCCCACAACACCCACCAACAACCACAACACCCACAACACCCACAACACCCACTAACAACCACAACACCCACAATACCCACAACACACACCAACACCCACCAACACCCACCAACAACCACAACACCCACAACACCCACTAACAACCACAACACCCACAACACCGACCAACAACCACAACACCCACAACACAGACCAACAACCACAACACCCACCATCAACCACAACACCCACAACACCGACAAACAACCACAACACCCACAACCCCCACCAACAACCACTAACAACAACCCCCACCAACAACCACAACACCCACAACACTCACAACACCCACAACACCCACCAACAACCACAACACCCACCAACAACCACAACACCCACAACACCCACCAACAACCACCAACAACCACAACAACACCCACCAACACCCACAACACCCACAACACCCACCAACAACCACCAACACCCACAACAACCACAACACCCACCAACAACCACAACACCCACAACACCCACAACACCCACCAACAACCACAACACCCACCAACACCCACAACACCCACAACACCCACCAACAACCACAACACCCACCAACACCCACAACACCCACCAACAACCACAACAACACCCACCAACACCCACAACACCCACCAACACCCACAACACCCACCAACAACCACAACACCCACCAACACCCACAACACCCACCAACAACCACAACAACACCCACCAACACCCACAACCCCCACCAACAACCACAACACCCACAACACCCACAACACCCACCAACACCCACCAACAACCACAACACCCACAACACTCACAACACCCACCAACAACCACAACACCCACCAACACCCACAACACCCACCAACAACCACAACACCCACCAACACCCACAACCCCCACCAACAACCACAACACCCACCAACACCCACAACCCCCACCAACAACCACAACCCCCACCAACAACCACAACACCCACAACACCCACCAACAACCACAACACCCACAACACCCACAACACCCACCAACAACCCCAACACCCAAGTACACCCCACGAGAGTGGGAGAGTGATGGCATGGTATATTGCTTTCCTTGTCTTTGTGACAAAAATGCCCATCAGAAGGAATATAAGAGAGGAAGGTTTGTTTTGGCTCACAGCTTCAGGAGGTTTTGGTTATAATGGTGGCTAAGGGATGCCAGCAAGCATGACTCAATCACTGCTGGTGGGGGCATGAAGTGTCTGGCCACAAAGTGATGGTAAAACAAGAAGGAGAGAATGGGTCAGAAATGGGGCTGGGCTGCTCACTTCTGTCAGCGAGGGCCTGTCTACTACAGTTGCTATAATCCTCTCCAAACAGTGCCTCCATCTGGGCAGATATTTAAACATATATGTGGTGATATTTTATTTGTGCTGAAATGTGGTGATATTTTATTTGTATGTTAATAAAGTTTGCCTGGAGATCAGAGGAAATAGCAAATCAGTAAACACAAAAGTCCGGCAGTGGTAGCACACGCCCTTAATCCGATCACAGGGTGGTAGGCAGAGTCTCTTGTGTTCAAGGACACACAAGGAAACAGCCAAGCGTGGTGACATACACCTTTAATCCCAGTACCAACCAAAGAGACCTGGAGGTCTGCACAGACAGGCAGTGACAAGGAAGTGAGGTAGCTGGGCTTAGAGCCAATGAGAGGGCAGAGCAGCAAGGCAATAAAGGCCTGGGTGGACAGGAAGTAGTCTCTCTCTCTCTCTCTCTCTCTCTCTCTCTCTCTCTTGGAGGCTACAGAGCTGGTGAGGTCAGGTGGTTGGTGGCTCTCACTATTTCCCTGATCTCTAAGGCTTTCACCCCTATATTTGGCTCTGTGTTCTTTATTTAATAAGACTGCTTAGAAATACGTCTACACATATATTTATATAGTCAAACACATTAGCCTATGAGGAACATTCACATTTAAACCTTAATCCATAGTTCTACAATGTTGGAGGCAAATATCTATATTTCAACAACAAGAATGATAACAAAAATCACAAGCCATATGGGAAAAAAAAGAAACAGAAGATGCCTGATTTAAAGGAAAAAAAAATGAACCACTGGAAACTATAAGAAATCTGATGATAATAATAGTAGGAAAAGATTTCAATTTTATTAAAGATCAAAGAACTAAAGGAACAAGTGTAAAAATGTATAGAAAGTGACATATGAACAAAATAGATATATTGTTAAAGACAAAACTTTAAAAGGATGCAAAAGGAAAATTTTAAATAGAAAATATGCTTTTCTCAAAGGTTCACTAGGGGAGTTCAAAGGCAGGAATGAGTAGGCAGGAAGATTAATGTACACACATGCAGAGAATTTCAGATCCCCAGAACATATGAAGTAAATGTTATAATAGAAACAATTCTATTATAATAGCTGAATACTTTACCGCCCCATTCTCAATAATGAACAGAACAAGCAGAGGAAGTCTCATAAGGAAGTCAAGAACATAATTAACTCAGTGTAACAATCAGAACCAATAGAAATATCCTGAAAAATCTGCCTACTGTCAACAGAATACATGTCTTCCTCATAAGTATTAGACCATACATTGGGACAAACCATATGTTAGGTTACAAATTATCTCAGTAATAGATAAAAATATGTCACATAAAATGTCCTTCTAGATGAAGTCAGAAGGAAAACTAGGAAATTTGCAATATTGTCTCAAACAAACATACAGACATGAACACAAGCAAAAAGAAAATCAGTGGATCATGGAAAATTTGAAATTATTTAGAAAAGAACAAACACAAATATGCACCAAAATCTATGGATGAGGTAGTCCTCACTGGTTTAGTACATTTGGTGATTTGGGGTAAGGACAATACTGATGTGCTGTGTGAGAATTTGGTACACAATATGATCCGGGGTGTGGACTCTGTACTGGTTGGTTTGTATGCTCAAAGGCTATCATTTACATAACTCTAGGAATTAGCTCTGGGAAGGGCTGGGTCTCCTGATTCAAAGCCTCAGATGCTAGCCTATCCAGATACAAATAATAAGAAAAATACAATCAATAAAGCTCAGGCCTAGTTGGCATGTAATTAAGTATATGGTTGTGTAGGTATAGAGGCAGAACAGATCTCTCCTACTGCCCATGCCTTAGTACCCTCTGAAAAACCACAAGGATAATAGTACCCTACCGTGGTTGAGGAAAGATGTCTGTAAGATCTTACAACTCTACAAGTGATTTTGTTTTCCTATATCCATCTTTAAGGTCAAAGACCACAGAAGCAAAGATAATAGTTAGTCTTGACTAGTACTTTGGCACCGAAAGTTGAAGATGAAGTCATTTCATTTACTTTGCTAAGTGTGAGAAAACATGAACACGAAACATATTTGGGAAGTGGGATGATAATGATGTCTAAGTTAAGACATTTAAATCTCTTTCTTCTTAACACTGTTCATCTGAGAGACTTTATGGAAAGCACTCTTTGAAGGTACCCTTCGAAATGTCTTCCTGTGGAGAGTTAATAACCCTTTACAGCTGCTCACACACTTCTGTAATGTTGTCACCACTTCACTGGGCATCATGCAGGGCTGTCACTGACCCTGGCAGTATCTGTGGATCATCTTTCATAGAGAGAAAAATAGTCCTGTACAATTTTTCAGCTATCGATAGAGTTTCTATCTTAAAGTGCTATCAACAAATATGATGTCTTGTTTCAGTCATTTATTCTGTGTAATTCCTTCCACATGAGCACCAAGTCTTAGCCTCATTAGAACGTGAACTTGAAATACAGGACATCACTCCTTTAAGCAGATCGAGGCGTTGAACAGACTCCTCAGGTGTAGTTTCTGGAAGATAGCTCCTTGGGTGTCATTCATCTTGTCTGTTGTGAGCTTCAGAGTTCACATATTCAAAGCTCTCAATGTGCCCAAATGCTAAGACAAGACGGTAGCATTTCAAAAAGGGAAATCGGGAAGCAAACAGCAGTGTGTAGACTATAGAAACCCTGAAACCCACCTGGGTGCAGGGTTGCTCGTTTTTGTTTAGTTTTGTTTTGTTGTTTTTTGTTTTCCCCCATTGGAGCTCAGTCCTGTTGTCTCAAACTTACTCACTATTGCTTTTGGTTCCTGGGGCAATAGAAAGGAGTTCCCAGAACTGTAAGAAAGTAAAGTTACACTTAAACCATTCAGTTGTGGGATTTTGTTATGCAAACCCTAGGAAATGAATAGACCATCCTTAACATGAGTTCTAGTCTCCAGGTTCTTGACTTTTCCTTCTTAACAATCTTTGATTGAATTTTTTTAATTTAAATTGTTTATTAAAATAGAGTCTTCTATCATACAATACAAATTCTTATGTTTTATTTGTGTTCAAAAAGCTTAGGGAGTACAAATGACATTTTATATACTGTGCTTGATCTGGTCCTTTTAGTACAACCTAAGCATGCTTCTAACATAACCATCATCTCAGAAAGACTATGGGATTTGTGTGCATTAATTCAGAACCTATCATTAGGAAAATGTCCTACCTGAAGACCTCTTCAAGACAAGCCCTTTCTACCCAGAGTTCCCTGTGAGACTCTGTGTGGAACTCAATCATTTAAACAGTTCCATCCCCTAGTGGGGAGGAGTCCCAGGCAAGGCTGTAAGGTTCTGGGCCTTCCCTTATATCTGGAACTTCCCATGAAGTTCTGTCTTTGATTTATTTTTTGAGGATTTAATAAAAAAAAATCTTATAGTCTTCCCATGGGATTACAACTTAGGTCATATTTTCCTGATAGCTCTGTAGTTATGAGCTCTGCCCAGAAGCCATTTTTCAAATATTTGACTAATTTGGCATCTAGAAAGATTAAGAAAGTAAGCTAACTAACTAACTAACTAACTATATATATGTATTTATGTATATGTATATTTATGTATATAAATATAGATATAGATAACCCTACAAGTATTTGTATTTAACAGTCAATCCTCTCACTTTCATGACACTTAGAGCATTCTGTGTGAACATCTTAGATCACGTTTAGGCGCCCTATTTTATACCGTAAGCAACACTTGCCAGAGCCCTGTCATTATATCAACAGCATCCTT
Source organism: Peromyscus maniculatus bairdii (assembly GCF_049852395.1). Lineage (NCBI taxonomy): Eukaryota > Metazoa > Chordata > Mammalia > Rodentia > Cricetidae > Peromyscus > Peromyscus maniculatus. Next base: position 15,757,564 of record NC_134869.1, on the reverse strand, counting down.
CCTGAAGCCTTTACTCACATTTGCCTTCCTCTCCTGACCCCAGTGACAGCCCGCTCATCTGCTTCCGGCTTCCGCTAACACTTGTCTTTTGAAGCTTCTACCCAGCATTCTCTTTCAGGCCTAATAGAATGTCACAAACACTTCCCAACACCCTCCAAGCTACCTGGATTAAAAAGTTATTGAGATACGTTTGAAGACCCTGAAATGGCAGCGCTGTTTTTCCAGGTACTAAAATCCACTGCAGTCATGGTTGCTATTTAAAATAAAATTGCAAAAGCACAATCCACTCAGAGGTTTACTCCCATGTCTGATGGTTGGTTGATGCCTCGAGAGCTGTGAGAAAATAAAGTTATGGACTTTAAACCACTTACTGCTGGTACTGTTACGACTGCCCTGAGAAACTTACACTCTTTAAAAAGAGGTGGAGGGAAATCCCCTACTTCTGATAACTGAATCAGACATTTATAAACATAATATAGTATCTGGTACCCTACAGGTATAAGATGAATAAATCATCCCCTTGGCAATAAGACTGTACATGTCAGCAATTAGAGATGTAAAATGGGACTCTTAACAATTGAGAACTTTTTAATATAATATAATGCTTACGTCCCTGAATGGGCCACACCATCTCTTTATAGTACCCTAATAATTTACCAGGTAATCATTGTGAATCTTGTTGAATTTATTCTAACTCATAGCTATATTCCCCATCTCTTCCCTTTCTCATGAGAACTTTCTTTTCTTGGTAATCAATTTCAAGACATTTCTAAGATGAGTTATTGGGAAGTATTTAAGTATAATCAAGAACTGAAATTTTGAAATGAGCGTGGGTCTGGGGCACAGTTTAATTGTAGTGTACGTACTTCACATGTAGGAGACCCTGGGTTCAGTTCCCAAAGCAGTAAAGATTAAGGAGCTTCTTAGTCCCCAGGCTGTGTAGCAAGCACAGCCTGCTCCTACCTCATCCATGCCTGCTGACAGGCAGTTCTTAATAAGTGACGGGATTATTTTAAGATTTGAGTCTGCTCACTTCTCATGAACAACTAATAAAAAGAATATGTTTTTTAGTTACCCTAAACATGTCCAGAAAAAGGAAAAACAAAACGAATCACTTGACTTTTTCGTGGACATTATCAAAGCTATTCCGCTGCCAGTATCAGTTACTGTTCTGTTGCTGTGATCAAATACCATGACCAAAAGCTACTTAAGGATGCGTATTGTGGCCTATGGCTGCGGAGGGCTAAGGGTCTACAACGGCAGGGAAGCTGAGAGATCACAACTCAACTACACACAGGAAGCAAAGAGAGTGAACGAAAAGGAGGGCAAGGCTATAAAATCTCAGCTCCCCCCCTCGGTGACGGGCTTCCTCTAGCAAGACTGCATTTTAAAAGTTCTATCACCTCCCCCAAACTGTGCCACCAACTGGGGGCCAAGTTTTCAAATACATGAGTCTACAGAGAACATTTCTCATTCCAATGACAATGCAAAGTGACAAGGAGTAATCCTGCTGGCTCCTTCTGATTTTTACCGTTTGAAAGGGTGTTCTGAAAACAAGGTCATTTCATGGAGAGAAATAAAAACATACATTAGAGGTATCTCTATCAACGTGTTGAGGGGCTAGATGCAAAAATGTGCTAATGGGTTAGCAAAGACTCCTTCCTTTGTTTTCAAAATTATCTCATTACAGAAGGTCCTTAAACTTTCAGTTTTGTTCAAAATCTTGGGATGTGGATGTAAACCACATCCAGGCAAACAAGATCTAGCTCAAGACACTAAGTGCCTTCAAATGCTATGATTCATTCACTGGGCCATGTGGGACCGCCGATAGATAGGAAAGTAGATTATGGATCTCTGTATGATTGAGTGTACATTTTATTAGGTGCAACAGACCACAGTGAAATTTTACCCTCGAGACGATTACTGAACAGGTCTCATCTCACAGCCTGAACAATGCATATTTGTCTTTTCTACTCCAGATATAATTCTAACGTTCTTTGTGCTCAGTCTCAGCACACTTACTTGATTTGTAAACAAAGTGATTGAAGGGTGAGTAATCAATAGGGGTAATTCTACCCTTTGCGACATAAAAAGACAGAACTATCCAAGTGAGAATCTCAGAAATCAAGCTGTCCATAAAAGATTTGTTTCTTCCCAGGGATGGTGCTGTGGTGATGGGGGAAGGGTGGCCTATCCAGGAACTGCACTCTCCTGTTGTTACTGCATTCGGTGGGACGCTGTGACAGTGATCAGGCATGAAGGATGTTTGCATAGCTGATGAACCTCTGTCCATGCCTTCCCTCTGTCCAGGAGTTTCTCAGACACTCCTGGACCTCCTCCACCACGGGCTAAATAGCAACACCTTGGCTGATGCTGCAAGTTACAGTGTCCAGATGAATTCCCGTGACCAAACTCTGGACCTGGGACTTTGAATAAGGAGGAAAAAAAGGCTACTCTGTTAAGCCACTAAAATGACAAGGGTATGTTCGCTCCTGTAGCAAGTGTTTGTATTAACAAATGTGCAGAGGCTGGGGAATAGTTCAGTCAGCAAATGGCTTGCTGTGAAAGCATCGGGACCTGAATTGGGTCCACAGCACCCATGCAAAAGCACAAGGTGTGGTGGTAGGCGTTTGTAATCCCAGGGCTGGGAGGTAAGGGCAGGAAGATCTCTGGCACTCTCTGGCTTGCCGGTGTAGACTAATCAGCAAGCTCCAGGTACTAGCGAGAGGCCCTGACTCAACAAATAACCTGGAAGGACCCCAAGACATGATGTCCGTGGATGATCTCTGGCTTACACACACATACACACCTCTGCACACATTTGCACATACATTGTATCCTGTCCTGATAAAATACTTTAACCAAAGCAACTTGAGGGAGGAAGGTTTATTTTATTTTATTTATTTATTTATTATTGTTTTTTTGAGACAGTGTTTCTCTGTGTAGCTTTGTGCCTTTCCTGGATCTTGCTCTGTAGACCAGGCTGGGCTCGAACTCACAAAGATCCATCTGCCTCTGCCTCCCAAGTGCTGGGATTAAAGGCGTGCGCCACCACTGCCCGGCTGGAAGGTTTATTTTGATTCACAGTTCCAGGTTACAGTCTACAGTCCATCTCGGTGGAGAACTCATGGAAGGTGAGGCATGAAGTGGCTGGTCACATGGCATCCACAGTCAGGAAGGAGAGTGCAGCAAATGCTTGTGCTCAGCTCTCTCTCTCTCCTGTTTGTACAGCCTGGAATTCCAGCCCAGGGGATGGTGTCACAGGTTATTAATTAGTAGGCAGGTCTTCCCATTTCAGTTAACCTAATCAAGATTCCCCCCAACACACACTGGCATGGCAAGGGGTTCATCTCTTAGGGGACTCTAGATCTCATTCAGTTAACAACTAAAATTGACCATCACACACATATACGTGTGTGCACGCGTGAACACACACACACACACACACACACACACACACACACACACACACAGAGAGAGAGAGAGAGAGAGAGAGAGAGAGAGAGAGAGAGAGAGAGAGAAACAGAGAAACAGAGAAACAGAGAAACAGAGAAACAGAGACAGAGATACAAAGACAGAGGGACAAAGAGAGAAAGACAGAGAGAGACAGACAAACAGGCAGGCCGAGAGACAGACAGAGACAGAAATGGAAAGAAAGAGGTGCTCCAAACATACCTTGTACCCTTTCACTTTGTCCCACCTCCCTCTGCTCTTCCCTTTGAATCTCATCCTCTAAGACTGAGGTCAGGAATCACCTCCTACGAGCACCTCTGAAAGGCTTCTTCAAGTTAAGCTAAATACGGACTTTCTGCGACGAGGTTGTAGGTAACCACTTCCTAATATCCAACAACCTAGCTGACACATACATTATAGTAGTAAATGGAGAAAGGGAAGTACTTTAAGCCTGAATAAAGTATAAGCCCTCTGGAAAGAAAGAAATGAAGTCTTCCTTTGTCATGGCAAATACAATTCTCTAAATATTAAATATGTCTATACATTACTAGCCTTTCTTCTGCTTTAGATTGCTTCACATAAATCTAAATTGGAGCTCCTAGAGGATGCACGGCACACTCTACTTCCTGCTCATCTTGTTCCTTCAACAGACCATGAACCTCCTGGAGACAGAGGTCATGCATGGGCTTTGCGTTCCTGTTGTCAATCTTGTAGATAATATGGTGCCTCAGCTAGGACAGGCTGTGAACAGCTACATGCTAACTGACCTGCTCACTAGGTGACTGCTGGACAGACACAGTCGAGAGGTGATCTCAAAGCGTTCATGAAATAGAAAAAAGATAAATAAACAAGTTCTATGAAGGATGATCGAGATGTCATCTACGCAAAGCACACAATTCAGTGGTTTCCAATGGAGGATTGTGACACCGTTCCTGTAATCTTGTTTTGGAACTTTCCTACCATCTAATAAAGAAACCTTGTACCATTCCTGGCTCATCTGTCCTCTCCCCATCCCCAGCCCTAGGCGACTGTTAATTCGGTTTCTCCCTATATATAGATTTGCCTCATTTGGACGCTTCATGTAAATGGAATCATATAATCCATGGGGTTTTTAAAATAAGAATTGTATCTTTTCGCAAAGGCTGATTATCTTTTAAAAATACAGTTGAATATTATAAAATGTGATCTTAAATGTGCAAAAGTATAATATATTCGGAGCACTTCTCTCTCTCTCTCTCTCTCTCTCTCTCTCTCTCTCTCTCTCTCTCTGTGTGTGTGTGTGTGTCTGTGTCTGTGTCTGTGTCTGTGTGTGATAGTTAATGTCAATTGTCAACTTGAAACCTAGAGAAAGATTAACAACGTAAGCACAAGGTGGGGTTTTGCATGACTGTTGGAACGGCTTAGAATTGGCAGTTCGAGGGGCACCTTGACCCCACACCCCTCCCCATTGGTTTGAGTTCTTTGCAGGTCTCTAACAGTTCAGACCATCATCCTCCATCAGAAGAGTCTTACATTCGCTCACCTTCTGAATGGAGGATATCCTATGAACAAAAGGCAAGATGGGAATACAAAGGCAGGTGTCTGGGTCCAAGAAACACTACCCCACTTACTTGCATCGTACAGAGAAATGAACAAGAAACAAAATTATACCTAAAGTTCTGATCTGTATCTATGGATTGGTCTGTATCTGTGAATAGCAACTAGTGTTCAGGTCGTATATGCCGCATGATCCATTCCAAGAAAAACAAACTGAAAGTTATCTACTCCAGAAGAATAAATACTTCTTTACTTCGGAATTTTCAAAATGATAAGAGGAAATTCTGAATCCTTGTAGGAGGAGAGTTTTTTGCCAGTTGGTTGCAGGCTTATACAGTGACAAGTCTAGCCTAACTGGATGAATTATGGGATAATGCTAAGAGCTCAGACCTGAACATTTGGCCTGGTTCTTCTAAAAAGTAAAACAAAACAAAACAAACATACAAACAACAACAACAACAACCAAAAAAAAAAAAAACACTTGATATCAGTTGCTGGGTAATTCCAAGTAAATGAGAAGGGACAAACATACTTTCATCACTTTTTGTGGCCTTTAACTAGTGTATTGACCCTCACAGTGCCCAGCAAATAAAAGTCCTCAGGAGAAGTTGGAAATGTCTCACCAGAATGTAACTTCATTAATGGAGAAGCAGAATTATACACAAGGCAGAAGAACATGCATGGGCTTTGGACATGGGCTGTCATGGGCTTAATTCTGTATCAGTTAAACAAATGTTTATTGAGAAACTGCTAATTAAATAGAATCCCGAAAATGCTGACAGTCAGCTCTGTGAGTATAAAAATCATGTTTTAATTTAGTTCAATATAATTCATATGTGTTGAACACTGTTGTGTGTGCTGGGCATTCAGCAGGAACCAAATCAACTCCTTGTTCTCACGAAGCTTACGACTTCGCGGCAAGAGAGCATGGAACCAAATCAGGCGGACAGAATGTTCATTAATGACAGAGGCAATTGAGAAAAACAAAGGTCGGGGGATAAGAATGTTGTAAAGGGAGGGAGTCACAACTTTACTGCATATGGGAAAGCTTCTGTGTTTGCTAAAGCAGTGTCTTGGAACGGAACTGTAGAACAAATAGGGTATGCCACGGGGCTACTTGGGGAAGGACAGAGGAGGCAGAAGGGTCAAACTCCAAGGCCCTGAGGTGCAGCTGTACTTGGCACATTCACATGCAGAATTGTGCTTGGCAAGATCACTGGAGCTGAAGAACTCGGGTAATAGAGTGTAAAGGGAGAAATATCGCTAGCAATCCACAGAGTCTACTTAATGAACAAAGGAATTTATTTGGGGGTTACCTCACAAAGCAGAATTAAGGAATTTGTTGCAGGATCCTGGAAGGGTGAGGCACAGTCCAACAACTGTTCTTAGGCGAAATCTGCCCTGGTCCATCATAGCCTCCAGTACCACAAGGTAGCGAAGAGAGCATTGTGCATGCGCAGCCCAGGTCTTAAAGGTCCCGAAGCAGCCATGCTCCAGGATCAGGTACTTCAAAGTCATAGGCAGGTATAACAGTTACCTGCGACCTCACTAGGGGTGGTGCTTTAGGGCATGGTAAGAACAGCTACCCACCACAAGAGTTGAGCGGTAAAAGGCCAGGCAAGCAAGGCTGTAAGGTCTGCTCTTGTAGGTAGACCTTGTACTGCTTTACAATGACCGCTTTTTAATGAAATATGAGAAATCAGTCTTGGAAGTTTGTGGGGAGAAGTAACACATGTTTTCAAAGGGTAGCTCACACTAGATTAAAAATAGATCTTCAGGAGGACAAAGTGAAACCAGGAGTCAGTTTAAAAGACGGTGGCTTGGTCTGGAATATCAGCCGTGCAGCTAAAAGGATGCTCTTCAGTTGTCTTATGTGGAAATGACAGGGGTTTCTGATTAGTAAGACGTGGGCTATAATTTAGAAGGGTGCCAAGGGTTTCTGAGCAAGTAGCGGGAGGTTGGAGTTGTTATTGCCAAGCCAGGGGATGCCATAGGAGGAGCAGGCTTTGGGGCTGGGAGAGTTAGGTGTGAGGTTAAGAGGCCTAGTAGGCATTTAATAGAGAACAAAAGTTGCAAGAGGGCCCGATTAGCAAGAAAAGTCTTCCAGTCATCAGACAGTAAGCTATTAAACACAGAGGACAGTCTAGAACCAAGGCCGGAGTATTCTGCTACTTAGAAGGAGAGAATGAAATCCCTGGTGAGGTTGCTGCAGAACCAGGTGGTCTGGATCCTTCTATAACATTTCCAGGATTCAATGGCCACAATGGAAAACACAGAAAATCCTTCCCAGGTCAGTCAAAGATGTGGCATGGCAAAAAACTGAGAAGTGTCCTCGGTAAGTGCTATCCCTGACCTGGTGAGACGACATATGGATGCCATGTTTCTTGTTCTGTCTTGCATTTTTTTTAGCCTCTTCAGTAAGATGCTCCAATATGAATCCTACTTTTCAACAGTGTTAGCAATGGCAGAGACTTATGATTTATCAATGATTAGTTAAATACTTCAGTCACAGACCTCACTATTGTTAGTAGCCACCTTAGTTCTAAGTTGTAAGTGAGCAGAGGGTTACGGGAGGGAGTTACCTCTAACACAAGACTGGGAAGGTGAAAAGCTGCGGGGTTCCTTCCCAGGAGGCATTACTGGAGCATCACCACAACAGCTAACTGCTAACTGCTAATTTAACTTCAAGGGATATTTTTAATGGTATGGAAGGAAGAACCCGCATAAAAATAGCTGTAAAGTGGACCCCTCCACTGCAGCAGCTGTCAAATCCTATTGTTGTAGCCAGATACCTAGACTGATTCATGATCACCCATCTTTGAAGAAAGTGCAGACTTTCTTTGATGTAAATATGGGTTCTTTTTAGCTCTGAGCGAAAAGAAGTCTACTTAGAAGGACAAGAGAAATATTTCCCTGAGTATATTAGACACAGCTGAAATAATACTTGGCCACAATCTTTTGGCTTTTTATTTTATTTCTCTACCTATAACAAATGTCACCAGACACTTATTGGAAGAATGGATGGAGAAATGAAATAAATGAATGAAGTTATATGTCAACACATTATCTGCATTGGGGTATAGGTGAGAATCCTCCTAAATAATTCTACATAAGTTCTGGATTGTCTATGGGTATTTAAAAAAAACATCATGAAATAGGGATAAATCTCAGTCTACCCTCTAAGGAGTCTGAGAGGATGCTAGATTCCCCACATGTAGCTAAAGCAGAGTCCGGTCATGCCCACTTTGACTTTAATTGTGCTGGACTCTCTGGAAGAACTGGACATCAGTAAAGAAAGAAGGTAAACATCAGTGGTGTTTTAACATAGTGCTGCTATATTGAGTGTCCAAAGTCACAAAACCAGACACTAGGCTGATAGTAAGAAAGTGGACCTGCTGTTCTCTGTTGAGTGTTATAACCCAGTGCTCTGCAACGAATACTCCACTCCACAAGTCACTAAAAATTAAAACAAATGCATAAAGCCATTGATTTGAGTAAGATTATATTCTCTTAAGTCCTCTCTCTCTGTTTTCAATCCAGCTACTCTTGTCCAGGCCATCCTATTTTCTTGACAAGATTGTTGTTGAAGGTTTTAGCTCGTCTCCTGTTGCCTCTGTTGCTCTCCCATGAACGGGACGGAAGTGAAGCTTCTACAGTGTAAATCAAATAAAAAAAAAACTGAAAATCTTCCACGGGCTGCTCCCCATTGTACCCCAAATGAAGACCCAACTCTTTCCTGTGCTCTTTGAGAGCCTGTACAATCCAGGCCCTCTCTACCCATCTGACTCCAGGTTGGATCACTGAGTAACGGTATTTTGAGATTCATTCATTTTGCTATTAGGTCCATAACTTACTCCTTTTGTATGCCCAGCAGGATTGTATACGAATATAGGACAGCCTGTTTAGTCATTTACCTCTGGAACAGTTTGAAGTACTTCTTGTTTGGGACTGTTGGAAGTAGTTCTTCAGGGCATTTGCATACAAGGCTTTGCAAACCACAGACATTCATTTCTCTTCTAATGGGTGATGTTGCTCTGTATGCTGTGAATGTGTTGCTCTGATTGGTTGATAAATAAAATGCTGATTGGCCAGTAGTCAGGCAGGAAGTATCGACAGGATAAGAGACAAGGAGAATTCTGGGAAGAGGAAGGCTGAGTCAGGAGATGCCAGCCCATCATCCAGGGAGCAGCATGTAATGGCACACAGGTAAAGCCACAGAAAACGTGGCAACATATAGATTAATAGAAATGGGCTGAGTTTAAGTGTAAGAGCTAGTCAGTAGTTAGCCTGAGCTAGTGGTCAAGCAATTTTAATAAATATAAGCTTCTGGGTGATTATTTTATAAGTGGCTGTGGGGTCCATGGGGCTGGGCAGGACCAGAGAAAACTTTCAGCTACACTCTTCAATAAATACACAGGACTAGATGGCTAGAAGGTGGTTAAACATAGATATACATTAAACTTAAAACAACAACAACAACCCAAACCATTCCAAACAATATTTTTTTCCCAAAGAGGTCAAACATGTTGTATTCCCATGAACAACATATGAGAGGAGTGGCTACCTCGTATCCCCACCTCCTCTTTGTAACCTTGAACTTGGTAATTAATGGGTGAACTAACAGCTACTGGTGTACATTGTTTTTATATGTTTGTTTGCCAATCTGCATATCTTTCTGTCCCTTGTGGAGAGTCGTCTTGCTCAAGATGTTTGCTCAGTTTTCAATGGAAATGCTCGTTTCCTGATTGTTGAGTTCGTCTTTATATATTCTGGGTCGAGTCGCTGATCAAATAGGATATTTTGTAATATACACTCTCAGTTTCAGGTTTGTCTTCTCATTTCCAATAACTTAAAAACATAGCTATTCTGGGTAAGGGGAACATCCGTCTATTGCTGGCGGAACTGCAAATCTCTTCAGCCACTATAGAAAGCAGTGCAGTGGTTCCTCGGGAAGCTGGGGACAGATTTACCTCAAGATCCAGCTATACCACTCTTGGACATATACCCAAATGTCTCTATAATAGAGATACTTGCTCAACCGTATTCATTGCTGCTCTATTCATAATAGCCAGAAACTGGAAACAGCTTAGATATCTGTCAATGACAGCTGAATGGATAAAGAATATGTGCAAAACTTACACAATGGAACTTTCCTCAGCTGCCAAAAAATGATGAATTTCATAGGTAAATAAATAGAGCTAGAAAAAAAATCATCCTGGGTGAGGTGACCCTGACCTAAAGAGACAAATATGGTATATGTGGATGTTAGTTAGCTCCCAAGTCTTCAATAGGCTGGCTACAACCCATATAATCACAGATGTTAGGTACAGAGTAAGAGACTGGCCAGAGGTAAGGATCTCCCTAGGAAAGGGAAATAGAATAGATAGTTATAGATGGAGTCGGGGGGTGGGTGGGCACTGGAACAGCTAGATCAAAACAGGAGAGGAAATGAAGGGGAGGGTAAGGGAAGGAATACGAAAAGGAACAGCTAAACCTGAGGGCCATTTGAGGGGGTCTTATGGTCAATGAATACAGCAGGAGTTTCCTTTATTCTGTTTGTTTTGAGACAGGGTCTCACTGTGCAGCCTTGACTGTCCTGGAACTCACTCTGTAGACCAGACTGGCCTTAGACTCACAGAGATCCACCTGTCTCTGCCTCCCAAGGGTTAGGATTAAAGGTGTGCACCACCACTGCCTGGCAGAAGTCTCTTAAAATATATACACATGTGAAAGAAATCTAAATTGGATTCACCAAATAACGGGGAGACAAAGCACCAGTTAGACATCTCCTGTCACCAAATGAAACCTCCGGTTCTGGGGAATGGGTTACAGCTTACCAAATTCTTGGCCGATGGGGCCCCATGGGAACCCCCAAACAACCCAGGCTATTAACAAGGCTATTGGTTGTCCTCCACAAACTGATGTTAAAGCCAGGTTGCTGAAGACAACACCTATATCATTCACTAACATGGAAAAGGAGAATTAGTACTGATCTATAGCCTTCATCACCTACTGATGAGTGGGTACTTTGTCTTAGAAATGTTATTTTATATTTAAAAGTTTTTCCATGTATTTTTATAAGCCATTTGAGTTAAGTTTTTGTATGGTCTCCTATTTAGCTCCAGCTGTGAACTTGAAACAGCCTAGAGTTCTCTGAGGGAATTTCAATTTAGGGAATTTGTCTTGTTCAGATTAACCTATAGGCATGTTTGTGGGACATTTTCTTCATTGTTAAATGATATAGTAGTAACTAGCCCACTGTGGGCAGTGCCATCCCTAGGCAGGTAGACCTAGGCTATGTAAGACAGGGAGCTGAAAGTTGGCCCCAGAAAAGCCAGAGAGTAATGCTCCTCCATTGTTTCTGTGTCGGGTTTCTGCCCAAGTTCCTGCTTTGGTTTCTTTGAGGATGGCCTGTACCCTGAAAGATGAAATAAATCCTTTCTTCTAAGTTGTTACTGGTCAGAGTGTTTTTATCACAGCAACAGGAAGCAAACTCATGGTGCGAGGTTTAGATAAATATTTTTCTTTCTTTTAAAAACTGATGTCTAATTGTCCAACAGTAATTCTTTAGAATACTTGGCTTCCCTCACTGAAGTGCATCTTTGTGTGAAATCAATTAATCACATACATGTGGATTTATTTCTGAATTCTGTATTTTATTCCTTTGATCTGTTTATCTCTGCACTGATAGAAAGGTCTTATATACTGTGACTTTAGAATAAGTCTTGACTGTAAGCATAGCAACTATCACTTTTCAAAGTTTTTCTCTTTTTTAAAATTCTACATCCTTTGAATTCTTACAAGGGCTTGAAAATGAGTTTGCTAATTTCTACAAAGACCTGCTGGAATTTTGACTCAATATCAAAAATTATTATCATCCTGTATTTTTGTTCTTTGTTTACACAGGTTTTCCCGAGGCTGAGTCACATTATTTGGGTTTCAGCCCACAAATAACATCCTCAGAGATACTGTTCCCTGGCTATGCAATTTCAATTCTTCTTCATTTCCCTATTGCAAACATTTTACTCTATTGACTCCAAGCATTAATTACAATCTGAAATTAGCCTTGCCTATCTGTTTACATAGTTGCTTATCTGTCTTTCCAAACTGAGATTATAAGTTATAGCAGACTTTATTTGTCTTCCTCTATTTATATCCGTGAAGCCAAGAAATGCCTTTGACAAACAGACACTGAACATTTATCAGATGAACTATCGGCTATTGGACAAACATGTCTCTAAGTCAAGACTGAACTCGTATGGAGGTATATAATGCTCGCTAGTTCGAACATGCTAACTTATTCATAACGGGGCATTCTCTGTGAAGACTGTTAGGCTATGAATGTCACTAAGAGCTGCAGTTCTCTGAATGGCTGCCACTGGTGTTTGCTGAGTTAGTTACAGCATTACAAAACCAGGCGACTTTAAAAGCCTCTCAACTCATTGTTTATGCAGCATTATTTAAAAGGGGTCTTGTGAGTCACCTTTAATACCAACACTCAGGGGGCAGAGGCAGGTAGACCTCTGAGTTAGAGGCCAGTCTGGTCCACAGAGTGAGTTCTAGGATAGGCAGGGCTGCAAAGAGAAACCCTGTCTTGAAAAACCAACAAATAAAAAAGTGGGGGGAATGTGTCTTAGGTTATAGTTAGTTCTAATAGATTTTGGAAAAGGAATAAGCTAGAACAAATAAAAACTTTCCACAAATATTGCAAAGATAAACAGCAGAAAACTTGAGGACCAGGAAAAATTACAGTTATTTCCTAAACAATACTTGATTTAATGGTGAATTAGCCATAGTTCTGACAGAGACAATTAGTAAGTATTGTTTAATTGTGCATGTTTAAAGAACTAAGAAAATCTACTTATTGAATCCAATGCATGATTCAAATGCATGAGTCTATCCTCAGACAGCTCATTCAACACAGATATAAAGCCCAAGGGCTGTCTCGAGATCTCTAGTACCACACAAGCAGAATTTTATCCACTGAGCTGTTTCTCTTGCTCAGAACCTTTGTGAACTCATTCGACCCACCAAATTTGGAAGGGCACCAGCTGCGTGTTAGAAACTGTGCGAGGTGATGCACAGAAGAAATGAATAAAAAAGATCCCTAAACCTTCGAAGAAGACACAGCGCCTATCATTTCTATATTTGGAAGGGGAAGCCACAGTTGAAAAGTCACAAATCATGATAATGGTGATTTGTTTCCTCATTTCTGCCTTTGTTCGCTGTGGCTTTACAGTGGCCTTCATTCGATGTTTAAGCCTTGAGGTCACAAAGGGCTTAGTTTCCCCCTCGCTCAGCCCAGTGACTCACAGGCAACAGCTACAGATCTAGTATTCTATTATTAGCTTCTTCAAACCTGATTATTCTAAAAAACACTTTCTACCGACAACATGGTAATCATGTTTAAATATAACTCTCCCTGGTCAATCTAAATCTCCTGAATTTTAACGAAGTTTCCTTTTGTTTAGAGGTGACAATTTGTTTCTTTAAGTTAATCCATATTTTAACGATCCTAGTTGACTTTAACATGTAAGGTGTGTGTGTGTGTGTGTGTGTGTGTGTGTGTGTGTGTGTGCGCGCGCATGCATCTGTCTGCCTGTCTAAAGCATATAACTCTGAGTGAAGATCATTGGCTCTCCCATTTGGGTTTCTTCTTTCTCCAAATCCTGTCTGCACTGTCCAGGTTTTTTAGAGTTATGGTTGTCGGGATTAGAGCTGATGAGGGATATGAACTTCCAATTCATGGTTGTATAACTACAGCAGTGAGGTGACCGAATGCTTCATATGTACTGAGTACCAGGCAACAAGCATGCTCCCTTTGATATGTACATCACTCCCTATAAGGTAGAGGTCCTATCATCTCATTTAACAAGAAGTCTCAGGTAGGATGAGTAATTTGGTCTAATTGTGTCATTAAACAAAGAAACAAGATCTCAACCTCACCTGTCTGATCATAGCCTATGTATTTAGTCACTATATTAATATAAAATATATTTTAAGTTAGAAAAACAAAAAGATTAAAATAAGAACCATTTCTGTATCCTATGCAACTCTATTTTCCAGTCTTTCAGTAAATCAGGGCAATAAGATTGCAATTGCTCATTTTCTGTCTGCAGATGCATTTCTGATTTAAAAAACAAGCCAGTCATAGAAAATGTCTGCTTCTGTGGAGTTGGAAATGCAAACCAATAACTGACCTTTCAGCTACTTTTGCAATTTTGACGATAGGTCATTTATTCTATTTCATTTTTGTAGGTTCTGAAGAATGGGAAGGCGCTTTTAAGTTAATTTATAATACAAAATGTCAATATACTGTGAAATGTAGGCTCAATTTTCACAGCAAACCTTTGTTTAAATTACTTTGCTCTTTCTCTTTTTACCCCTTCCAAACTGTAATAAAAACGAACATTAGTGTAAATATGGTCACGCTAAAATCTTTCCTGGTCTTGGTTTCTGTCTTACCCCTTCCCAGGACTGTTTTTCTGCTGTTCTGTCATTCATTATATAATCATAACGATCAAGTGCCTAACTTCCATGGTAAATGGTTATCCAGTTTTCCAAAGAACTTGTTCTGATGATAGAATTTAGGACAAATCTACATGCATGCCCACACTCAAGAAAAAGATAATCGATTAACATGCTTTTTGAAAATAAGTAATTAAAAAAAAACTCTACATTTTCTACATTTTGGTTAGGCAATTGAACTTTATTTTGGATATTAGGAGTTGATATTCCCACCTACATAGCTCCAGGGGTGAGTATTTGCTTTATTGATTTCTTGTCTTTCCTAGAAAGGACAATGAATGGTTTGCACCTATTGCTGTTCCCGTCTTCAGTGGGCAAATCCCAGTTCCTGCAGTCTGTTTATTGAATTTGCCTTCATGGTCAATACAGATGGCTGTAATCAAATGAGTTCTGGAACAAGCTGCTCTGAATACTGAAAGCTGCTATGAATGGATCAGCCTAAAGATGATGGAATCTATGCAACTGCCAGATAATTATTATGATTTATAAAAAATGAAAAATTCTTTAATTAATTTACTAGGAGGAAAGAAACAACATCAAAAGGACTAAAATGAAAAAAATATAACCAAGGGCATTAAAATCCCTAAAGAGTTCGGCCTGAGGGAAAGATTTATAAATGGTGCCCAAATGACTTCATGCAGACCTACAGATCTAGCTAATGAGTGGTTGCTAAGTAGGACAAATGCAGCTCATTATCCTTTTAGAAGGACATGAATTATAGATAATTATAGGTAAACTATCACTGCAATCTGAAATGTGATGTACATGACACGTTGGGCCTTTTGTTATCTCCCACAATAAGACTGAACATCCGCCAAGTTCAGATTTGCAAGTGAATTAAAAAAAAAAAAGACCCAAACCCAGTGTAGTAAACCCAATGGAGCACCTACAATTTGCTTGCAGAATAATTTTGTTTTGTTTACATATTTCAAAATCACCTTCCTAATAAAAGGAAGCTGGAGAAAAGCATAAAGGTTCATGTCCACCTGTTATGCAGAATTTCAGCCAGCAATGCATGTTTTTCAGGATGAATTTGGTGCAAGTCAGAGAAAGTGCACACATGTTTACTTCTGCTTGTCCTTCCTATAGTTGACCCTGGGTCTGGTTTGGTGCATGAAGGTGAAAGTTTAGAGAAGGAGCTTGCCTGTCCAAATTTTTGACAACAGTCTGATGTGGATGTAAAGACTGGAAAAAAAATTATACAAGTGCTATTTGCTGATGAGATGATTTCATTCAGTCTCCACAGAGCCATAGAACCAATAAGACACAGACAGATGTATAAGAGGACATGAATTTTGGGTATTGTGCTTCCTGGTTCAGAAGTTTAAAAGGCCCTTGCCATGCTAATAGCAAGCTGGGGAGCCAAGAAAGCTGGCGGTATGGTTTAGTTTTAGTTGCAGAAGCCTGCCAATGAGAAGAGTGGATGGTTTCTATTCACATCCAAGAACCATCAGGTCTGATGTCCAAGAGCAAGAGAAGACGGACTTCTTAGCTGAAGAGGGAACAAACTGGCCCGTCCTCTTTTCATTTTTTACTAGATCTGCAATAGAATGTATGATACCTATCCCATTGGTAAGAGTAGATATTTACTTAATCTACTGATCAAATGCTAATCTCTTACAGAAACACACATATACCTAAAAACAATAGTTTACTAATTATCTAGTCACCTAGGAGCCCAGTCAAGTTGACACACAAAATTAACTGTCACACCAGACCAAAAAACTCCAGGAAAAACTATGTTTTCTTTCAATGCACGAGTTAACCCCCAGACAGTAAGAAAATACTGAACAAGAATTATGTGCTCATTTGGATACCTCCTAGGATATGGAAATGAGTCATAAGAAATCCTGTGATTAAGGGGTTTTGCCATTCCTTTACTCCCTCATTCAAAAGTAAATGCATTGCAGGTACATATGTAATATATTTACTCACTCACTGGTTCATTAAAACAAAAACAAAAAAAAAACCACTGGGCACTGGGTATATGCTGTAAGCCAGGAATTGAGGGAATTGAAAAGACCTGTTTTACTTTTGTGGAGTTTAAAACCAGTCAGAGAAAAAGACAAATCTGTGGGGAGGGGATGAATACACAATCTATAACCAGGTAACAGTAAAATTTATGTAAACACAATTAGAGATATTTGATAACCTACATGGAAGCTTCATGGTATATTATAATAAAGGGAGTAGTATGCCAGTGGTAAAGCATCAGAGAGATGGGGGAAGGGGGAGAGAGGGGGAGGGGGGAGAGAGAGAGAGAAAGAGAGAGAGAGAGAGAGAGAGAGAGAGAGAGAGAGAGAGAGAGAGAGAGAGAGCGAGAGAGAGAGCGCAAGCATGAGCAGGGTCCATGAGGTTAATCAAGTTGCATTTGAAAATGAGGAAAGGGCAAAACCTGTCCACGGGAAGCAGGAAGACCATAGCAGGCATCCAGCAACCTTGGGAGGGAGCAGGCGCAGTGAGACACTGAGGATGCGCATGGGGGTGTACCAGCTCCTACCACTGTCTAGGACTTTCCCTTGCTGTTTGTATGACAAAAGGTGTGCTCGAAGTGCAAGAGTGATTTTATCAATTAAAAAACATATACAAAATGCTTCATGACTTTGTACGTCAACCCTGCTTGGGGGCCATGCTAATCTTTTCTATATCGATCCAACATTAGCACATGTGCTGCTGAGATGAGCCCATAAAGTCACACGCTCTCTTATAAGCACTTCATGGCTTATCCACCTCACCACGACAAGCATTTTATTTTATTTTATTATTTGTTGGTTACACACAGGGTCTCACTGGGTATCTCTGGCTGTCCTGGAACTCACTATGTAGACCAGGCTGCTCTGGAATCCACAGAGCTGTGTCTTTCTCTGCCTCCTAAATGCTAGGATTAAGTGTGCCATCACACCCAGCAGATTTTACCGATGCTTTTTTTTTTTTTTTTTTTTTTTTATCAAAATAGTAGATGTCTTTCCTCATTGAAAGCATGAAGCTATTTACTCAAATGTGCTTTATATACTCTCCTCCCTGGAACCTCTCGTGCATTACATGAGAGGACATATCATTTGCCTTTCAATGAAACACTATCATCCTTATTATTTCATTTTACTTAGTTACTAATGCCAAGGGCTCAATTAAAGTAAATTACTTTTCAGAGTTGAAAGACTGATTCCTTTTGAAAACATTCTTCAGAGGTCATTGGTGGTCACAGGCTTAAGAATTTGGGA
The DNA here is from genome assembly GCF_049852395.1 of Peromyscus maniculatus bairdii. NCBI lineage: Eukaryota > Metazoa > Chordata > Mammalia > Rodentia > Cricetidae > Peromyscus > Peromyscus maniculatus. The sequence continues at coordinate 15,739,826 of NC_134869.1, read as the reverse complement.
CTGGGAATTAATGAGGACTGATAGGACAATGTATTAGTGATATGCTAGGCATAGGAATTGCTGCCCTCACTTCAAAGAAAACAACATCCCGGAAGAATCTTCATACTTCCTTTCATATGACAGCCCTTCTAGATTCATCCACCAAACACACAAGAAGAGCCCCATGGCTAAGTAGCTTGAAGGAGTAGACTTGGCAACGTCTCAGAGATTTTTCTTGTAGCACTCCAAGTATAAAGTTGTGAGCACAAATGGATCTTGTTTTTAATCTACTTTTCTCATAATCTTATCAACAGAACACATTCTGTATAATCCAAGGCACACTCAAAGCAGAGATTTCATTAAAAGATAACTATATTATTCTATTGGGGGCTGGAGAGAAGGCTCAGTGGTTAAGAACATTTGCTATTCTGGCAGGGGACCCACACTCAGTTTGCAGCACTTACATCCAGTAGCTCACAGCTCCAGTTGCAGGGTTTCTAGAACCCTCTTGAGTTTCCATGGATACCAGGTACACACGTGATACACATACATATATACAGGTACTCATACATACATGTAAAATAAAAGCAAATATATGTTTAGAAAATGTCACATTTCATAAAGACTTAATATCTAATACCATGGAAGTTCCAGGTAGCTACTTAGCATATTCTCTTGGCTAATTGGGTTCAAACGTTGGCTTTTGTGAAATGTTCAAAAAGGTCACCTCATTAAGTAGTCTTAACAAATACTCAGACTTAGAATGACCTCATATGGATAGAATTATACAATACTTGTAAGCGGCAATAAACTGTGGGGGTTTTGTTTGTTTTTGTAAGTCGGAAGTGGCAAAAAAATTTGTATAGAGCCATGCCATTGGCTATGTCTTACATCTCAGTTACTGCTGATTTTGAAAACTGCACACTATTGGATGTCATGGTCCTAAAAATCTAAAGTTATAAACTTCATCATAGATGACATGTGAGCTTAGTCATGGTCATCTTGTTGGTTTCATCTTTCTTTTTCAAGGAGGAAAACAATCTATAATGGATATTTCCTTAGTCAACTTCTCATTTTAGACTTTAGTGACCCATCAATCAATCTAGGAACCACTTTCTATCTTTATCTATTTGGGAAAACAAAACAAAACAGTAACTGTGTGCCGACACTACGCCATTGGATTTCAACAGTGAAACAGACCATGTGGCTGTACACATCATAGACAAACAATATCACATTTTCAGATAGATAATATACTGATGCTATATAAAGAATGAGACAAAGCAGGCAGAGGGAGAGACTATTTTAATGGAAGGCCTTCTGAAGCAGGTGGGGGCTTTCACTCTTCTGAAATTACTGTCCACACTTTCAATGTATAAAACGTAAGTACTTCCCATGCAGTACTGATTCTTGGTTCATCCATCTTCCTCCTACTGCTTATTTCTACTAGGGATTTCATCTCAGAAAGTGAGTTATGAGGGGGCTGATAATGCTATTTCTGTTGACAGCTTTACAAAGAGGCTTGGTTGAAAAGAAGTCTAACAATAACGGATAAAAAGGTATTCCTGGATTCTAATGACAGACCTTTTTCTGTGGCACCTTGGGCTCACATCTGCCGATAACTGAGAATGACTAGATTTTCTGATTGATTTCAGTTTTCCACAAGTTCTGGGGATATATTTGATGCTTATCATTTATAATAGCTGATATACTTTCGTAGCCATTTCAGTTTGTTCATTTCTGAATCTGCTAGGTAGACATCTTGAATCTTGAGTAATTAACTCATAGTTTGATATTCCATTAAACCAATAGGAAGATAAATGTATTCAAGCTATATGTTGCATATTTTCTGCTGATGATAGTTTAATTAATATTAAATTACTCCCCAACCCCTTGACTTACTTATCAAAGACTATCACTATATTGCTGACAAAAAAATTTGGACAATCTAACAGTTTCAAAGTCTGGTTTGCCTTATGGTGGTGTTGAATTCTATAGAACAAAGAAATAATTCTGAAGGAAGTAGTTATAGGAACAAAGGAGAAAGAGCACATAGACCCAGAATAATTGGAAATAAAGACACAAGGCATTGTGTGTCATAAAAACTCACAGGGAGTTACATGGAATTCTATGCCTGCTATCAGGAGTCAAATTTCCTTGAGGGCTCCTTCTTACACATCCTGGCCATGCAATCTTAAGTGATGAAGGAACATTTCTAGAAATCAAGTTTTGCATCAGACCATAAGACTCTCCCTGTCTAGCTTCCTAAGTATTTAATTTACTGGGCAGCTCCCCTGCACTGTGGAGTATTTAGACTCCAAGAAGAGAGAATTTACTCTTAGGGCAATGACCTTCTTTCATGCAAGACCATATGGCTGATACAATGTCCTTTTGTTGAATTGAAATCTATCTCTACTTCCATTTCTATAACAGAAACTGAATCACACTTTGGGGGACTCCTTTTATACAGCATTTTGACTGTACACATGTATTTCAACTCTATGTGTGTGCTGGACCTGTAATTTAATTTTTTGGAGGGCATGGGAGAAAGCCAGGAAGAAAGGAGGCCTTCGCCTTGTTCTCTGATGTAGAATTTCCCTGAGTTCGTCCCTTTAACAGCTATTGAGGGAGGTTTTGATAAAATGGCTCTTTAACTGACATCCTGCTGTTGTTCCGTGTGCTGATCATTCAGCAGCCTCACAAGGAGGGGTGGAGAAACTTTGAAGACAGTATTAAGGTACTCATGGGGTCTCTAGACATTATGTTATCAACTAATGTCACATCTTCATTTTTACCCAATAGAAAAGCCTTCTCATTACTGACAAGCTGAGTACTTAAAAAATATTTCTTGTATGTTTTGACCAGCCCTTATAGTACTGGCCACTGAAATGTCTATGAATTGAACAGTTCATACAACTATTTGTAGCACTCCATGAAATCTTATAGGCTGAAAGTTTCTTCTAATGGCTTTATGTGACCCAGGGTTCCTAGATTATCCAGGCCTTCACCTACTGGTTGCTTTCTAGCCAAAGACATTTAAAAATGCTTACATAATTATCACCTACTCAGGTATATGGATACTACTCCTGGTGATCTGGTCACTGTACTCTCAGTGCAGTATAATTTTATAGACATTTAACATCTGATTGCAAATGAGGTCAATCAAACCTCTTAGCTCATGACTAACATTCAAGGATCCTATGATCCGATCCACTCTTATACAACTGATGGTTTTTTTAACCTCAAGGCAGGATTTTATATCTTTCTACAGCAAATTTCATCCTAATGATATTTTTTTGTTGTTGTTCAGCCTCTAAAGAGCATTCTGCACCAGGACTTTTTCATCCATCATACCAGCAGCTATTCCTCCCAGATTTGCAGCACGCACAGGTTTGGAGAGCACAGTGTAATGATCATCTCAGAACTGGGCTCTGTTTTCTGACCTTTGGAGCTCTTTCCTGGGGAGGGCTCTTGCCTACAGGGGAATCATAGGACTAATAGTTGAAAATAGCTCAACAGTAAACCAATCCTGTTGTGTCTGTCTCTCGAACCTACTTCCTGACAACTGGTTATCAAGCAGTTAAATGAACAAATGATGAATAAGGCTTGTTTAAGCAAATCTACACATAGAAGCATCTGTCTTTATGTTAATTTTTAAAACCATCATCAACTTTAAGAACACATTAAATATAACTACAGAGAATAGAATCAATGCAGTCACTGTATGGCTTCATCAATATATTACAGATATACTTGAACCACCCTATGTGTTACTCTGTAGTCTGTTTCTCCTTTGTGTGTATGTGTTTTTATGTGTGTGTGTGTATAGGCCAGGGGTCAATGTCAAGTGTCTTCTCCACTCACTCTTCACCTCATTTTTGGAGATAAAACCTCTCACTAAACCTGGAAGTCATTGACTTGACTAGAGGCTGGCCAGCCAACCCCAGAAGCCTTGTTTCTGTTCCTGATATGCTGGAGGTATGGCTTACATGGCTATCTGGAGTTTTCATGTGGATGCTAGAGATGGAACTCAAATCTGCATGCTTTTAACAGCTTAGTAATACTCCATTATGTAATTATACCACATTTTCTTTAACCATTTTTCAGTCAATAGGCAACTAAGTTGTTTCCAGGTTCTGGCTATTGTGAATAAAGCAATGTTATCGAGAAATTTGAAGGCAAGTGGATGGAACTAGAAAAAAAATCATCCTGAGTGAGGTAACCCAGACCCAGAAAGACAAACACAGTATGTACTCACTCGTGAGTGGATAGTAGCTGTAAAGGAAAGGACAACCAGGCTACAATCCACAGACCCAGAGAAGCTAGGTAACAAGGAGAGCCCAAGGGGGGGCACATGGATCTTCCTGGGAAGGGGAAATTGATCTTCTGGGTGGAATGGGGGCAGGTAGGGATGGGAACTTAAGGGACCTGATTGGGGGTTGGATGGATCAGGAGAGTACTGAAAGAGATTATTGAAAAGGGACGGCATATTACAAAGGAAACTCCCGTGAATCTACAAAGATGACCCCAGCTAAGACTCCTAGCAATTGTGAATATGCAGCCTGAACTTGCCATCTTCTGTGATCAGATTGGTGACTATCCCACATGTCATCAGAGGGCCTTCATCTAGCAACTGTTGGAAACAGATGCAGAGACCCACAGCCAAACATTAGGTCGAGTTCAGGGAATCCTGCTGAAGAGAGGGAGGAAGAATTGTAGGAGTCAGAGGAGTCAAGGACATCTTAAGAAAAACCACAGAAACAACTAACCTGGCTCATAGGAACTTACAGTCTGAACCAATAGCCAGGGAGCCTGCATCAGACTGATCTAGGCCCTCTACATAGATGTATAGCTTGGTCTGCTTGTGGGACTCCTAACAATGGGAGTGGAGGCTGTCCCTAATGCTTTGTCTGGCTCTTGGGAACCTGTTCCTCATACTGGATTGCCTTACCCAGCCTTAATACAAGGGGAGGTGCTGAGTCTTACTGCAACTTGATATGCTGTGCTTTGTTGATACCCATGGGAGGCCTACCCCTTTCTGAACAGAAACAGAGAGTATATGGGGGGGAGTGCAGGGAGGTGGGGGGAGGAAATGGGAAAAGAGGAGGGAGGGGAGACTGCAGTTGGGATGTAAAATAAATTGAATAAATTAAATTAAAAAGGAGGGAAAAAAAGAGAAACAACCTCATGCTTGTAGGGCAAAACACTTTACTGGTTAAGTCGTCTCCCCAGACCTTCCCTTCCCTAGCTCTAAAACTGTGATAACTGTCTATGGATTAGACTTGTGAGGAGCCTTGTAAGAAACTCTGTTTTAAACATGAAAATACTTAAAATATTTTATTGAGTAGGGTCTGGTATTCAAGCATTCACCCTTAAGTTTCCACTTCAGTGAGGGCTCCCTTAAAGTTCTCTTTCCCATGTCAAATTCATTTTGTCTCTCTCTGCATAATTCTACCGCAACCTGGTTCCTGCTGCTTTCAGGGTAAGAGTTTATATCTACCAAAGCTGGCCTTCCCACTTTTTCACGATCATTTTGGTTCCCTGAGCCTCTTCATTAATTTTAATGTATGCTTATAAAATTTCATGAAAAACTCTTTTGAAATATTATATTGGCTTTAGAGTTGCAACTAGAAGCTAAATGACATCTTTGTGATACCCAGCCAGCCCATTTTAGTTATGGTATATGATTTTATTTACTACATCTTTGTCCATAATGGTTTTTGTTCAACTTATGCCTAAATAACTTTACAGGAACTTTGTTTTTATCAAGAAAGCATCATACAGACATGTGAATATGCATGTAACATTTATACATACAACATATATACTGCATCTGCACTATATATTCTACACAGATATTAAGTGTATCAGGATGCTATTAGTGTCCCTATTATCAATCTAGTAACTTTGATGAGTGCTTTGATGGTTTATCTTAGCATCTTCTATGTATCTAAACGTATAGGTTATATGTAACTCACCATGTGTCTTCTTTTTCAACCACTATGTCTTATATTTCTTTCACTCATCTTTTTGCAACAGCCAGGATCCTACTATATTTTGAATATAAGTAATGATACAGACTTGCCAAATTCTGAATAGATAAGTAGCCATTTAAAGACATCACCATTTGTAATTTTGCTAATGTGATTTACCTTACAATCTTAAGAGCACTGAGTTTTACCAACTGCATTTTAAGCACATCATGTGCTTTCCCCTTTAACATATCAACAGTAAGGGTTTCCACATGTTGAAACATTCATTCATGCCTATGATTATAATTCATTTTTATGACCCTATGAGTCCTGATATAATTAGTTGAAAGTCCTGTTTGCCACAGGATTTTCAAAGTGGAAATAACAAAACATGAGTCTTTCCACTAGAGATCATGTGCTTGCATGTACACACACAGTATTCACACAAATTTATATAAACACACATATGTAGTCAGCTACACACAAAGATACATAAATAATTTACACACATATACAAAGTAAAAACTCTAGATAAAGCTATGTCTATTTTATTTCAGACCAGTCACCAAAGTTCTCATTTGTATTAGCATTGAATTTTAACAGCCAGTTCTAACTGCCATGTATCATAAATCAGTGTAACAGTGAGAACAAAATAAAGTAAGATTCTACAGACTTTTAAGTGAGTCTAAATAGCACCAAGAACAACATTCTTTCTGGCCAACCACTATGATGTCCTCTTAAGAACATTACTTAAAATCTCCAAAGCTCATTTTCTCTCTGGTAATCACGAGCTCGGAGAGAAGTGGCACTGGAGGAAAAAAAGGACCTGCTATAAATGGTATTTGAAAATTTCTTATGTGAATTCACAGTGTTGCTAGGGAACATGGCTTCTTAGCATTTGGAAAGCTAAAAAATCAAGCCTCTTACCTCTTTTGGTCATAGAAATATATATCGTGAACCTGATTTAAGAGAGTTGGAAATAAACTGGCTTAAAATATTTGGATAGCCACAACTTTCATTTTGTGTCCAACTTTTTCTTAAATAGTGTGTTCGATTCATGCTAATAAATATGGGGATGTAAGACTTATTATCTTTGATTATTAGGATACCATGTAAGTGAGTTGTCAGGATAATGACTAAGAATTCAGTGGTTGTCCATTTTGCATTATTGGTTTTATTGGAAAATAGGGTGACCAGATATGTGGTTGGTGAAAACATCACTGTGGGCACTGTCCCCATGAGATTAGGGCTTGAATTGGGAGAATGAGTAACGTGGGTTGCTCTCCCTGGAATGGGTGTGATTCATCAGCCGATGGCCTGGATAGAACAAAATGGCTTCTCTCTGTCTATCAGGGTAGGGGCTTAACTGCCTTCACATGAGGACATCGACTCTAGCTTTTGGATTCACACTAAAACACTGGAATTTTATGGCTTTTAACTTCACTTACCTTAGGAGAGATTGTCTGGATCTCAGCTTTTCAGAGTCAGACTGAGACTAAACCATTTGCTACCCTATGCCAGAGAGTCTATATTTAAAGTATAGTGCTATCACTTGTCCCTATGAGGCTCTTGGTGAGCTAATTCATGCTCTCAGACCTCAATTTCCTCATCTTTAAAACAGGAAAGACAACATTACCCATCCAACTGGGTTTTAGGCCAACTAAATGAGCTGCTGTATAGAAAATGCCTGATAGAATGTCTGACCATTGAAGTGTTTAATACATTTTAGCTGATTAATATTGGAGTGATTGTGCATTTGATCATTCTTTTTATTAGAGATTGTATTTTCAGAAAGCATTATTAAAAATTCTACAAATTCTAGGGATGGATAGGCCACTAAGAAACTCATAGCCTCCTGCTAAGTGCACCTTTAGCATTACCAGAAACCCTAGTAAGTTGAAAAATATGTATACAAAAAGAAAGTAACAAAACAAATGCAGTATCTAAGGGTGGTTGGGCACACCCATAAAATTAAATAGAAAGGGGCATCATTTAAATGAGCTATTGAATATACATTCAAGAGTGTTTGTATCAAAAGTACAACATACATATGAAAAAACACAGCATAATTTCTTCTACTTCATAGAGAATGCTGACTGCCAAGTGAGATTCATGTTATAGGTATCGGTGTGAAAGTAAACACCACAAAAACTCAGAAACTGGAAGTGAAGAACAATTCTGCATGCAAATTGAAACCACCAGGGGGACCTAGGTAGGTGGAATATAATTATTCAGCCTGGAAAGCACCCAGGATGCTAGATTAATAATATGCCCACATTTTTTTTTTAAAGTTCCAGGCAGCTTTAAGTGGTTAAAAGTATTCAGAAATTTCTCATTAGATTTTTATGACCACAAAAGATTTTGAAAGTACATACAATGTAATTGTCAAAGCCAAACAGAGAGAGGGGGCAGAGTGAGGAGAGAAGAACATAGTATCCTCTATTGATATCCATATTTCATCTTTTTATAGTACAGAAAAGGGTTACACTGAAATAGGATGACAGAAATGAATGAGTTCCTCCTGATGGGTACAAAATTTCATAGCATTATTTTCCCCTCAAACTACACTATTCAACTTCCCGTTACAGGAAAAGAATAGAAAAGCTATGATAATGAGTTTCATTAGAGAAATGTACTTGAGGCGTTTGCTGCAATGTAGAAATAGATTTTTGACAATGACACTGAACTAAATCTTTGCAATTATTTTTACAATATTTTAGGCTGGAGCTATCTGGGCCAAATGAGTCATTTCTTGAGCCATGAACTCCGCTCTTTTGTAAAGGATGTTCTTTTTTGTGTAACGGCCTGTTTACTAGGGCCAGCAGCCAGGAGTCTGTATCTTAAAAAGGTATGATGTCATATGCCAAGGCTAGTCAACTAGAGGCATTGCCACCACTGGGGACTTAGGACAGTGGACAACGTTGCTCTTTTTCAGTTTATAATGAAAAATGCTCACTGTTGTTACTCTGCTATCTGAGATGGTGAGTTTGGAACAAGAAGTCCTACCTCATGCCCACACAGAAAGATGAGAGGTAAATATTTGCTTGTTCTAAGCTGCCTCTTTTTAGATCATTCTGTTCCAAGCTACAGTGAGAACAGTAAGTCTGTCTGATTTTTTTGTGGGATACAATTCCCAAATGACTACATAGACTCAATTTATATCAAACTTTCTCCCAAGGGCCTTTTATCAGCCTTGAGTGAACTAATTCATCTAAGGCAGAATACATACTAACTTAATGAATAAAGGCCATATAAGACTGTCTTGACCATCCATATATTATACAATAGGTCTATGGTGTTTGCTTTATCTCTGAACCTGCCCAAAAAGAATAATCCTGAAGTTTCTGCCAAGTATCTATACCTATCTATTCATATTTTCCTTTTCCCTGCTGTGAACTCTCTATGATGAATCATGTCAGATGATTTACAGTGCTCTGAAGGCACCCAGCTTTCAGCTCTTCCCTAGCCTTCCTCTCCACCTGGATTGTTCTTATTTTACATTATCCAGCAAAAAGATAGTATTTCTTCAAGATTCAACTCTAATGTCTGCTTACCTACATGACCCTCATTAACTTCTGGACAGAGCTGTGCATTTCCTACATCATGCTTCATTTGAGTCTTTCCTACTTCTATTACAGCAGATAGACTGAGCCACATTTCTTACTCACTCACAGTAGACAGAGCTCCGTGAATGGAGACCACACAGCCTCTGTGGGTGCCTTAATCTTATAAGCCATTCATTTGAACTTCTTTCCCATCATCTCACTATCTAGAGTACAAATTAGTAGCCAGGAATCTTCATTTGTTAAACTCTCTTCTCTCAGTCAGCATAGAACCCTGATATTGTTTCTTCTCATCCTTAACAGACTCAAGTCCAGGTCTGATCTGAATGCTTTTCAATGCTCAGAGTATATCAAATAAGAGCTATTTATTATTGTCACAGTGTTAAAACATGTCACTCGCTTTGTATTTTAACCTTTGTAGACGGCAATGTGCCTTGTTTGTTGCATTCAGACTAACCAAATTATCTTTTCTGTCGGAGTTAAAGTTTGAGGTTGATTACTGAAATTGTGGAAACCAATTCTCTTTCAAGTGTGAGTGTCCTAGGATGAGGGAAAGGGAAGAGTGAAGAGCCGAAGAGAACAACCTATTGACTATGTCTTAGCTTCAGAGGAAGCTGGAGCCAGAGTGTAAGAACTAGGAATTACGGCTTACAGGAATAAACAGGAATAAATACAACAATAAGAGACAAAGAACTGTGCTATTTATGTATCCATATTGTTTTGCTTTTTTTTTTTTCCAAGACAGGGTTTCTCTGTGTAGCTTTGGTGCCTTTCCTGGAGCTCACTCGGTAGACCAGGCTGGCCTCGAACTCAGAGAGATCCGCCTGGCTCTGCCTCCCAAGTGCTGAGATTAAAGGAGTATGCCACCACTGCCCGGCTTGTTTTGCTTTTAATTCCAAGCATAACCCTTCCCCTCTGTTAAGAAGACTACACATAAGTGTTATGCGCCACCAATGCCGTTTTTTTTTTTTTTTTTTTTTTTTTTTTTTTGCGATTTGTGCTGAGAATTTTGTTTATTTGCTTCATTAGAATGTTAAATTTGGTTTTTTTCCAACTTTGTTGTCACCACAAATGGTTGTAAGCGATAATATCTGCATAATCACAGCTTTGAGGAACTAGTTACATATTTCTAAACGCACATTAAATTCATGGAATTTAAGGCCTTTAAGAGTGCTCCATACATATATAGAATAATAGTTACCCATATTTAGATGAAGCTTAGTGTCGTCCATGGCTAGCCTGAGCTCTTCACTTGCATTAGTTCATGCAAGCCTCAGCATGTCCATATCTCCCCTCATTTTACAGATGGGGATTAGTGGCAGAAGGAGGTTAAGAACTTCTGCATATTTGTGCTGTTCCTAAGTGGCAGAGCTGGGATCCAAACCTAGCCAGGCTATAACCACACTTGGAAAGCAAGGGACTGAAAGACTCAGCTGTCCCTTCTGGCCCTACATCCTCTGATTGTGCTTTTCTGTGGGGCACTTCTCTGAGCCCCTAAGAGTGTACTTACATGGCTATTCTGCTAAATAGCTTCCTATCCAGGAGAGTCTGCTTAGATCGTGATTTTTTTTTTTAGTCTTTTTACTGTCCTTTCATTACAATTACATAAAATTGCTCACTTTGCCACAAATTCAGAAGTCAGATTTCAGTGCATTTTCAGAAACTGTCTTATCTAGTCCTGTGGGTTCCATCCATTCTTGACTACTAAAGGGATTAGGAAGTCACCACATTCAATGGAATCAGTGTGTCCTTAGAATTTTACAATTTATGAGCTACTAACACTAAGGCATCCCTTCCTGTCTCCCTGATGCTGGCCATTCAGCTTCCAGATAAAAATTTCTAATCGGGTGAGCAGATTATCCCCACTATTGGGATTTCCATTCACTGGCAAGTATACTCACCTTTCTTTAGAGAGTCAAATATGTCACATGTGAAGTAATTTCTTTTTCAAGACACACACACATAAAAATGTATTAGATAACATTAAGTTTTGGTGAAAGCCATCTATTTTGTAGTAGGAGGCAATTTAGAAAACTGAAAATAAATATTACTATAATCCCAGAGATCCATCACTATTAACAGTGATTTTTAACAACATTTTATTATCATTTTTCATCTCAATGTGAATGTACATGTATCTGCTAGTGTTTTACATATATAACTTCCAAATTAACTTTGCATTTGTCACATGTTCATATTTTCTGTGTGTAATAAGAATCCTTCTGGTATCACATACAGATGAATGAAATTTCAACTATGTTTCAGCACACTAGATATCACAAAGGTAAGTTTTTTTACTGACAAGAATGAGTAGCAAAGACCAAAATTCTCCCCCTTCCTAAAATAAGAATATTAATATAAAATATGTGAATTGATTTGCACATTAGGAAATGAGAGCCAGAAATCTCTGAGAAATAGTAAACATCCAATTTCTACAGATGCCCTAGTTTATTGACCAGAGAGATTTTTGTAAGGCTGTAGTGAAGGAAGAAAGAATTCAGATAGAGTACAAGACTATCTGACTTGAGGAGACAGACCTGAGAGTCTGGGAAGATCAAGGTCCACAGAGTACAGACAGGTATGTAAATGTGGCAGATACAGATAAAACCTCAAAGATATATAGCCAGTTTAGTGTGGTTGATATATTGTGTATCCTAATAAACTTATCTGGGGGTCAGAGAACAGAACAGCCACTAGATTAGACACAGAGGCCAGAAAATGGGGGCACACTCACCTTTAATCCTATCACTTGGGAGGTAGAGATCCATCTGGATCTCTGCCAGTTCAAGGCCACACTGGGAACAAAGCCAATCCAGGTAGCACACACCTTTAATCCTAGCACTTGAGATCTCATGTCTTGGGAAGGACACATGCCTTTAATCCCAGGAAGTGATGGCAGGAAGCAGAAAGTTATATAAGGTGTGAGGACCAGGAACTAGAAGCTTTTTAGCAGCAGTTCAGTGGAGACACTTTTGGGTGAGGACTCAGAGGCTTCCATTCTGAGGAAACAGGATCAGCTGAGGAGTTGGCAAGATGAGGTTGGTGGTGTCTTGTTCTATTCCTCTGACCTTTCAGCATTTACCCCAATACCTGGCTTCACATTTTTTTTAATAAGACCTTTTAAAATTCATGTTACAGTTTAGAACCTTGTCAGTTGTATTTAAACAATTGTAGTTTTTCCTAGGGTCTATGACCTCCTCATCCACAGGGTTTTGATAGGGTTTACAGTACAAGCCATGAATTCCCCCTTGTGGAGCAGGTCTCAAATCCAATCAGAGAATCGTTGGTTATTCCCATATCACTCATGCCGTTATTGCACCAATAGCCATGCCTTGCCTGGCAGGTTAGTATTCTTGTTTGTAGGGTTCATAGCTGAGTAAGACCTTGATGCTTTTTTTCTTCCAGATGCCTGCATAATACTATAAAAGCTAGTCAGAGGGAGGAGGTTTCCAGCTCAGTTTCATCTTGATTTCTCTATATGTTGTGATGACAGTGTGTAGTGTTTTCAGCACTAGGGCCTTATCAACGAGTTCTCCTGAGCACTAAGGGGAACGACAAGAGCCTATATGTTTGGAAGCTTTTCTTTGCAATGAACTATGGGAAGTGCTGAGAATAAGTGACAGCTGAGTTCTCACCCTTAAACAGGACATTGATATCACTCCTTCTAAGGCTCAGGGAATATTACAGAAGAGGAGGAAGAAAGAATGGAAGAGCCAGAGACTCTTCTGGGCATGGCATAACCATTGCAATCATCATCTCAAAGCAGCTGCATCTGTCTGAACTGGGCTTTTACAAGACTGGGCCCATCATCAGTCAGTCACGGATCAGGTCAGAGGGAGATAGATACACAGGACCACACCACACCCTGCCGAACTGTTGGCTATTGGTGGATTCTGGGAGAAAGGCAGTCATGCTCTTCACTTGTGTTCCTGTAGATGTGTCTACTGGGTTCTAAAGGATAATTTGAAACTCATTGGTCACACAGAAATCCTTGGTCAAACTCAGTGGATCATATGATAAAAACAAAACAACAAGACCATGAAAAAGGAATGTCTATGGATGAGGAGCTAGCAGAAGTGGAAGTTTCCAGAATGCACTATATACATGAATAAAATTGTCAAGAAAATTCAATAAAAGTTAGATTATAATGCCTCCTTGAAAGAGTCACAGAAAATTGCTTAAGGATTCATTTGAACAATGATCATCAGTACACTCAATTCTAGGGAAAGACCCACTGGAAAGAATTAATGGGGATTAATAGGATACCCAAGGCTCACACGGGCTAAGGAAAGTGCTGTTCCTATCAGCCTAGCTGGAATTAGGGAGAACACACAGAAGGACCTTGCCTCATTAGTGGGAAGTAATTTTCCTTTGATGTTACCATGGCTGTCTTCTAGCCTAACATAGTTTAAAAATGAGTATGTTTCTGAGTAACTCAACTGCACTCAAGAAAAAAAGCTCAAGACTATTTGTAGGGATACAAAACCACACAGCATCAAATGAGGTAAAAATGTACAATGTCTGATATTCGATCAGAAACTGCCAGGCACGAGAGCAAATTGGGAGCATGAGACAATAAGAGATAAAATAATCAGCTAAACTGCTCACAACTTACAGATATTAGAAGTAGTGTATGAGGACATTAGGGGAAAAAAGAAAAACATATGTTAGAAGTCTATTCCCTCTGCCACAATCAGAATGGCAGAAACAAAAGGCTCAACTCCAATTGACAGAGGTCAGAACTCAGTCTGGGGTGAAAAACACAGAATAGTGAAAAGAGCGAACTCAGTCATACAAGGAAGCCATTAGTAAACCAAACAACAGATCCTACCCTGTTTATTTATCTGAAATAAAACCCAGGGGCACAAAAGAAAGATGCAGAGTGTCAGTGACTCTTGAGACTGGAGGCTGCTGAGTATGTCAACTGAAGTCCCCAGAAAAGGCAGAAGAAAGCCAGAAAGAATCATGAGTAGAGAGTGACTGAAGGGTTTCCAGATTCGAGGACAATTATAATATTTTGTTTAAGTAGTATGTTACATTCGAGTCCCTTCCAGCTCTAAAATTCTACATTTTAGATTGTTTTCTCTATCAAGGGTTGCAATCCCCTCCAAAGACTTTCTTCTGTGACTGCCAATACCTGCTTAACAAAGATTGAATTGAAAAGGGATACATTTTGAATGGGTGCAGGTGTTCTGTAGATGTTAAAGATACATGGTTTTCACTGATGTCGCTGGGTTTGAAAAACTGAACAAATTATGTTTAGAAGTTTCCAGCATATATGCACAAAGCTGCTTGACCTCTCACGCTTCACGGAGCTGATCCAAACTGATGGCTCCTATGAAACGAAGATGAGTTCTGAACTCCGCTAAAGCATGTGCCAGCTTACAACCAGTGGGGACATGTAGTCAATTTTAATCCCTTCAGCTCCCAACTAATCAAACAGGTTTGTATTTTAAATGGTATATCAGACATTTGATGTTGAGGGGCTTGGGTTATGTGCAGTTTGGGAGAACACGAAAAGTATATCACGTAAGAGACGCCAACAAGATCATCCTTAGGTATTTAAAATACATAGGTGGGACCATTTGGACATTTCTGGGAAAAAAAAGCCTCCATAACCACTTAACCTGGCCCTAAACAATACAATTTTATACCTTAATTTTTATACATTTTAAATCACAATGAAATGAAAACTAACAATCTATGTGCTAGTATCTGTATGTGTTTGTAAAATAACGTTTTATGTATTTTAGACACCAAAACGCTCTTATGGCTTTCTGGATTGAATCGGACACCTCTGGATTTACTTAGCTTTTTCAGAAGAGAGACAGAACTGTAAGACGGAGCTCGATATTACTGAAAAAGTAAACTAGTGGCAGAAAATGTCAAAATTCCCCTTCATATGGCATCTCTAATTACAAATTGACACTACCGAAGCCTTGACAGCTTCCCTGATATTGCAAGCATCCTCGGGCTCTTGCAGCTGCAGCCTAATCTCTACCCTCTCTCCTCCATTTGTTTTTCCTTCCTGACATTTGATTAGTCAACAGTGCTAGCTAGCGCTGGTGTTCCCCTGAGCCACCCTCCAGTTCAAAATCCAGAGCCCTTCGTGTTGCCCTGAAAGTGGGTAGGGAGAGCGGCCTTGGCTTTCAGAATGAGATCTGCATTTATCCATCACACTGCAGCTGCTTGGGAGCTGGCCTTTGCCGAGGTGAAGTTGGTCTGCTCCCTGGGAAAAAAAGGAATGCCGTTTGAGATGAAAATGGAGGCAAAACAATTTAGGCAGCTGGAAAGGCTTCTGAGAACTGGAAAGATTGGATTTCCAGGGCTTGCACAATGAAGCAGAGATGGTTTAAATCTGTGAGAAGCAGACAGGAGAACAGCTTCAGGTCAGTTTAAAAATGGAATCTGGGGAGCTCTTCTGCAGAGAAAATCACACAGGCTGAATCATACTGGGGGAGTGAATAGGGAAAAGCCTGACTCTGGGGGCCTCATTTAAAGAGAAATAAAGACAGTAAAGACGTCTCAGCCTCTAGCACAGCTTCAATTAAAGCCTGTGTGGATATATGCACAGCTAGGGGGAACCTCTGCAGGAACCAATAACTCGTCCCACCCTTCCATTGAGTTCCTTCCGCTGTGTCGTCCCTCTCTGAACCTCCCCTGTGAAATCCTCCCCCACAGTGGCCTCTGAAGAATCAGCACCATAGCATCTCGGAGGAGCTTATCAGAAATGCAGAATCATTGCTGCCACTCGGATGTACTGAAGTGGCACCATTCTCCCTAGACATGTGTATGACTCTAGGGTTCATTAAAGTTTGAGATGCACCGCGTTACAACAGACACAGCGCTCTGTCTGGGAGAGAGAGTGAGAGAGACTTTACTTTTGCATTTCTCAGCAACAGCATATAGATTAGGAGTAACCATCATGTTTTATTCTCTCTGCAAATACTCATTTAGCACAGTAAGTAATTACTTCACAGGCCTTGGGACCGCGGGGTTTTGCTATCATGTATTAGACTCTGTTCTGTCTTACTGTGTGAACTGCTAAGCTCATCATGCTATACAAACATTGTTCCAGCCCCGAAGGAGACTACAGACATATTAGGAAATGGTTAGTTAAAATAAAAAAGTTAGTCATGATATCAAAAACATGTTTTTGGCACTGAGGTCCCCCATAAGAAATGAGTAGTGGATGTATGTAGGAAGGTCATAAGCAAGCAACAGGAAAGCTTCTGCAAAGCTGATCATCTTGAGCTGAGTCTTAGCAAGAAAAGACTTTTTTTTTTTCATGTTGGACTTGGGGCCTTGTTGGGAGGCTGATGGGAGAGGTAGAAAGAAAGGAGTATAAAGCAGAAGGACCAGCTTCAACTAAAGCCCGAGGGCAGGAGACAGGGTGACCTGTCCAGATAATCTAAAGTAGTTCCAGATGGCTGGGTTTAGGTTTTGAGGCTGGAGGATTAGGGTCTGGTGGTCAGCGATAAGGATGGAGAGCTTGGCATGAGCCAGGTATTGAGATTTTATAGACCAAACACTTCGGGATGATTCCTATGGAGCAATAAAGGGAAGTTGGGAAGAGTTCTAAGTAGGGCAATAACCGGATCCTGTTTGTGCTTTAGAAACATCACACTGGAGAATGTTTGGGGATTGGTGATTAGCCAATTTGGCTCAAGTATCAAGTACATGGAGAGAAGCGATGGTGTCTGGAAATGCAGCTTTGGATACAGATCACAGAGGATGCTGGCTTCCATGTTGTGTGCTTAGTAGGCAGTGGGGAGTAGAAGGATGCTCTTGACTGAGAAGAGGCTGAAGGCAGAAGGCCAGTTAGAAGGTGACTGCAATCATTTAGGCAAGGGGTAATAGAACCTGATGACTCCAAGAATAGAAATTAAGGGCTAGATTCAAGAAGCAGGTGCATAATTATAAGCACAGTTTCATTGCTCATTTTAGGGTGGCACAATTTTATACACAAATCAGATCTTTATAAATGCCTCTATTTTCACATCCCAATATAGCTTCACCCCTGCACCAACCACTAGGTGAGACACTCCCAAGGTTTGATGCGTCGCCAAGGAAAAATGTTTCCGTTGTCCTAACTGCAGGTCCATACCTCAATTCTAGATGGGCACCCAAAACCAAAATGGAAGTCTTATAATAGAATCGATCTCTTCTTTTGGCTGCTTTCCAACCTTGATCATTTGTCTAGGGAAGCATGCTATCCTTATTGTTTGTCTTTATTAACCTCTAAGATATCACCCTCCCTTTCCTCAGCCCTCTCCACTCTCATTTGGAGCCTTCCCTTGTTAGAATCACTGACTGCTTGGTGGCATAGAGACATCAAAGCCCTATTTTAGTTCTTTGGCACAGTATGATGGGTACCACTACCACTCAGTCACACCTACCTCAACTGGTGCCAGACTAGCTTTTATGTGATTTGAAGCTATGGCGATTTATTGCAGGTGCCGTTTCTAGAATTTCTTTAGAAAGCTTTTCCAAGTGTTTCAGTTACACATTACAGAATATTTATAATTCTGGGTCAAGCATCATGCTTGGCTTGACTTCCAAAATAGAGAATTCTAAGTGGCTATTTTCTCCTCTAAAGAAAAAAATGTTCTTGAAAAAGATAGGAAGTAGCACTGTATATGTGTTTCCTGTACATCAATTTGCACCATGTGACCAATTGCCTTCTGGTGCTGGATGACTGTATTCTTTCTAATTCAAGATCCAACAGGCCTAGGGAGCGATTGGAAACAGCCACGCTGCAGTCTTAACATTTGGAAAAACCTATTGTTATCTGAGCTTTTTCTTTTCGTAAAGGTACTTAGCCAAAATAGAAGCTGCCCACACAATACTTTATGAAAACCATGCTTGATCAATAGTGTTCAAATCTCCACCATTTCTGAGTGGAACAGAGCAAGCATTAAGGTATGTGTGCACACATTTACATAAAAGATATAATAAACACATTCAGATTTTCATACCCATTTAAGTATGTATTACCAAAATATTATACCTTGGCAAAAACATAAATTCTCAGTATCCAGATATTTTCCTCTCCAGATGGACTTTATTATTATGTTAAAGGTAACAATATTGTTGATTTATGAAGGACCTTTATCTATTCTCCTACCTGTATAAGAAATTGGAGTGGGCTTATTTTATGGGCTTTATAAGTCACACTCCTTTTCTCTTTCATGTGTAGACTGATGATGTAAATTGTACCATAAGAGTGGTCATTCATGCAAATTTGGAGATGAAATGAAGTTTACCAATACATTATCTTTTTTTTATGACAGATCATTCTTCTCTCACCATGAGTCTCATAACCCAGAGAACTCTATAATAAAGATGCCTCAAAGATTCTCTCCATTCCCCCAACTCATACCATGGGATGTTTTTAGACAGTTTTACTCAGTTCTCACAGTGGTTTTGTAATTTTGTTGTTCATAGGTCAATCCTGTTGGATCTGTCTAGCAAACATATACTTACTTAACTTCTGAGAGTTTTAATTATATTTCCTTTTTGCTGCTATGGTTCTTTTACTTCCTGGTATTGATAGTTTCCAAAAGTTATTTCTTGGGAGTAGCTCTTCAAGATTTAAAAAAAATCTGTCAGACTGCTCCATAAAATTAATTTCATCTGGAAGGAGTCAGCCTGTGAGTGTTGGGAATGATGGTTTTGCTTCTTAGTCTGAGACCTCCTTTGCAGACTTTTGAATTTTTGTTTTCAGAACCTTGCTTTGACCCTGACCCTGGCTCTGGACAGTTAACCTGGATCTGGCTCCCACTTTACGGAACATTTTTTATTTCTGCTGCCACCCAGAAAATGAGTCTCTGGATCAGTCTCTGAGACCTTAGGCCCAGACTTGATTTCTATTTTAGGACCACTGAAATGTGGACCTGTTTGTAAAGCTTGCTGTATCTTTTAGTGTTTAATCTTGCTCCTGGTGTCTCATTGCTATGCATTATGTACAATGGGGTCAACTTACACCTTACACCTTCATTTTAGAGTCAGAAGCTAACTGGAAAAAAAAGATTTATCAGTTTGTCGGCCCCGGATCAAGACTTTTCATTTAGTTCTGAAAATCAACCTTTATTTCATTTTGAGAGAGCTGTTCTCAATGAATCATTGCCCAATGGTGGTAAAGCAAGGATATACGAGATTTAGAGTCAAAGGAGCCTTGCTCTAGTCCCAGATCTGTTTGTTACCAGCTCATCTTGCCTTCAGCTTGCTTGCTGTATGATGCTCTGCAGAGTTGCCACGATCTTAATGCACTTGAGAAATAAAAATAAAATGCATCATACAAATGTAGATGTCTCAGTTGCTAAACAACTTGTCTTTTTAAGATCTGAAAAATATGTGTTAATTTCCAAGAAATAACAAGACACAGATAAACATGAAGAAGAAAAAATTCCTTGAAATATAATCTAATAGTGTATTCTACATTTTATTTCACCACATTATTTTTGAAAATTGCAACTGATACATATGTATGTATGTAATCAACCAATCAGTTAAGAAGTGGCATTGATACAAAATTGTGGGAAATAAGCATCACGTTGTTTGCTAAGTACAGTCCTGGCTGCTCCTCTCTGTTTGCTGTGGTCTCCTTCCCTCTCTCTCCCCTGCCTTTCTTCTCTTCCCCCACTTTCCTTCCCTCCCTCCCTTCCTTCTTTCATCCTTCCCTTCTTTCCGGAGTCTCATTTCCCAGCCAAGGCCTGAAACTCTCCATTCTCCTGCCTCAGCCTCTGAGTGCTAGGATTATAGCACCATACCATCACTCCCTGTTGCCACAGTCTCTGTGTTTAGATCTAAAAAATGGACCCTCCCTTCAGAGCAGTGGTTCTCAACCTGTGGGGCGAGACCCCTTCAGCAAACCTCTATCTCCAAAAAAATTATCTACATTGCGATTCATAACAGTAGCAAAATTACAATGATGAAGTAGCAGTGAAATAATTTTATGGTTGGCGGTCACCACAATGTGAAGAACTGTGTCAAAGGGTCACAACATTAGGAAGATTGACAACCACTGCTGTAGGGAAACTCTTTCAACACATTATTCGAAATTCTATCTCTACAATCTAACTGTTGCCAAAGTACAGGGTCCGCATTCACTACTGGAAAAGAAATACCCAAACTGGGTGTCACAACCAGACACGAGGCACCAAGAATTAAAACCAGCGGAATAGAGGCTGACACCTATACCTCACATTCTGGAAGAACTACCCATGTTTTCATCTCTGAGGATCCATACTTATGCCTAGATTTATGGCACTATATTCAAACTGTCTCCAAAGAACCAGACATCTCTCTAGCCTGGTTGTCACCTGTAGCCACTCCCTTCCCCGCTCCTTTTGGTCTCTAGATTTGCTGAGTGGAACTAAGTTCCAAGTGGAACCTTAGCTTCAAGGGGATTGGAAGTTAGGTTGTTTAACATTTCAAGTTCTTGTGTAGGAAGGTAAGCTATAACAGAAATGGAATAGATATGAGCAGCCAACGTTCCCTATCTACCAACGGCAGGTCCTACAATTGCCCTCATTTTACAGATGAGGAGCCTGAGCCCTAGGTAGATTATGTTATTTTATTAATAATAAAGTTAGTAGAGCAGGAAGCAAGATCTCAACTCGTGTACTCTGTTCCGATATTTATCTTTTCAACCACTATCGCATTTCATAATTACTTCCCTGTACAATTCTCCCTAAAAGAATGTGAACTACTAGGAATCAGGGTTCTTCCAGAATCAAGAAAATTTCATTATCAGATACTAAATCACTCATTTATCAATCCAAAACTCTGTACTGATTATCTACTGTGTGACAGAGATTTTTCTAGGGACCTGGGAATATTATGGTCCATCTTACACACTGTTCCTGTCTCATGGAGACTAGTGTGCAGTGGCAAAGAGTCATTAGGTAAAAGATTATGCATTAATTAAACACAACTTGAAAGCTGCCTGGAAGTAAGAGCACCTTGAAGTGGGAAAATTAAGCTACTTTTGGAGGACAGGCACAGACACCTCTTTAGGTAGTCAGCTTAAGTCACAGAGACAATCCCATAAGATGAGTGTCGCCTCTCTAAGGACCGAGTCTGGATAGACTACTGCCGATCTGTGAGACGGACAGAATGTGAGGCCGTCTCAAGGTTGAACGAAGGCCAGAGAATGGAAAGGAAGCCGGTGGGGCTGGATCATGCACAGGAAAGAAAAGACTGGCTTAGGGTGAGGCTAAAGTAGAGGCAACTGTCAGTGAATGAATAAATGTGAGCATGCTCCCAGGGGAGGAAGCTGGGGCTCTTTACACTGAGTCTATGATTCCAAAACAGCCAGTAGAAAGGCAGTTTTAGAACAGAGAAAGTGGGGGCAGTGTGGTAAGCTTTCCTAAACTCACCTTGGTATGAGAGTCTACATGAACACGTTAGAAAAAAAAATCAGCCTTGTGAATGTTGTAGATATTCTACAAGGATAAAAGTAAAAAGTGTTCAAGTAGCCAAATAATTGGGCATAATGAAAATGAAGCACATGGATCCTATCTTTTCTCTTTATATTGCCTTGAGTTAACATTTTGTCCTGATGAATAGACAAACATCTTCAGAATTTTACCTAGAGCTACTCTAAAATAAATGGAACATGCACAAAATCCTTGAATTAAGTAGACTCCCATTAGTGGGAAGGGGTTCAGGAGCCTACACTGCTAACTGAGGCGATGTGGAAAGTTGGTGGCTTCTGGGGGAGGGTGAGTTGCTTTTCTTCAAAAGGGTGGCTCCTAGTTGGTTTCAGTGCCACAGCCAATAGTATATAGGCAGCACACATCAGAGCAGAAGAATTATTAATTTTTCTTTTCAAGATGGGGTTTCTCTGTGTAGCTTTGGAGCCTGTCCTGGATCTCGCTCTGTAGACCAGGCTGGCCTCAAACTCACAGAGATCTGCCTGGCTCTGCCTCCCGAGTGCTGGGACTAAAGGCATGTGCCACCATCAGATGGTTGAATTATTAAATTTTTAAAAAGTAGATAGGGTGGATCTAGAAGGATGACATTCTCAAAGACTTAATAAAATATTTAAAAAATAAAAAAAATGTTCCCATTTGTTTTTAACATATTTTAAATCAAACACAAAAAAAAATCAATGTGCCCTATTTTTGTCAAAAGAAAATTATAATTATTTTCCATTTACTTAAGGGAGAAATAATACCCCAAATTACTCAACCAATATCTAATACATCTTTTCAAACCTTCCAAAGATTTGGATTATTATATATTTCAAAGTGACAGTTAAAAACATATTAACTTACATGTGTATCTTCTAAGGCTGTTACCAAAACACTCAAAGATTCCAACCACATTAAAGATAAGCAGGAACCACATACAATGGGAAAGAGAACAGACTCAGGATTTCCTGGTTCATCATGGTTTTAGAATCGGTGGCTTATTTCTCTATTATTTGAGGTCTGTTTTCACAGACGTGTGCTATGACCGCAGACACTGTGCTCGACATTCAGGTAATAGCTCTGATGTCACTACTGTTATTTCCTCTGAGTGTTTCACAGGTCAGTAGACGAAGTCAAAGGCCCCAGTGTAAGGCTAATTTCTTTGTCTATCTTCCACTGGGGACTTAACTAATACCCACAACCTTTTCCTCTTATCTAATTCTTTTCCTCATCAAATAATCATTCTTGGCTCTCTTATAGTCAGGACAATCAACAATAAAACAACCCTTCAAATGTCTCTCCTCCTACCTAGAATTCTGTCTTCATTATTACCTAAGCTGCTGTTTATTATTGGCAGGATGGCTCAGTAGTTGAAGGTGTTGACTACCAAGATCGATGACCTGCCTTCAGTCTTGGGAGCCACACAGTGAAAGGAAAGAACTAGAGAACTGACTCTCAAGTGTCCCTTGGCATGTGAAGGGATGAATGCCCTTCCCTATGGAATATGAATAGTTTTTGAAAATATTTAATTAAAAACTATTGTCTAATATTGTTTATTATTTAACTACTATCTTTACCCCCAGGATTTTTAGAGTTGTTAGCATTTGTTGGCCCCTATTCCTCACCTTCTATTGACTTCACTCTATCTTCTCTTCTTACCCTTCAATGAAATCATCACCTGTGACCTCGCAGATGCTATATGAAATACCAGGCTGGGTGACCCCTCAGCAGCATTTATAGCATTAATTAGAAGCCTGGAGAGTGTGCTACTACAGGGAAGAGCAAGGCAAGTTCCCAGGATCAAACATGGAAAGATATGTCCCCAACACTCATTCTATTATGTAAACAAATACATTTGCATTGCACCAAGCCACTGAGGTTTATGAATTGCCACAGTACCTGGCATTATTTACCCCAACAAGCACATAAACCTTATTAGGTTTCCTTGAGTAGCCTCCAAAGCTACTCCTCTTCTGTATACTCTACTCTTTGGCCACCTACAAAAATTACTCTGTATGCACACGTGTCTGCATGCATGTATGGTATTGCCCAGGCCAGTATTAATTCTTTTCATCCTTTGTTAATGTGCTTCTTTAGTCTCGTTTGTGGTCCCTGAGACAGTTTCACTGCCCCTGCCCAATGTATTTCCTATGCCCCAGTGTCCAGAACTTATGCCACTGGATTGCAATAACTTTTGTTCCAAAAAGAACATTCAGAGACTCAAGGTATTTGCACTAGTTTTTCTCATTGCCTGGTGTTAGAGCTGGTACATGATAAGAGAGTCTTAGTTTGGGGGACATATGAATTCTAAGAATTATAGGTATGCTGTATTAAAATGAGGCTGGCCGGGCAGTGGTGGCGCACGCCTTTAATCCCAGCACTTGGGAGGCAGAGGCAGGCAGATCTCTGTGAGTTCGAGGCCAGCCTGGTCTCCAAAGCGAGTTCCAGGAAAGGCACAAAGCTACATAGAGAAACCCTGTCTTGAAAAACCAAAAAAAAAAAAAAAAAAAAAAAAAAAAAGAGGCTGAAATGGTACATGCTAGATCCTTACCCCCCCAAAAAAATCTTGTAATAACATTAGGTTCTGACAAAGGAGAACACATTTACAGCCATATGTGTTAATTTAACTAAAGTTAAACCCTAATTATTAAAGACTTATAGCTTGCTTAAAAAATAATCTCGTGCTATCACTGGTTTTAAAGATTGCATCTGAAAAACAACCACATAAAGCCAAATATACCCTTTATCTTATTTTCTTAGAGGTGATTTTCCATCCACTGTAAATTTTTCTTGCAAATAATATTTGCATGTGATCATACATTTTATATTTGAGATGTATTAATGTTTTAATTGGCTATAAGCAATGAGAGAGAGATTTATCCAGTCTGCTGTGGAAGTGCTAACAGGATTTTAAAAAACAACTAAGAACACTAATTTTGTTGTCAATTTTATAACATTATAATTATCTCGTAAATAGGCAGCATTTTTCTCATGGTAATCACTGAAGTTTTCAAATGGCTTAAAAAGAAGAAAAGCATTTAAGCTAATTTTTTAGAACAGATGAAATTATTTATTTTGACATTTGTTGACTGTGGTTATGGACCATGTCCTTTCCAATTCTGAAAATGACAACCTGGAAAGTGTAGTGTTTAGAACACTAAATTCTAACAACTTGAAAATTGACTCAAGCAGAACCAATTTGGGGACTCAGATAAGATGACCCTAACTCATCTTCTTGCAAAGGGGCTTGGCAGTGTTGCTGGCCGGGGAGTTGGCATATTTGTATTGTGCCAATCACTCAGTAGAGGAGTCTGAATAGTCAGTGGACAAGAACCAGGGAATTAGCTCCTTTCTCTGGCTCCTGCCAAAAGGAACCGTCAGTAACAAGAGGAGATCCAGGGCGCTGCCACCAGGCAGTCACCCTATAAGGAGGACAGAAGAGTTTAAGAAATAGGTTGGAATCCACGTGACAGTGTAGAGGAGCATGAAAAATAATGTTCATATAGTTTATGAGATAGAGGTTCCAGATGCTAACTATAGATGAAGAGGACGGGAGACCTAAGCTGGGTCACACAGAACCATGTAACTTGAAGAATAAAAAGAGTTTTAGAGATGGATCCTTTTAGTTCAAACCTTTCATCTTTGAGAGGAGGAACCGACCTTTACGAAGGTTAAACCAGCTGACTTGGGGTGCACGGAGAGTTAGTGAGAATAGTGACTGTGGGTGGAGATGGGGAAGACCACTAAGGACGGCAAGGAAGTGGGTCACTTTTCACCTTGATTCAGAAATGCAAATCCTTTAAAAGGGTATGTAGACCATTTAAAAAAAAAATAGCTGGCATCATCTACAGAGCTGAACCCAGTTCTGGGGTTGGTACCCAGGCTAGGGCAGACAACATGCTCTTTTTAAAATGTCGTTGTGCATAAAATTAGTTCATATTCACTTTTAAGTCTCGTTGCACCTGTCTAATTGCTCCTGGGCATAAATATCCTAGGAGTTACAAAAGGTTTGCATAATTGGGCTGTTGACATTTTTTTAAAAAATATTTATTTTTATTGAAGATAGATTTTTTTTTTTTTTTTTTGGTTTTTCGAGACAGGGTTTCTCTGTGTAGTTTTGCGCCTTTCCTGGAGCTCACTTGGTAGCCCAGGCTGGCCTCGAACTCACAGCGATCCACCTGGCTATGCCTCCCGAGTGCTGGGATTAAAGGCGTGCGCCACCACCGCCCGGCTGAAGATAGATTTTTTTATACGGTATATTCTGATTACAATTTCCCTTTATCTGGGCTCTTGTTATTTTTAGGATCATTCTTAGATTCCATATGTTACATAACTCAATTTTAATTTTCCTTCTAAGGTATTCAGTTTATTATTATTCCCATTGCTATGTTTGCTTCAATATAATCTCTACAATGTTGCTTAGGATATCATGAGTTATATCAGTACTTTGCAACTTTAGCTCTACATTTTGACACACACACACAGAGGGAGAGGGAGAGGGAGAGGGAGAGGGAGAGGGAGAGGGAGAGGGAGAGGGAGAGGGAGAGGGAGAGAGAAACCTCACATATATACATAGTCACAAGCTACAGAAGTGTATTTCTTAAGTAGTTAGGTATGAAATATATGAGATGTTTGGAGATCATAAGGTATTATGAAGGAGTCATAAATGTGCAAAAGCCAATGTGATAAGCTAGATATGAAGAATTCAGAGGTAGTGTAAGAAGTCAGTAACTCCAAAGATATGTTCTTCTACATGGAAACCCAAAGGCCAAACACTCTACAACAACAACAAGAAGTCACTTTTTTTTTTAACTCTGAAAAAGAATCCAAGGTTTATAGTAATCAAATTCAATCATGAAAAATGGGGTTGAAACGTAGTAGGGAAGATTTGGGCATTTTCATTTCATGCCATCTATCTCCTTCATTCCTGCTCAAAAAATGGTCCCGAGTAAGAAGCTTATGCTCCCAGTATGGCTCTAGGGCTGGGAAAGAGGCTGGTTTTGTTCACACAGAATTATGGTTGCCTGCTTTGGGTGTCTGCCAGCAGGTTCCTCACAAAGCCCCACAGAAGCTCTTACCTTCATTTTGCCTCATCCAGAACTCTCTCAGGGCACAGAAGTAACACAAGGGAGTTTCTGTAAAAACTATACTTAGAGGAGGGTAGGTGTGTAGGTGCAGGCCTGTGATTTCAGCGCTTGTGAGTCTAAGACAGGAGAGTCACAAGTTCAAGTCCAGTCTGGGCTACAAAGAATTTATTAAAAAAAAAAAAAAAAAGGAAAATAACAGCACATATAATTGGGGAAAATAACAAACTGAAACACCTGAGATGGAAGCCTAGGGAGTGAGACACTCAGGGGAAAGTGTGCTGTGAAAAGTTCAGTTTCTAGTAACCTAAATGGCTACACCTATGCACAGGGCATATGACCAGAAATGCAAAGACCCTAACACTCCTTCCCTATTGACTTCAGACTATGCAAAGAGAAACTAAAGCCAAAGGCTGAGCTGGGAACTCCTGTCCAGATCAGCCAGTGCCTTTCCTCACACACAGAGTACCCAGCTGCAAATGCCAGGGGAGTGTGTGTTATCTCCCACACTGGTGCAACATCCATCAGATCACTACTGATTAAAAGAGTGGAAGAGATTCCAGTGGCCATACGTGGTAAATAACAACTGCTTAGAAAATAGCTTGGAAAAGTCACTTGGAACAGCCACAGCCCCACATAAACACCAAAAGTAAAATCCCACCATAGCACATGTGTGTGTGCCATGTACACATAATAATATATAAAGCTAAACTTTAAAAATGCCAAGTTTAAATAAAGAGTTACTAGGCATCCAAAGATACAAGAAAATATACTTATTCATAAGGGGAAAAAAAGAAGATAACCAGTTGTTAGGGAATTCTAAACACTGGACTCACTAGATGAATAAGTTAAAACATAAAATCGTTAAAATTAAAAACACAGGTAGCTACAGACCAGTGTTGTTGATTTTAGTTTGTAACTTCTCTTCCTTCCCCACATCACTGAAGAAAAATTCACAAGACAATAATTATAAATCTATATTAGATGTACAGGGATATAATTTGGGACAACACCACAGAGTGATATACTTACACAGAATCTTTACACTATTAAAGCTGGTTGGTATGAATTCAAACTAGATTCCTTATAAATATAAACATGAATAGTAATTGCCATGGTAATTACTTTAAGAAAACAGGTAAAAAAAAAATGGAACAAAAATAAACAAGAAGAAAATTTGAATGGATTGCAAAACTGAAATTAATGTGATTACAAGGAAACATATGTAAAAATATAATAGAAGAAGTATTATGAAACAAAAGTTATGACACAGAAAACCAAGAGCAAAATAAGGCCCTTCATCATCAGCATTACCTATAAATACATTATACCCTCCAATTAAAAGAGAGAGATTTGTAAAATAGTTTTTAAAGAGATCCAATTATATGGGGTCTACCTAAGCCCAACTTCAAATCTAAGTACATTTATAAGTGTAAATGGTGGAAAAAGATAAACAGCAACCAAGATTTGGGATGGCTCTACTCATATCAGATGAAATATAGTAAGTTAAAATTTGTTAAAGCCAAAAAACATTGTATATTGCTAAAAGAGTCCATCTATCAAGGCATGACAATTATAAATATACATGCAACTAACAGTGATTTCCAAAATGTATGAAGCAAAAATAAAAGTCAAGGCTGTGATGGTTAGTTTTGTTAATGACACAATCTGGAACCATCTAGAAAGAGAATCTCAAGCCGGCATTACCTACTTGAGGTTGGTGTTTAGCATGCCTGTGTGGGGGCTGTCTTGATTACATCCACTGAGGCTGGAAAACCCACTGTGGGTGGCGCCATTCCCTATGATTAATTGCTTCACTTTTAGGTCACCTTGACCTCCTGCAGTGATGGATGGTAACCTGGAACTGTGAGCTAAAATAAACCAGTTCTCCTCTATGTTGCTTTTGTCTGTGTATTTTATCATATCAAGAGAAAAAACAACAAACAAAAAACAAAACAAAACCCTCTCAAAAAACAAGACAAAACAAAAAAAAATCCTAAGACAAAGGACAGAATAAATAATGGAGGGTTATAAGAAACAGAGGGGCATTTAAGCCAAGAGACTCATCAGGTA
This sequence comes from Peromyscus maniculatus bairdii, assembly GCF_049852395.1. Lineage (NCBI taxonomy): Eukaryota > Metazoa > Chordata > Mammalia > Rodentia > Cricetidae > Peromyscus > Peromyscus maniculatus. The sequence continues at coordinate 15,710,736 of NC_134869.1, read as the reverse complement.
AATAGATGTAGATCATGCTCTAGGAATACACAATGATCAACATTCATTATGTAATGTTTTGAAAGGTACTAAAAGTCTCTGCATTGTGCACATTAAAATAGTAAGATTGCAAGTTTTATACTATGTATCTTTTTAAAATAATGGAAAGCATTTACTATGGACATTCCCAAGAAAATAATGCTTCAAAAAGAATAAATACTGTGACTTGAAAATCAACACCAAATTATTATACTTAGTGAAACCCCTGACCTCTACAATACAAGTCAAATGAAGAGATCCAAGTCTCAGCCAGGAGAATAAAAAATAGAAACATTCCTCAGAAAAATTACAATGAAAGTTAAAACATGGAAATTTACAAAAATGGCTTTTCTATCTATAGGAAAAAGATATAAGATTATTTTGGTCTTGTTTTCTAGGGGCAGGGGGCATGGTTGAAACAGTTTCTCTGTGTAGCCCTGGTTTTCCTGGAACTTGATCTGTAGACCAGGCTGGCCTCGAAATCACAGAGATCCACCTGCCTCTGCCTCCTGAGTTTTGACGTCAAAGGCATCCACCACCACACTCAGGTTGGTCTATTTTTTTTTCTTTATTTGTGTGGGTGCAAGTGCATGCCAGAGGACCAAATTTTATGTCATTTCTAAGGTTTCATATATCTTTTTAGGTTGGGCTTTTAATTTTAATTTTTATTATTTATAAATAAGATCTTTCATTGGCCAGGTAGGTTGGGCTGCCTGACCAGTGAGCACCAGGGATTCACCTATTTTCTCCTCCCCAGTGTGTGTACCACCATACCAGGTTTTTATATTTTTTTATAAAACTTGGAGTTCTGAGAATCAGACTCAAGTCCTTTGCTTACAAGGCAAGCACCTAACTGACTGAGTGATCTCCCAGCCAGATCAACAGGATTCTGTTATAAATGTATAGTACAAATTTTTAAATAAAGAATTCTGAAAGGATTTGGTGATTTAAATCACATGAACACACAATTTGATTTAAAAGTAAACATCACTGAACAGTCTTCAAAATGAAGGCATCCAGAGAAATCCATGTCCACCCAGGCTCAGCAGTCACATAGAAGCAGATTGACCACACCCATGTCTTCCTAAATGCATTTTGCTGTGGTCACTCAGTTCTGCCTTTGCTTCTGGTCCCTTAACAGCTATTGTTCCAAACAGAATAGTCTAAACCACAGCCCTCAGGTGTTCCTTTCTCCAAAGCAATCTCATTTTATTTCAGAAATAATGTCTCCCCTTACAGTATTCGAGGTGTGTGAGTCATCAAAATCACAAAGAACTGTATCATTCCTATTTTGAAGTCTTTAAAAACAAGCATTTGGAAAAATTCCGATGACCTCTGACTTGTGAGCCTGTGGAGAGGCAATAAGTCAAGTTAATATTGCCGAATTAACACGGCCCCCACAAGGGAGGGAAACAGGTCCTGCATGTGTCCCTTCCCAAGGAGCAGGGTTATAAAAATGAGTTCTTTCTGAAGTAGGGGCTGTTCCTACTACAGAGCAAACAACTGACCATTTTGTGAGTATTTTTAATAATTAAAAGCTGAACTTTCAGTAAGTACTGTTCTCAATTCCAGCTGAACTTACCAGCAAATATTGTTATTGTTTCCTTTTATCTTGAGATCTGTGGAGGGATTTAGCATTTCAACCTGTTATATTAGAAAACAAGTTCTAACATCAGATGAACCTGGGCTCCAAGTCCAAGCTGACACTTCCACATTCTGCCTAAACTTGAATCCTGGGTAATCCGTGTTGCATAGAATATAATAGGACACAGTCTTAAGAAACCAAGACATTTTGGGATGCTGTATTTATCACACAAAACCACACCATTTATAGGAACCTTAGAGCTCTCACAAATGCATTAATTATACACTTGAAAGAGTAAGGAGAGCCTGTGAGATGGTGTCTGGCCTGGATGACCTGAATTCTACCCTTGGATCTATGGTAGGAAAGAACTGACTCCTAAAAGTTGTCCTCTGACCTCCACATGTATGTATTTTCATATTTATATGTCTATCTATGCATCCATCCATCCACCCATCCATCCATCCATCCATCCATCCATCCATCCATCCATCCATCCATCCATCCATCCATCTACCTATCTATCTGATCTATCTGATCTATCTATCTATCTATCTATCTATCTATCTATCTATCTATCTCACACATATGCAAACTAATAAATAAATGTTTTCTTAAATATCAAATAAGCAGAGATTGATTTTCACACGTTGGTTCCCTGAGCTTTTTATGGTACATATAGAAGCTATTTCTTCTAAACACCCAGCTTTCCTCACTCCCAAAGTGTCTAGTGACAATTTATGTTAGATACAAATAATAGTCTCAGTTATTCTTCAGAATGCAGTCACATGAATGACGACAGGTTTTACATTATAGCTTCTTTCATATTATAATTCAAATTTCAGCTGACTCCTCTCCAAACGGGAATCTTATCCTTTCCGGTCCAGTGCATACAAAACTAACAATGCAAGCTCAGGCCCAGGCTACTTTTCTCCCAACCGGAACCCTATCCTCTGCTTCTCCACTGTAAAACGTACAATGTTAGCAGACCTGGCAACATGCACAGGATGGCCTTTACTGTCCAATATGAGTGGATACAATTCTGAATTCGCTCCATTTTATCGGTGACCTCTCGTGTGAGCTTCGTAGCCCCCTTCAGCCTCCACCTCCTTGTCTGCCAACGATCCCCATCTAATCAACCATGGAGGAGAGTAAGGATCTGCTGTCTATGAAGACCCTGGCATATGGAAAGCACATAATAAATGGCTGTCACTCGTTCTATTACCATGTCTGTCACTTCATACTCAGAAAAATGGAAGTTACTTAGGCCATGTCAAATTACATGAAGTCTCTCACTGGGTTTTGAATGCTTTCTCCTTTCTTGCTCAGTTTTGTCTCCACTCCCAGGATTTTGGAGCTAGCTCACAGCTCCGCTCAGTACAGTCTCTTTGCACTCAGCATTACAAGTTCTTGAATAATGTTATTATTTTTCTTCACATTGTTTTACCCCTAAGCCAGGACAGTTTTAGCGTCTGTCCCTCTTAATTCCTCTACACAATAAACATCCCTCCATGACACTAGCTCATTGCTCTCTTCTCTGGCTCCTGGTACCAGCTCTCACTGGATCTGTTCTGTGATGTACGGTTATTCTCACCACTAGAACCCACTCTTCCTTCTAAATAAACTCTGGGTTCAGAGTTTGTGTCTTTTTCTTCTTATGTGATGCTGAACTCCACTGAGCCTTAGTGCTCCCCATGGTGAGCCTGAAGTGAGATGATGTATGTACAGTGTCTGGCCTACCCTAAGTACTTAGCTATAATTAGGATGAATATCCAAAAGGAAAGGCTTATCATTATTATCACAGCATTGGGATAAAAAGCTAACTCACAAAATACTGAAAAGATCTTGAGCCCTAGACTACTAAGCCACGGATCCACAATATTTCTGTAAATGAGGTTAGACAGGGGGTTTAGGTTGCATGAAATGGGAAGCCCGGGGGATGAGACAACTGACAGAAAAACAATCCTGTTTTGTTGACATTTCATATCAAGTAGAGTATGTATGCAATTCAAACAGTCTTTGGGTAGAGAATCAGGAAGGTGCAATGCTTGTGCCTTCCACAACTAGACCAGTAGCTTCTTCCTAGCAGAAAGTTCAAGGACATTTTCAGTGAAAAAATTATGTGTGATGCTATTCAAGGTCAAGTTGACCTTCGTTATTTTATCATTAATAACTACCTATATGACAGTGAATACTTATTGACTGCTTGCTCTGTGCAATATAATATGCTAAATAGTGGATACATATAATTTGTATTAGTTTTAGCTCAAAATCTTTGAAAACAGCCATTTCTCTGAGCCCTCATTTTCAACCCAGGTAGTTTGAGGCATGAGCCAACCAAACACTGAACTGTCACGATGATTCCTGTTAAGTAAGGTAAGTGAGCTTCAGGCTTTCTGACTGGTAAATGCAGGTTGGGATAGTGCTAGAATTATTTCCTTAGTTTTAATGCAAATTCCTCCCTGTAAAACACTTAAGCAATTGCTGCTTCAGATTTGCATTAATTGTGTGCTTTTGGCACAGCTATTCCTTAAGAAAGGTTTAGATTTAGTATATGTCATTTCTGTGACTTTTGAATTGTCCTTTAATGAAAAGGTGAGTTATACTAACTTGAGGAAACTATATTCAGAATTAGACAAGCACCACTGCCCTGCTAAACAAGGAACTGATTTCTCCTGGCTTCGTTATCCATTTGGTAGCCTCTGTGTAGGGACGCAGATTTCGTTTCTCATTTACATTCATGTTTTTGTCTTCTGCCCCTCCCTCTTCTGGCTTGCTAATATCTCTGCTTCCATGCTATTTGCCATTGCAGGGGGAATATTTTTCTTAATACCTCACCTTTCCTCCATTCCTGCTTAAGAGATATTTACCCAGCTTACAGCATGTCCCTGCTCATTTATTTGGAATTTCATATGCTTTAAGAGACTGTATCTCCTTTCCATATTTAAATAATTATGGCTCTTGACCTATGTGATAAGCACACACGTCATATCACTTTAGTTTTGTCTTTTATGTTTTGTCTTTCATTGCCAAAAGAATAAAAATCATAACACAATCATTGAGGTCCATAAAGTCCAGGTAACATTGGGGCATAAGCCACTCACAGAAACAATACTGTCATTTCAACAGGAAATATTCCCTAAATAGAGATAACACACACATGTAATGTCAGCACTTTGGAGGCAGAGGAGGAAGGATTTCCCATGAGTTCAAGGCTAGCTTGGTCTCCATAGTGAGTTCTAGGTCAATCAAAGCTACATGGTAAGACCTAGTCACCCTCCCCAACGCCAAAAGAATTGTTAACTATCACAGGTGATTAGAAGAGGGAGGGACTGACCAGTAAGAACCAAAGGGAATTCTTTAAAAATAGCAGTAGCAGCTATGAGAAGCAGCCATTACACTAGGACTGAGATAGATTTCCAAGGAAGACGTTCCCCACCTGAGTGGAGTTGAAGTAGAGTATTATAGGCTGAGGATGCAGCCACGACGCATGGGAAGGGAAGGCATCAAAGCGGCTGAGGCTCTGCCTTCTAAAACTTCCTGAAGATCTGCTCTCCACGGGGCCAGGGAGAACTATTTATAGGGAGGTATGTCGCTGGAGTTTCTCCACATGAAGCTTCCCAAGGCAGTTGCTGGGAAAACGGGAGGCTGCTGGCTACAGGATGGTCCAGTAACTGTTCCCACGGAGGGAGGTGAGAGGAGAGCCAGGAAGGAAAACCCTTCCTTGCCGCCAACTGACAACACCTAACATGATCCAGCCTGGCAAAGGGAAATCTTAAAGGGCTCATCTCCATATATGCAGAGCACGCAACAGGGTATAAATTTGCAGCCGAGAGACTATAAATTGATAACTGGTGTGCCAGGTAACACATATATAACAAGAACCTTGGAATATCATCTGGTCCAATTTCCTATCTTCCAGCAGATTGATGCTTCTGCTATTTAGAGCAGAGGGTTGCTAATTCTGTTTAAACATACGTTCCTTTTAGAAACTGCTTCATTCTTTAAAAATCTGAGCTAATTAAATCTATATATGTTTACTGTAGAGAATTTTGCAAATACTGAAAAATTATGACAAAGAAAACAAGTCACAATGTCAGGGTTTAGAGAAAGTTAATGCTAGTTGTTGCTAGAGTTTTGCTACAGCTAGTATTTTGATGTATGTTAGTCCTTATTATCTGCAGAAGGTCTTAACTGTGGTGATCTATTGTGTACCCCAATAAAGCTTACCTGGGGATCAGAAGACAGAGCCAGCCACTAAATTAGACATAGAGGTCAAGCCGTGGTGGCACACACCCTTAATTCTATCACTCGGGAGGCAGAGATCTGTTAGGATCTCTGTGAGTTCAAGGCCACACCGGGCTACAGGAGAGAAACAGAACCAGGCAGTGGTGATATATGCCTTTAATCCAAGGAAGTTATATGGCAGGACACAGAAAGGTGTATAAGGCATAAAGACACAGGAACTCATTCTCTTGAGGCTGAGGATTTCATAGAGGTAAGCTAGTGGTTGGCTGTTCTGCTTCTCTGATCTTTCAGCTCTCACCCCGATATCTGTTTCTGGGTTTTTTATTGTAAGACCTTTTAAGATTCGTGCTGCCCTTAACATCTCTGGTAGAGACCTGCAACTACAGGTTATCTCAAACTCCATATCAATGTTTTTCCTATACATACCAATGATTATAAAGTTCAGTGTAAAAATATTAACAATAACATACTAAAACAGAACATTGTTAATGGCAGACTATGGCAATGCACTGTACACAGCATAAGACTATATTGCAATGCATGAGAAAGTGGTATTTCTTTGAAAGTCTTATTACATTGTACTCTCTCCTTTCTTGCAATGATGGGACTTTCTTGTATAATGACACTGTGATCTGATGAGATGAAATACAGCGAGTGATAGAGGCATTGTGAGCTAGCTCTGGCTGTTATATGAGGTTAGTTGGCCAGATGCATAGCTAACCTATGAGAGTCAATAACTCAGAATGGCTACTGAGTGACTCACAGGTGGGCAGCATGGATACAGTAGACAAAGGATGATTCACATCCTGAGCAGGACTGGAGTGGGATGACATTGCTCAGTATGATACACAATTTAAAACTTGGAATTTATTGTTTTATAGAAACTTGCATTTCTTATTTTTGGATCACTGAAATTGAAACCACAGAATAGGGGTGATTATTATGTTATACTTTCCCCCGCCACACTCATTCACTCAATTAAAACTTATTTTATTTATTTATTCATCTATTTATTTATTTTGGTTTTTCAAGACAGGGTTTCTCTGTGTAGCTTTGCACCTTTTCTGGAACTCACTCTATAGCCCAGGCTGGTCTTGAACTCACAGAGATCCACCTGGCTCTGCTTCCTGAGTGCTGGGATTAAAGGCGTGCGCCACCACTGCCCAGATCAATTAAAATTTATTTAAAAACGCCTTCTCTAATATCTCCTAGGTCTAAGGGCTATAGTAGTAAATGTCCAAAGATAAGACAACTACAAACCACCTTATTAACTTGGCATCTAGTAAGGGATGCAAGTGTTAAATGAATATAAATATTTATGTATGCATAAGTATGTATATCACACATATTTATTTACAATATTTCAATAATAAAATTGGTTTGTTTATATACACTGAGATTTGTATTCAGTTTATGTATTAATGTAACATTATATTTTCCATGGCATTAACATTTTGTAGAAGCTCATTTTTATGATGATAACATTCATTTAAATGCAGTTTTTAACTTTCTCAATGTTTTACTATTATTGGACAACTTTCTATCACTTTAAATTATGGACTGTGCCTTAGCTCTATCCCTGTACTATGGTTGATATTATTATGCAGTGGGCTAAGGGAACCTTGAGAAAAACCACCAACCCAAAGAAATCATGATACTACCTCCATCCTCTGGATACTACAAAGAAAGATAAAAAAAAATACTTTACTATAGGAATACCACTTACAAAGTGCCTTAAAACTCAAGTTGTTAAATATTAGCCATTATCTGCTTCTGTGTGCCCCCCTGAGAGGAAAGTGCCTCAATGTTTCTTTGTTCTTATATCCCTAATGCCTAACACAGTCTTTCACCCACAATTGGAATTAAACATTTATTTAGTAAATTATATGGAGAGTTGGGTGTGGCACAGTGGCAGAGTGCTTGCCTAGAATGCAAGGGGCCTTGGTCTCCAACACCACAATAGATAAATAAACAAGACACAGCATAAAATCCCTCAGTGTCTAAGGCAACTTGGAAATTAATTGACAGGATGAATCCCTACGTGTGGACTTTCTAAATAAGAGCAAGCATTTTGAAGAATTTTGATGTTCTCAAGATCTTGACATACTTCAGAAAATAGAAATTCATTTCCTAATCATGGTACTTGGCAGAATGCTTTTCTTAGCCTAACAACAAGAGGTACTAGATGCTACAACTTAATGTTTCCCAAGATATAATAATATATGAAGCTACATTGCCATGTTAGTTTTCGTATTTTATTTGCTACTCAAATGGAGTGTGTTTTTCTAATTGAATATATTTTTTGATTGTCATCTTCCTTGACCAATTTTCTACTGACAGGTCTGTTTTCTGCTCCTGAGAACTATCTTATTGTTAAATGAGTAACTCTTTGCTAAATGCCTTTTCATTTTCAGATGCTCCTCTGCATTCACACAGCTTTGTGTAGTTTGTCTCTTCCTTGTGTTCTACTCTATCGTATTAGAAGTCTTTCACCATATGGAAACCAAAATGATAATTTGAACTTAGCTCCTGATCTAACAGAATTTATTTTACTCTCTGAAACTGGTAAGTATTCTCAATATTATTTGTCTGATAATTTATTTTTCCTTTGACATGTATATACTTTAAAAACTATTATTTTTTCATATTGAGTTGGAGTTCTGAAAGTCTATTAAAATCCATACATGTCTACACTCTCCTATCACCACAATTTAAGTGATATGTTTAATTCATTATGTGTTCATATCTAGTAGGGTCTTTGACTTCTCTTAAATTCAGTGGGTTTCTAAATTCTACTTGTACAGCAATTTTATTTTTGATTTTGAGACAGGCTCATGCTATGTAGTTAATGCTGGACTCAAACTCATGATTGTCCCATTTCAGCTTCCCAAGAATTGGGATTATATCCAGGGATTACAACAGTTTTTAGTATAGTAAAATTAATACAGTATCTTACAGAGGAATTCCTAATTCCTACCATATATGTAAAACACACACACACACACACACACACACACACACACACACACACACACACACACACACACTTACATGGTGAGGAAGAAAGGAGGGATAGAGAGAAGAAAGGAGGAAAAAGACATACACACACAGAGAAAGAGAGGGAGTCTATTCCATTACATTTTTATCAATCAACAAATATGTGGAATACCCAAATCTAGCCAGGAATTTGGCCAGTTGCCGTGAACACTGCATAGTCAGGGTTGAAGCACCTTCTAAACATGTATGAGAACTGGCATGGTTCTAATTGGACACAGGAGGTTCTAGATAAGCAGGCAGGCAATCCTGGTATGGAAGTGCCATTGTAAATCACGTTCAGGGTGCTATGTGCAGCCATTAGTGCAGACTTGGGGGTGCAGGAAAAGCCCATCCCCAAACCAAAACGAAGATCTAAAAGGTATGAGGTACAGAGGGACACGAGCCAGGCAAAAGCATTAGGATATTCATGAAATGAAGACGTTGCTTTCATTTTACTTTAAACAAAATCAACCCCCCTTTCTCTCTCTCTCCTCTCTCTCTCTCTCTCTCTCTCTCTCTCTCTCTCTCTCTCTCTCTCTCTCTCTCTCTGTGTGTGGGGGGCTGTCTATCTGTCTGTAAGATATTATAATATATTAAATTTACTATGCATATGCCCATACAAATACTTGTGAGAGCCAGATGAGGATGTTCACTGATTCCCTGAAGCTGGAGTTAAATGTGGTTCTGGGAACCAAACTCTGGTCCTTAGGAAAGGAAGTAAGTGTACTTAACCACTGAGCCATCTCTCCAGCCCTCCAGCCCTGAGAAGCTGCTATTTTTAGTTTTCTAAATATATCTTATCTATGCATTCTTTGAAGTTGCTTTGATGATCTCAGCTCCTGGTTTGTTTTAGAGGCTACCAATTAAATACCAATTATCTTAAGAGTGAGGCTTAAGTTGGGAGAGGTATGGAGGGTAAGGTAGAGGAGGGGTGGGAGAGGGGTAATGAACACGAAGGATGTTTGAAAAGCTGTATGGAAACCCATTCTACAAGCTTCCTTAGTGTATATGTGTATATTTATATTCACATAAAGACGTTTATGGTGATATTTTAATTGTACTGAAATGTGATTTCATTTGTATGTTAATAAATAACATTGCCTGGGGGATCAGAGCTAATAGCAAGCCATAGCAGAAGCTGAGCAGTGGTGGTGGCGGCGGCGGCGGCGGCGGCGGCGGTGTTGGCAGCGGCAGCACATGCCTTTAATCCCAGCTCTTGGGAGGCAGAGCTAGGTGGATCTCTGCGTGTTCAAGGATACAGCCAGCATGGAGACACATGCCTTTAATCTCAATGCCAACCATAGAAGACCTGGAGGTCTGTACAGACAGGCAGTGAAGAGGAAGTCATGTGGTTGGGTTTATAACCAATGGGAAGGCAGAATAGAAAGTCTATAAAAAAGACAAACAGACAGGAAGTAGGTCTCTTGCTGAAGAGGACAACAGCAGCAGTGAAGGGTAAGGTTTTTAGCTCTGACCTCTTGGGCTTTCATCTCTGCATTGGCTCTGTGTTTCTTATTTAACAAGACCATTCATCTACAGTAGTTTAATTGGAGTTACCCTACACAGGGGACAAAGCTCTTGCTAGAAGCTATAAGTTGCCAAATAAAAAGCCCAGTGCCAGATGTGGGATACCTTCTCTTGAGTTGCTGGCCATGATGTCTTGAAAAAAAAAGCTCCAAACAATACTGGCTATTGATACTGCTCATGGTACCACTAAAACTTGTTGGTAAGTCCTTATTACTGACGGCACCATACACTTTGGTCACAGGACGTGGATGTGGAAAAATCAAGTTGACACTGACCAAGAAGATTCTTCTCTGCTGGTTAACTTTCATAGCACCAGATGGGGAAAGTCATTAATAGTCTTAGCCATCTGTGAAAACTGTAAACCACAATAATGATAGCCCATAAGTGCATTAGGGGCATGAATATTATGGGGGTCATAAGCTGCTTTCTGATCGGATTGAAGGCTTGTTCCAGAGGAAGAAGTACATGCATATGTATATGTTTGTTCTTGGTAAATCTACCCCAGAACCCATGGTTGGGATTTCATGGGCCCCGGGGGTGAACCTACTATAATTATTTTGCTAAATGGGCAATATAACAAAGTGTCCTCTGAACTTGTATTCCTATATCCATACATTAGTGCAGCTCTCAGAACTCATTAGAAAAGTTTCTTTGTTCAGTGGATGGTGGCCAATGCAGAAACTCACAGCCAATCAATGCGCAGAGAATATGTGTTAATGGAGGGCTAAGTCACACACTTAACACCCACTCCATCCCTCAGCCCACTCAAGTTCAACGACCAAGAAAGCACAGAAAGAGACTAAGAGCCAGAGTCATGAAGGGCTGAAGTGGAACGGTGGCTTCTGGACATGACAGTACCACTGCATTCGTGAACTCACAACAGGTGTTCTTACCTGACAAGATCCATGCGAGATCTAGCAGTCAACATTCTAGCATGGACCAGGGAGGGCCCAGGATTCCCCATCCTTGACTGTGAAGTTCTTCACAGATGGCGTCTGTGGTAGGGAGAATAGGCTGACTACCAAGTATGTAGACCATGCTCCCATTGGATGGCTCCACATCCATAAGTGTGTGGACAGCATATGGACTCTTTAAAAAAGAAAAGGTGGGGAGGTGGGGCTAGAGAGATGGTTCAGTGGTTAAGAACACTGACTATTTTTCCAGAGGACCTGGGTTTGATTCCCAGCACCTACATGGCAGTTCACAACTGTCTGTAACTCCAAGATCTGACACTCTCACACAGACATGCATGCAGGCAAAAACACCAATATGCTTAAAATAAAACAAACAAATAAATTATTTAAAAAAAAGAAAAGAGGATGTGAGTTGGGTTGGTGGAGAGATAGAATGGATCTAAGAGGAGTTAGGAGGAGGAGCTGGAGATGATTAAAATCGGAATATATCATAGGAAATGCTCAAAGAATTAATAAAATGTTATGTAAAAATAAGAAAGAAAATATTATCTAGCTTTCTGGATTTCCTTTATGATCCAGGCATTGGTTACAAACTAATCTGATACTTCTACATATCCTATCTATCCTTCATACACATGCTAATTCCTGTATCCATATATTTCTCTTCTAAAGGTACCTGTTGCGGAGTAGAATATTTGTTCAACTGTGTGAAAACGTGTTGTGTTTATTTGTGTTGCAGAATAATTGTTTAACTATGTAAAGGTGTGTTGCATTTGTTGATGCTGCATGTGTTTAACTATGTAAAAATATGTTGCTTTTGCTGCATGTGTTTCACTATGTAAAGATGTGTTGCTGTTTTACCCTGCCTGCCTAAGGCACCTGATTGGTCTAATAGCAAGTTGAATGGCCAAGAGCTGGGCAGAGGAGAGACAGGCAGGACTGGCTGTCAGAGAGACTAGGGAAGCCAGCCAGCCAACCAGGGGACAGTCACCCAGATACAGAGGAAGTAGGAAAGCAGGATGGACAGTATGTAGATGAGGTAAATGAGCCTCAGGGCAGCACATGGATGAATAAAAATGGATTAATTTAAGTTAAAAAAGAAAGCTAGCTAGAAACAAGCCTAAGCTAAGGCTGAGCATTCATAATTAATAAGTTTCCCATGGCATGATTTGGGGTCTGGCAGTCCAAGAAAGCTTGCTACAGGGACCTGACCCAGAGGGCTATTCCAGTAGGTAATCTAACGCATGCTATTTTCTGGGGTATACTGCTTGCTTACCAAGTGACTTAGAGAATTACTTTTTAAAGACTGAAAAAGTATTTGTAATTAAGTATGCCAAGAATATGAAAAATTAAGCTTACAATGGTATAATTATTCTTCTATAGGAACTCCAAAGTTCTTTGAAAATGAGTTTTATTGTTAAAGGAGATATAAAAAAAAATTAGAGAGAATTATTTCTTCATATATAATCAGTTTAAAAGTATCTGCAAATATTGTTTGTGTTTACCTCGTTACTTCTTATTTTCTGAGATTAGAATGAGCAGTGTGATTTTATTGAGCATTTTGGCTAAATGGACCCTTCAAAAACCCCAACTCTTCAAATATCAGTAAATAATTAACAGACTCTCTGTTCTTTATATATTTATCTCAGGTACTTTGGTACTTAGTGTTGGAGTGAACTATTTTTAGTGAATTTTATTTCATATAACTTGATATTCATGGCAATACAAATTGTACTTTTCTAATCTTGTTTTTCTGTTCTTTCAGAGGTTTGGGTTAAGTATTATTTTTTTGCTTCTAGAACTTCAAGCAGAAGCTAACTCGCTTTAAATGGTCAATTAATTTTGGTGGAACTGAATTTGAATGATTACATATTTCCAGGCTGAGAAAAGAGCTTCAGTGAACTCCTGCTACCGTGTCCTGGAAATTTTCACTTTTTAAAAAACTTCTCAGAGAACATCTAGTCTAGAATATTTAATTAACCAGTGGGAAAAAGTAATGCATTAATTGTAGAGAATGGTAAACTGGGCTTCCCACCCATCTTTGCCACTAACAGGATCTAATCATGGGTAACAGTCACTCAATGGTTTTAGGCCACACTTATTTGTAAAATGAAGCAATTGATCATAAAGTCCTCAAAGTCCCCTTTATCTCTCAAAGTGCAAAAAATGATAGGACTCTGATCTGTATCTGAGAAGATCTAATAATCTGAGTGTGACTTGGGGGTTTTGAAGGTATAATGTCTTCTATCAAGTATTATATTATAAAAGATTGTATTACGTGCTCCTGATGACTCATCTCAGCCTTTAGCCCAGTGTTCCTGTGAATGAAGTATAATTGTTTGAACACTGATTCGGGGTCAATACCTTGTAACTTTCTTTGACCTGGAGAATAGCCTGGAAAGGTCAGTGTGGTAATCCAAGGAGAGGCTGTGAGAGGCAGTACACACTTCCTTCTTCTGACTTCCTCTTGCGATTGTGTCCTCGGACACAAGCACAGCATATCCTATGGAGTGCTTCCCTGAGACCTGGGTCTCTGAGTGAAAATGTACATACGACAGGATTGCTCCAACCACAGCTCAGTCTATTCTGACCCAGTCGAGTCTACCTAACTTGCAAGGCTGTAAGAAATATCCTTTCCTTCACTGTCAGCCGCCCTGTGATTGTCCTATTTGTCACAGGAAAAGCAGATGAATCAAGTACTCGGTGTGCGTCTTATGAAGCTAATAAAAAGACACCATTTTTGACAGTCTTATTCCAAACGCTTCAATAAGCTCCTCCTGTGATGTCCTGTACTGCATCAGCTAAAATAAGAGACTGCAAAGGGGAGCAGAAGGACCCTTGGGGAAGCTGGTATTGTGACTCTGAGGTTATTTCTTAAGAGCAGTGAAGGTTAACGGTACAGACAGGTAGACAGTTTGGGTCCAGTCTACCTGGCACTGCTAGTCAATATATTTATTTAGCTAGTCTACTACTAGTTAATATATCATCAATATATCTTGGTTGAAGCTTAGCTTTGGGAAAATTATCAAATTGTTTTTAACCTCTGAATGAGGTTAAAACTGCATTTGAATATTTGTAGAGAGCTTTGGGTGAAATTTATCATTAATATCTGTAAAATTATACAATCATTGGAACAATCAGTGATTTGCTTTTGCTTTGTAACAGAGCATGGGGGTGGGGGAGATACTAAACATCTGAATATATTCAATTTCAGAGGACAATCAGTTAAAAATTTTGCTCTGGGTCTTATCTTCCTTTACAGTCATGTAAATAAGCAAGATGATGATTAAGTACTTACATTAACACATAAAGTGCTTATATTAACACAGAAAGCCTGTATGTATCAAGAAAAAGTGGTGGCACTATATGTACATATATACATACACACGCACTCTGTATGGAACATAACAATTAAATGTTTAATAAAAATAATATAAATCTGTAATGGCTATGAAAAAAATCCCAACAATGAGTATCACTGTAAATAACACCCTAATCTCCATGGGGGTGCTGACTACACAGTTCACTAAACAAAACAGCATATTGCTAAAATTTATGCCTATGTTCAAAATTGTTGGGCACTTTATGGCCATAGTAACCTTAACAACTTTATCTATGACTAGAAACTAAAACAATGAAACATAATTATCATTTCCCACATTTGATGAACCCCTATTACCTGACAATCTTCTGCTGAGTGACTCTATTATATGTCATCTCATCATACATTATCTAATCCAATGATCATTTTAATAATCCCCAGGTTTGGCCTTTTATCACAGCCAAGTCAGGTAAAGACCTTGCCTAAGGTAAGGAGTGATAGGTCAGGAAGTATGATTAAGAATCTGAGCTCAGGGACCAGGCATGGTGATGCATGCCTTTAGTTCCAGCACTTGGGAGACAGAGCCAAGTGGATCTCTGTATGTTCGAGGCCAACCTGGTCTACTTTGAGGGTTCGGGAAAGCCAGGACTATAAAGAGAGACCTTGACTCACAAAATCAAAACCAACCAACAAAGAATCTGAATTCTTCATGTTAGAGGTTGTAACTAATAGAAGAATGTTAAGAGCCCCTTAAACTTGGAAGGCTGATATAGAGAACTCTACACATCAAATTCAAAGTTACATAGTGGCCAGAAGCAGAATCAATCAGGAACTTGAGGTTTCGACTATGGTCTTAGATACTATACCACATATTGATGAAAATACAAGATTTTTTTTCAGATAGGGAGGGTCCCACTATTTAGACTAGGTTGGCCTTGAACTTGTGGCAATCCTCCTACCTCTACCTCCTGAGTGCTAGAATTATAGTCATATACCACCATGTCCATTCTAGGCTCTTGAAATTTTATCTTTAAATACGCATTCTTCATCAAACTAACTTCAGTATAACTTTTATAGTCATATTTTAATAGTATCAATTAATTTGTCTTGTAATTTGAAAATATTTTCTCCTGTGAAAAATAACCTTTAGATGATTATTTTATCCCTGTAGGGGACTAGGAGTATAAGAATAATTAACTCCCAAGATGTCCTTGCTATTTTACTCATATTTGATTACTTAATTAAGGGAATTGTGAGACACATAAGCCAAAGCAAGTTGATCTCAGATTAAATAATTATGATTTCCATTAGGATCAAATCACACATTTCAGTGATGTCTGAATATTATTAGAACCTAGAAAAGTGTTATGAATATGGTTTAAATCATCAAGTATTCTTGCATAGATTGAGTGAATTTCCCCCCATCTCATGAAGGGCAATGCAGATAAAGGGACTCTTCCTCCACATAGCCTAAGAAAGTGCTTAGGAAATAGATGTCTAGTAGATTTTCTAATCTCTACTTTTAGTTAGAAAATAATCAGATAGAAAAAGCAATCATAAAAGGGTTGCTTTTTTTTTTTAAGGGAAGACAGAAGCTAGCCAGGAAAAGAAGAAAAGAGTTTCTTCCCTTGGTAACAAATATTTCAATAAGACTGATTCAGTCAAGTCTTTAATCCACTTGTTCATCACCTCACCAATGACTTAAACAGTGAAAGAGGGTTTGCAAATAACTTGAGGCCCAAGAGGAATAAACATCACACACAACACAGTGTTTAACAAGGTAAAATCTGGAGGTGATAAAGGCAACATGCTGCTGAGATTTAAATAGAAATGTTCCACTCCAGAAGAGGCATCGTTACCATGAAGTTCACCAAGATCAAGCCTTCCTGCACCAACACCTTCCAGCACCTCTTTCTTAATGAAGGTACCCCAAACCATATGCCCTTCAGGCCACACAAAACTCTGATTTGCTCTTCGGCGTCAGTTCCCATAGAATAATGCCAGATGCCCAATTTTGATTCCTTTATTATTCATGAGGCTTTCACATCAAATGGGGAATGAAAAAGAATCACTCTAGCCCAGAGTTGTACATAACCATGAAAAAGAAGTTGAGTTTATGGAAGTGGGAGACATATTCATCCCAGATGCTGAATTTAGCTCTAGAGACCTTATTTTGGACAGAAGGAGGGAATACACACACACACACACACACACACACACACACACACACACACACACACACACACACACATATCAAAAATGAGACAGGTTTCTATACAAGACCCCTCTTACAAAATTAGAGTTTAGGAGCTAATTTTGGTGGTCTAAATGAATATTCGTCTGACTTATATAAAATGACATTTGTCCTCAAGCATTACCAAAGAAGACCTCATTGAAACTTCCACTAAGGTATGAGGCAGCCTGGTGAGATAGTTTGTTTCTATAGGATAGATATTATATACCCATTACATAATGATTAACCTGCATCACAAATGTATGGACCCTTGTGAGGTACATATTTATTGGTGAAAACTAAGGGTGATGGGAAGAGAAGACACACATGCATTTATTATAGAATCAGTGCACATGAAAGTTCTCTCCATGGCCACTGTCTCTTCCTGTTCAAGACCAGAATAATTTCCTCATGATTTGTATTGTACGTATATACCATTTGCAAATAATTTCATATCATATTAACAATGTAGAAGATACTTAAGAGGGTAATAGGCAGTAGGAGAGATTTCTTATCTTGAAAAAGGTATGTCCATTCTTCGCTGAGAATTCTCCTACTTCTCCCAGGAGCACACACTGTTACTCATCAATGGGAGAATGTTGACCAGAAGGGCCTATTTGTGAAAAGCCACAGAGGAGAGAAATAGATCACTGGGGTTTTCTGTTCAATCAACCCAGCCTACTTGGTGAGCTCTGGATTAATGAGAGACACTCCTTAGCAGGTAGGCGGATGGCTCCTGAGAAAAAACACCTGAGAATAACCTTGGCTCTCCATAATTCCCATGCCCTTGCATTCACATCTGCGACCACATGAACATACACACACACAGAGCGAGAGAGAGAGAGAGAGAGAGAGAGAGAGAGAGAGAGAGAGAGAGAGAGAGAGAGATTTAAGCACTGGAAATTTCAAAACTCCAACAGGAAATAAGTGAAAAAGAGAACATTTGATGAGAAAAAGAGAGAACATAAAAGTTCACTAAACCTCATTCATAAGAAATAAAACACAGCAATACACATATATGTCTTATTTATCTGAATAGCATATATTGTAAACATTTCAAACAACTCTGTGAGCTATCCATTACTGCTGGGAATGGGAAATGGTACAACTCTCTCAGAGGGAACAAACTCACATACACACAAACACATAGACATACATTTACATATTTATCTGACCTAGGAACCCTATTTCCAAATACCTTCCTAGAGATAAAGCTCCATACCATACTAAATCAGCATACATAAGGTAATTCATTGCAACAAAAGACTGAAAGAAATACAAGGGTCCAGCAATATCAACTGTGGAAGAAAGAATGACTCTCACCCAGGGAGGTACCG
Organism: Peromyscus maniculatus bairdii; assembly: GCF_049852395.1. Taxonomy (NCBI): domain Eukaryota; kingdom Metazoa; phylum Chordata; class Mammalia; order Rodentia; family Cricetidae; genus Peromyscus; species Peromyscus maniculatus. The sequence goes on along the minus strand of NC_134869.1, from coordinate 15,692,519 downwards.
TGAAGTCCTAGAAGGAAGTGAGAGCTACCTTTTATGATTATAATTACTGCTAAAGGAACAGAGAGTCTGTGGAGTGGGCTAAAGTGTATTTACCATACCATCCAGTGCTATATCATTAGGTTCAACCAACTAGGGATCCAGAATATTTTGAAGAAAAAATCTGTGTCTGTTCTGAACGTGTACAGAGGTTTAAACATTCAGTATGACAACTATTTACATGACATCCACATTATATATCAGTTATTAAGAGTAGACTGGAGATGATCAAAGTATACCAGAGGATTGAATAGATCTGCATGCAGACACTGTGCTACTTTCTGTAAAAGACTTACTATACTTCTGCAACTTTTGATCCCAATCGATCTGCTCCAGGAGGGTGCTGAGGGACAACTGCGTGTGTCTGTATATGTATGATTTTTTTTAAAAGAAAACACTTTAAATGATAATGAAGGATATATGGGAAAGCTATATGGAAATCTATTTTATAAGCTTATTAAAATTGTAATCTGAAACAAAATGTTTGACCGAGGAATCCTCCATAGATGGATTCTATTTTTCCCAGTAGCCACGGGTTATTGAACAAAACTCGCAGTACGAAGTGTGGGATATCTTCTTACTAGTGGTTAGCTGGGAAGTATCCTCAAACACTTCTGCCTTTTCTTTTGGTTGACCTCTAGAACTTGATGGTAAGATCGTATTGCTGGATATACTTCAACACACTTTGGTCACAGACCTTACAGAAATCAAGCTGGGGCTGAAATACAAGCTGCTGGGTTAGCAAAATCATCAGCTGTCTTAGCTGTGAATCCTGTAAACTATGATAATGACCTGCCAAGGCAAGACATGCCCTCTAAGTGCAATAATGCATGACAGTTAAGGGGTCAAGTTAAGGGGCCAGCTGACGGTTTTCTGGCCTGACTGGATATGAGGTATGTTTATAGGAGTAAATTAATGCTTGTTTCTGTAAACTTTGTCTAAAGCCCATGCCTAGGGAGGCCATAGGCCCTAGGGGGAGAACTTAATACTGTTGTTTTACATAATGGTAATGTTATCAAATGATTTTCTAAATCATGGAAACCATCATGATTAAGCTAAGTCTCTTTCTGTAATATGTTACTCCAATTTTTCCAGCAAGCAAACAAGACAGATACACAGACGTAAGACTGGAGCGATGGTTTGGTTGTTAGGAGTCAGTTCCCAGCACCCATGTCAGACAGCTCCCAACTCGAGGGATTCTGAAGCCCTCTTCTGGACTCTGTGGGTTCTTGCATTTACATGCATATACTCACACACAGACACACACATACTCATAATTAAACATAAAATAAATCTTTCTAAAAAGATAGGTAAATACTGCAGGAAAGGGGTCAGAAAGATTTTAAGAAGAACAGGGAGTTCGCTGTGAGATTGTGTCTTTTCCTGGCAATGTTAGAAGCTACACCCAACATGACTGTCTAAACATGAGCTGAACAAGGAGGACACCAGTAGACATGTTAATGTGGATGAGGGAAAGCTCATGAGGGCTTAATCCTACATAAAGAACACAGGTAACTAAGGAAACCAGACCCAGCAAAGAACATACTCATTGCTGATTCAGTACCATGTGATCAGCCCTGAAAACCTATTGATACAAGTAACAATATGCAGATTAAAAGGTAATTACATATTTAGGAAAATATATACATGTTTCATATATGCATGTAAAAACAATCATTGAAAAAAGAGGCCATGAATTTGAAAGAGGAGAGGTAGATTTGGAGGGAGGGAAAAGAAGGAGGAAATGATGTAATTATAGTATCAAGAATAAAAAAAAATAATTTAAGGAGATAGAAAAATGGATGAATGCACAAACATGGAGGGGAACAGAAAAAGTATGATCAAGTAAGATGATAAACAGAATGCAGCAAAATTTCAGTTGCCAAATATAGGTTGTTAAATGGTAGTTGAATATTTGTTGAGTTGTTCTTGAACTGTTCTTCATTGTTTAGAAATGTCTATATTAATCAGAATATGATTTAAAGAATTACAGGGAAGCACACATATAACCCCAAGACAGGCGATGCCTCGGAGATGCTGGAGAGTCACTAGATCCCTCTTCAGCTAGGAAGGCAGCGGGAGAGCTGTGCCAGCTGTGCCAGCTGTTCCTGGTGACAAAAGGTCCAATGCACAAAACCCTTAAGATCTAGAGCGCCTGGCCATGATAGGTAGCAACTGGTGAAGCTGGTAAGGAGTCTATTACCGCTGTTGCTGCTATGGCCTTGGAACATGGTGATGGATACATCACAGAATCCAGAGAGTAAACAACTGTCTTAGGGAGAAATCTCCACAGGCAAGATGAAGGCTAAAGGTGCTAGAGAGAAATCTAGGACACCCAGCAGAGCCAGGTGAATTCTGGGTATTTCTTTAAAAATCAAGCAACACATATTTAATAAATTTATTTGTTCCTGGTTCATAGTTTTGTCCTAGGGTGGAACATAATAGTTTAATAATAAATGCCCAGTTTTGTCATGCATACTAGTTCTAGTGTAAAAAAAAAGAATTATTACTTTAACTGACTAGTTGAAAATTCATGGACCTCAAATTTAATTACCTTCTGGAACTGAAGCCAACATGTCATAATGTCATAACATTGTACTGCTATTAAAAAATGATTCCACTTTACCTGAATCTTGGCGGAGAGACTGAAGCTTGTGTAAGGAAATATAGAACTCTAGACTATAGACAATTTTAAAGCTGAAGTAAAGACTTACTAGTACTTAGATGGACTAGAAAAGTTCATATTTCCAGGTAAAAAGACAGATTTTTTTTTTAAATGACAATAAGCCAGACTTCAACATCTTGGGTTGCTTTTGCTTGTGTGATACAGTCATTGGTTTTGGACACCAGGGTAAAAGTGAATGAAATTATTTGTCAAATTGTCTGTCTATTTCACTCTACATGGCAGTTAGACTCTGTGTGTCATACTCTGCATCTTAACTACGTAAATAAAGCTTTGGGTTACTTTTCAGGCTTTATCTCTGGTTATCCCCTTTTAGGCAGCAATACTATTTGGACAGCATTGAACAGTATGTTGTTTCCGTACACTAGCTCATAAGATTGATCTCACAGGGGACCCCCAGTCATGGTGATACCCTGATGGTAAAGAGTAGGTAGAAGGGTTTCTTACTCCCTCGGCTTTGAAGATCCCTGTGTTTTTAGTTCAAGGGGTCAGCATCAAGAGAAGAGTTGTATTTGGAAAAGGAAAGATTAAGATAAACTAGTTGTTAATCTATTAATAGGCAAGTACTTTTATGTCTCTTGGTATATATGATTATATATAAAGTTGTTCAGGTAATCATGCAGAGTTTTTGGTCAACCACCAGTCCAGATGTTTGTTCGACGGTACTTTTGGAATGCTGAACTGTCAATCACTAGATGGGATTGCAACAGGTTACCCACAAGGATGGTGATGAGCCTCATCCAATCATCTGAAGAGTGGTTTAAGTGCAAAGGCTGTGAGGCTGGAGTCTCATGAGGAAAAAGGATTTCTGCTACCCAACTGTAACACCAGTCTTCCCGGAATTGCCAGCCTTCGAGACTGACCCACACATCCCAAACTTACTTGCTTCTACAGTTGCAATAATTATCCAATGAACAATTCCGTGAAATTATCTATCCATCTACCCATCCCTACCTCCTCCATCTACCTATCTACCCATTATTACATCTTTCCACCCTAGATTGCTCTCCTTCTCTTGTCTTTAAAGAAACCTAATATAATTTTTCTCCACTGGGAAGCACTTTCCCAAAACTTCAGTCTTGCAATTTTGAATGGAAAGAACAGATTTTTGTTGCCAAATTGCTTCTTGAAAATAGCAAGTCCTTGTTATTGAAGGGTAAATTTTGTCTGAAAAAAATTTTCTCTTTCTGTTGATAATGCAAGCACAAATTCCATCAGTATATAACAATATACTGTTCATGAGTGGCACCTGAACTAATAATTAATCCTTTGTCATTTACTAAAATTTGGCACAGTGCTGAAGATGTGTAACTACTGTAGCAAGTAAGGGACTCAAATTAATCTAGTATAGTTTCTTTGAAAATGATGACATGGGTATCTTAGTTTCTTTTCCCATTGTTGTCATAAAATGTCCCAATAAAAGATCCTAAAAAAGGCAGCTTATAACAGAAAGCTTTTGGGGCTTACAGTTCAAGATACAGTCCACCACAGTGAGGAAGTCAAGGTAGTCATCACACCACAGTCAACAGAGAACAGCAAATGCTTCCCAGTGCTCATTGTGTTCTCCATCTCATTCAGTTGAGGATCCCTGTTGGCACTCAAGACAGTTCCCCACATGTCTACCCAGAGGCCCATATCCTAGATGACTCTAGATTGTGTCAAGTTGACAATGCTAATCATCACAATGAGTGATACACAATGCACTTAGGATTTGAGGGCAGTGAAAGTGTTCTGTAGGGTAATATAATCATGAACACTGGACACTTAAATATTTTCACAAATGGATGGAGTCTAAAACAGGAACCACAGGTGATAGCGTGGCCTTAGAGCATTAATAGTTTTTGTGTGGGTCCATCAGATATAGCAAGTGTGCTTCTTCAGTGGTAAAAGATATTGACAATGGGGAGACTATTCATGTGCATGGGGTAGGAGACATGAAACTCTCTTATCTTATATTCAAATTTGCTATAAAACTAAAACTTCTATAAAAAAATAAAGCCTTTTAAAAATTAATGACCCCAGTGTGAATAAAACACGAATTACATAGAGCATCAGGGTTGAAAATCAACACGCACCATACTGATAGCACTTAGGGTTCCTATCACGCTGTGTTCCTTATGATTCACTTGTAATTAGTCAGAATATACTGCAGCTGTTAGTGATTTGGGGAAGAATAAGATTTTTAGAAAGAGAAAAATGTTTCATTATCATTGCTTTTCAAAAATTCTTTCTTTGTAAATGGTGTTTTATATGTTTCTCCATTCCCATTTCCAACCCTAAGTAAAATTGTTAGGCAGGGTTCTATCACACATGATAAAGTACACATGAGTTTTATTCCCCACGTCCTATCTTAGCTCTATAGATACACTTACTATACAAACATTATTTTTATATGTGATGATTTCTGACTCTCTTTAAGCTGTTAACTGCTAAAACATAAGATGCCTAGTTTTTCACCTTTCCACCTTTAAACTCTGACCCCATTGTCAGGGTTCCAAATGTGCTACGATGTCTTTAGTGTCTCCCATCTTAGCAGTTACTTGAATTTAAATGGGACATTTGGTTACAACATTTGAATGTATGCATTCCAATATAAAGTTTACCTTCTACATTATATTTAGTTGAACTTTTTTTTTGTATAGCCCCTTAGGTTCTGGAATGCTGCAACACCATATTAAAAAAAATTACATTTCTTATAGATGTAGCAAAGGACTTTGAGACACAATAAAAAAAATGGTGCGTTTTGAACAAGAATCTCTTAAATTACCCAAAAGACCTATGCAAGCATAGGTTCACCCTGATGTTGCTACTTTTACCTATATTATATCTCTGGAGTTTACAGTAGGTTTTTTTCCCACTGATAACAACCTACTAGGTAAAATAAGGAGAAGGCAGGAGCAGACTTTTATGAATGGATGGTGGTAAAGAACCAGCAGAAGATTCAGTATGACAACTGGAACATGAGAAACATTCTCAGGCTTTCATGATGATCAGGGGAACAGAAGGTAAGCGCCAGTGTGGTGGAGATCTGCTGTTTTCAGTTGACTGGAATCCTTCTGCACCAAGACAGCAGCATGAGTCTCCATTGAGAAACTACTCATTGGGTGGGTAAGAGTCTCAGCTGGTGTCCCTTTCCACTCTCGCTTAAAGGGGAGATTTGGCGAAATGCAGGCAAATCAGACTCCATAGGATGTGAATTTTTAAGTGCCACAATGACTGAAAACCTTGAAGTTTATCTCAATGGTGGTGTTTCATGGGTTTCTCTAGATACCCCCATTCACTCCACCAATAGTTTTGAATCCTTGAATATTTTTATCCTGATTGTATATTACAACTGGAAATAACACTTCTGACCAAGAAACTAGGTCTCTTTAGTGATCTGGAGAAGTTAGACAAAAAACAAAACAGAATAAAACCACTGAATTTGATAAAAGGTAGACTTTTTTTTAAAAAAAAAACTTTTTAAAAAATTGTGGAGGAGTTGTTTACCTTGAAATGCTGGAGAACTCTGGCCAATCTTGAAACAAGACTAAGTCAGAATGTGAATCAATAGACTGTTACTTCAAGAGTCTAGCATTGAGAAATGGCAGCTGCTTGACAATATATTTGTATCATATTACATTGACAGTTCTGTATACTCTTTCATTTTGGGCAGTTTTCATGTGGGCCAGAATGTTTCAAGTCAAAGAATAAATTAACTGAGACTTTTCGATGGACTGACTAGAACTTATTATATAATTAATGTAAGTATAAAACATCTTAGAGAACACACAAATCAAGGAAAAGAGTAATAATTTTCTAGTTGAAAAAGTTATAGCATATGTGAAGCACTTATGGTTATTCTAAAAGATGTGGGTTCCTGGCTGCCAAGACGGCTCTGTGGGCAAAGACAGTTCCTGCCAAAATGATGACCTGAGCTTGATTCCTGAGACCTACATGATACAATGACAGCACCAACTCTCCTAGGTTGTCCTCTGACCTCCACAGGCACACATGGTCTGCATGCTTGCACGCGTGCATACATACACATACACACACACACACACACACACACACACACACACACAAATGTAACAATTTTTAATTAGGCTCATAAATTCACAGAACTTATTTAAATTTTGCTGTTTATGGGTTTTCAATGTGACTTTAATAAAACTTTTTGGCTTAGGTTCTTGCCCTTGATATATTAGCTCATTTCAGACCTGGATAATTCTTTACTAGGGATGAATGCCCTCCTACTATAAAATGTTTACCCTGGTCTCTATCTTTAGGTACCCACAGTAAACTCTCAAGTGTCTACTGCAGGAAACAACACATTCTTCTCCATTGAAGAACACTGGAATATACCACTGTGGTTACTGGTGGACATCTAGTGCCTGATAATTCTGAGCCCAGCTTTCAAGAATGCTGCCTTTTCGTTATCGACTTGGAAAGTTACTCATTTTCTTTATCTTGGAAATGTTGATGCTGGTGTGTCTGTAATCTTATAGAGAGTAGATAAGACACTTGGTGATAAGCTGTAAAAATTATCACTTCTGGTAATAGTACTATTATCACAATTCCTAAATCCTAAAGGTACATTTTTCTGACCCAAATCTAAGTAATGACTAATCAGATTTATAATTAGGTTATCTGACAAAGATTGACAAGGAAGTAAACCTCTAAAATAAGTGAAAACTACAACAAAGTAATAGCAAACCCCCTGGCATCTAAATATAGTCATTCATCAACATAAGGGAAAATTCTTCACTTAATTCTTTGAACTTAAAACTATTCAAAAAGGTAGTAACATTGCTTTCCCTATTGAAGAGAATGGAGAAATATGAACAAGAAGAATTGTGCATCCAAAGCTCTGATTCTAAAAAGAGTAACTTCTCCCTTCATCCAGAGAAGTGGTTCTCAACATTCTTGATGCTGTGATCCTTTAATATAGCCCCTCATGTCGTGGTGACCCCCAACCATACAATAATTTTTGTTGCTACTTCATTACTGCAACTGTTCATAACAGTAACATAAATACATGATATGCAGGATATCTGATATGTGACCCTGTGAAAAGGTCATTTGACCCCCAAGGGGGTCACAATCCAAAGACTGAGAACCACTATTCTAAATGCTAAAATGTTAGGATTTAAATAGGCTATGAAAATCAACAACTACAGTGTGAAATACTGTCACATTGAACTAACCTAAGAAATACTTTCAAAGACAATACTTTAAAGGAAGGAGTTTGTACATGTGCATTTCAAATCTTCTCAAGCACAAAATAGAGAAATGACAGATGGAAACATGAATTATCAAACCACTTTCTGTACAAAAATAAACTCTTGAACTTTTGTGTTTTGTTTAATAGAAAATCTTTTCTTCTTGACTTGATTATGACCTCAGACATAGATCAGAACCTGTCTTGGTTATGACTCAGACATACACCAGAATCTGATGCATATCAAAAAACAATTCCAGGTGGAAACTTTGAGGATGTGAAAAAAACAAAAACAAAAAACCCACATGAGTGACATTTAAAATGCTTGACATTCCTTAGTATAATACTCAGCCATGTGGAGATTTCATGCACTTTTCTCTTGGCTCCTCTGCACACTCAGGTGAATACAGCTCTTCCCTACAATCAAGCCGCCCTTCCAAGAGGACAATTGTAACTGTCCATTTAACACAAAATTCCCTTAACCTAGGTCTGTTCAGATAGTGTTTGCTTGGTGGGTGTGGTGGAGTATTGGAAAGTGTAAGAGATGAAAGAAAAGTACAAGATGTTGGCAAGCAGAATCCTGATCGAGCATGTCAGTCGCAGGGACTCTCTGAAGGAAGTCACGGAGGAGCTCAGTTCATGGCCAATAGTCTAAGAAATGTCTTTGCAAGTAAATTGCATGGCTCAAGAATGTGCTAATCTCACTTTGAGTTGAGTCATAATTAAAAATTCTTTACCACTAAATTGCACAAGGAGGCATTGTAAGTAGAAGAATATTTATTTATTTATTTATTTTGGTTTTTCGAATCAGGTTTTCTCTGTGTAGTTTTGGTGCCTGTCCTGGATCTCACTCTGTAGACCTGGCTGGCCTTGAACTCACAGAGATCCGCCTGGCTCTGCCTCCCGAGTGCTGGGATTAAAGGTGTGGGCCACTGCTGCCCAGCATAAGCAGAAGATATTTAACAACTATTTCTAGATGACAGTCCAATGTCTCCTTAATTTCAGCATATTAAAATGAAGGAAAGGCCTTAATAAAGTCACACAGGGCTAGTTAGTTACAGTTTGTCCAGAACATTTGTCCTTCCTGAAATCCCAGTCCAGCTGAACAACAGACCAAGGACAGCTTAATATTTTTGTGTCCGAACATGCATTATAAACATGTGGATGCATTCATGTATACTTATGTGCATGTGTTTATGGAGGCCAGAGATGATGCTGGTTTTCTCCTCTATCATGTTTCACTTTATCTTCTGGTGATGCTGAACCTAGCACTCACTGATCAGCAAAACCAGCAGGTCACCCAGCACCTAAGATTATAGGCATGTGCCATATGTCTGGCTTTCTATGTGAGTATGGTGGTTATAGATCTATGCCCCCATGCTTACGTGATGGGCACTTTGCTGACAAAGCTCTCTCTTCAGCCTCCACATTGAATGTTTTGATGAAGGTTTGCCTGTCTCCTTAATCTAAGACACACTTTACTGCTGCTACATATATCTTTGTTTAGCTTATAGGATAACTGAAATGCTGAGAGGTTGAGAGAACTGTTTGTTGGGTTTCCATTTGCAAGGTTAACTGTACCTGAAGAAACGTCCAAGAAAAATACTGTAGACTGTTCTGCTGCCTGGGACTCCAGAATACCAATAAAACAGCCAAAGGATGAAACTGAAATCAATGAATATTCAAGACAAAGAAAATTAAACATTGTAATGATGTTCTTCCTTAACAATTGTCACAGTAGCACAAATGCTTTCAGCCACCATGAATCTTGTAAGCTTTTCAAAAGCAATCCTGGAGCTAGCCTCCAGAACATGTTTTAGACAAAAACAAATGCTTAAGAATAAAAATATACTTTCCCAGGTTAACTCCTGCATATTTAAATACTGATGTCGGTTTAAAGGCATTTTACCATGTTACAGTGATTATTTGATCTTTACAGTGATTATTAGCATAAATTCCCCATCAAAAGTGTAGACTATTTCCTCTCTCATTAAATCTAGACAGACCTGTGACATCTTTGAACACCAGTTTAAAAAAAAAAAAGCCAAACTCCACTTAGCTAGGCCATATAAGGCAGCACACTTGCTTCTTGGGCAGCAGGACTTTCAATCCATTCTTCTGTCCCAGATAGCAAACACAGAAAATCCTGAAGCTTAAGATAAAAATCTATGGTGAGATTGCAAAACCCATTTGAAATCCAGGAAGACCTCACAGACTATTACAAAATACATAAAAGGCTCTCAGAAGAGCTCAGAACATGCAGTCTCTCTGTCAAACATTACAGGACTTCTAAGTATCTAAGGACATGTATGTCGATCATCAGCATCATAGGGAACTCAGAGCACAGAAAGGATTCTCTTAAGGTATCTGTGACTATAGCTTTGGCTCATGAGAAGGAAATGTAGTAAGATTCATAGAAAACACACTAAGTTTTTAATATCTATTTGAGAAACATTGCCAGGTTGAAGCTAAAAGGATCAAAGGCAATACCACAGGAAGAGAGGCATCTGGGCAATGAAACTCCTCCAGGTAGGAAGCAAATTGGAATGTTACTTAGTTTTATACATAGATCACTCATTATGACAAAGGAAAGGCTATTGTAAGGAGATAGGACCCCAGAGGGCAGAGCCAAGAACCATGGAAAACAATACTCAGGGTTAAACTTGAGCCCAAAACACAAAACCAGAAACAGGATGGACCAAAGCCTGCCATGAGCCTACTACACTTCCCTTTTGTTTTGTTTTGTTTTCCATTGGAAATGTCTATTGTGGTTAGCCTGTGTTTGTCTAGTATGTGGTGAGCATGTGAGAGGCAGGTAACCTGTCTCATTGGTTCACAGGGATCTAAATCAAGAGGAAAGGTGCTCAGATGAGTTGCCTAAAATAACACACCTAAGGACAGCAGTTGAGACTCCTGTGGACAATGAGCACCAGGAGCCAGATTAGTGCTGAGAGGGATGAGGGGTGTGTGTGTGTGTGTGTGTGTGTGTGTGTGTGTGTGTGTGTGTGTGTGTGTGTGTTATGTCTGTGTGTTTAGGGGTCTTTGGGAAAGGTGAGCAGAGTTTGGTTGTAAACTAAAGGATGGGCTGTCTAGACTATCTTTGTGAAGATAGCCACAACTCTATCCTCTTTTCTGCCTGTCCATCTACAATACTGATACTTTTCCTTCCAAGTCCAATTCTTTTCTATTTAATTTGGGGAAGTCTGTGACCCGCTCCTAACTAGTAAAATGTAGTAGCAATGACTCTGTGTGGCTTCTGAGGATAAATCAAAAGGCAACTCAATGCTCATCTTGCCTGCAGCCGAAGACTGGCACTGGTGCCCTGCAGCACGAGGTAGGTAAGTTTGACTTCTCTCTTTCCAAAATACCCCGAGGAAACTCAAGATCACCCATGCAGTGACATGTCCTGGAGAGATGGCCAGTCCCCAGCTTCTCTCGCTCCATGGTGCTTCATCTCCATCCACTTTTATTGAGTAAGAAACACTGACAAGACTGACCAGCTAAGCCTGTTCTGAGCTATGTAACCTATAAGATAATACAATGATTCCTATTGTAACTGTGTAAGTTTGGGATGGTTGCTACAGCAACAGAAACAACTCTCTGGATTCAAAGGGCATTCGATTTTCTTTCCTTTCTTCTCTTTTTCTTTTTTTAATAGGAGAACACACAGCTTTTGAACCATGATTACTTTGATTTAAGCCTATAAATAGAATAAAAAAGCAATCCACTAATTACCACAAGAAACTCTAAATTTGGATCAAAATAGATCTAAATGATTTTTTAAAATCATTCAGGCCTACAGACTATAGAAAGTTGCTTTGTCCTTCTGTTTCCCATCTGTTGATTAGGAATAATTAGCGCACAGATTAAAATGAATGAGTTATGTAGGAGAAAGGTGCCTATGGGGGAATGGTAGTGTCTGACACAAAAATGCCTGAATCAGCTCCGGAGTTCACCTGGTGATTATCTGTTGCGGATGACTCTAAGACTCTGAGCATAAGAGCCGGTCACAAGGATGGTGGCCAGCAGTGGGATGAGGTGTGTAGAAGACAGGGTATTTCTCCACAGCCAGCACTTCAATCCCTTTCTTTAAGGAACCAGACACTTTCTTACCTTCAGTAACAAGTGGGAGACACTGTGTTGCCCTTCTTTGACTTGAGTTCTTTCTAGGGAAGGGCAGAGACTTTTCTCTCTGGCACTCAACCATCAAAAGAACACCATGAATACTGGACGGACAAGGGGAGGGTAGTTCTCTCTGACAGCAGCTTCTTCCTAGCCATATGCAGACATGGCCAACATCAGAGAATACAAGGATTTCCTCTCACGGACCTGCTTACACTTGGAGAAATTCCAAGTCCATATGGGGTCATGTGTGAATAACAGTGGGATGGGCTTTCTAAAGCATATTATAGTATGATCTAATAAGATTCCTGAGAGGCAGAGAAATGTGACAATGCCATGGCTAAGGGCCCAGACCCTGAGTCAGGTTGTACGGCATCCAAGCCCAGCTTGACCCCCTTTTAGTCAGGTAAACATGGCTGAGTCAGTTAAATGCTCCATGATATCGTTGTATATCAGAGATAACAGTGTGGACCTAGAGTTAGTGCAAGGATTAAGTTAGATAACACATACAAAATGTTTTCTTAATAGGGATAATTTACATACAGGATTCTAACCGACAATGACATTTTTTATTGCTAAAAGAGAAGAAATGGTTTCAAATAATCTAAAACTCCTGAGAATTAGAAAAAGAGATGAATCTTTCAAATGAAGAAAATTACAACATAAAGCGATAGAGGTGGTTGGGGTGGTTACATAAGTAACCGGAGGCCCCCACACAACACGGTAAAGCTAGAATCTTCTGCAGTTTGTCAAAACGAACTAAAGATAGATGAATAATAAATACTAAGCTGTTAATGCCAGTGTCTACTTAGGATAATTTAATGATGATAAATCCAGGCAGCCCCACCGGGCTATGCCAAGACATTGTTCTAACTATATCTAATTTGGTTGACTTTTCCTGTTTAATTAGTGAATAGTATAATTACGTGTCTGAAAGTTAGTGTGAATTTAACACCATCAAGTAGCACTAATGCAAAGTAGAGCAAAATAACAAATCTTAGATTTTTTTTTTTTGAGGTCATGCTTTCTTACAAAGAATACAATTAACTCCCTGGAGTAAGCCTGATTTGCTTACAGAATGGATGCTGTGGGAATAGAATACACTGCCTGCGCCTTGCTCCTCATCAACACCTAGAAGACCTTGTCTGATTCAGTTGAACTAAGGTCATTCTTAATAATTGCAAGCATGAGAGTCTATTGAAGATCCGCTCAGGAAAATGTATTAATGCAGTCAAAGTAGATACAGTCCTGCATTGTCTCACTCTTTTTAATTTCTTGATTGCCAAAATAATCAGTATGACCCTTTGCCAACCAGCTATATGTGCAGAGAAGCCCAAACATCTATAAAAAGCAAATGGATACATTGATTTAATCGGATGCTTCCTTTTGTTCTTTCAGGCTGACATATGGAAACATTTTGCTGAAATGTAAGGCTATACACTGATTTTTATCTCCAGTTTTTTTATAATTAGAATGCTACTCATTGCTTAAATCTTACCCTTTTCAAAAGCTATGAAATATTCTATACTCTAGAAATATTTGGGAAAGGATATGATATCCTACAGCATCAACAAAGTCAAGAACTTTCCATTAACAAAACAAGCAAAAGGGATTCGCTTTGACAAAAGCATTGAGGACTATAATCACATTTTCTATGGTTCATGGAAAACACGGGGTTGTGATACAGCACAGAGGTTTGAGGATTAACTTCCAATAATGTTTCACTGATACTTAATGGATTTTTTAGTATGTTGAGTAGAAAAGTAATACTGAGCCACATTTAAAATTGCATGCCTAAACCTAGTTTATAAGCTTGCTGCTCACTATTTTTTCAGATTAACTAATTCTTATTTTTTTCATCCCTCCCTTCTTTCCTCCTTCCCCCTCCCTCCCCACCTTTCTCTTTCTCTGTAATCGATATTCATTAGGTAATGATTTGTTTACTGATAACACACTACTAGGTCTTAGAAATTCTATCAGAAAGTCATAATCTCTGCACCACTAATTTTATGTATATGTAATATAAACAAATTTTAAAAATCACTTAGGACGTGCGCCAAATACAACAGCTGATGAGAAGAAAGGGCATGTGTATGTCTGGGGGCTAGAGTGGCAATGAGCACTGGCTGCTCTCGCCGAGGACCTGAGCTCGGTTCCCAGAACCTACCTGGAAGCTCACACCCACTGTAACTCCTATCAGAAATCTCACTGTTGTCCACACATCTTTCCATTGACATCCTGGTGTCAGCTCTGTAGGACTAGCAACCTTTGTTTCTGCTTCTGAGAAGTCTTTTGGAAGATGTAATTTTATCTTTTATTTTTCATAAAAAAAAATAATTCTTGTATTTGGGATCCTGGCTAAAATGATATGTTGAAAGTAGCATTTTCTTTGTAAAATAAAGTTGAATAATATAAAAAAAAGGAGAAGAAAAAAGGAGGAGGAAGAGAAGAAGAAGAGGGAGAAAGGACACAGAGATCTAAAAGGCCACAGGCAGACTGGAGTTATGTGGTTTTCACAGAGTAATACCTGGAAGCTGGAAGTGTGTGTGTGTGTGTGTGTGTGTGTGTGTGTGTGTACATGTGTGTATGCACATGTGTGTATGCATGTGTCTGTTTGTGTGTTTATATGTATATGTGTATGTATGTATATGTATATATTTGCATGTATTTGTGTGTACATGTATATGTGTGTGCATGTATGTGTGTATTTGTGCATATGTATACATTTGTGTCTATGTATATGTATGTGTATATATGTGTATATATATGTATGTGTGCATATGTATATGTGTGTATGTTTATGCACGTATGTGTGTATGCATATATGTGTGTGTGTGTGTGTGTGTGTGTAGTGTGTGTGTAGGTGCAGATTCTTCCCTCAGAACTGTAGAGGGAGCATGGGGCAGGCTTCTGGCATGCAGGACTATAAGATGATGAATTTCTGTTTCAAGCCACCATGTCTACAATACCTTCTTGGGGCTTCTCTAGGTAAACAACACAGGCACGTCATCTCATCTCTAAAGTCCCCGTGAATCACACAGGTAGAGCCATGTGGGGCAGAGAAAAACGTAAGGGCTTGGAACTCGAGTTTAAGCTAGAGATAAAGGCTAGCAGACTAACAATGAATGGCTAAGCACTGAGGCCATGTCTGTGGCTGAGATCCTTGCACAATAAGGGATCTAGAACCCTGAGGAAGAACAATCAGAGGCAGAGGAGCACTCAGAGGACGCCAGGGATGTGGAGACTGTGGCACCCCAGAGCCTCTTGCAGAGAGCGTTCCAAGGGATAAGCAGCGCAGACGACTCTCCACAGCTAAGACACTGTTCTGCCTGCGAGCTGTGGAAGTCCAACCAGGGGAGACAAGTCTTTCCGGAAGAAACGCACTGAGCTAGGGGCCAGCAGAGGTTCTGGGAGGGCTTTTCACATGACTTGGGCATCTCTGCTTGAATGCCCTTTCAGATGATTGTGTTTTCATCGAATGAGGCACCTTGATGTGTACACAGTGATGATACGGCACGTTATCCTAATGGCTGCTGGCACTAAAGCTGCGTGCTGAATTACAGCCCCGCGCTACAGTGCTTTACAGATGCACACCCAGACATCTGTTTAGAACCTGTTGTTGGTAGAGTTTTCTGCATAATTTATAAAGAGGGGAATTGGAGGCAGGATAATGTTTTGAAATGTAAAACATCTGACTCATAGCAGAGATGAAGAGCAGGGGATGGCCCGCGAGAGGCGCTTATCTCATTGTTCACATACTGGGCAGAGAAAACTCAAGCCCAATAAGGCATCGGGCTTCTCAAAGCAAAACCACTTTAATGAGGGTGAGTCACAGTGCCGCCCAGGGAAATGAATCAGGTGGCCCACAGGCCTCGGCGGCTTCATAATTACAGGTTTTTCCCTCCCTTTTAAATTAAAACTAAAGCCAGGTAACAAGTAATGTCCCCATAGAACAAATTCAGCCAGATGGAAAGATGCAGAGGCCTAAAAAGTAAAATAAAAATATCACAGGGAAGTAGCTTTTCTAGTGAGGAAAGAAGGAAGGGAGGAGGAGGTGGGGAGGGGAACACCGCCCTACATATAATGTCATGCCTGCCGGCCTGAGGACACTTAGAAATGTCTTCCCTGTGCCCTCTACTCCAGCTGACTCTGGCACCTCAGCCCCACGGATTAACCACAGTAGCTTTTTCTCAATGTTAAACTTTTAGAAATGCGATCAGAGTTTCCTATGGTTTCCTGCTCAAGCTAGGAGAGGGATGACTACCTCGGCCCCCTTCCTTCCCCCCTTTCCTCTCTAGCTTCTGCAGTTGATGATAATGATAATCAGAAATCCTGTAAATCCTACCTCTTGATCATGCTCCCCAGAGCCTGATCTGGGCAGCCAGTGACTCACTTCCTGTCTTGGGCCCTCTAAGCAAAGCAGAAGCACCGTTGAAGGGAATTTGGGACATTACAAATCAGACATCATTAGCTGCTTAGAGCCTGGGGTAGTTTCCCACCAGGGCCAACTGGGGCCTAACAATGTCCTTGTGAGAAATCTGAACCCCCCCCCCCGGGTCAAGCAGGGAATTAACCTGATATTTTAGATCTATTTGCTCTGTGTTCAGGGTCTCTATGTAGTACAGAAAGTATAGCCCCTTTTGCTATCAAAGTCAGTGTGCGAGCGTGCATGAATGCGTGCATGCGTGCGTGCGTGTGCATAAATGTATGTCACACATGTGTGTAGTATATGAGTGTATGTGGGTGGAAGCCAGAGGAGAATATTGGGTGCATTTTCTCTCTCTGCCTTACTGCCTTGAGACAGCTGGAGCTCAAGAGCTGGTGGGAAGTTTCGGGAGGGATGTGGAGGAGACTAGGCTGGTGGCCAGCAAACACCAGTGAACCTCCAACTTTTATGTAGGTGCCTGGGGATCCGAACTGAGATCCTCACATTCATGCATAGGCCAGTCTTACCCACTGATCAATAAGCACTGTCCTTTCTTGGCTCTATAAATGACTTCATAGTATAGGTTCCACTAATCTCCGAACAGTAACCTCTTAATGATTCTTTCACTTGGGGTCTCTGACCCTGAGGTTCTGGAACCCCCTCCAACCCTGGGGGCATACCATTCATTTATCTGGGTTCCAGTCTCCCCACACTTTAGAACAATCCTCTCTCCTCTCTGTCCACACATTCTTGTTTACTTGTAGGGTCTTATCCCAAACATTCCTTTTCCTCACAGGACTTCCCAGAGCACCCTGATTAGAACACATCTTGCCACACATTCCCCCAGAGACCCACACGGGCCCTTGCATAGCACTTGGGAGCATTTATTTTAGTCACTACTAGAACATCTACCTTGCTCATGGACGATCAGCTAGAGAGAATGGAGACTTTGTTCCTTGAAGTATCCTCACCTGAGCATGATAACGTGATGACACAGCAAATGCTCAAGAAATAGACTATGAAGGAATAAATAGTTGAAGGGAAGAGGAGGAGATGTTCTTGTCTTGTCTTAGCTGTGTGATCTGGAGCAAGGAGTTGAACCAACGTTTGAGTCCCCTTTCCTGTTAAAAATGTGGATAATTCTATCTGTGCTGTACAAGGCTTGAGGTTGCTGATACAGAATACCAGTACATAGATGGAGAAAGACAAACAGTCCACGGGTAATTACCAAGTGCACAGCTTTGTGTGAGGTACTGACATGGATACTCTTTAAAGAAAATCAGAAAGGTTATTTACTTTAAGATGTGAAAGGTAGTAAAATAAATAAAATAGGTTGAATTATTCTGACTCAAGAGGGTCTGCTCTCCAGCTCTTTGTTTTTCACATACTGATTGTTTTGATAACTATCTGAAAACTTATTCAAGTCATAAAACACATAATACCCAAGATATGTATTACCTGTGTATAGAGCCACTCCTGGCTAGCCTAGACAGATTTAAATGTTGTTTTCTTTATGTTTATATTATATTTCATACCCTAACATTAGACCTTAACTTATTTGTTTACTACAAAACTTTAGGGAGCATTGAGCATATCTTTCCATTATTATATTCCCAGTATACTGAATGGATATTAACAAAAGTAGATAGCAATAATAGGGCATGAGTATTAGATAAACGAATAAATACTTTATTGGGCATTTCTAGAAGATTCAATAATATAATTAATTTTATTTAGTATTTCTAAGTTTATATTTGTGATGGTTAATCTTCATTGTCAATTTAAGTGGCTTTAGAGTCACATAGAAAATATAGTTCTGGATGTGTCTATGAGGGGGATGCTCAGATAGGCCCAATTGAGGAGAGTAGAGCCACCCTGAATGTGGGCAGCCCTATCGCATGTGCTGGAGCCCCAGGCTGTATGAGGAGAAAGAGTGAGAGGACTAGCCATCATCTCTCTCTGCTTCCTGACTGTGAGCATGATGTGACCAGCTGCCTCATGCTCCTGTCACCATAGCTAGAGATGCCATGGCACCTCTCCCACCATGATGGGCTGCAGCCTTAAACTGTCAATCAAAATGAACCCCTCCAGGCTGGAGATAGAGGTCAGTGGTTAAAAGCATTCACTGCTCCTAAGCCAGGTGTGGTGGTGCACAATTTTAATGCCAGCATTCAAGAGGCAGAGCAGATAGATCTCTATGAGTCCAAGACCAACTTGGTCTACATAGCAAGTTCCCAGCCAGGGCTACATAGTGAATCCCTGTGCAAAAAAAAAAAATAAAAACTAAAACAAAAAAGGAGCAGGTACTGCTCCTGCAGAGGACCTGGGTTCAGGCTCTGGTGCCCTGCCCTGGGCTCCGTGGGCCCCAGGAATGCATGTGGTGTGCACACATACATGCAGGCAAACACTCACGCACACGAAATAAAAAACTTAAAAATTAAATAAGCCCTTCCTTAAGCTGCTTTTTCAGGTATATTGTCAGAACAATGAGGAAAGCAACGGATCCACATTCATAACCAACCAATAATTAAGGCTCCAACAACAGTATTCAGGCTTGGGGTTGCTAAAATAGAATACCAGTTCTTATTTAAAAACAGAGATCCAATTTTATATAAATATATTAAAATGAATTTTATAGTTTACAAAATAACTGCTGCTGCAAAGGTAATAGATCAAATATGAGGAATAAGAAAATAATTCAGGGTCCCTTTGCATTTGATCTACACTAGTTAGAAAACTAGTATTAGTTTTCTCTATTGACAGTTTCCGGGAGCAAATGTATTATTAGTAAATAGCAAATTCCTTAGAGAACTTGACACATTTATTATAATGTTGCCCTTTCTAGAAAAGTATAACTAATAGCAAAAATAAAACACAGCTGCAAATTGATGGTCTACAGCACATCATTGGACCAGGAACTGTCCAAAGCTAGGAGACTAAAATAGAGCAGTGATTCCCTTCAAAGTTAGACAAGTACTGTTTACTTAGTCCTCAGATTAGCGGAAACACAAAGCTGTTGTGAAGTTGTGTGATACATGATCTAAATCCTTCTTCTAAGACAACAGCTTGTCAAAATGATAATCACCAGGAATAGAGAGATTTGCTTGGTGAATAACACTTCCTTTTGTGTTTGCTTATGTGCTTCCCAGAAAGGAATCTGAAATCTATTATTAGTTTTATATAGTCAACTTCTGGTTATGTGAATTTATAAAAGGGACCACAGATATCTGTGCTAATAGAGGAAACAAAGACAAACAACAGAGCTGATTGATATCCAAAGGAGTGTATAATACAAAAATTATATCCTTGCTTCTGAAATAAGTGTGACTCTTTGTAGCCTATGTGCTTTCCTCATACCCCATGAGCTGATCTAAATAAGAACCATGGAAAGCTCAAGTATATACTTGAGTGAGAGTTTACTCTAACACTTGAAAGCTGCTGGTCAGCAGATAGGATTCTTCTCAAGGCTCCAGGGTCCAGTACAATATATTTTCAACCTAATCACCAATGCAAAAAAGACAAAAGCAATAAAGAAGTCAATTCAAGGGAAGAAAATAAAATGTAGCCATCCTACCCTGTGCTTTGACCTTGTGATAAAACAGTGATGGCTAAAGTCTGTAATTCATTTTTAAAATTAAGCCTTAAGACAATAGTCCACCAAACAGAAAGGAAAAAAAAGGAATTAGAAATAAGTACAAATTATCAGATATATTACTTTCTAGAGTGATCTTTATGGTTTGACTGGGTCAACTATTTCATAACTGTCTATGAAAATGGAATATCTTCCCATTGTAAAAGAAATCTCATCTGTAAAATAGGTTACATAACAAGGATTTACATTAAAATGGCATCTCTCTGGGGCATTTTATGAAGTAACAAGTGAGAACAAGAATCCAGGATTGAGGAAGATCATGGTAGTTAAGAAGAAAGCTGATCCTGCCTTGTTGTAAAGATGAGATTCATGAGCTGGTCCACCTTCATGACCTAAGCAGCATCACATTGGGTGTCCAGTTTCAACATAAGCATCTGGAGAAACCAAAGCATTAAGTCCATGGCAGCAGCCTCCTTTGGATAGCCATCCCTGTACCACCAATTTTTACATCCAAAATAGGCTCATAGCAGGTGACAGAATTCCAAATAAGCAACTATCCATTCACTTATTCAAGTATTTAACATCTATTGTATAACAGAATGGTCACCATTCTAGGCATTAGGGATACATTGCATTTCAGACACAGTCTCTCTATTTAAGGGCCTCACAAACACAAATATATGTGTTTATATAAGATTTCCCAGAGGTACATGAAGAGTATGAAAATTGGTGGAGGAAAGGGTACACTGTGGCAGGGTCCTGTGCTGTTCTTCCCTTTGGGGAAGGAGGCCAAATAGGTGCAGAGTCAATGACACAGACTCTGGGAGAATGTCAAAACAACAAGCTAAGCTTATTTAGGAAGAGACAAGCCTTATATATCCTCCATTCCACCCTGGGGGAAGGTCTAATGAATATGCATCTGCTGGTATGACATGGCTGCCTCTCATTGGTCCAGGTTATCCCCAGATAATGTCTCAGCTGCTGTTGCTAAGGCCTTTAAGCAGACCCAGGTTGGCTCTCAGAAAGTATTTTATTACTGGTTTGGGCTGGCTGGCCCTCAGGCCTGTTCGGGATGAGTCATCCCACACCACACAAAGGAGATAGGAGCCACAGAACCCAATTAAGTCATGGAGGTGGAAGGCTCATGAATGGCATCTGTGCCCTTACAGGAGAGGCTGAAGACTGTTCATTTGTCTCTTCCACCCTGTGGGGACACAGAATGATCAGCCTGAGAACCCAAAGCCCCTGCCAAGTCTGATGACATCCCGATAGGCATCTCCCAACATCCAGAAGAGAAATAAATTTCAGTTGTTTAAATTATCCAGTTTATAGCTGGGTGTAGTTGCACATGCCTTTAATCCCAGCACTTGAGAAGCAGAGGCAGGTGGATCTCTGTGAGTTCAAGGTCAGTCTGGTCTACAGAGTGAGTTTCAGGACAGTCAGATCTATGTACAGAGACCCTGTCTTAAAAATAAATAATAATAAGCTATCCAGTTTACAAGGTTTCAATATAGCAGCTTTAATAGAATAAGATAGCTACCATTAGTCAAATTATCTGACAGAATTGTAGTCTATCAGGTAGACTGGATGGGAAAACATCCCAATTGACAGAATCGAGGAGCCATGAGCACTAAGAAAAATATGCTTATGAGTTCATTGTATATTTGGATAGAAACAGGAAGCATGATATGAGTAAACAGAAGTCAGAATTAAATTTTTAAAAGTTGAGTTGGATACAATGAGACATTTTTGGTCATACTCATATGAAAATTCTTTTCTTCTAAAATGGACAGATATAGTTTTATTAATTTTAATGGACATAATATCTAATCAACTCACAACCAATTGTATTAAAAGTAGTTCTGTAATGATCTCACATTATTAAAATAAGTAGTAAAAATCCATATCAGATAAATAATGAACCACTCAAAAAGAACACTGGCTTATACATTTTATCAAATTTCCCCAGAGATACATATTTCTTGGGGTATCATATAGATATTCATGTGCATCAGCTTTTCATATTGCTTCAGTTTATAAGCCTCTGCTAAGTCAACAGTTTTTAGAAAGACTTCCAAAGTGATTTATTTTTAAATTTTGATTTGTTTTGTTTGAGACAAGGCCTAAGACAGTAATACAAGCTAGCCTGGATATCACTATATCATCAAGGCTGGCCTCACGAACTCAAGGCAGTCCTCCTGAGTCAGAAGCAGGAGCCACTCAGGTTCAAAGTGACTGTTAAAATTGAAAAGCTTCTTCTGTGATGCCCATTTCTGACTTCCCATGCAGTATGTATGCATGCACGTTTTTCAATTTTGTCGGGCAGTGCTGAAGATCAAACCCAGGGCTTCTTACACAGTGAAGAGGTATAAAAAGTTTCTCAAGCTGTAGAATATTATGATCTGATATGTGCTGGAGAAACAAAAGCTCTGCTGACATTAATAGACAAAAATCTAGAGCTGAGGCATCAATAACGCTAGGATTTCAGTCTGGATGGTCCCCAATACAGACCCCTGTCCTTTGTCTTACATCTCAGTATTTCATTATTAAAGCATTAGCCTCACAACTTATTTCTTATTAATACAATAATGTATTTTAAGGGAAAACTAGGATGATAGAAAATGCATAAATGATACTGAAGTGGCCTTGGGGATGCCAGGTAGAATCAATCCTTCCCTCTCAATCATGTAAACTCATGGAGACCAAGGGACTGGCATTGATCTGAACTGTGCCTCAGAGCTGGGGCAGATGGAGAGCTTCCTGCCCAGATAAAGAGAACACATCTTTAATATTGTAACTGTAATTCTTGCATGATTATTGTTTTGTTATATGTAATTTTACTATGTTAAAGTTAAAACCTTCCTTTTAAAAAAAAAAGAAGAAAAGGGGAAGTGCTGTGGATATAACTATATATAAATAAAACACTGATGGCCAGTGACCAGACAGGAAGTATAAGCGGGACAAGGAGAGAGGAGAATTGGGGAAACAGGAAGAAGGGGGAGAGACACTGCAGCCACCGCCAGGACAAGCAACATGTAAAGACGCCGGTAAGCCACAAGCGATGTGGTAAGGTATAGAGTTAAAAAAAAAGGTTAATTTAAGATATAAGAACAGTTAGCAAGAAGCCTGCCATGGCCATACAGTTTATAAGTAACATAAGAGTGGTTATTTTATATGTGGATTGTGGGACTACGGGGCTTGGAACCTGGAGAGTAGCCCTCCAGCAACAGGGCATTGCATTAATTTTCTACCTCTGCACAGGTTACAGTGAGCTTAGTGGCTAGACCAACACACACTTAGGCTCACAGTTTACATGAGCCAGCAGTTTTAACTGGGTTCTGGTTAAAGGTCTAGCTAGGCTGTAATCTAGGCATGGGTCAAATCTGCAGTCAGGGTCCCTCTCCAGAGCTTGTGCTGGTGGCCGACTTCATTTCCTCACAGCTATAGAATTGTGTGACCTGCTTCTCTGAAGCCAGCAGCATGGAGAGAGTCTGTTGTTTCCAGTGACTAGCCTCCAGGTTACATGAATGGCTTGCCAAGGAGACCCTGTTAGTGGCTGAGTCTGAACTATCCGTCCCTTAAACGCTCACCCCCTGCTTTGCTTTGTTTTAACACATGAATTCCAGCAGGTGGCGCTGTTTTATGAGTCTACACAACCTTAGGAGGTAGGGTTGGCGGGCGGAAGTGGGTCACTTGGAGGCAAGCTTCACTTCTGGTTCCAACTCACTCTCTCCCTTAAGTTATTTCTGTCAGGTGTTTGTCATAGGAATGAGTAAAGAAACTAATATTATCCTTCCTTTGACTAACTTGAAGTCAATGATGAAGATCTTAACTGCATCCGCATCCCCTCTCCAACTCTGTCATTAAAGACACAATGGAGTTACACCCATCGCCTCTGTCATTGACTAGCCATACATCACAATTTGCATATACTCCAAAGGAGGACTATAGTTCAGAAAGCAGGAGTGGGTACTCTTTTAGAACTCTGCCACAGATGTGAACAGTCCAGCAGAAGAGCTATCCCTTCCAAAGTTGGGCTAGGGAAGCAGTTAGGAGCTGCTCTGTCTGGTAGGAAGCCACCTGGAGACTGTCGGGAATCAGATCTGCCCCAGGACCTCCATGGCACATCACACAAAAGCAAAGCCTGTGAAAAGCAAGCTCAAGGTCAACACCCAGACCACCTTCCCATCACAGTCAAGGACAGAGAACAGAGGAGCAAAGTTTCTCCCACAAGGAGGCTGTAGCAACAGATGTGAACAGAGAGAAAGTCCTAGCAGTGTGGAAGTTCTTCTCTACCAGCGATAGGGAGGGGATTTCTTCCCAGCCAGCAGCATGGACTCAAATCCAAGGAGACTGCCCCTATCCCTTTTCCTTAAAAATTAGCATCACATTTTTCCCCCACAGTCTCATATTTAGCTATTGTGATCACACATATCCCACAAATATATCTGATAATAGGGGCGGCGGGGGGGGGGGGGGGTCCAGTTCAAGTGATATAAACAATCTCAGCAGAGAAAATCAAATGAGAGAGAAAAACGATTCATCAAACCGAAGTAGACAGGGTAATTAAAGAGAAGATATATGCCATGGTGAACTGGATTCTCAAAGAATATTCCAGCTAATGAAGCAGTTATATCTTCATCTGTATTAACTCTGGGTAAAAGCAAGAGAAAATTGAGTTGATAAAAATCAGTTTGAAAAATAAAAAAAAAGGAAGACTTTTCACAACAAGATGTCTCTGGAACTGCATCCCTCAATCCCTGCTACCTCACTTCTGCTGGAATCTCCAACACTGGCTGTCCCCGAGAGTGACATACATCTATATTATACTGCTCTCCCATCCTAGGACATGCCAAACTGGGGCACAGAACAAGCACAAATGAATCCCAACCCTGCTTCCAAGCAAGTCAGTCCTCCTGCTCTGAGTCACAGTAGAGAGTTCAGATTCTGGTACTCAGTTAGACTCACTTCGCCTGGGTGTTCCATACTTGTCCTGCAGGCTTGAGTCCAGGTTGTGCTTGCCACCTGAACTTACAATATTATGGTGATATCAAAAAAAGTGGACATATTCATTTATTAAGCATTTGTGATACTGAATCAATTAAGCACGTATGTTGTCCTCATGTGTATGGTTTTTTTTTTTTTAAATAGTGGTAGTTCAACGTAAAAGGAATTTCAAGGTAGAAGCTAATGCATATCCACTGGCAAATCCTGTTACACCTAAATCCTTTCCGCTCTCAGTCTAGTCTGGACACTTGTCCTCAGGTAGGACAAGGTGGCTTGGTAAGCCAACAGACTTGAAAGGCAGGCTGCTACCTTACAACAAACAGACTTGGGTCTGAAGAATGTTGTTCAGAGACATGAGAAGCTGGTCCCAGATGAGAACGGGTCTAGCCAAGTTTCTGAGGAATTTTCAAAGGGAAAGGTGTGCATGAGGTGGGGGAGACAGAGACATGGTGCTGCGTGGGTTTCCTGGGATTTTCCTGCTGAGCTCTGGCTTTGCAAGAAACAAGGAAGTAACTGGGAGCCACAGTGACTGGGAGGCCTAGCTTCCTAGTCTCTTATAGATTCTGGGCATGGTCACATCCTGTTAAACTTGATAGTTCTACATGGTAAGGAATCGTATCACCTTGGGGATGTGTTTTCTGAACACTTTTTATTTTCCTTAGGTATTCGTGAAACCCAGAAGTTCCTATGACTTCCTGAAGGGGACCTCAGAAGGCCACCAAGGGGAAAGCCAGGTGGGGTGGCATGCAGCCAGCTTGGCAAAAGGAAAGGTAACTGCGGAAAAAAAAAAAAAAAAAAAAAAAAAAAAAAAAAAAAAAAAACAGAATAGATGGATGAGAGGTATGGCAGAGACTCAGAGACCCCTAGACCACTGAAAGCTGAACAACGGGTATAAGACTCAGCCAGAAGAAGGCATGCATTTGTCTGCTGTAGGCCACAGACATAGTCTGTGAATCAGTCATAAAGGTTGTTTTACGCTGCCCCCAGGCCCCACACACTAGCCACTCATTAGAAGTTTAAACAGAAATCAAATTCAAACGGTCTCCACTCTCCACAGGTATGTCTTTGCTCTCTTGGGTTAGTCTCCGGGGAGAACCTTGCATCTACTCCTCAGTGGCCCTGATGCCTGCCTTCTCTCTCTCTTCTCTGCCGTGTTTTGTCAATGCATCTTCAACCACAGGCACCTCTTAAAGTGCTCTGTTCCTTCGTTGAAGGATCATCTTCCTCTTCGCCTTAACCTAGTCGTTTTTCTTGCTGCCTGTCTCCCGGGTCCCCCCTCTTCTCTGGAATGAAGTAATCACCCTCTTAGAAACTCTCACCGCACCCCAGGCTCTCACAGGACGGGACACACTAGTGAGTTTACTTCCTGTTGTTCAGCTAAACCATTAATTAGTCCTTGCCCTTTTTATTTTTAATTTCTTTCATTTTAAAGTATATGTATATACGTATGGGTGTGTATGGGTTTAATTAAGTGCAGTGTCCCCGGAAGTCAGAGGAGGGCATCAGATCCTCTGGATGCAGAGTGACAGGTGGGTGTGAGTCGCCCGACGTGGGTGCTGGGAATGAAACGTGGTTCCCCTGCAAAGGTAGTGTTTTGTCGTCACTGCTGAGCCACCTCTCCAGCCACCAGACCACTGCTCCTATGTCAGCAGACTTCACTTGGAATGACAAGTCCCACACCCTGTGCAGATACACGCCACCTATGTGTCCCCATGTGTCTTCATCATTTTAAACTACTGAAACACAACTTTTCCTCTCTTTGTCAAGCATCTAGTAACAAAAATCCTGCCTTTCTGTGTGATTTGTGATTTGTCACAAAGGCACTGGGAAAAACGTCAAGTGACACCAGAGAGAAAATAAAACAAAACAACTTCCCCCCACCCCCACCCCCTGGCAAAAAAAAGACGTGAGTCATTTCATGCTTTGTTAGGAACAGATGAGAGTATATTTTAGTGGCTTTTGACAATATAGTACTTTTCTTTTGATTACCTAAAATCCTGATCTACTTAAACTAGTGGTTTATACTCATGTTTTACTAAATGGACATGCCGTCAAACCAACTCAAAAATGTTTGTGTTTGTAGCCATAGATCAGAGAGGAGGCTTCTGGCGGTGTGAAGTCGTAAATTCAGACTCAGAAAGGGTCAAAGCGATGAGAATAAGTGGCTGCCCAGTGCTCAGCCCTAAGGAGGATGTCTACTGCCTCACCCCTCCAAGGCTTGGAGGACATCTCAGGAGAGGAGGTAGGAAGAACGAGAGGGCCAGGGGATGGGGAGGAGGAGTTAGGGAGTATGCTGTCTTCTGGATCTGACGTAGCTGTCCTACTGAACTCACAGCAGCAGTGGTCACCTGCCCAAGACCTGACGCAGTCCGGACTCGTCAACAGCCCACTGGGCATGGCAGCTGTGAGAAATTCTCAGGTGGCCCCACCTCTCCATGAGGAGCAGCTAATAGTTGCCTCAGGGACGTGGCCGTGGCTCCTGTTCTTGCTCAAGTGAAGACTACCAACCATGGTCATGATTAAACATAGTGGGCTACAGGGAGAGAGAGAGAGAGAGAGAGAGAGAGAGAGAGAGAGAGAGAGAGAGAGAGAGAGAGAGAGAGAGAGAGAGAGAGAGAGAGAGACCGGAGACAGGAAGAAAGGGTCTGGCAAGGGTGGAAGAGCGGTAAGAAATGATAATGGGGTAGTTGTGATCAAAGTACTTTATACATGTATAAATTGTTATAGACTAAAAAATGAAATACCGGATTGTTTTTGGATGTCCCAAACACATAATTAGACATCACCCCGACAAACTCTACTTCCTTGCTGTCTCCTCATGCTGAGTCTTAGGTTGGAACTTAAAGATCTTCTCAGTTGTCTTTGGTTTTATTGACATCTGTGACCACAGTCTCCCTCAGCAGGCCACATCCAGCAGCTGCTGTAATAACTAGGTCTTGACTGCAGTGGGGGGGTCTGTTTCACATCCCCGTGAACCAACTAGAAGGAAGGCCTTTGCCTCCCTTTCTGGCAATCTCTAACCCGTGGGAGAGCGCAAGCCACGTTCTCCATTCTGATTTTGCTCCTCTGGTGTTTCCTCTCTGCAGAAATCCATCCTACGCTACTGAGTACCTAACAGCTTTTGGTTTTTGTTTTTCCTTCCATTTGGAAGGAAGCACTTTTCTACATTACCTAAAAAAAAATATTTCCCCTCTCTCCCATCAGTTTCCTCCAGCAGGAGGTAGATGGTTTGAAATTGCAGCAGAATTGGAGGTAATTAGTTACCCGGGACAGCTGACATGCCTGGCGGGTGCTCTGGAGAAGGTGCTAATTCATGAAATGCTTTATATGGAAAGAGCTTTCTGGATTAGCCTTCTAGAAGAAAGAAGAATCTGTCATGATTTGTTCTCTTCTTCCCCCTCCCCAAATCCACAGCACACCTATCCAGTGCCTTCTTACCGAGAAACTCAAACTTTGGAGTCCCCCACTGTAGGCTAAGCCACTGTTTGTTTCTTGAGCTTTTAATTTGTTTTACCCTTTGCTTTTAATGAGCGTACAATTATTACATGGTTTCTCCCACTCTGCCTCAGCCCGCTGACAAACCATTGTCTCAACTATCTACATAACAGAGCTCTTTCAATATCCAAGTTTAGATTAAAATATCCAAATTGAGCTTTCCCCAGCCCAACTGCAATCAACTCCATCCTTTCAGAAGTTTAAAAAGGTCCAAAGTCTTTGAGTCATATATTTTATCCTTTTCATTTTATCATATCCTGCATCCAACCACCAAAAATAT
This sequence comes from Peromyscus maniculatus bairdii, assembly GCF_049852395.1. Lineage (NCBI taxonomy): Eukaryota > Metazoa > Chordata > Mammalia > Rodentia > Cricetidae > Peromyscus > Peromyscus maniculatus. The sequence goes on along the minus strand of NC_134869.1, from coordinate 15,663,675 downwards.
GTTATCTCCACCTTCAAAATAGACCCGGAATTCCACCATTTAAATCCCACCATTACTTCTACTAAAAAAGAAAAAAATAAATAACCCTAATAGTGTCAGTGGGGCACACATACTAGCAGCCACTAAGGGTACCCCCAAGACTGAAACACCTAAGGACATGAGCTCTCAGGTCAGGGAAGTGCTCCATATAAGAAGGAGATACATGGGATGCACGGGGGTCAGGAACAGAGAGCTCCTGGAGCAGGGGAGCAAACTTTGAAGAAATCTCCATCTCATGAAGACTCTAGAAATCAGGGAACAGAATTATTGACCCTCAAAGAAGAGTGGGACAAAGTCTAGGAGAAGTGGATGCATGTAAAGTCCACCTACATCATGACCGACTGAGCAAATATATATTATGTCAATTCTTTTGAACACAGACTAAAGTACATGTAGATACAGTCCTTTACACCAAGTGTCTCCTCCAGGAAACCATAGTGACCTAAATACAGACACTAATTTGAGGGATACAGGCTAAGCCCAGTGCTCACTCTCACGGTCTCAATCATTCCTGGATTCATGTCCATTCCCGCTGCAGAACCCACCCCCACCCCTTCATTCCAGCTCTTCTTCAGTTTTGACCTTAGGAGTCTTCATCCTCTGGAAGCTTCGGTCCTCATGGCCCTGCTGGATTTTATTGTTACTCATCTCTTTGTTCTTTCTCTCCCTCCTCCACATAAATTCTATACCAAATTTGCTCTCTTTCTTTCATTCCTATTTTCTGGCTCTTCGATCACTTCGGTATACCCATAGAAAACCCACAACCTGTTTAAAATTCAGTCTGTAAGTCTGCTGCACTTATGTCCTCCAGCTGACTCAGGCTGGAGAAAAACCCAGAGCTGCACTGGCTAATCTTGGGTGTGGGCCGTTACTTCGGTAGGGGGTCACTCCATGCCTGTTTTCTCCTAAGTACCTGTTTCAGCTCTTCTCAAGGGCCATACTTTAATGGTCTCTCTTCCCAGCTGGAGCTACTGCTTTCTGCTTAAGGGAGAAAACACAAACTATCAGATTTTCTGTAGACTGCTGTATGGATGCCCTTGCTGGCATTTTTACCCACACCCAAAATATCTTTCCTGTTGGCAACACACTCCTGTCTGAAATCAGTCTTCCCACTTACTTCACAAACCCCTCCCTGTTTTTTTCTTCTTCAGCAGAACTTAAAAATTGCTTTGGAAAAAATTTCCTGTAAAGACTATTGATGGTCCATACTTGCTCTCTTTAAGTCCTTGCCTCTGGTTTTCCCCTTACACATTATGTTGATGTTTTGCCCATTGGTTCTAATCAAGTTGGTCTTATCAAGGTCATCAGTGACTTGTACACTGTTAAATCCATGAGTAACTAGCCCTCTTCCTAGTCCATGTAGGAGCTATGCTTAACAGAGCCAACTAGACAATTGTTCGTTGTCTCTTCTCCTCCTCCTCCTTCTTGTATTCTCTCTCTCTCTCTCTCTCTCTCTCTCTCTCTCTCTCTCTCTCTCTCTCTCTCTCTCTCTGTATGTGATGTGCACAGTGTGCACACATGTAGAGCAGAGGCAATGCCACATGTCTTCTATCCTCACCTTCCACCTTATTTGACCAGATTCTTCTATGGAGACCATTGTTCTCCAGTTGATGAGACTGACTGGCCAAGCTCCAGGGATCTGTCTGTCTCTGCTTCCTACCCAGAACTGGGGTTACAGATGTTCATGACCGCACCCAGGTTTCAGGTGTGTGCTGGGGATCCATATGTGGATCCTCATGCTCCTGAAGAAGGAACGTTACTGTCATCTACATGACCCCCCCCCATTCTTTCCTTTTTAATATCTTATTTCACCTGACTCCAGAATACAATGCCCACTAGGTGCTCCCCTGGCCAAGGATGCTGGCTCCTTCGCTGTCCCCTTTGTTGGTGCTGACTTTTGTCCCATCCTCCACGCTGTTCAGTTTTGGTCCTCCTCACCTACACACACTCCACATCATCCATATCCATTGTTCTCAACATGTGGGTCTCGGCCCCTTTGGGAGTGGATCAACCCATTCGCAGGGTTCCATATCAGCTATCCTGCATGTCAGATGTTTACACTATGATTTATTACAGTTGCAAAATTACAGTTATGAAGTATCAACAGAAATAATGTCATGGTTGGGGGTCACCACAACATGAAGAACTGTATTAAAGGGTCACAGTGTTAAGAAGGTTGAGAATCACTGGTCTAGATGATGATGGTCACATTTCCATCTTTACCTTGGTCCTTCAGCTGCCTACTCAGCACATCCTTCCAAAGATCTAATAGACAGCTAGAGCTAAAATTAACTCCTGACATTCAACTTGCTCACCAAATCTACTCCTTCCCAGATTCTTAGATCGCAGAAGAGGGCAAACCTATCCTTAGAGATGTTCCAGACATTTTAGCGGCATCCTTACTTCTTCTTTTTCTCACAAGGCCACGTTTACTTCTCCATGACCTCCTGTTGCATTTACCTTAACAACACGTCCAAAGGGCTTCTGTGCCCCTCTGCCCCCCTGCTTTATCTTTGGTCTCAGTAGTTTTGGTCCCCACTCTCCTTATTCAATGTTGCACTGTCCTCCTTTGGAATTCATGGTCCTTTCTCAGTACAGAGGGATCCTCATAGGACAGATGTTAGATCAGGTGACTCTTCACTCCCAGTAAGAAAATCTTTAAAGGAAACGGCCAATTGGGCTTTAAATGACCTAAGCCTACCTCCTTACCTGCAGGCATCCCCACTTCAAGAAATGCATCTGCTTAAGCTGGAAAATGTGACTCCTTCTTTGAACTCATCCTTCACCTTTGCACATCAGTCAGTTAGCGCCCCCACTCCAAGTTTGTTCTTTCCATTTCTGCACGTATTATTCATCCATTGGTAGCTGCCCTTCACTGATGCCAACTTCTCCCCTCAGCCATGCTCACCCCAAGTCCACTTCCTGCACATTAACACTAATCTCTCTAGTTAAACGCAATTTTGTCCCTAAGATTCCCACATGTACTGCCAAAGCTTTTCTCTTTTTCAGCCTTGTTTGATGATTTCTAAATTGAAGCTTTAATCACAGCCCAGGCTGCTTTGAAATGGCTGTCTCTCAAAATCAATCTGTTGGTTCACCTAGAGTTTTGCAGCCAGCCTTTAGAGATCTATTAGCTTATTGGGGGATATTCGATTACAGTGTGAACCCCAAATTAGCATTTGCTTTTAATTTTAATTAAATAAATTTAACCTTGGGTCAGGAGGCTGAGTTAGCAACTAGTTGACAGAAAGTAATCATAGAGCATCCAAAAGCACCTGGAAGAGGTAGAGAGATGCCCCAGAAGTAATATGGAGGGGTTTTGATTTGCATGGCTTTTTTTGTTTTTGCTGAGGGGAAAGACAGTCCTTTTTAGGAGATGCTGGTAAGGAGAGAGGGTTGGCTAGTTGCTACTCAGCATCTCTGAACTACCCCAACCTTTGAATCTCGAGTCTTATTTAGAAACAGAATGATAGAGATTTAGTTAACGCTACCTTTCATGGCGGCGGCAGCAGGGCCAGTGCCTGCAGGAACAGAATTCCTGCCAGGCTGCAGCCAGAGCGGCCAGGTTGCTTCCAGAGAAGCAGGCCAGTAACTACAGAGGTGCAATCGTTAGTGAAATAACAGTAGATTAAGGCACAGCCACTGTGCCCAAGATAAAGCAACATTAGCTCTTGTTCTATTAAATGTCACTTTTGTCAAGATTAATGTTTTGTACAATCATTTATAAAATGAACTGCACATGTACAGTTAATTAAATTATATTTCAAAGTCAAGAAAAGGCTACAAAAGACTCCTCTGCATTTTAAAAAAAAATTGTAGATTTCAAGTAATAATATTAAAAGGAAAGTTAAAAACTGAAAATATTAAAGACTATTAGTTTCCATAGTTTCCAAAATATATTAACCCGCATATCAACACAGATACTCAAGAAAGCAATCTTGTTTTCCCTTTTCAAAGGAGCAAACTGAAGATGGAAAAGAGATTTGATAGAAAATACTGAGCAGATCCAGGATGGAACACACTATACACGACACTTGAGAATGTCTGCAGGGGAACGTCCTTAAGTCCAAAGTGTAATAAATTCATTGTATCCCAGAAGGTAATAAACTACTACTTCCTTAACCAGACCCCCTCCCCAAAAAAAAAATCTATCTTAAAAATTTTCAAGTTTCACTTTTTAATTTAAAGCAAATCGACATTGTCTTTCCACATTATTACAAAGTACTAGTTCACTACAAAGTTTGTGGTAAACTGTAGAGGTGAGTACTGTAGTGGACCATGGAAGTGAGTACTGTGTTGAGCCGTGGACATGAGCACTGTGGCAAGCCGTGGAGGTGAGTACTGTAGTGCTAGTTCACTACAATGGCTGCAGTGAGTTGTGGAGGTGAGTATTGCAGTATTGCATTATAAAGTCACAGCAACACTACTGGAACCCTTTCAACAACTAAAGGTTATGTTTCAGCTCAGCTGAAGGTCAGACCGGAAAGCATCCTAAGGCTACAATTGCTCTGCACATTTTGGATGACGTAGTAAATGAGAGTTCTCACCCTCTCCCCTTGGGGGTCAGGGGTTAGATTCTATACCCACAACTCTGGTTTTTAATGAGAAAAAAAAACACAAACAAGCAAAATCTTCACCAACCTCAAAAGATAATTGAAAAAAGTGAATCCTTAAAAACATTTTGTCCTTGAAATAAAATAAAGCTGATAAAGATTTTCCTTAAGGCAAGTATAGCAATATTTGCCACCTCTCCCACTGGGGGCTTTAAAATCTGGAACTGAGTATCAAGTAAGTTCTGGTTGAATAGTAATTATATATGCCCAGAGTCCTTTCCAGGGCTCACATGCCATTTCTCTTTAGAAGGCACATCCCACTTTCTCATCCTATAAATTGTTCTGTTATACAGAAAACAGTATATACTCAGTTGAATGAATGTGAGGTCTAAGTAGAAAAAAGAGAGGTATGAGACTATCATACTTCCTGCTACTACAATGAACAGTTACTACTATTTATTGGGCACTAACTCAGCAGTTGATAGGGCATTATGCTAATCGCTGCTTTATAAGCATGTTACACTATTGGCTAAGGAAATCTAATTAGTTCCTTGTTCTTTATAGAGAAGAAAAGCTGTAGCACCAAAAGCCGAGCTTGTCTCATAATTAGCAATCAATTTCGGCAGCCTGACTTCAGGGCTTACCATGGGCCAGACCCATCTCCTGCACTGTGCATTCTAGAAAGAAGGGAGAAGACAGTAGCTAAGCCAAAAGGCCATCAGCATCATCTTACATACAGATAAGACCATAGAAGGAAGAAAAGAGAAAGATCTGATAGAAGTGACTAGAGCCAGTCAGGTGTGGTGCTACACACCCCAAGTCCCAGCACGTAGGGAGCTAAGGTAGGACCATGAGTGTGAGGCTAGCCTGGGCTCCCCAAATATCACCAAAGTGAATGTAGTGATGGAGAAAGCAGTTGGGAACAGGGACACTGGCACCAGGTTTGAATGTCCCATTTGGATGCGTGGTTGGTCTGTGTGTCTGAATTTCCTTCACTGTAGAGACTACTTCTCAACCCGTATGCCCATCAAAAGGTCATGAGGAGTTGACATAAGGAAAATACCCAAAACACTGTCTGACAGAGCACCAAGTATTTGCTTTTTATTATTATAGGAACTGTTTTAAAAAAACAAACTTTTTTTTGCTTCTTTCTTACCATGATTCCCATCACAGTAAGAACTTCTACTCAAGATAGTACAATCTGAAGCTTACATGAAGAAGTAGGTACAAGTCAAAAGCCTAAATATACTCCAAACCATCAACATTAGTAGACAGAGTCTGCAGGTGGAAGGAACCGGAATGCCAAAGACCCTTTGCTGCCGATGCCCAGCACAGAAGGCCTGGGTGAGCATGTTAAAGGTCAAATTCAAGAGCGAGCTGGGAACCAGGTGACAGCTGGCTCCATTGGCCATGGCAAGGACCAGAATCCTTTGGCACACCTTAAACACAGCAATGGTGTGCTTTGATTTCCATTTTATAAATATCTCTCTGGCTGCCATGAAAGGTTGGATTATGATGTCTCTAGAGTCTTACCACGTGGCACCTCAGAGGAAATAATTCTTTGGCTGTATATTTTTTTAGAATGTTTGTGCTGGTGCTTTTAATAGTAGTGTCAGTTAAAAGACTTAAACATGTACATATATATGCATATATCTATGTGCAGAGAGTTTGAACAGATACATGTTCAAACTAATGGATCACCTATACTGACTGCTATACTCTACGATTCTAAAATGAATGTTAATAATATCTACCAAGTTAAACTCTTTGGACAAAAGCAAATGAATATTGTGTTTGCTGTGACATAGACAGAGGAGGAAGACACTGTTCGAGTCCTAGTCCTGGATGTCCCTCAGTCTTACCAGTTAGCTTAGCTCATTCTTCTCCAAAGGATATAAATACCACAAATCTGATTGGATAGAACCAGAATGCTTTCCCTGGTGGGTGGTACTACTTCTCCTTCGACCCCTCCTTTCCAAGTTCACTTGGGTCTAAACAGGTGACATGTATCTTAGCAACAGTGTCCAACTCAGTCTTACCAGATATCCTTGATATGGGTTCTCCAGTCTCAAAGCAGCTATCAACAGGCCCATGTGCTGATTAGCTGATGAAACTGGCAGAGCCGTGAATGGAAATGGAAGAAAAAAAGCATTTCTAGGTCCTTGGTTGTTTTACAACCATAATACTATTAAATTGTTATATTAATGTAAACACTTGAAAAGACCTCTATCACATTAAGAACAATATTATGCCCATGCCATGATAAAAATATCAATACCCTATACTGCTGCTCATATGATGTGAACCAGAAATAAAGTTTGTAAGAAGATTGCTCTTAGTCACCAGAGCTCTTAACGACTCTGTTGAAGCTCAAAAGCACACCTGTATAAGATGAACTGTTTTACCTGTGTGTTCAGCTCCCTCGTTCTTGACTTCTGTGGTTCCCACAGAAGAGGTGGGTGGGCTAACTGGAGGGCTAGACGGAAAGCTGGTACACCCTGCAGATGTGCTGATTTCAAAGTATTCTTGGTTATGATTCATTCGTTGGAAATCCAGAGAAGACACAATAGATGTCCGTTGTTTTGGCTAAAATAAGCAAGATGACAAGAATATTAATACAATCATACTTGCCTTTAACCCTCCCTCACTGTCTGAGTAACTCAAGGAAGAAAAAGTGTATTTCATTCACACATCCATGAAACCGTTTACCAACAAAAGCAGTGAGGGCAGGAACACAAACAGGGCAGGAACCTGGAGGCAGGAGCTGATGCAGAGGACATGGAGAGGGGCTGCTTACCGGCTTGCTCAGTCTGCTTTCTTATAGGACCCAGGTGCACCAGCCCAGGGATGAGCCCACCCACCATGGGCTGGGCCCTCTCTCATCAATTTCTAACTAAGAAAATGCCCTACAGACTTGCCTACAGCCCAATCTTATAGGGGAGTTTTCTCAATCGAGTCTCCCTCCTCTCTGAGGACCCTAGTTTGTGTCTAGTTGACATAAAACTAGCCAGCACAGAGCAGCACAAAGAAACACCAATCAGTTGATGATAGCAAAAAGTTGTATAATTAAAACTATTATGGCACAGTTGATATACTACTTCAGGCCATTTGATTTCCACAGACGATCACAAAAATCAAATACAGAGCATTGTTCTTAATAATCAATTTTGAAAGTTACAACTTTAAGTCACCTTTCCTTCCACTAACAGTCATTAAACATCTGTCATTCACTAGACCCTGAGGATACAGAGTCTAATATCAAAAGTTCCCTTCAACGTTGAAGTATAATTAAGGCAGTTCCATTTTTTGATTCTTTATATAGTCCAAGGATTTGGTGACATTAGATATTATCCCCAAGTACCATATGCTGGAATTAAATCATGAGAATTAAGTAAAGTTATATGGGACATTTTCTAGGATCTAAGAATCTACTTGGTATTTGTAGTGAACTTTGATTTTCTTTCTTAAGGATTTTAATTAATCCCCAAATAGCAAGAAAAGTCAATTTAAACATAAAAGTTAAAATCATGGAGCAATTGCAGATATAATCTATGCTCTCCATCGGTCACAGATTACTCCCTGTAGGAACCTTCTGGGTTTTTTCTATAACAGTATTAATCATTTTCCCATTCTTCCTGCCCACTAGAGCTTAGTGCATTGTACTTAAGAAAAAGTGTATTCCTTTGGCCCTCAGATCTATGTACATTTTCCAAAACCCAATAAAAGTTTTACTTTTTACGATTCTCATTTATATAAGTGAAATATTCTTTCTTGTAATAAATAATAGGAGAGTAAATGTAACTTTTATGCAATAAAGTTTATCATCCATTCACTTTCTTCATAGTACAATAACCTTTGGTTTAGTAGTGCTTTCATTTCTCCAAAATGTTTGGATCACTACCTTACAGAAACTCAAATACCGTGTCTCTTCTACGTCACCACGTGTTATTTTTAAAGTAGATGTCTAAAAATATATAGAGGGCACAAAGTGATCACAATATGCTTTAGTCTTTCATAATTTTGTTATTTTTAAAAAAGCTTGAGAGGCGCAATATTGTTGTATGGGAGCACGCAAGTCATTTATTATTATGGCACAACTCAGGAACAGAATTCAGATTAGTACCCACACAAGATTCAGTTGCTTTTGAAGTATGAAAGATGAGGATTTAATGTCAGGCTTGGTTTCTCATGAAATGTCTGCCCTTGGGGCTACTGAATCTCTGTTTCACATCCAATGTCCTTTCCACTGTGCTCTGTGGCAGCCATTAAGGAGGCACAAGCTATTACAGGAGCACTAACAGAAACAGATATGTCCATCAGTCAAGACTGTGCATTGTGTTTTGTATTGTGGGGGTTTTTTCATCTTTATATACAGGCAATGGACTGCTTTCTCACTAATGTTCCTTCCCATGAGCCTTCTAAAGGTCAAGACTGATGATGTATATGATCTCCATCTAAATGTTTCTTAAATGTATGTTTCTAAACCTCGGCTGCCCACAATTCTAATTGCATTAAAACACAAGTTGTTATGTAATTATGAAGATAAATAGGCTAATTTTGCTGCATTAATTCATCCTACAAATATTGCTGAGTGTACACTTAATTGCAGACAACAGGGCAAGTATTGTAATAGCAATAAAAAAGTGACATTATAGCTCTTCAGTGGGAGGAGAAATGATGTATGGGCTAAGAGGCAGTACAGTATACAAAGGAGCTGCAGGAAGGGAACACAAAAGTCAGGGAATCCACTGGTGGATTTCTATCATAGGGAGGGTCCGAAAAAAGCACCCCGCCAGCTGACTCACAACCGAGCGGAATCTTGAGGAAGCAGAGTTGGAAGACACATGGGCACACAACATATGCACATGCACATGCACACACACAAAGATAGAAAGCAAGGTCAAAGGTCAGCAAGGTTCATGCTGACTGTGATACAAAGTATATGAAAGTCATGTCGTGTTCAGGAAATGAAATAATGGAAACTCTAGATGTCCAGACATAAAGGACTTACTTTGCCACACAAAGGATTTTGGTCTTTATGAAAATATTTTAAGGAACTACACTGACAAAGAAGAGTGATTTGGGATTATAATATTTTAGTAAACTTGTTTTAGTACTTAAACAATGATTGGAGCTGGGCAATTCCAACCGGGACATCGAAGGCTCGTGCAGTATAAAAATGTTGGTGATGGGATTGGGGACAGTGTGTTTTCAGAAGACTGTAATGGAGCTAACTTTTTAGGACTTGGCATATGATAGGCTGTGACAGTTGATTTTGGATTGGAAGCCTCCAGTGACAGATTTCTCAGTTGGGTGAATGTCAGCAGACAAGTTATTCTGTGGGAAAGACAAATATTTAACCATCTACACCAGAAGTACATGAGATGCATACTTGTACGCCTGAGTTACCCAAGGCAGACTACTCAAGACATGTTCATACTCATACAACTCTATATGATATCTCTTGTTGTTTATTTGAGCCAGGAACTATGATCTCACTCTGAAAACGTAGCTCCAGAGGAAGAATATTGAGACTAGAAGACAGAGTGAAAGAAACTCTGAAGGGAAACCACTGAGCAGAGACCATCTGACCTCAGTCTCACCTACATTCTCCGAAATGACTATGGACCATATTGTTAGATAACATAAGACACAAGGAAGAGGTAGTGATTGCCCAAAGCTTCCTGAGCAGGGGAAGCAATGAACATGAAGATTATTTGTTAGTAATGCTTTGAGATTGGAGTCAACTCACAATGGCATCATGACCTATGGTCCAAATTAGGCTGTCTTCCTGTTTCTGTGACACCACTCCATTTATTCACTCATTGTTCATGACTGATGTCATGTCACATTGGGGACACTGAATAATTACACTACCAATAATACTTAAATATTTGCTGCCTGACCCTTTGGAGAAAACACTTGGCGACCCACATTCAAATAAAGCATTTCAGACATGCACTGCTTTAGTGTGCAATACAACCATAGCCACATTAAGCACGCACATCTTCACCTATGTGGTTTGAGTCTTATGGACTATGTGAGCAACTGCCAATTGGTAGAAGTAAGCCTAGTATCTAGACAATATGTTTGCAGTGAAGAAAGGTGACGCAACTCTCCTTGGGTTTTATGAAAAATTGAAAGCAAACCCCCTTCATGCTAGGCCAAGGGGATCCTGGGAGAGTTTGTCAGATAAGCATCCCTTAACTATCCCACAATGCAATGGCTGAGAGAGTACAAACGATTCACTTAAGATTATACTTAGAAGAAATCTGAAGACACAGGAACAGTGCCTCAAAATGCAGAGAACCAAAGCTCTTGTAGTGAAAAGAATATGTCTATGGAAACTGAAATTACAGCAATGAGAATAAACAATAGAGACTGTAGTGATAATAGAATTGGCGACTGAGAACACGGACTTAAATTTTAATATGAGTCTGTTCTAATTTCTTATCTACACAAATGGAATGTTGCTAAGCTTCTAGGTAAAATGAAAAGTTTTTGCAAGTTCCGCGAACTTACGGATGAAACCTGCCAAGTGTCCATGTATCAACTGAACTGTGTCCACTGGGGCACCTCTTCTGTATGGCATTTCTCTTCCCGATGGTCTAGCACCCACACCTCCTGTTTTTCAAACACGTATTTACTTATAAGACTCACAATATTACATCCCAGGGGCCGAGTTCAGCCTGCTGATATCTGTAACGCCTAGGAGCTAAAACTGTTTTTCACCTTTTTAATAGTTGAAAAAAAAAAACTCACAGAAGTTTTTGCTGACGTGAAAACTGTCACAAAGCACAAACAGCTTTATTGAATGTGGCCATGTCCGATCATTAGTGTACCACCCATGGCTAATTTCTGTTATAATAGCAGAGTGAGTGGTTGCCACAGAGACTGTAGGACCACAAAGGCTGCATTATCTTATTTTATTTTACTTTCTTGTCTTTTACAGAGAAAGTCTGTGGCCCCTGTAAAAGAGTTATTTGAAAGAATGTCACTGAGCAGATAAAATAGAAAACACTGGGATGACTGTGGGGATGTTGGATTTGCTGTGTGGCATTGTTGGAGCCAGCACAACATAAAAAAAGTGGACCCCTTATTCCAAAAGCAGATGAACAAGAATCCCCCTGTGGTGGGTAGCCATTCCAGCTTTGATCTGGAAGTTCCAGCCCCCATTGAGGCTTCGGTAACTGTCACGCCTACAAGGTGGGGCCAAGAGAGGACCCTGAAGACCTGAGATCTGGATGTGCCAGCTCTCTTGATTCCTGGACCCTGGATGCTGGAGGTAGACTGAACAGAGAACACCGCCGGACTGTGCTATGCCTTTCCTAGACCCTGCAACCTATCCCTTCACTTGTAAGTTACGCCACTAAATAAACCTCCCTTTTAACTACGTGGAGTGGCCTTAGTAATTTCACCAATATCCACCACCACCCCCCAAAAAAAACATTGTCCATGGTCTCTCACTACCGGGTGCTTTTTATCTGTCACTCCAGGTCTCGGTCCCTTAAGCATGGAGCCTCTCACAACATGTGGGTTGGACCCTTCCTGGCACACAGGGGCTGCAGTTATTAGGGTGGGTGGGTGCAGCAGGCTTAGGAGGGAATTGGTCAAGAATCACACCCTGTAAGTTGATGCAACAGAAAGGCAGGATGATAGCTGAGTGACTCAAAGCCAAAGCATAAGCTCTGTTACCCCCCCAGACCTCACTGGCAAAACAAAGTCAGACACAAAAACATTGTTTAGAGCAAAAAGCACTAAGTCCAAGCACAGGGTACACCTGAAAGCTGGGCCCAGTGTGATTCACTTGGTATACAGCAATGAAGCCAGGCCGCTCTCGGCCAAGAACTGCTCAAAGGGACTGACATGTGAATGTGCTATTATCACGGGCAGGGTGATGTGTATTTGTTATACTTATTTTTGATTATCTTCTCCAGTCAGAACCTATTGTAGGAATACTGTGGTACATAAAGATGTAAGTGAAATATATTCTGATACAACATCTGGAAGGGTATGCCATTATGGTAGACCACAAGGATGGGATCCACTTAAGACTAAAATGAGAAAGAATCCCTGATACTTCCTTCCAAACTTTCCCAACGCTTCAAAGATCCATTTTATGTTTCCTCTATGATCTTCGAATTATTTAAACTAATGGGCATTTGAAAAAGCCTCTTACTTACATTTAAGTGGATTCTAAATCATCTAAAATTGCCTAATTCGATTATAAGGGGTTTAAGACACCATCCTCACCAAATGTCAAGCAGATCTAGAGGGACACACCAGTGTCAGTATAAAAAGTGGCACCAGCAAAAGTCAATGGTAGTATTAAATAAATTAGCCAGGTGAAGCCATGGTTCAGAATGAGTTCTCCGGGAAGACTGCTGAGTATCAGAAAATTAGCACTAATGTGACACTGATAGAGTCCCATGAAGATGACAAGCTTTCCAGACGCCTACCCACTGGCACGGTGTCTCAAAACGATGAGGTGTTTTCATACGTGCTTATTTGAAAAAGGTTAAATGGTGAGAAATGAACAGCCAGAGTAATTGTTTGGAGGGCTTTCATCAACCTGGCACATTCTGAGTCTACAGGACGTGGTAAGTGGGATTTAATTACAAATATTTTCCCTAAGTGACAGCCTGATATACCAGTATCCTGATTTCTGCACTAACGTGAAATGTCAATTTATCATAGGATACATTTCTGAACATAGACTGGGTTTATGTGTTGGTGTCCTTATCTATATTCTTACTCCTTTGCTAATTGGGCACTCCCCTATGATGCTGTAGCTTTATGTCTTTCTTATTTCTTAAGTCCTTTATAAGTGGCTATGTTGGGTCTTGCTCAGCCTTGTAATTTTATAGTCTGAGCACTGAAAAAACTTTATTTACTCTACTTCTATTAGTCTGTTCAACAAATTAACCATCAGCTATGTGCTAAACCCTGTTCCAAGCTCTTAAAATAAATCAGAGGACCAAAAAGAATAGAAATGAATTTTAGGCATTTGAAATGTGAAATATGTGTTGGCTTTAACTTTTTAATGCCCCTCCCAAGTATTTTTTTAAATAGCCCATTCTTACAAATACTGCCAAAGGTGTAAAAAAGGAATCCCTACACACTGTTGAGTGGGAAAGTATACAGCCACCAGGGGTATCAGCGTGCAGGGCCCTTTTGGATACTCAGTCAAAGGAATGTTAGCCAAAATATACTAGCAATACCTGAATTCCTATTTTTATTGAGACACAAACAACCAGTAGCCAAGTTATGGGTTGACCTCAGGTGTGCATCCACAGATAAAGAAAATATGGCATGAATATAGTTTTTTTTCAGCCTTAAAGAAGAACAAAGTATATTATCTCCAAGAAAATGGATGCCACAGAGAAAAACGGTGAAGTGACTCCAACTCAGAAGGACAAATGTCACATATTTTCTTTTCTATGCAGACTCTAGATGTGAGCCTAGCATAATCATCACCAGAGAGGTTTCATCCAGCAATGGGAGAAGAAGCAGAGACCCACAGCCAAACATTGGGTGGAGCTCAGGGAATCCTGCAGAAGAGGGGGAGGAAGGATTGCAGGAGCCAGAGGGGTCAAAACACCACAAAAACAGCCCATGGAAACAACCAATCAGGGCTCATAGGGTCACACACAGACTGAACTGACAATCAGGGAGCCTGCATAGACCTGACCTATGTATATGTATATATGCTCTGCATATATGTTGTGGTCGTGTAGCTTAGTGGTCCTGTGGGACTCCTAACAGTAGGAATAGGGGCTGTCTCTGACTCTTTTGCATGCTCTAGGAACTCCTTTTCCTCCTACTAGATTGCCTTATCCAGCCTTAATGTGAGGGGATGTGCCTAGTTCTATTATAACTTGACATAGCATATTTGGTTGATACCCCTGGGAAGCCTGTCCTTTTCTGAAGGGAAAGGAGGAAGAGTGGATCTTAGGGAGAGGGGGTTGGGGGGAGGGGCTGGGAGGAAAGGAGGGAGGAGAAACCACGGTTGGGATGCAATATATGAGAGAAGAATAAATTCAAAAAAAATTAAGAAATTAATTAAAAAATTAATTCTGGGGGTGGGGGGAAGAATGTAGATGTCTATCATTCTTGAGTGGCTATTTTTGATCACCAGGGTACGGCACCATTTCTCTCTCCTGCTGCTGCAATTCACTCCTTGGGGGCTTCATAGACTCCTTTAGCACCTAGGCAGTCACTGGTACCTGTGGGACAAACTGTGAAACCCATTGCTCCATACACAAGGTGCTGATGTTCTTAGTTGCTCAGGCCTCTTCTCGCTGGCTTTGATAATGGATGCCCTCAAGGCTTTCATCAGGACTCTAATATCGAGCTCCTTTCTCCTGTGATGGCCTCCCTTTGTCCCTTCTGTTGGACTGTGGATTTCTCCCTTTGGTTTTGTCTAAATCTAACGATATTGGTTTTTGAGAATATCCCACAGTAACGTGGCGGTTTTCACCACCTCTGTAGTTTTTTTCTTAGGTTTGATTAATTTGCCACTTTACTTGCATGTAAGGAGGAAGAAAAGGAAATAACTGGTCCACTCATCTTAGGATTCTCGGTGAACTTGCTCTTTCTTCCTCCTCGCAATTCCCTGCCTCTGTCTCCACCAGGGATCAAACATAGGCCTCGCACATGCCTAGCAAGTGCTCTACGCTGAACTGCATTTCCAGCCCTCTACTGAGCATTCTGAGAACAGTAGAGAAAAGAGGTTTGAAGAAGACCAACAATGCCTTTGAAAAAGATGCATGAAAACTAAAACCATCTTTCTTTTCAATAAGATAGCATTTTCCCATTAGATGCTGGGTGGTGTGTGTGTGTGTGTGTGTGTGTGTGTGTGTGTGTGTGTGTGTGGTGTGCCTGTGCACACAAATATGGTTGTATGTGTGTTATAGTGTACATGTGGAGGTTAAGAAACCACCTCTATGTGGGCCCTCACCTTCTGCCTGGCTTGTGATTATCCACCATGTAGGCTCATTGGCCCTCAAGCTTCCAGGGACTCCCCTGTCCCCACTTTCCATTTCCTTAGCCCCAGGACTGCAGATACTCACAATGTGTTTGGCTTTTACATGGGCTCTGAAAATTGAACTTGTCTTTAATCTTGCACAGCAAGTGATTTAACCAATAAGCCATCTCCTCAGCCCTTATAAATTGAATTCCTGTATTCACTAGATATATTATTAAGAGTAGGGCAGAAAAAATTAAGAATTTTATTCATTTCTGGTTTTCATCTCTTTGATTTATTATATTTGTGTATAGAGACAGTTAGC
Organism: Peromyscus maniculatus bairdii; assembly: GCF_049852395.1. Lineage (NCBI taxonomy): Eukaryota > Metazoa > Chordata > Mammalia > Rodentia > Cricetidae > Peromyscus > Peromyscus maniculatus. Next base: position 15,647,792 of record NC_134869.1, on the reverse strand, counting down.
TACGAATTAACATATATTCTCATCTTTTATTAAAAGAGATTATAAAACTACTAGCATATCCCCTTATATTTAGCATACATAAGCATGAGCATAAAGTTTTAAGAACAAAGAATATGTGATGTATGTTTCTTTTTATGAGCTTGCACTGGAATGATATATACATACATGAAAGATTAAGTTTTAGACTTTAGTTTCAGTCAGTCAAAGTGTTAGGTGGTTCCGGATTCAGTGTAGCTATTGAGGAAGAAGAAAGCATTTGGAGGAGTTCACCTCATAAAAGCAGCTCTACCCACAGGAAAACACTCATAACTATCTTGCAAACATTATTTTAATTAAGTATTTTAAATATTCACACATTAATATTTCAAGGATGTTCATGTCAAATTCAATGTCCTAGATTAAAAATAAGTATGGCCAGTTTTATTTCCCAGTTTGTTTTTAAAAATAAATTTTTAAATGATTTGGTTCATTTTAAGAACAGCAGGAAGGTAATTATGCAACTGATTATAGAAGATATGTTCTGAGCAACCAAAATAGGAAGTACATATCACTGTGTGGGAGAAAGGAACTTTTACACATAAATGTGCACAGTGCTTTATAAAAAAAATAACAGCCTAGCATTTAAATTAAGATGTATATTTTTGAAGAACTGTAAATTCAGATGTAATTCTAATACGTAATTAGAAAGGAGCTTGTGTGACCTTTTCCTGGTTTCCCCAGTGGTAGCATCTGACCAAACTCGTCTACCTAACAACTGGGATCAAGAAACCACAGATTTCTATCTTCACCAGGATTCCTTTTGCACCTTTTATAGCCACACTTCCCTCCTGCCTCTCCTCCTCCTCAGCTCCAGGAAACACAAATCTGTTCCATAATCTTCAGATTCATCATGTCAAGAACGTTACATAAATAGTCCCATCCAGTGTGTAGCCTATGGGAATAGGCTCTTCTCAGTTGAGACTGGTCCAAGCTCTTGTGCATTTCCATAGCTAGCACCTTTATTTGCTGGGTAACATCAGGGCTATACATGGTTAACTCTTCACAACTGTGTGGTGACTGGGTTGTTCCAGGTCCAGCTGTTAGTTAATGATGACACTACATACATCTTATGTGCAGGTTTTGGTGTAGGAGTATTTTCATTTGGCTGGTATAAATTCCCAAGGCCACACATTCTGGGATGTAGAGTGGTTACATGTTTTACAAAAATACCAAACGCTTTTTTTTTCCAGAATGATGTTCCTATCTTTCTTTTTAATAGCAACATGGGAGTTTCTCTAGCATTTTATTGGCTGTGGTGGTGTCTCACAGAAGCTTTAGTTTGCATTACCCTAATGAATAATGATGCTGGACATCTCATGTGCTTCTCAGCTATATATTTGCTACAGTAAAAGGCCCCTTAATTTTTGGGGGGTATATTATAATTTTTGCTTTGTTTTAAGGGTTCTTTATATATTCTAGATATTGGTTCTTTTTCAGATAAGTAGCCTGTCCTTCAGCCTTCATAACAGTATTTCCCACAGGGCAAGAGGTTTTCATTTTGATGAAGCATACAGATCAATATTTCTTTCTAGGGGCCATGTCTTTGGTGTTAACTATAAGACTTTGCTAGATTTAGATCTTAAAGCTTTGGATGGTCTATATTTTCCAAAAAAAATTTACAGTTTTACATGTTACATGTACTAGCTACTAGCTCCTTCATCAGCTTGAGTTATTGTCACATAAGTTGTGAGATTGAAGTCAGGCTTTTTAATGTCCAGTTATTCCTGCTCTGGACACTTAACCTTCTGCTACATTCGAGCCTTTGAAATTGAGTATATTAGAGGAGCTATTTGGAGTTTCTGTTTTGTTCCAATGAGCAACACATATGTCCTTTTACTAATAATGCATTCTTGTCTTAAATGATGCAGCTATGAGACAATCCTGGCACTGGTGGACTTAGCCACCTACACCTACACCATTGTTACCTTTCAGAAATGTCTTAACTTTCTTAGTTCCTTTACATTTCTATACAAATGAAGATTTGCCCCCATTAAACAACTAAGGCTGAAATTATCTACAAAATGTGCTTTTTGGCTTTTGATAGGAATTGCACTACAACTGAGTATCAGTGTGATAATTTACATATTTACTACAATGAGTTTTTTAAATCATGAGTAGCGATATCTCTGTGCAGTGGTATTTGCTCCATCTATGACCTTGGGCTATATGGGGTTGGGGGGGTGGCAAGGAGGTGGTGCTTCCTACCATTGTACATGACCTCTGATAAGGAGCTGGAGAAGGGCCACTTGCCCCTTCTCCCTGCTCCTGCCTGCGAGGTGGATTCGCTCCCAGTCAGATCAGAGGACAACTTCAGCTGTCAATGCCATTCTGTAATCGTGAGTGCATTTCCTTCTGTTTATATCTTAATAAATTCTGTCACCCATTTAATAGACTCACATGGACTGATTGTAATATCTGTGTATTTTAGAATTTTTATTTCTCAAATAAGAACCTTATTATATTTTTCGACTATAATCTCTGTACATATTAAAGAGATAGTCATAAAGGCCCATATAATCATATATCCACTAAAGACAAAGATATACAAAAAATGAAAAGCAACAAAAGAGAGAAACAGGTCCTACTAGAAAATCCTAGTATAATGTTCTGCAGATTTCTCAGCCCCAATACTTCGGGCCAGGAAAGAAGAGGAAGATACTGTTGAAAAGCTGAATGAAAAGCATGATTCCCACTGCATTAGCTTTTCACATTGTTCCCCAGATGCCCCCAATTCCAGTCATCTCTCCCAGTACTCTCTCCTTCCATCCTAGTACAGTGAAGCCCCCCCCCTGGAATTTACAGTGGTGACTGTAGTGAAGATTCCTAGTAATGGGGGATGTGGAACCTGAGCTGGCCATCTTCTCCAACCAGGCAAGGCTTCCCGTGGCAGGACTGGGACATTAACCCAGCCACCGAACCTTCTCCCTACAAGCTGTCCTGCCTGCAAGATGGGCTGGGGCAATGGTGGCACAGAGCTTGTGGGAGTGGCCAACCAATGACTAGTCCAGCCTTAGGCCTATGCCACAAGAAGGAGCCCACCCCTGACACTGCCTGGTGGGCCAGGACCCAGAGGCTGGATAGCCCAGTGTCCTAGGATAGAAAGAAATATGACTGGAAAAATAAGTAAATGAAATGATTCCTAACTATATTCTGCTATACTCCTACATCAATGCCTAGCCCAATTGTCATCAGAGAGGCTTCCTCCAGCAATTGATGGGAGCAGATGCAGAGACCCACAGCCAAATATTAGGCAGAGCTCAGGGATCCACACAGAAGAGGGGAAGGAAGGATCACAGGAGCCAGAGGGGTCGAGTATACCACCAGAACACAGCCACAGAGTCAGCTAAGCAAAGCTCATGGGGCTCACAGACTGAAGTGACAATCATGGAGCCTGTATGGGTCTGAGCTAGGGCCTCTGAATATATGTTATGGTTGTTTAGCTTGGGGTTTTTGTGGGGCTCCTAGCAGTAGGAGTTGGTGAAGTGTGAACCTAATTAGTCTTATCAATTAAAAACCAAGAGTCAAATATTAGGGTAATAACCTGATAGTTTAGAGAAGCAGAGGAACAGCCACCAGTGACTTGTTACCTCTCGGGTTCCTCCAACTGAAAGGGCTGAGATCCTGTCTCTTACCCACCTTATCACTTCCTCTCTCTGCCTCCCGAGTGCTGGCATTAAAGGTGCAAGCCACCACCGCCTGGCCTATATGGCTAACTAGTGGCTAGCTCCACCCTCTGATCTCCAGGCAAGCTTTGTTTATCAGAACACAAACAAAATATCACACAAGTTGGAGTGGCTCTGACTCTTTTGCCTGCTCTTGGGATCCTTTTCCTCCTACTGGGTCACCTCATCCAGCCCTGACATGAGGGTTTGCACCTAGTCCTATTGTAACTCATTATGTCATTGTAGAGGTTTGAATAGGGCTGACCCCAATAGATCCCTGTGTTTGAATGCTTGGTCTATAGAGAGTGGCATTATTAGGAGGTGTGGCTATGTTGGAGGAAGTATTTCACTGGGGGGCAGGCTTTGAAGTCTCATATGCTTAAGCCCTGCCCAGTGTGGGACACAGTCTCCTGCTGCAGATCAAGAGGTAGAACTTTCAGCTCCTTCTCCAGCGCCATGTCTGCCTGCATGCTGCCATGTTTCCTGCCATGATGATAATGGCCCAAACCTCTGAAACTGTAAGCCAGCCCCAATTAAATGTTTTCCTTTATAAGAGTTGCCTTGGCCATGGTGTCCCTTTACAGCAATAGAAACCCTAACTAAGACAGTCATGTTTAGTTGATATTCCTGGGAGGCCTGCCTGTTTCTGAATGAAAATGGAGGAGGAGTGGATCTGAGGGAGAGAGGAGGTGGGGGGGAGGGACTATGAAGAGAGGGAGGAGGGGAAACAGTAGTGTATGAGAGAATTAAAAAAAAAAAAGCATGATTTCCAACCAAAGACATTGTATCTATCTAAACTATCCTTCAGAAATGAGATAGAAATAAAGGTTTCCAGACAAACAAAAGTTATGTAAGCTTACCATTTCTATATAGGAATTAGTAATGGAAATTCATTAGGCTGTAACAAACTCTTCTAATTAAATATAAAAAACATGAAAGTGAAAATTCAAATTATATAAGTAATACAAAGCTACGTTGAAAAATTATAGAATAGCATAGACATATTTAATGGAATTTTATCTATTGTGTAATGGCTTATCTCTTAAAAAAACCTATGGCTAAAACTACATTGTTAAGGGGTAAAAATTACAAAGTTATAGCAGTTTTGACACTAAAAGCACAGAATCCAAAAGTATTGCATTTACCAGACCACGTGAGATTTCTGTCTATTACTTAGTTTTAATTTATTTCTAATTTTTGATTCATTTTTGTGACTATAAATAATATTGTATTTTTTTAAGTTTCTATATCCACTCATTCATTACTACTACATAGAGATATCATTTGTTTTGTACATATATTTAGCATCCTGTAACTTTATGGAAATAATTTATTTTACTCTTGGACAATTTATAGTGGCCATACCATAGAAGAAGATAACAACCCTTCGTTCAGCCATCATTAGCTGCCATTAGCACTTGAGGGAGAGGTGGGTCTCATAAGACCCTGACAGAATGTTAACATGCCCAATCCTGTTGTAGGTCTTGTGCAAGTAACCACAGGCTATTATACATTTCTTAGAGTTTTCCAAATAGACAATTAAGTCGTGTGCAGATGGGGATAGCTTTATGACTTTCATTGTAAAAATAAAATATTTCTATTTATTCTTTGAGAATTTCATACTCCTACTTTCTTTTTGTCTTTGTCCATTTATTTTCCTTTTCACCTTTATTCCACAAGCTAGATCTTACAGCACTATGTTGAATAACAGTGGTGAGGAAAAAGGACATGCTTGCTTTATTCCTAATCATGGAAGGAACACCTTCAGATTTTCACTGTTAAGGACAATGCTGACCGAGGCATTTCTTTAAAATGTGTGCTCTTTGTAGCTCTGAAAAAGTTCACCTACATTCTGTTCTTTAGAGAGATTTAGAAACATGAATGTCCATTGAACTTGGGCCGTTTTGTTTCAATTAATATGATTTTATGGATTTTCTTCATGATTAATTTTTAATAACAAGTATTATAGTTATGAAATAAATTTTATTGGATTTGATGACTTCTACTCTTTAATATTTTGTTACGATTTTTTTCTATAGTCATGAGGGATACCACTCTTCCTACACTAATATAGCATTAACTATGTATATGTGTGAGTGTGCACATGTACACATATGCCATTTTGAGTGTGTACATGTACACATGCTATTTCAAAAAAGAAAAGGGTGATTATCAACCTCAGAAACTATTAGGGAATTTTGTTCCATTTCTAAGAAAAGATTGCTTAGAATTGTTGTTAATTCTTGAAATATTTACTATAATTCCACACTTAACTAAGGGTTTGGATACTTGACTCTTTTAGGAAAGGCTACTAGATTACTAATAAAACTCACATTACCCATTTCCTATTGGGGTAACTGTGATAGTTTTATTTGAAAAAAAAAATTGGTCCATTTGAATTGAGTGGTCAAACAGATATGTGTAGAATGGATTTTCATACTCCTTTGTTAACCCTCTGATGTTTCGGGGTCTGCTATGAGGTTCTCTGCTCAATTCCGATCATGGTAATTTCTCTCATCTCTGCAGTTTCAGTTTAAGAATGGCATAAAATAATAATACAATGATTTACAGATGACATTTTCTCAGAAGCCCCTGGAAGTCTATCTACTCTTTCTAAGTCTTAAGAACCATCTCCGATGATAATACTGTGTGTTGAGTACATGCTGTGTAGTGTGTGCTACATCTTCTCTCCTGTAAATACCACAATTCTCCAAGTATGTTATCTATCACATTTTATACCCAGAGAAAGGGGAGCTTCTTGAAACATACTGAAGAACCGTAAGACAGTCCTGGCTCGCTCAACAGTTCAAAGCCATGAGCACATGAGTCATTGCATCATGCCTTGCTATAATTATTTAAAATGTCTTCCTTTATAATATAAATAATCAGACTTTCTTATAAATAAGAAAATGATAGTTTAAAAGAATGTTTCCCCAATGGTATTTATAAAAGCAATTGCTATGAAGTCTATCACTAAGGACTATGATATTAGAAGAAAGTAAAATCTCAAGCCAGGAACAAGTAACAATTATAAGTACTTCTCTGGATAACTGAGATGGCATAAAATTTAGACTAATTACATATAATATTCCTTGAAGTAAACTGTAGCCAGTGGCATAGCATTTGTTGTCATAGGATGATAGAGATTATTAAATGAATATAATATTAAAATTAATTGTAGCTAATGACTTCCATTTTTTTCTGCCAAGTTTTTTCCAAGAACACTATCAAAATAACTACTAAAAATTTTTTATCTTCTCCCTGAACCATGCCTCTTGAAGAAAAAATACTCAAAATGAATTGTCATAATAATATAAAGTAAATGCAAGAAAATGACTCATAAAGTAATCAATTTCTAAATAATCAAAAATTTGGAAGACTAATCCATAGTGAATCTTTGTGTGAATTTCTCATAAGGAAAAAAAAAACTCATTAAATCTTAAAATAACCTCTAACTCTAAAGTCTGTTTCTTTACCTTTGTATCAATGAGCAAATAGAACAAATATCCAATTCATCTGTATATTAAATTCAAATGACATGACGGTAAAATTGGGTTCAAATCCTAACACCGATATTTACAGTTGAGTGCTTACGTAGCTGAAATGAAGGTAATAACACAACTTTTCTCCAGAAATCCCTGTCCGATGTAACTGGGATCGTACAAAGGAAGCACCAGGATAATGCCTACTGTAGAATAAGGAAGCGGTTGTTTCCTTTGTTTGTTGTAAGTTCTAGCACAGGCAACAACTAACTGAAAGAATGATATGTTACAACAATACATTCCTCTTAAAAAAGAATAATAGCGGAGCTGCCAGCATCCATGTAAATGAACCTCGTTGATGAACTGCAATCTGCAGTAGAAAGGGATAAATAAAGGAGAAGCACTGGGGGTAGGGGAAATAAAGACAATTATCAAACTCATCAAAGTTTGGTAATCACAGCAAGCGCTCTTAGTAGAAACTTGCAGGGAGAATTCTTCTGGAAATAAGTGTCACTGTCCTGGAGAATGTCTCACAGCCCCATCTCTTATCTGGAGACATGAGGGCTCATGATAGAAGACACCAAAGACTAGTGAGAAAGAAGAGTATAATTTGTTAACTGCTATTACGTGAGTAAAATAATTTTTGAGAGTTGCTTAATACTTTAATTCTATCTTGCATTTAAAGAATTTTGCTGAAAGAATGTTGCTACATTGAAAATATTTTCAAGATTTTTCCCCCCAGTTTTTCTGAGCATTTCATTGGTGCAGGGGAAGAATTATTAGACTTACAAATAGTAGAAATTTCTTCTGCAATCAGTCCAGAACTGCATGACGATGCCTTTACCATGCATACATTTACTCAGCCCAGGATAGATGTTCACTCTAAAAAGCTTTAAGCACTTTGAAGGTTAAATGCTATTTCAGGTGACATTCCTTTGATATTCAGGATTTGGTAAGCATTTCTCTGCTCATGTATTAGATATTTATCTTTTTCTTTCTTGAGATCTTCATTCTGATCCTTACTCTGTTTCCTTCCATTTTCGTGTTAATATTTATTGTGCTCTTATGAATGACTTTTATACATTAAGTATTGGTCATGTAACAGTTTATTTATTATAAATATCTCTACCTCGTTTTCACTTTATTTTGATTTTAATTGTTATTTTTGAAGCTTTATAACATTTACTTTTTTTATAGTCAAGGCTATTTGATTTTCCCTTGGGCTTATGTTCACAGTTTTTGTGTTAAGTAAATATCTCTGAGATTCAATTTGCAATACTGACAGCCTGGGGCTCTATCTTCTCGTTCTTCTTGTTAGTTGATAGAGAAATGACTGCTGAACTAATCATTCGCAACTGTTGTGACAGAAGAGAGGGAGTGAGCGAGAGCAGGGATGAGAAGATAAGACAACACCTTTCAGGGCTGTTATTAATCACTGTCAGTGTTTTGTCATAGTGCATTGTCTAATGTCTGTTTTTATAATTGGACTTATTTTAAACAGTCCTTCCTTCACACTTTTGTACTAACTCAATTATTATAATATATTATTTCATGTATAACTGCAGTTGTGTGGACCTACACATGATATCTGTGTTACATTTTAGCAGAATTCAACAGGAAATATAAGAGATTTAGTGTTTCCCATATCTAAGAAATGTATGAAAGAATAATAATCTTAATTTAAAATAATAACATGGTTTGGTACTTGACTCAGTTTAATTTAGTATTTATGGCTGTCTCATATAACTCTAATTTTCTGTGTATATGCAAAGTTTTCGTGTGTGTGTTTATGTGTGTTTTGTGTGTGTGTTATGTGTGTGTGTGTAGTGTGTGTGTGAGTGGTGTGTACATATGTGTGTGAGAATGTGGTGTGTGTGGTATATGTGTGGTGTGTGTATGTGGTGTGTGTATGTATGTGTGCATGTGTGTGTGTGTGTGCAGTTTGTGCATATGTGGGGTGTGTGTGTTGTATGCTTGCGTGTGTGTACATGTGTGTGTATGTGTGCATGTATGTGTGTGTGATGTGTCTGTAGTGTGTGTGTATGTGGTGTGTGTGTGTGTATGGTGGTCAGAGGCTGACATTGGGTATCTTTCTTAATTGTTCTCACCTTATTTTCTGGCACAAGTTTCTCACTGAACCTGGAGCTTGCAGGTTTGGGTAGACAGCCTGGGCAGCAATCTCCCAGGATCTTTCCATACCCACCTCTCCAGCACTATGGTTACAGGTATGCATGGCTGCCCCAGGCTTCTTTACGTGGTGATGCTGGGGATCCACGTTTGGCTGTCATGCCTGTAAAACATGCACTACACTGCCTGAGCCACTGCCCCAGCCCCATATGACTCTTCTGAGAACTCATGTCAAAATTTGTCAGCTATTCTTCTGGCCACTCAGTACAAGTCATTTATTGTCAAGTTCCTTGCTGAATGCTAGGAATCATAGAAAACAAATTTCACAAACTAGTAGGGCATCACTTTTAATTTTTGCTTTTATAACTAATGATGTAATTAATATGGTTTTCACACATTCCTTTGGGAGAAGAAATAACTAACATTCAAAATGTTTGAAAAAACCCAGCGGAAACCTGCATACACACACACACACACACACACACACACACACACACACACACACACATATATATGATATATATGTGCTTATACATAGGCATATAGGATAACCATAGGTTGCCACATTTATGTCAGACATAGAGTATCCCCCGTAAGTTGTTGGTCAGATTGTTCTGTTTACCCCCAAACAATATAGACTACTGCCATTGCTCTTGGTTGTCCAAAGAACTTGACAGTAAGACCCCCACACACTGGTCACAGGACACAGAGAAGTCAAACTGGCACTGGCCAGGAAGCTTCCTCCCGGCTGGCAAGCTTTCATAGTATTTGAATGCATTAGGCAGGCTGCTGGGGGGAGCCAGGATTCCCTACAGTATTACTCATGCGCTGTGAATGCTGTGGACTGCAGTAAGGACCGGTGTGGTGGCAAGATAGGCCCAGGGGTGCAGTAGCAGTGGTGTGAATGCTGTGGGGATAACCGACTGCTTTGTGATTGGATTTAAGGCCAGTTCTATGGGAGAAACACATGTGAGATGCTGTAAATCTGGTTTGAGAGCTCACAGGCCCCAGGAGTGAATCCATTACTATTATTCTGCTAAATGGGCACATCGAACTACCCTCTAAATTAGCGTCTCTATAAGTATAGATCAGTGCACCCCTCAGACATCATCAGAGAAGGTTCTTTGTGCAGTGGATAAATGGTTGATGCAGAGACTCACAGCTGGTCAAAAGGCAGAGAATAATTGTCAGTGGAGTGATAAGTCACAAATCTGTATCACACCCCTCCACAAGGCTCAGGGACCATCATCGTGGAGGAGGCAGAAAGGTCATAAGAGTCAGGGAGGACCACAGTGAGACAGTTTCTTCCGGACACGACAGGACCGCTGCATTCATGAACTCACATGTGGTTGCCTGAACAAGAGCTGCACAAGACCAAGCCAGGCAGTGTTGAAGCCTGGAGTGGGAAGAGATTCACAAGTTCCCAGGCCTAACTGGGGAGCTATGGACAGTTGATGGTTTCTGAAGAAAGGAGTGCCAGTTTTCTTTAAGGGTGTGACTCTTAGGTCAACCACACTCCATTGAATGGCCCCCTACCCTGGAGTATATGGGCATCACCAATTGGAGACTTATGGTTTATTTTTTTTAAGTACATGAAGTTGGGGGTATGGGGATTGGGTTGGATCTGGGAGGCAGTAGGGGAAGAGTGGGTGTTGGATATAATCAAAATAAATTGCATGAAATTCTCAAAAAATTAATAAAATATTTTTAAATGCAATCAAATCCTGCCACACTTGTGCTGAACACCTCCAGTGACTTCTGATTGCGCTTGGAGTCAAACGGACAGTCCTCACCATGGCTGACCTGACTGGCCTTGTCTCACAGGAAACTACCGAGCCCTGTGCTGTTGACACATATATTTCTTGTCTACTCCTCTATTGTAAGTTTGATTCCCTGTCAGGTCTCTTGTCTTTGTCCCCTGGAACATTGTCCCAAGGAATCTACTTTGCTGGCCATTTACCTTTCTTCATATTCAAGCTCAAATACTACCGCTTCATAGAAGTCTTCTTTGATCTAAAGCATCGGCTTCCGGCTCTCAAGTACCATTTTCTGTTTAGTTCATCCATACAATTTTTCACAATCTGTGGTTATAATAGTATTTATTTTCTGTATACTGGGCCACTGACTATCTATCTCTTCTGAAATATGAACTCCTAGAACGTATCAGATTATCAGTGAAATGAGTGTGTGGAGAAGGGCATCTCAATAGAGACAGCATAATTTCCAAATACCTTCTCATAAAAACTTATAAAGTTCAGAAGTAAGTGAGTAAACAGCTTCACAGCGGAGAAGCCTGGAGGACACCACTGTAATTACGTGATTAAGGTGACATCATAACGACGAAGACAAATCAAAGTTCACGTGCCACCTGATAGGATACAATAAAGAAACCAGAGTCTTCTCTGGCTCTTTCTGATAAAAATTCATATCCTGGGTTTAATAAGAAAACATCAGATAAATTTAAACCGAGAGTCATTCTATCGAATTGTTGGCCCATTATCTTTAAACATGAAGGGGTTGCAGAAGTCAAGACAAGACTCAACATTTGAATGGAATCTTAAGATTAAATGTTAATAATATGCCAAAGGCAATGATCTGATTTTGATGGCACACTTTCTGACGACAGATAAATATCCCATTTATAGGAAGTAATTCACTACTTGTAACTGTTGAGGCATTGGGTCTATAACAACTTACCAATAGTTCTGGGAGAAAAAGCCTTTGTAGTATAGCTCCAACTTTGTTATAACTTTGCAAATATTTTAAAATATAAAACAACAATAACAATCATAACACAAACAGCACTACATGGAAAATACAGAACATAAATTCTGTATTTATATTCTGAGAGTGAGAGCTAGGGAGCCACTAGAGGAGTTATTTCAGCAATAAAGTCAAAAGCCCTCAGACGGGCAGGGAGAGTAGAGGAGGGAGGTTTTGAGTCTTATTTAGGAAGCAAAACTGACAGGCTTTGGTGGCTAATTAGATATAGGGAATGGAGGAATGAGAGGAGCCTTGAGTGACTCGGATTTCTGGCTTGCAATTGAGTAGAAGGCAGTTCAAGAATAACTGGCATAAGAGGAAGAGGAACAAAGTTTTAGAGAAGTAGACTTTTGATGCCTGGCAAAAAGACATGAATCCCTTCCAAAGCTCCGGGTCATTTGACCAGAGGAGACACGTTGTCCTCACATTGTTAAACTCAGCTGCTGTTCTTTGGCTTCCTATTTCCACAAGAAGAGTATTATTCTTGATCTGTTTTCCCAGTCTTCAGTTATTTTCCCCTAATGAGTTAGAAGTATTTAGCTAGAAAGTAAATTTGAGGTAAAAGCTGAGCATGCTCCTTAACTGCCTCTTTTGGTTCTTCACTCTCCAGAGCAACGGACATGTCTTCTGCTTTTCTGTGGTAAAACCAGCCCACAGGTTGCCCAGCTATGCTCATGACTGGGATATGTACCTAATCAAAGAGAAAACTGACAGCAAGGTACACTCAGCCGCATACCTAGAATGACATTATCCTATCAGTTCTAAAAATGATTAAAAAAAATATGACATTTGTGATTCTAGCTCCTGCATCGCATCTCTCATGTGGTTTGAAATCCAAGAGATTTGGGTGGTTCAACTGGCTCCCACACTCAAACAGTGTGCAGGTTTTTATTCCTCAGACTGTATAATAACATGTTTAAGACTTATCAAATTAACATAAAATAAGACAGTGCTAAAATAATTCTGCTCACAAGGGAATCTATAATTCCTTCCAGCTACTTGTTTTTCAGTTTTAGACATTTAACAAATTTGACTTAGAACTTAGTTTTCAATATCTACAGAACATTCCATCCTAACAAAAAAGAATATACCTTCTTCTCAGCACCCCATGGAACCTTCTCTAAAATCGACCACACACTTGGCCACAAAGCAAATATCAACAGACACAAAACAATTGGAATAACCTCCTGTATTCTATCAGACCACTATGGCTTAAAGTTAGATTTCAACAACAAAAACTACAGAAAGCCTACAATCTCATTGAAACTGAATAATGATCAACTGAATCACCAGTGGGAGATAAGGAAGAAATAAAGAAAGAAATTAGCCAGGCGTTGGTGGCGCACGCCTTTAATCCCAGCACTCGGGAGGCAGAGCCAGGCGGATCTCTGTGAGTTCGAGGCCAGCCTGGGCTACCAAGTGAGTTCCAGGAAAGGCGCAAAGCTACACAGAGAAACCCTGTCTCGAAAAAACAAAAAAAAAAAAACAAAAAAAAAAAAAAAGAAATTAAAGACTTCCTAGAAATCAATGAAAATGAATATACCACTTACCCAAACTTATGGGACACTTTGAAAGCAGTGCTAAGAGGGGAATTCATAGCACTAAATGCCACATAAAGAAGTTGGAGAAATCGCACACAGTGACTTAACAGCATACCTGAAAGCTTTAGAACAAGAAGAAGCAAACTCACCCCGGAGGAATAGATGCCAGGAAATAATCAAATTGAGAGCTGAAATCAATAAAATAGAAACAAAGAGAACAATACAAAAAAATTAATGAAACAAAGAGTTGGTTCTTTGAGAAAAACAACAAGATAGACAAGCCCTTATCCAAACTAACCAAAAGACACACAGAGAGAATCCAAATTAACAAAATCAGAAATGAAAAGGGGGACATAACAACAGACAATGAGGAAATCCAGAGAATCATCAGGTCATACTTCAAAAACCTCCTCTCCACAAAACTGAAAAATCTAAAAGAAATGTATAATTTTCTGGATAGGTACCACATACCTAAGTTAAATCAAGACCAGATAAACTATTTAAATGGTCCAATAACCTCTAAGGAAATAGACTCAATCATTAGAAGTCTCCCAACCAAAAAAAGCCCAGGACCAGATGGTTTCAGTGCAGAATTCTACCAGACCTTCAAAGAAGAGTTAATACCAATACTCTTTAAATTGTTCCACACAATAGAAACAGAAGGAACATTACCAATCTCCTTCTATGAGGCTACAATTACCCTGATTCCTAAACTAAACAAAGATGCAACAAAGAAAGAGAACTACAGACCGATCTCCCTCATGAACATTGATGCAAAAATACTCAATAAAATACTGGCAACCAGGCTCCAAGAACACATCAAAACAATTATCCACCATGATAAAGTAGGCTTCATCCCAGGGATGCAAGGGTGATTCAACATATGAAAGTCTGTCAATGTAATACACCATATAAACAAACTCAAAGAAAAAAACCACATGATCATCTCACTAGATGCTGAAAAGGCATTTGACAAAATCCAACACCCCTTCATGATAAAGGTCTTGGAGCGATCAAGAATACAGGGAACATACCTAAACATAATAAAGGCAATTTACAACAAGCCAACAGCCAACATCAAATTAAATGGAGAGAAACTCAAAGCAATTCCACTAAAATCAGGAACAAGGCAAGGCTGTCCGCTCTCCCCATACTAATTCAATATAGTACTTGAAGTTCTAGCCAGAGCAATAAGACAACATAAGGAGATTAAGGGGATGCAAATTGGAAAGGAAGAAGTCAAACTTTCCCTCTTTGCAGATGACATGATAGTATACATGAGTGACCCCAAAAATTTGACCAAGGAACTGATACAGCTTATAAACACCTTCAGCAACATAGCAGGATACAAGATCAACTCAAAAAAATCATTAGCCCTCCTATATACAATTGACAAACAGGCTGAGAAGGAAATCAGAGATACATCACCCTTTACAATAGCCACAAATGATATACAATACCTTGGGGTAACTTTAAGCAAGTGAAGGACCTATATGACAAGAACTTTAAGTCCCTGAAAATAGAACTTACTTTTCAACACAGCATAACTAATCAACATACTTTTTTATCTTTCTTCATGTATAAAATTTGAATCATAATAGTTCTATTTGTATTACATGGTTGTTCCAAGGATTTAAGTATAGAGTGCATGCATACCACTCTGTAACATACTAAATAAAGTATGTATTTATTGATGAGTCAGGGTGCTCCCTTTCTTAATAGTGTGAGTGTGTGCAAGGTGAATTAAAAAAAAATCAAACCAGAATAAAATTGTTAAGATTGGCAGTACAAATGCAAATAAGATACCCTAGATCATATTTCTCAAATTGATTTTTGTGACTCACTACTTGTGAAATATACCAATAGGTTTCCAGAGTCAGTAGTGGGGGTGTATGTAAAACCTCATTCAATGAGAAACTTTAATCCTGTATAACTCTAATATAGGTGACCATGAAAACTTTTTACTAAGAGCATTACTCATGTAATAAATAGTGCTGAATAATAGGGTGTTGATTGAGAGGAGGGTAGACTCCTGATTTATTAAGACCTCTTGATTTATTAGAAGTTCCAATAATAAATTCTGCACTGCATAAAGTTAAAGGACTTCAATTACCTTGCTCATCACATCTTTCCTCTGTGAGACACACAAACACACACAGAGAGTCACACACACACACACACACACACACACACACACACACACACACATTCACCTAGTTAACTTTTTTTTTTTTTTTTTTTGGTTTTTCGAGACAGGGTTTCTCTGTGTAGCTTTGCGCCTTTCCTGGAACTCACTTGGTAGCCCAGGCTGGCCTCGAACTCACGGAGATTCGCCTGCCTCTGCCTCCCGAGTGCTGGGATTAAAGGCGTGCGCCACCACCGCCCGGCCCTAGTTAACTCTTGTTCAGATATAAAATCCAATTTGAGTACTCTCCCCACAGAATAGTTTTTGCTGCCATTCACTCAGCTATGCTCAGTTAATTAATTCAAATAATACTGAACACAAATTATGTACAAAGTAGTAATCTACATGCTGGGGTTAAGGATTTAATTTTTTTAAATTAAGGACACAGTTCCAATCCTCGTGGAGCATCCATTGAAACTGGAAAGTAAGGTGACAAAAACACAGTGCTAATTCAAATGGAAAATGCCATGAGGGCAAATACCATAAAGGAGACAGAGACGACACAGTCAAGAAAGAAGGCATTGCTTGCTAGGTAGCATTTGAGGAACGATCTGAAGGAAGGATAGTAATGAGCCATGTAAGTTTCCATGTAGATATTCCATAAAAATCAACAATCAATAATAGGAACCTCAAGTAGGAGCAGTTTGGCCATTCAGGAAAGACAGCATGGCAGAGTGAAATGAGCTAAGGAGAGAGGAGGGAGTCAGCACTGTAAGATGTTAAGGAGAGAATTAAATGGCCCGTGATGTTACATATCTTTCCTTTCAATGGAAGACTGATCGGGGAATGTGACATGATTTGTACGGCTGGCTGTTGAGTTTCGAAAAGACAGCAAAGGTACAATGATTAATGCTAAAACACAGGGCAGACCGACCTTCCAGAGTTCCAGAGAGAAGATGTTGACTGCTTACAGAAAAGTAACGCAGGAAAGAGAGTAAGAAGGGCCTGGATCCGAGCTCCAGGAGTCCAGTCGAAGAGAGATTAGACTAACAGACTGTAGAGCCTCCATGGGACTGGACTAGGCCCTTTGCATAAGTGAGACAGTTGTGTAGCTTGAGCTGCTTAAAGGGGCCCCTGGCAGTGGGATCAATATCCATCCCTGGTGCATAAGTTGGCTTTTTGGAGCCCATTACCTATGGTGGGACACCTTGCACAGCCTTGATATGCAGTGGGGCAGGGGGTGGTCCTGCCTCAGGTCAATGTACCCGGCTCTGCTGACATTCACGGGAGGATTTACCTTTTCAGAGGAGGGAATGGGGGATGGGTGGAGGGGAGAAGGCTGGGAGGGATTGAGAGGAGGCAGGAGGGGGATCTGTGGTTAATATGAAAAATGAATAAAAAATTCTTACTAAAGAAACAAAAAGAAAAAACAACGAAAAAGAAGGGCCTGGTTTAAGAAGTATATTTAAATAGAGTGTTGATGTTGAATTAGTGAATAGATGAATTAAAATATGCTTATTAAACTTATTACTAGCATACACCGAGTATAAGCAATCGAAAGGCTCCAAAAATGAATAAAGAGAGGGTTGACTTTAAAACTATTCGGTTTCAAGCCACATTCTCACCCATAAAGATTCCTGAGAATACTACAGCATTTTTGTTCATGAGGACTGTATTACACTGATATTTAGTATATTAAAACCAATACTGAGTAAATTATAAACATAAGTGCATCGGTGGACAGTCCATTAATCACCAGAGGCTACCCATACCATACAACTTCTGAAGAACTCCACTCTGCACTCATGGAAAAAAGGTGAAACATCTTTCTACTAATCTTAAAACAGTTAAAACATCATAGACTTTAAGAGCATTACATAATACCAAGTACGCTAGACACATTCTGAGAACGGTCATCCTAGACAGTGTGCTGTTGGGTTGAATATGGGATGTAGAGAAAGAAAGGAATTAAAGATGGGGGAATATTTTCAGATGGGGTGCCATTAATATGAAGCCTAGAACTGTTTTTCTTTAGAAGCTTATTGGACACCCTCACTGGTGCTTAGAGGCATCTGTAAAACATGGAAATGGAGTACAGGAAAGTGACCAGGGCTGGAGATATAAACTTAGAGCATGCAGACAGCCTTTGCGTTGGGAAGGTGAGGGAACATGGATGGAACAGACTGAGGTGAGGGGAGAGTTGAGGATGACCCTGGGTGTTTGATTGATGAACTCCATTAACAAAATTCAAAAAGCCCACTTCAGAGCACAGTCTCCCACTTCATCCAAGGTTTTCTTAGGATAGAACCCACATTTTAGTCATGGTCACATTCAAATCTTTACTTAAGATGCCCAGCATATGGTCAGTATTCCACTATGCTTAGTGAATGAATAAATCAAGAATGCTGTGTTCTGGGACACTCACACTGCTAAATTCCAGGATTTTCTAACAGTTAAGATTGGGAACTAAAATGATTCGTATATTATGTATACTGTTAATGGAATTGTCACGTTAGTTCCTGTGACTTTAGGGGCAAATGCAATAGGAAACTTTAAAATTTACCCAGAACAATCAACAAGTTACAACTGATACAATTAGATTTCAAATTGTAATCCACCACCTATGCCATTAAGGAAATAATGACAACTCTACTTTCTAGACGTTCTACTTTTTCAAGGAAATTTTTCATTAAGAACTCTGTCATCTATACAGACTTCCTAGACATGCTCTAACAGAAAAGGCATGTCAAAAATGCCACCCAGTGATATCCTTATGCAATGGAAGAAAAACACTGATGAGGAAAAAAAAAAAAAAACAATCCCTCAATGTTAATGGCATGTTGCAATCTATGACAATCTAGCCACAAACTAAAAATAACTTAGGAAGGGAGATAAGTATTTTTAATCTATGGAAAATGTAAATAACAAATAGTTTCCTATGTGGTTTTACTCACACCCCTAATTCTCAGGGTTTATACTTTGTGAGGCTTTCTTATGCTGATACTACAAATGCTGGAAGTTGTGACCATGCCATATTTAGTCAACATCCTCTTGGGTAGATTCGGATGATCAAAGGAACTCAGAAAAGCTCTCAGATATGTACTTGAAAAGCTGAAGTTTTGATTACTGTATCCAATTTTTATTAATAATTGCTTTGGGCCTCACTGCATTCCTGCGGATTAGGCAGGTAACCCACTGACAAACAGAAGGCCAGAAAGGTTACATTGAGGGCATGTGACAGAATGCACCCTCTATCAATTATAAGATGAAGGTACCAATGGGTAAACATTTCACATGATCCTCTATGAGTTTCTTCTATGTAACCTATGTTGGAAAACTGGGTTAAATATGTAGACAGTTTCCAACTTGCAATAGTTTGAGTGAATAATTTCTCGGTTTTCTAATGGCACAATTAGAAACCATACCTAGAATTTTGAACTTTCACCTGTTTCCAGGTAGTCATCTATGGTATGACACTCTCTCAAGAGAGCACGAAGAGGCAGCAGGTCACAAGTCTGAGTCAGTTACTCATGCATGCTGATTGCTAAGCTACACAGTTCCCTGGGCTCAGTGTCGTCACTGCAATTTTGATTGCTATTTTCCATTTAAAAGGTTTATCAGCCTATATTACACTGTTGGTCCAGGATCTTGTGTGCTAGTCCTCAGATGAATTCAGTTGGCTTTGGATGGGGCTTAACTATGTTTTACAAAGGCTTCCTAGGCAGTCATAATTTGTGGAGAATTGCTGGTGGATTGGTGGGTCTAGGTGACTTCTTTTTCCCCTTTTTTTTCTTTCCAAACTTCTGCTTTACCTAAGATTATTAGGTTATTATTTTCAATAGCGTTGTTCTCTTTCTATTGGCAACCTTCTCTTTTTGCATGGCTTTTGTTGTAAGCCTTCAAATGAAGGACAGGGCCTCCTTGCTTCCCTCCTTTGGGCTATAAACTTTGGCCATCCACATTTCTGCTCATCTTCCTTTTTTCCAGTCCATTATTCTCTTCTCACACTTTATCCCTCTGGAATATAACTGTACAACCTTGATCATTTTCTCCCCAATGAGCTAATTAACACTAATAGAAAGATTATTGACATTAGGAATTCAGAGTTCTTCCAGTTAGTGGCTGTGTCACATTGAGAAAATTATTCAACTTCTCTAAGCCTCGGGCCCAATTACTAAAATAAAGACAAAAAATACTAATCTCATAGCATTTATGTAAGAAATAAATGAAATATATGCTCCGTAACAGAAATGGTTCAATATTTAATAATAAATATTTTTGAAGCTGCTTCTTTAAGACTCTTTATTCTTTATCTATTTTTGTTGTAATCCATTGCAATATTGTGGGTTTTTATTTCTAAGTTATATGACTCGGCTTTTTACATACCCACTCTCATTTCTAATTTTAAGATTTAACATATGTATTTTATAACCCCACAGTGCCCAGCAAAATATTATTCTATATTTGGCAAGAGTTTTATATAATTTCAGTTCAAGATTCTATTTAATAAGAACAGGAAGTGATGGCATTTTAAGATGATAATTATTAAGCCATCTTATTGTTAGCTTGATGAGCACACAGAATATCCAAAACTATTTATTTCCTCTAGGTTGCTGTGTCACCTAATCTAAACAGAGTCATCATGGGCAGGTGCGCAGGAGCAGCGTGTTGTCCAAGTCACCCTCTCTTCAAGTCTGTCCTTATCTCTCTTAATATGATTCACAAACACCAGTCAATCTTTCCAAATGATCCATCATCTTTGATGCCCTTATATCCAATGCATCTCTCTACTATGGGTGCTTTATCCAAATCACCCCTGCATTCAGCATTACAGAAATAAAACAACACATCACAATCATTATTCCATAAGTGCAAAGCTGTATTAATGTGTTTTTTTAAGGAGTTGTAGTTCAGTGAATGAACTCTTGACCAGTATTCCTAACATGCTGCATTTGAACTCTAGCACCTGAAAACAAAGAAACCCCGAAGGATGTGTTTTGCTATATCATTGAAGAAAGGGGGGATTTGCTTATCACCTACAGACAAGAACAGTTGGTGAAATTTCAACATCCCTTTATGTTAAAAATTCTCAGCAAACCAAGGGGTAAAGTCCCCCTAAACAACATCTTACATTATAGTGCATGTAGAGAAAATGAATTCTTTTTCCCAAAGGCAGGGAACAAGGAAGATATTTTTAGAGTTAACATACCAACAATGATTTCTACCACATTCGCAATAAGAAGAAAAAGACACACATTTACAAAAGAAAAAATGAACTATTGTTATCGTAAATGGACATAAGAAAATCCTGGGGAAAGCATTGTTTGTAAGAACAAGACAAACTATAACTTTTAAACGAAACACATAATACAAATTCAATTGATTTTCCAAGTACCAACAACAATTAGAAAGTAAAATTAATTAATATTTACAAATTATTAGCTTAGTTTGATGAGTAGTCAAAACCAAACCTTGATCCTACCTAACATAGCATAGGAAATAACTTGAGTAGATTATAAATCTGAACTTAAATTAAGTAAGAGAAAAAACACTCTTGTAGAATAAAATATGAGAAAATGCATTCATATCCTGGACAAGAGAAAAATCAGTAACTATAAAAGAAAATTATACAAATTGCATCTCATCTAATTGAAACATTCTATTCATCAATAGACACACATGAAAATACTTAGCCAAATTAGAGACTGGAGGGAAATATTCACAATGCATCTGTCTGACAATGAATCCAAATCTTTTGCAAATTATGAGAGTGTAAACAGAATCACTATAAACCAAAATGTTGAAAAATTCCGTTAAAAATGAAGCGAAGTTTCTCAAGAGAACAGGGAATAGCTATAGAAAAGATATTCAATGTCATTAGTCACCAGAATATTTAAACTAAACTATAATGATAAATCATTTCACATGCCTAGGATGGCTATATAAAAATGATTAACAAGTTTAGTTGTCACGCATTGCTATTGGAGGCTATAAAATGAAATGGCTACTTTCAGACTATAGGGAAGTTTATTATCAAATTATCTACCTCAAGTCCAGCCATTCCACTCATACCTACATGAAAACATACATCTATAAAAATATACAAATAAATTCATGTGTCATGATAAACAACACAGCACACAGCAGCTGTGGCTACCGGCACAAGACCCGCACAGCTCAAATTAGCTAAAAATTCCAACATAGAGGGGGAGTGGCTCCTAAGTTCCCACCCCTAGCTGAGGAGCTATTGGTAGTTGACGGCTACCAATAGGAGGAGGAGGGTCACTTTTCTGTGGAGGGTGCACACTAGTAGATTGCTCATGCCCCAGTAGATGACCTCACATCCATGCATATATGGACAGCACCAATTAGACTCAGTGTTTTATATACATACATAGATGAGTTTCAAAAGTATATATTGAGTAAAAGAAATCAAATGATGATATACACCAACCAATGCATGAATTGTAGGATTCCATTTACATAAAGTCTAATAGTAGGTTATCTTAATCTGTGGCACAAAAATTAACACAGTACTCGTCTGTGAGGCAGAAATGAGGGGAATTTCTTGGCAAGGGTCAGGAGAAAAATGGAGTGATGGCAGAACTCCTTCTGCTTGGGGTGAGATCACACCTACAGGTACAGTAGACCAAGTGTGAAGCTGTTCACTCAAGGTCTGTGTGTTTGATGGGAAGGGTGGTAAGATTCTTTACCAGGAAACATTGAAAATAAAAACATCTTACTTCACTTAACATCCTCCAGGTTCATCCGAGTCTTCAAGAATGATATGAGTTTCTGCTTGTGTGTGGTTGGATATTTTTCCCTGTTGTGTGAACAAACCACACTTTCTCTGTCCATTCATCCACTGGTGAATCCTTGGGCTGATTCTATGTCAGCTATTTTGACTAGTGCTGCAATAAACATGGAACACAGATCTCTCTCTGACACACTGGCTTTAGATCTGTGCCCAAGACTAGGGTTGCTAGACCATATGGCAAGTTCTATTATCTGGTAGTCATAATTTTAGCTTCCTAGGAGCCTCCACACAGCTTTCCATAATAGCTATGTTCATTTACATTTCTACTCACACTGTGCAAGAGTTCAGTTGTCTCATATATTTGCCAATGCTTATTATCCCGACTCTTTCTGATAATAGCCATTTTTAAAGGAATGAGATGGTATCTCATTATGATTTCAATTTGCATTTCCCTGACAATTAGTGATGTTCAGCCAGACACAGAAGATAACTGTTGCATCATTTCCCTTCTCAGTGGAATATAGGAATAAATAATCTCATAGAAGCAGAGATCAGAATAGTAGATACCAGTGGCTGGGGTGGGTAGGAGGAACTGTTTTGAAAGATGCTAGTCAAAGACAGATGTTTATAGTTAGATAGGAGAAGTGACTTCAAGAAATCTATGTACAGCCTGGTGGCTACGTAAGTGGCAACATACTGTATACACAAAGCTAAGAGAGGATGCTAAATATTCTTAATACAAAAATGATGGGAGGGGATGCATCTATTAATGAGATAGATTCTCCACCCCACAAAGTACATATTCATCTACACATACTACTGTACATTACAAATACACACAATTTTTTATGACAGTTTAGGAACAAAAAGCCAAACTTAAGCAACACGTAATTATTTAGGTTGTATTATATGAAAATTGTCAGGCCAGTACACTCACTTAATTTTTAAAAAGAGATTTTTTTCAAGTATTTTCAAGTGTAAAAATCTATCAGTTTTTCAGGTAGAAGCCTGTAGGTTATTCTAAACAGAAAAACTCAGCCTTATAGGTTAATATTCTTGAGAGAAACAAAGAGAAGCCAGTAGCCTATAAATATTTTAGTTCTTATTAATTAAAAATTGGATGTTTCACAATCTGGAGGTTTTTAAGACATGAAAGGACCCAAAGAAACAAAGGTGAGGAGATCAAGCAGGGACGTGAAGCCGCCAGCTGTGACTTAGTTGGTTAAAAAACGTGCAGAACAAAAACAAACTCTACAGATCACTGGAAAGATCTGTGGCTTGCAAGTAATTAAGATGCTGCTCAGAACACCTGCAGGGTTGCCCAGCTCCATCTCTCCCAGAAGCCAGGGGTCCGTGGGTGCAATGGCTCTCCATGTTGAGGTAGGATAAAGAGACTAAGCTGGGAAAGAACAGAAGTGGTCCAGCCTGTGCTACCTAAGCAGCATCTTTTTTCAGTGAATAAGGTAAAGTTTATCCTCCATCTCTCCTGTTCACACATTCTTCCCAGGGTCAAAGATGTGCGAGCAAAGAAATACAAATTCATAATGTTTGTATTTATCCTTTTATTTTCAAAGCCTATGTTAAGTATGTGTGTGTCTGTGTGTGGTATGTATGTGTGTGGTGTATACATGTGTGAGCATGTATGTATATGGATGTGTACATGTATGAGTGTGTGTGGTGTGTACATGTGTGAATATGTGTGTGCATGGTACATACATGTGTGTGGTGTGTTCATGTGTATGTGTCATGGGTTCATGTGCATGTGTGTGTGTTGTGTTTTTATGTGTGTGTGCATCTGCGTGTGTATGTTCGTGTGTGTTAGTGTGTGTGATGTGTAAATGTGTGAGTGTGTGTATGTGTTGTGTACAGGTGTGAGTATGGATGTGTATGTACCATGATGGGCATGTGGAGGTCAGAAGACAACTTCCAGGAATCAGTTCCTTCCATCACATCTGGGAAATGAACTTGAAGGTCTCTTATCTCTAGTTTTAAAAGTGAAACTCTGCTTCGATTATGTTGTTCATTTATTATTTAGGGCTAAGAACATAGATCAATGGTAGAACCGTTTTCTGGCATTAGCTAGACCATGGTTTTGATTTCTAACTTAAAAAATATCTTACTAGTAAATGGACGCTGAATACCCACAAATGATTCCAACCAGATTTCTTGTATTTCTAGATGGAAAGCTAAAATCCCCAAGCACTTTTAGAGGATTAAACTTGTGCCCCAAATACAGGCACTTCTATAAACTAACCAATAGTTGTCTTTTCCTTAGAAACAATGTTTCATCCCCAGCTCTGACTACAGGAGCTCACACTGGAGAGTCTCTTCTGTTCTACCATCTATCCATGCTCCTTGCACACCCTCAGGTCTCCAAGCCCTTCTGTGAACCCAGCAGTCCTTTGTTTAATGTTGGCAACTGGCTTGCTGTAAAATGCCTTTATTATGTTTAGGTGTGTCCCTTGTATCCCTACTCTCTCCGGGACTTTTACCATGAAGGGGTGTTGAATTCTGTCAAAGGCCTTTTCTGCTATAAAGAGATGATCATTTGGATTTTTTCTTTCTGTTTGTTTATATGGTAAATTAAATTTATTGATTTCTGTACATTGAACCATGCCTTCATTTCTTAGATGAAGCCTACTTGGCCATGGTGGATGATCTTCTTGATGTGTTCTTGGATTCTGTTGCAAGTATTTTATTGGATATTTTTGCACCTATGCTCCTAAGTACCGCCTTATTTTAAATAGCCAGACACTAGAAACAACTTAGATGTTCCTCAACAGAAAAACTGACAAAGGAAATGAGGTACATTTACACAACGAAGTATTACTCAGTTGTTAAAAAATGGCATCATGAAATTTGCAGGGAAATGGATAGAACTACAAAAAAATTATCCTGAGTAAGGTTACCCAGACCCAGAAAGATAAATATGGTATGCATTCACTCACTTATATGTGACTATTAGCCATTAAATAAATGATAACCAACCTACAATCCACAGACCCAGAAAGATCAGGAATAGAGGAAGGGACTGGGGGGCACACGTGGAGAGGGAAATAGAAGAGATTTTAAAGGTAGACTAGGGGCAAGTGAGACAGCAATGGGGGGACCAGGTAGGGAGGGGGAAGGGAGGTAGGGTTGAGGAAGGGAATTTGAGGAAAGACAGCAGGAACTGAAGAACATTTGAAGGACTTCATGGAAATTAGTGCAGTAGAAACTTCCTAAAGTATATGAAGATGATCCTAATGAGATCTCATAATAATGGGGGATATGGAGTCTTATCTGGCCATCTCTTGTCACCAGATGAGGCTTCCAGTACCAGAGCTGGGTTGCATTCGATTGGGTTGTTGGCCAAGGTGTGTGTGGGGGTCCCATGGTAATCCCCAAACAGCCTAGACTGATGCTAAGACAAAGGGTTGCTCTCTGCAAACTGACATCAGGGCCCCACTGCCAAGGACAACACCCACACAACTGATTAAACATGGAGAATTCCAGATGGTGCCTACATGAAGCATTCACCCCTACATTCTAGTGTCTTTGGTGTGGGAAGGTACTCTGTAGACTACCGAGAGAGAAACATGGAAACCAGCCCAGCCACAAAACCTTTGACCTATAATCTATCCTGCCTGCTAGATATGCTAGAACAATGGTGGCAGAGGACTTGGGGGAGTGGCCAACCAATGTTTGATTTAACTTAAAGCCTGCTCCACAAGACAGAACCCATACCCAACACTGATTGGGTGACCAAGAACCAGAGACTACATAGCCCTGAGACCTAGGGTAAAACCAAACACTACTAGTCTAAAAGAAAAAAGTATCAGTACATTGACTCCTAATAATATTCTGCTATACTCCTAGGTAAGTGCCTTATCCATTCCTCCTCAGAGAAGCTTCCTCTTGCAGCAGATGGAAGCAGATGCAGAGACCTACAGCCAGACATTACACACAGAGTCCTTGAACTACACAGCTGTAAATGGGAGGTCTCCATCAAATCCCACCCCTCAGAGCTTAGGGAAAGTGGCAGAAGAGGAGGTGGTAGAAAGAGTGTAAGAGCCAGAGGAGATGGAGGACACCAGGAGAACAAGGCCCTCTGAATCAACTAAGCAAGGTGCACATGAGCTCACAGAGACTGAGGCAGCAAGCACAGGGCCTGCACTGGTCTGTCACAGTTACTCTGCATATGTATTACAGCTTCCGGTTTAGTGTTTTTATGGGACTCCTGTGAGAATGAGTGGGTCTCTGATTCTTGTGCCTGCTCTTGGGGCTCTTTTCCTTCTGTTGGTTTGCCTTGTCCAGCCTCAGTGTGCTGGGTTTTGCTTTATATTATTAAATTTTATTTTGTCAGGTTTGGTTGTTATCTCTTAGAAGCCTGTTTTCTTCCAATAGGAGACAGAAAAGATGTGGATCTGGAGGGGAGGGTGAGTGGAGGGAGGGGAACTGTAATCAGGATATATTGTATAAGGCAAGAATCCATTTTCAGTAAAGAGAAAAATGGGGGGGTGGAGAAACCAGGAGTAGTATCATATATTCCTTCATAATTACTTCCATGTGAATTTTCTACTTCCTTCTCTCTATAGTGACCGAGGACCAAAGAACTCAGAAGTCATAGGAAGAACAGTGAGAAACAAGAAATAGAGTCAAGATGGTATTTCTGCTATCTCTAGTTTCCTTCAGTTTACCAAATAATCTAACCGGAACGAAAATATGTAGAGATTAGTTTTTCAGAGGTCAGGCCAGCCTGAAATTCACTTACCATGTAGAGACTGGGCTAGCCTTGAACTCACAGAGACCCTCCTGCTTTTGCCTCTCAAGTACTGAGATCAGTGGCATATACCACCACAGCCAGCAAGAAGGGTATTTTTTTTCCTTTTCTGTTTTGTTAAAATATAATTACATCATTTTCCCCTTCCTTCCTCCAATCCTTCCAGGTTCCTCAAGCCCCCTCAAATTCATGTCCTCTTTTTCTATGATTATTGTCGTTAGATGTGTGTGTGTGTGTGTGTGTGTGTGTGTGTGTGTGTGTGTGTGTGTGTACACAAACTGCTGAGTCCACTCAGTGTTGCTTGCATGTACATGATTTCAGGTGGACCCCTTGGCAATGGATGACTAAGTAACAGGTTCATACCTGGGAAAGACTAATTCTTCTTCTCTCTTAGAGAATCCTTATCCAGTGTCTCCAAGGAATCTGCTTTTCACTCATGAATAACCAAGAAGTCTTACGTAGGAACATCAAAATACTTACATAGAGAAGTAGGGAAAACAAATGAGACGTTCACCACGTGACTCTGGTTTTCGTGTTGATGAGCTGAAACAGCTACTATATTAAAGAAAAGCAAAGGAACACCCCAGTGGACAGCCAGTCTTGACCCATTAGAACCCCAGGATCTTTATCTACAACACTAGCCTACAAATTCCCTGGGAATCAGTGGACGTTTAAATGACATAATTTATACAAAAGCCTTTTACAAACTATACCAAATATGTGAAGCAGAAATGCTATTTGCTGATGAGGATAGGACTGCCATAAAATAATCTAAAGTAAGTTATAATGAAGAATATTATTAATTAAACAAATCACTGCTTATACAGGTCTTAGACATAAGATCACACTACAGATTGACTCAAGAATGTATTTATGCTCTATGTCTCAGAGATGCTGAGAGGCACTGATTGGATGTTAAGTCCCCCTTTCTTGGATTTTATGAAGCCCATTCAGAATGAGCCAGGTTGAGAACACCACCAATTCCATGTTCTAGGTCCATCTGTTGGCAAAAAAATATAATGCAAACAGCTTTATAAGTGCTATTTTCAATGAAATATCACAGAACAGCTTGTCCCAATGATATTTCTAAAGCTTGCCTGCAAACCGCCTACTGGGAAATCCAACAGAAAGAGAAGGGGGATGAGGGGGAAAAGCATACAGACAGTGACAGGAATAAAAAAAAAAAGAACAAAAGGTAAAGACAGATTACCGAGAACAAGAGCACTGGAGGACAGCATGGAGGAGGGCGGTACAGTACCTAACACAACCGTTTAGAAGCCTTAAGAGACCGAGCAATTGAGAGCAACTGTATAAATTTCATGGGGGCTGAGGACAGAGAAACACGCACAAACAGTGTACTTTGTCCAGGAAAAGCTTCAGACACACAGTAGCAGCTCAAGAACCACAGCATCGTTACTCAAGTGCTGAGAGGAAAATGCAAAACAGCCATGATTCTGAGCTGCATTTAATCCTTCTCCTAATACAAAAGTTCCAAGAACTAATAGAGATCTCAGTGTCTATTATGAACTTTGTAGGAAACCATCGGCCTGTCTTGAGTCTCTTCTTTTAACGCAAAAAATCTATTATACATTACACAATAGCCCCTGTGTCCATGCAAAGTGTTTACGGGTCTTTGTTCAGAACCACACATTACAGTGTGCGTGATGTCATTCCGGGAACTTACTTACCTGGGGTCGGATAACTTTCACGATATTTTTTAGGGCAGTGTCAGGGGATGGAGGTGAGCAGTCAGGTGTTGGGCCTGTAGAGCTGTTTCTATGGTGACCAGTTCCTGGAGCAGTAATTGCTACCTCAGAGGCATTATCTGCGAATAAAAATAGAACTTCCATGAACTTAATCAGTCTGTTTACCTCTCAAGACTTGGGAATTATTTTTGTGAATGTGAGTTGAGAATTCAACTTAAAACTGATATCAATTATAATATCATAATTAAGAATATGCTCAAGTGATGTATTTTAAAGAAAATACATGCTGACTGCTCTGTCTTCCTTGAAGATGGTGAATATTAATCCTTGCAGTATTGTTCCAACCTGAATGAGCAATATTCAGTTTACAGTGGCAGATCATCCTCCACAGGTCCTTTGTTGTTGTTGTTGTTGTTGTTGTTGTTTTGAGACAGGGTTTCTCTGTTTAGTTTTGGTGCCTGTCCTGGATCTCGCTCTATAGACCAGGCTGGTCTCAAACTCAGAGAGATCTGCCTGGCTCTGCCTCCTGAGTGCTGGGATTAAAGGCGTGCGCCACTACCCGGCTCCTCCACAGCTCTTAATACCACCACCACTATATGAAAGACCACAACCTTACTTTGAAAATGAATACAGTTTTTCAATATGATGGGTCTGGCTAACATTTCCCATAATTTTCTAATGAAAGCGTATTTTTACTAGGCAGGAATTTCGTATCTGCTTGATTCCTAAAACCCAAACTCAAGCCCCTAGAATAACTTCACCTAGACATTCCTAAATCATAGAACTTAATAAAAAAAAACCTGAAATCTATAAAACATAAACAAATTTGTCACTACTAGATAATCATATAAGCCTATATGTTAAAAATGAAAATAAATGAAATTTCAAAATCTAAATGAACCTTCCCTGGTGTTTAGCATTTGACAGTGGGGGGGGAATAGAAAGTTTTAAAAGAAACAACTTAGAATTCAGCATCTTGTGTAATATTTTTGTTTTCAATTTATACTTAAACAAAATAACATCAGAGGCACAGTTTGGGAATATCTGGAATACTTTGAAATAGATGGAAAAACAGCATAACTTTGGTTATCACATAGAACGTTTATCTGCTTAATAATAAACTGGCAGTCTTTCATATTTTTAATAAAAACTACTGCAAGTGTATATCTGCAAGAAGTTCACTTCTGTTATGTTTACACATGTGTCCCAGTAATTTTATGTCCCAGAGAGATGAACTAATGCAAATTAAACTGAGGCTGTGTTTACTATAAACAGGCATGTTTCTCTGTGTTATGGCCATTGCTTATAATCACAAGTGAACATTGATAATTTATGAAGGCACCTTTGTTCATAAAAAGGGGATTATTCCCCTAAGACTGTGTCCATCAGGTGAAAATGCAACTCAGGACTTTGGGAGACAGTTCAGTCAGTAATGTGACTGCTGCACAGGCACGATGATCCGAATTCAAATCCTTAACATCCATGTAAAAGATGGGGCAATGGCATGTATATGTAATTCCAGCACTTCAGTGGGGTCGGGAAGGAAACAAAGGATCCCTGGAAATCACTGGCCAGTCAGCACAGCTAAGTAAAAAGATTAAGGTGCCGTAAGGCCAATGTTTCAACAACTAAGGAGAAAAGTAATAGAGAAGAACACCTGAAGACAAGCTCTGGCCTTAACATGCATGTACACACATATGCACATCCCCCTGCACACATCACATGAACACATATACACACATGTGCACATATACACATACACACAATTAATTCAGTCTCACTGGGGAATCATGAATCAAAAAATTCAAATATGGCATATTTAAATTAAATGGATCATTCACAAAAAGTTTTGAACTATCCAGGGTACTTTTCTAAGATTTAATAGATAAGGTGGACTTGTTAATATCCTAGAATGAGTGAGGTCATCTAAGTGGTTAAATCTTGGCATACAAAAAGCATTAGTTAGCAGGATGATACACATTGCTCTGATTCTCTCCTCTCGCCCTTCATTCTTCTCATCCATCCAACCACATTTAAAGAAAACGTACTGGGAGTAGTTGTGTCAAGCACTACGGTTACATCACAAAGATAAATATAATCCAACCATTCTTAAAGAAAACGTACTGGGGACAGTTGTGTCAAGCACGATGTTACATCACAAAGGGAAACAGAAGAATCTTGCCTGGTGCTGTGGAAAGAGAGGGCAAACAGACAAGCACAGAGGACAGCTGGAGCAGTGAAACTACCCTGGAGGTATTCTTTGGGTTATGACATTATACATCGGTCTAAACCAACGATGCGAAGCTCCAAAGGTGAACGCTAAATTAAACTGTGAACTTTGGGTCAAAATGGGGTACCCCTGCAGGTGTATCACTTACTGCAAATGCACCATTTCAGTGAGGGGTGCTGACGGTGGGGAGGAGACACCGGGGATATACGGGAACTCCAAACTTCCGCTCAGTCCTCCCGGGAATCTAGTGTGGTCTAAAATATCAAACGGTTTTGCCAATCTACACTAATTTTCTTTTTACAAAAACAATGCTGTGATGTACAGAGAAAGAAAGAAGTCTATGATTGTCTAAAGTCCTGTCCTAGAGAACCAAATGGAGCAGCTGGTGTCGGTAAAATGGATAAGGCTGTGTGAATCCATTTTTACCTTCATTGCTTCTGATATTACCTCTGCCTGTTTTTATTGTGCTTTAGACTCCAGTGAATTAACATTAGATATAAATTATTATCATTATTAATGTATTCTATGTTTTGTTGTTCATACTGTCCCTGCATTACATGCAGAATTGTTTCTTATATTCATTTTCCAGTTTATTTTTTCTTTCTTCAGCTGTATCTAGTCTGCTGGCAAGCTCCCAATTTCAATTATACTTTTAAATTTTAAAATTCCTATTTATTTCTTACTAGATATCCCATATCACTACCTGATATTGCTTAGCACCCACACACACATCTTTTATGCTTGGCATTTGTTTACTTGAAAATGGCAAGTACTGATTGTTTTAGTGCATGTGTTTAGATAGAATTTTTAAATATTTTTAATTTGGCATGCAATGACTGTACACATTTATAGGGTACACAGTGATATTTCAGTATCTCTTGACGATGTGCAGTGCCTGGATTTGGGTAATTAGCTGATGAATCATCTCAAACATTTATCATTTCTTTGTGTTGTGAATAACTGGAGGTGGGTAGGAAAGAGGAGGATGGAAAGGAAAATGAACAGATGCTGGGGGATAGAGGGATAGGACAAAGAACTTCTAAACTTGTAAAAGTCTGTGTCTGATAGCAGCAACACTGAACTCTTTAATGATTTGCCTCTGCGGGTTACACTAGTTTGTCTCACTGTTTATCTCTACAGACATTTTATGTTTCACTCAAGTTGCTGAAGCAAAAATCTAGAGCATTAAACATAACTTATTCCTTTTCTTCTATCACATATTAATTCAAAGCATCATCCAAATTTGCATTCAAATACTGATGCTGAATTCTATGAAAAGCATGCCGGCATACCAGAGGGTTTATTTAATCTTTCTGTTTTCAGTGTTCTTTATTATAAAAAGGAGAATTGTTACTAATCATTGTCTGTGGTCTCTGTGCAGATAAAATGGAAGACAACTAACCTACATGTAATTAGGCCTCTGTAAGTTTAATAAATGTATCTTTTTCTGCTATCAAACTAAATATCATAGTGAAAGTGTGGAAGATGAAACAAATCCCATAGAGAAAGTAAGAAAATAAATAAAAATATTTATCTATAGCCTATATGCAGAATGGTCTTGAGCAGTTGAAGCAGATTTGAGATCATATCTTTGTTAATACAGATTAGTAGAGACAAATATAAATAAGAGATGGTCTCTTGAGGCCCTGTTTTGTCTGAGTTTTCCCGAGAAAATGCACTAGAAATGTCTGTACAGGCAAAGAGACTTCCTGTCAGGAACTGGATCACAGATTACAGAGGTAGAGGGCTGACGATGTGCAGCTGGCTAGACACAGAAGAGCCAACACGCCATTCTGCTTTGACTCCAACAGACGGAGAAGCAGGAATGCTTGCAGGCTGAGCTCTTTTACAAAGGCTAACATGCTCAGAACCCTGGTAGGCCAAAATTTCAGCCCAATTCTGAAGTCCAGAAAACACAAATGTTCACCCAATCCATCAGTCGAGAGTTCCTCGTTACTCAGTCTGTTTGCTCTGCTCAGCTCTCCAGTCAACTGGATGACTGGCTGAGGTTCACCCATTGGGGAAGACAAATCCGTTTGCTCAGTCCACCATTCGGATGTTAAGTTCATCCACAAACAACCTCAGACAAACCCCGAAAAAAATGCTTGGCCAAGTGCTTTGCAACTGCCCTCTGGGCAGTTAAGTTCACACAAAATTAACCACCATAGAAATGACTCACTACCAGGACTCTGGCCTTATTCATTGTTTTTGTTGCTTGTTTTATGTCTTTTTTTTTTTTTAGCATTAAAGTCAGTTAAGAATGCTGAAAACTCCATAAAAAAACATAAACCAAAAGATTCTCCAGTGCTTGAAGTAGTTCAATACAAAATATAAGACACTGGGCAATCAAGGAGTAAATTACTTAGAAAACACACATATAAGTATTTGCTTTCTAAATCTGTGATCAGTTCCATTACCTTGGCCACTTGATTTTGTACTACATTGATTCTGCATTGTTTCCCACATAGACTCACTTCTCTTACCCTCTGTGTAACTTACTTCAGTGCAGTCTTTAAGAAATACTTAGTGAAATAAGATAGACAAGGCAAATATAACATCACAAATGTTCTTAATAATGCAGAGAAAGATGATCTGGCTTCTCCAGTTCCTTGTTCATTCTTTCTGGAAAAAAAATCTACAAATGGGATATTCCAGACTTCTAGAGTATACATAAAAGTCTTGGGAAATTAATTTAATCCTAAAATACCCAGTTACCCAGTGGACTTTGCAATATGAAGCCTTTGTCCAAAGACAATTTTCTGTGTTCTACCTGCAGTTGATGGCAAAAATAAAATAAGGTGGGGGAAAATCTGCCTAGAGAAAATTGCTAAGTAGACCTGGATCTTCAGATAGAAATAGGGCTCTACTCAGATTAATTTACTACACAGTAGGTTATACGTTTTGACTGTCAATTTTCTCCAAAATAATAACCTTAGAAATAATAAAAATGCATTTGATATTTTACAAAAAATATCCTGTTAATATAAAAGAACCCACATGTAGTGTCACAGCCTTTTATCTGTTCTATCATTCTCGGGTGTGTATTGAAGAGTTAAAGGATACAAAGGACAGTGCTTGATGCCATACACCTGACAAACGAGATTGAGGTTTCTCCCAACTGGGGATTTAGGAAAGATACTGAGAGGTAGAAGAAAGA
Organism: Peromyscus maniculatus bairdii; assembly: GCF_049852395.1. Lineage (NCBI taxonomy): Eukaryota > Metazoa > Chordata > Mammalia > Rodentia > Cricetidae > Peromyscus > Peromyscus maniculatus. The sequence continues at coordinate 15,613,441 of NC_134869.1, read as the reverse complement.
CAAATGCCGTAACTTCTACATGGAAAATAAAACGTTGATCTTATAGAAGCAGACACAGATTAGGGGTTATCAGAGGTTTGGCTGGATGAAAGGGGGTAGAGAGGGAATGATTAATGGATACAAAGTGTAGCTGGACATGTTCTACAACACTGTGGGTCACCTTACCTGACAGGAATTTATTGCATACTTCAGAAAGCCAGTAGAGAGAAATCGCAATGCTCCAACAGAAGGAAATGACAAATGTTTGAGATGATAGTCAATTATCTTCATTCGATCATTAGATGCTATACATATTGAATTATGATACAATACCCCATAAATATGTTTGTACAGTTACATTAATTTTCAAGTGTTCTCTGATATATCCATAAATTTTTAATATAAAGAAATGGCAGGGGAGGGCATTCTAAGAGATGGAAGTGGGAAGAACAATAAATAGATGGGAAAGAGGAATATTTGTTGGATTCAGGAAAGTTAAATTTGAATAGAATGCAATATTCTTAGAGGAAATGCTGAAAGGAGAAACTATATGAAGAATTTGGGATAACTCAAATCTATGCTGATATCCTGGAATATTTAATCTGTTTCCTCATCTATGAAATGATGCATTTCTTATAGTGTTGTAAAGATACATGAGACATCTATGAACATAATCCATTGTATGGTGCATAGGTGCTCAATAGCAATTATCTATGAAAGCAAACAGTGGGCCATACGTAACTCCACCTAGTTAAAGGTCATAGACTATGTCTTGCCTTATGTACTTGAAATAGAAATGTTAGTCATGTTATGGAGAAACCTGAGAGAGTGCTAGGTGGTATAGATGCCTATATTCACAATTAATGTGAATAATCTTCCTAAATAATTAAAAACTAAAATTGGTCTTCTTTAGACAAAAAAAAAAAAAAAAAAAAAAAAACACTAGAATTGATGAGACTTCTGGAAATAGGTTTTCAAGTCACTAGATTCTCTCTGGGATGTGTCCTCTCCAGTACTCCATCTCTCAGATCTCTTGTACTGAGAAAGGAGATAGTCACACATGAAGAGCCTTATCAAACACCAATATAAGGTGGTGAACTCTGAAGCCATGAGTTCAGCAATCCACTAGGAACTGAAATGTGTGCACCACCACACAATTCAGCTTCGAAGCCAATCCTCCAGGCCTCCGCCAAGCCTTGAAATGGCCATAGTTGTACCCAACAGATTGACTGTACCCTCACGAGAGACCCTCAGACACAGGCGTAAAAATAAATCTTCCCAAGCTTCCTGATCCAGGGACATAGTATATGCTTGCTGTTTTCAGACACAATTTTTTGGATGAATTTTCTATACAACAACAGATGACTGGGTACATTAGATGCTTGGCTAACATTTATAGCATGGCCAACATGCTTGCTGCAATGGTAAGGAGATTTTATAAATCTTTTTTTTTTATTTTTAGAAATAGATCATATGTAATGGAAAGTACAGAGCGACAAATATTAGTTATAAAATTGTGTTATTTATACTCCCTCCTGGAGTTCAGATGATGAATAAGGGGACGAGAGTGGGGAATTAGAAAAGAAAGCATCCCAAGCAAGGAAAACAGAATATGGACCTGGTCAGAAACATGAAAGGTACTATAGTTTGGGGAAGTACAAATTTCTTAGTCTTGTTGGAGCTCAGGATGTGGGTGGAAAAGCAAATGGAAATGATGTCGGCAAGATAAGTATTACAAGGAAGAGGGAAAGTGTATGAAAACAAAATGAGTAGGAAAAAAGGTCAGCCACATTGCAGGTCTAAAACCTGTTTATCCCCAGTCTGTGGTCAAATGCTGTTTGTATCTATATAAAGAACAGGCTGAAAGGCCATAATCACGTTAAAATTTTCTACATGGGAAGAGTCCTATCGACATACAATGGAATAGTATGATTGACAAGCAACTTTAAGTTGATATTTGGTGTTTAATCAAATTCAATTTGTAAATACCTTGATCCTATCTATACTAGGGAAATTCTAACAAGCCAACAACCCCAGTGCTGAGAAGACATGAAAGAGTCCAAGCTGTCAATGAGAAGTAGCCCGATGTATAGGACAGTTGGAGTACACAGTCCTTCCCCACACCCATTCTCAAGTCCAAGCTCTCAATGAGAAGTAGCCCAATGTACAGGACAGTGGGAGTACACTGTCCTTCCCCACACCCATTCTCAAGTCCATGCTCTCAATGAGAAGTAGCCCAATGTACAGAATGGTGGGAGTATACTGTCCTTCCCCACACCCATTCTCAAGTCCAAGCTCTCAATGAGAAGTAACCCGATGTACAGGACGGTGGGAGTACACTGTCCTTCCCCACACCCATTCTCTTTCTTCCCATTCCTCAACCTGTAGTGGAAAGGGTATGACCAACCCTTAGAGTTGCACTGAGAAACAATAGTAGGAGAAAACATTATGTGTCCAGAGGATTCTCTATTTAGAAAGATCTCAAAAACTTGGGAGGAGTTCTGGTAGCATCAATAGGATTTTGCCACCTTCCTTCAGAACTGATGCCAAGAATGGCAGATACTTCACCTGGACAAGAAAAAGAAAGAAAGAAAGAAAGAAAGAAAGAAAGAAAGAAAGAAAGAAAGAAAGAAAGAAAGAAAGAAGGGAGGGAGGGAGGGAGGGAGGGAGGGAGGGAGGGAGGGAGGGAGGGAGGGAGGGAGGGAGGGAGGGAGGGAGGGAGGGAGGGAGGGAGGGAGGGAGGGAGGAAGGGAGGAAGGGAGGAAGGGAGGAAGGGAGGAAGGGAGGAAGGGAGGAAGGGAGGAAGGGAGGAAGGGAGGAAGGGAGGAAGGGAGGAAGGGAGGAAGGGAGGAAGGGAGAGGGGGAGGGAAGGAGGGAGGAAGAAAAGAAGGAATGAGAGAGAGAATAAAGGAAGGAAGGAAGAGAGAGAGAGAGAGAGAGAGAGAGAGAGAGAGAGAGAGAACAAAGAAAACTAGAGGAGATAGATCCCTTCCCAAAAGATGATATTCAGGGACTAATTAGTAAGCAGATGAAGAAAGTTTAAAGAAATAAATATAATGCAGTGGCCATTCTTGGATTCTCTTATTAAGCATTTGTACTTCAATGCTGGGGTTATTTTCCTTTGTTTATTTTCTGTGCTCTGTTGATTTTGAGTCTTATTTGAGGCCATAGGATTTCCATTCGTTATTGTCAAAAAATTCTTCTCTCTAGTTTTTCTCAATGGTCCTTGTATTCACCGCCTTCTACATCTCTCATTTCTTTCCAAAATGGTATATGCACCCAGCCTGACCAGGCAACACCCTAGCATTATCCTTCTAAGCCCAGTCACCAAGCTTCATATAAAACTATCACAGATGTTGGAGATAAAATGTTCTGTCTAGGAGGAAATCCTAGTCATCCATGCTTATGTGAACAATGACTCTAATGCCATCAGATTCTGTTACAGTTCATACTCACGCAGATATCATTTCTAAACTTCACTTTTATTTATTATTTATTATCTAGTCTTACTTTCCACTCCAAGCCTGCCTTTTGGGAAACTTCGGATTCTTCAAAGATGACCAATCATCTTGGCCCATGAAGGTTTTGATTGCTCTTCATGAGATCTTATATACACTCAAGTTGCCATGTCTAAAACCAATCCATGTAACTCTGCACACACAATTACTTCAAATAGGCATTTAGTATCAAAAAACTCATTGGCTACACAAAATAGTCAATCATTTCCACTCTCACACGCCCATCTTTCACAGGATACCTACTATTTAATCCCATAACTACCTCTAATCCTTTTACCAACTAATTTCATCTATTCTATCAGTCTCCTGGATTCTCATCTTTCACCCTTTCATTTTTTCCCTACAATAAATACTGTTTCCAAAAGCACTCACAAAATCTGTATACTGACATCTATCTCAAAGTCAGCTCCTAGGTGAACAGATCCTGGAGTTAATCTATTCCAATTGCCCTCAATGGTCCCTTTTGCAATTTTTTAACAACAGGTACTTATTACAGACAGAGGAAACCATACTACGGCTAAAATTAGGTTAACAATGTAATATGCTCTCACACATTGTTCATGTCCTGAAAATAACTGGACCCCAAACTACCAACATTTACTTCACGAGAAGAATAAATCAATAAATATATTAACCTCCTAATTCAATGTCTGTTCAATCTTTCTAAAGGGGTATATAAAATGCAACCTTTCTGTTTTATATAGATTCTATTAATGTGAAATACAATATTAAACAATATAATATAATCAACATAGTATGTGAGCTGTCTGATTCCTGCTAAGATCCCACACTCTAATCCCACTGCATTGCTAGTTCTTGCAGGAATTCACATAAAAACACAGGAAAAGCATCTTCATTCTCTGTTTATCAGATTCACATAATTTCCTTATAAAAATGGAAGTACATGGATCAGTGACGTCATTCTGCACTAGTAATATTCAAGGTCCACATTGTGCCTCCGCCTCATTCTCCTCTCTATCTTGTCTTGCATTTTTTAAGGAAGTTAGATTTTACGTTTCTTCATTAACTGATCTATGGTAAACATAAAATGTTCCTTTAAGCAACTAAACAATGAACACAATGACTAATCTCTAAAAACAAGAGTGGCTCCTGTTCCCAAATTTTGGGGTTCTGACTCCTTTTCTGTGTGGTTTTGTCAACACTGTCTTTCTCTGTGTGATGCTTCATCACCAGGCTGAACAAAGATGGCCGAATGTCTGATATGATCATATTAAAAAGTTGTGGAAGGACATCCTTTCCTGGCCTAATTTAAGACTTTTATGAGTCAATACTGTATAAAATCATGTGACCCAATCATTGACATGAGTTGACTTAGGCAAGTAACTACCTATTGCCTGGGAAGTGGGACACTATGGTATGAATGTTTGTGTTCTCTTAAAATTTTGTTGAAATCCTAATCCCTAAAGAGTGGTCTATGTTTTAGGTGAGTAAGACAGGGAAATGAAGCTCATTCTATTAATAGTGTTCACTTAGAGTGACTCCAGAGAGATCCATAGTCCCGTCCACCAGGTGAAAACAACCATCTATGAGGATGAATGAACCCTAACAACACCAAAACTGCCAGTGCCTTGACACTGGCATTCCCAGCCTCTAAACACAAGAAATGAACTGTTGTTTCTAAAATAGTCAGTTTAGGGTACAGTATTTTGTTATAGGGCTAGACAGAGTAAGAAACAATAGGAAAAACCCCTCTTGAAATACATGGCCATGTAGAGGATGGCATCTACTGTGCAATACCATATTGCTAAGGCACATAAAGGGAGTAGACATGTGGGGGAAGTCAAAGAATAAATGCTGGCCAGGTAATCAGGAGTGGTCACTAGATCACCTACACTTTCTATCACGTCAATAAAGGAAGACTATGAATGCAGAATTACACATTTAAATGTATTCCTCACTGCCCATTACAACCCCTTCTCTCTTACCTTCCTACCTTCATTTCCCTAAGGCACCTCACGGTTTGTTCTCTCTCACCTCCCCATCCTTTCCCTCATTCTTTTTTCCTGGATGATGGGAGGGTGGAGGCAATTAGAGGCTGGCCTTCACCAGCGTCAGATCAAGAATTATGTTCTTAAGGAAGATACCCCTAGCCCAGCTATCGAGAGATTGAAAAGAGAGAAGAGCATGATGAGGAATAAGGGTGAAATCAGGTATAAATCGGTTCTGTCTGATCCGGCTCAATAGCAATCTGTGGACCTGTTACAGACCACAATCTGTTCTGTGATCCCGGTTTACAAGAGCGTGAGTTCTGTCAAAGTCTACATACAATGTGGCTGCTTTGTTTTAATGTCACCTTCATGAGCTACAGTAGGGGACATTTCCATAGGAGTCAAGCTTAATTATTGAATAGTCAAAGTTTTGTAGACATAAATTTTCATGTGTTTTGAGCAATAGAGTCCATATTGCTCAGTTAATATCTATATTTACACACGACTTATAAAAATGAAATTTCAAATAATGAGAAGTTAACAACATTAAATGTCCAACTAAAAAGTTTAAATTTAAGTGGTCCTATTAATGCCTGTTTTATTTTATGTTCTGTCAAATCTTTTTTTAAAATTTGTATTATATTTATCATTTAAAACAATTTGAAATTTAGATATATTTTTATCATATTCTTTCCCTTCCTGATCTTTGAGATTCACTCCCCCTCCCTACCCAACCAACTTTAAGTTCTTTCTAAAAAACCAAACAAAAACCCAATAAAACAACAAAGCCCCCAAACTGGGCATAGCAGATTTATTTTATATGCATATTACAACATATTACTAAGTGTCATTATAGGCACACATACAATATTTTTCTGAGATGTTTGTCATGTAATTTAAATTAATGTAAATTAAATATGTGCCATATATTTTATGGATCTAGTAATTTTGTTTCTAAAATGCTAAGAAATTTCATGGAAATCAACAACTAAATAAGGATATTTAAATATAGTGATTGAATCACTATTGCTAAGAACCCACCTTTATTTTGTCCATCTTGTATTTTGGTATAAAATGCCCTCGAATTTGTTTCTTCTATTATATCATATGAACATGTATTTTTCTTGAAATGCTGTTACATTCTGTAAGTTATGCGGATTACCACGAAAGCAAATGCCACACACTCTGAGGGGAGTAAACGCCTATGAAATTACAACTTATTCAGATTCCTTTAGGAGATGTTATATCGCACTTCTTACACTTTGGTGAATCAGATGGAATGGTCCCAGGATTTCCAGAAGGCAAACTGGGAGGCAAATGTGTAACTCAGTTCTTTCCTTTCTATACTCAGCTCAGAAGTGAAACAACTGACCGCAATAGCTTCCATCTTTTCCTTCCCTAGACAATCATTTTATGTCCAAACTGCCATCCGTGATCTTCCTACTGAAGGTTCTCTTTCTGGGCAGCAGTATCATTAGATAGCAAAGATTTTCTTCAGTCCCTTTTCCTAGAGATGCTTTCAAATGCCACTAATTCCAGTACCACTAAGGTCATTTAAAAGTTGTTTCCCTTTGATATTATCTAAGCTTCCCAGATTAAAAAAAATTGTTCATATGATTCCCATAAAGTCAGTGGTTTTGTTTAAAAACTTGAAGGGAATTTTGCTATTAATAAAGTGTTGTTAAACACTGGCCACAGAGACATCCATACATACATACATATGTACATATATATGTACATAAATATAGAGAGAAAAACAGAGAAATGTAACTATATAGATATAGATGCAAAGACATCTAATTATTGTAAAGTCTGAGTTTCAATTAAAAAGCTGTATAAAAACTGTCGCATGTTCTTATTTTTAGCCATTTAAATTATACATGGAATAAAGGGCCCTGAAAGTCAGTATTTATCTGTGGTTGGTGAGAGTGTGAATTATTCCTAATATTCTCCTATTTCTCAAATATTCTTCAATCAGCATATATTGTTTTCATGTTTGTTTCATCCATCAGCTACTTTTATGAAATAGAGATGTAAGAACATTTAAAAATCTCACTTTTCTCCTACCACAAACTATTCCCCTGCCTCTCTTTCAAGAGTCTAAAGACTTGCAAATAAAAGGAGCTGCTTGCACATATACTGAGAATTGATTTCCTATAATATTTAAAGTTAGAACTAGGAAAATAATTGGCATCTCGACACCAAAAGACATCAGTATTCCAATGAAAGAGACAGCCTACCAAATGGGGAAAATAATCTTTACCAGATATTCATCTGAAAAAGGGTCAATATCTAGAATATACAAAAAACTGAAATCACAAAGTATCGAGGAAAAACCTATTTTAAAAAGGGACATGGAACTAAACAGAGTTCTCAAAAGATAAAATAATAATGCCTAAGAAATATTTTTTAAATGTTCATCATTCTTAAACATCAGAGAAATGCAAATTAAAACTACTTTGACATTTCATCTTAACCCAGTTGAATGGCTAAGATCCAAAAAACAATGATGACAAATTCTGGCATGGATGAAGTTTGGAAGGGGGTGCACTTACTTTCTGATAGTCGGAGTGCAAACTGGCGCAGCCACTGTGGAGACCAGTGTGGAGGTTCCTCAAACAGATAGAAAAAGTCTACCACATGATCCACCTATCCCACTCTTAGACATATACCCCAAAGACTCTATATCCTACTACAGAGAGGCTTGCTCATCCATGTTCATTGCTCTCTTTTCATCATTCCCAGGAAACGGAAACAATCTGCCATTAGTGGATGGATAATAAAACAGTGGTACATTTATACAATGGAATGTTATTCAGCTGTTAAGACAAAAAGTTTTCAGGTAAATGGATGGAGCCAGAAGTTATCTTTCTGAGTGAGGTCACCCAAACCCAGAAAGACAAACATCACATGTTTATCTCATTTGTAGGCTGATTTGGATACTTTAGATATGTGTGCTACATTTGAATACCCATCAAGACTGGAAAACTAGTAAGAAGACATGGAAGTGTTCCTTCAAGGGAAAGAAGAAAGAACGTACGATACAATGGGAGAAAGGGGAACTAGAAAGGGTTAAATGGGGTGGGGAATGGGAGGGCAAGGTAGAGAAGGGAATAGTGGGGGAAGGGCATGACTAACACCAAAGCCATGAAGAAGTCATATGAACAGCAATTATTGCAGAAGCTTCGTAAAATACAAACATGGGTTATAAAAGGAGTTCAAATGGAGTTACAGTATAATAGCACAACAATGCCCTTAACTAGACACCACAGGCTAACCCAGTGCCAAGCACGAGTTATCACATCTGAGGCTATTGGCCAGTGAAGTCCCACCTCCAGTCACCCTAGACTTTTGCAAATGCACTTGGTTACCTCCCAGAACTTGATGGTAAGACGCTATTGCCAAAGATACAACATACTTGAATCATGGGACTTAGAGAAAAAGCCTCATCCCTACTGTCTAACTTTCAAAAGGCTGGGTATGATACCAGAGGAGAAAATTAACCTTGTTTTACCCAGATATGAACCCTGTGAGCCACAACAATGACTGGCCTGGCAAGATAAGCTTACTGGTGTAGTAGTGGCACAAATGGTATGGGAACAATAACAACCTTTGGATTGGATGCAGGGTCCATTCCAGAAGATAGAACTCTCCTACCAGGCACTATCACTGGAGCTAAAAACCTGTGTCTAGACAGGTCATAGCCCTAGGGAACAGCCTATTACTGCTCTGCTGGAGGGACACAGTACTAAAATGACTCCTAAGATTTACTGTGATTCTCATAGATCAGTACATCTCTCAAACCGCATCAGGGAAACGTGTATTTTTAGTAGATGATGACTAACACAGAGGCCCTCAACTAGTCAAGGAAAGACGGTCAGAACCAGAGGCCATGGATGACTACAAGGACATGGTGTTCTCCAGACACGACAGGGCAGTTGTAGGTATGACCTCCCTACAACTGGGACACCATGGACATAACCCATGCAAGCTCAAGCCAGATGAAATCCAAGCATGGCGAAGGACTGGGGTCATGCAGTCCAACTCCCAGCTTGAGGAGTGAGTTACTAGTAGTTGGTAGCTGCCAGAATTTGAGGATTTTTTTCTAGGGTGTGGACCCTACTAGTTAGAACACGCTTCAGTGGATGGATGGCACCCAAGATTTATCTAGCACTAGTTATACCTGATAGATTTTAAAACCTGAGGAGGCAAAGTTTGGTGGGTATGGAATGAGAGGTGCGTCAATTGAGAGCGTAGTGATTGAATATGATCGAAATACAATGTATGAAATTCTCAAAGAACTAATAACATATTTTTGAACAAAACATATATACTTTTATTAAAAACATACAATTCAGATGTTGCTGGTATGGTTAGACTTTTCTATTTCTTGCATAGTCAAAATGGAGTGGAGATGCACATAACTAATGCCTCATCTGCTGAAAGGGACTCATAGTTGGGAAATGTGCAGAGATTGCTGCATCCATGTTTGCCAGGAGCAAGCCTGGATTAGACATAGAAGCCCAACTTGTAAGAGGCAAGAAAGTGTGTCTAGGCAGACAAAAATTTCTCTCCTCACTAAGAGAACCAATTACTTATCTTCTTAACTAGCTTAAGCTGAAACTATTTTGAAGGATTTTCTGAAGGCTGAAATATCCTTGAAGTGGCAAGGCAAATATTATTTGGTCCTTATGTACTTTCTAATAAATTACGTGAATCCACGCGGCAATACCACATTTAGGATTTATACAGATGTTTGCACTGGAACGTAAGCCTACAACACATCAAGTCATACAGCTACAAAGTTAGGTAGTTTACTTCCTGGAATATTCTTGTTTGTTTAGCCTCAGTTTTGTCTGTTTATTAAGGTTTGAGAAAACTATCTGATTAAATTATCGCCACCATCTGTTTTTGCTTTCAATTCTGCTAATATCTATTGTGTTATGCCTGGCAATTATTATTTTGTAGAAAAATTATACATTTTGCTTATGTCCTAGCCACTTTAATAAAACAATCCATTATTATCATATTATATTTACAATTCCTTCTGAGAATTTAATTACGTATTTGACTTCATACTATTTATTTCTATTTTCTTTTCTCTTGGCCAGTCTTGGTAGAGCCTCTTCAAGTACAGATCAATTTTTAATTGAATTTATTTTAGTCCTTTACTTTGAAATGATTTCCTTTTTTGTCTCAAAACTTATGAGTAATCTTTCTAGAAAAATGGTAGCTTAGCCGCATTTTCTATTTAGTGCAACCCATCTACTGAGTGAAAACCGAGTTCTTGGGTCAATGTCTTTGAAATGAAAAAGAAAAAAGTAGTTAAATTAATTCTAGTATCTGTTAAATTGCCAAATTCATATCCTAACACATGGGGCAAAAGCAGTGTTAAATGCCTTATCTGGGTAAATATTTTATAGATAATTTTCATATACTAGAGGAATAGATATCTGACCATGGTCATGTGGAAAGGAAGATAGCCTTTTTTTTTTTTTTTTTTTTTTTTTTGGTTTTTTCGAGACAGGGTTTCTCTGTGTAGCTTTGCGCCTTTCCTGGAACTCACTTGGTAGCCCAGGCTGGCCTCGAACTCACAGAGATCCGCCTGGCTCTGCCTCCCGAGTGCTGGGATTAAAGGTGTGCACCACCACCGCCCGGCTAAGATAGCCATTTTAGTATAATAGAATATGATTAAAAAAATTTCCCAATGAGTAAAAAAGAAATATTATTAGCAATTTAATGAAGTCAGAAAAACAAATGGGTAAAAATGATGAATAAATAAAGTATTCCTACATGAAATTCTCAAAAAATAAATATGTAAGTAGAAATACTTATAAAGGTAAATAAAATTTAGAAGAAAATGTATGGATGTCTAGGGCATGTACAAGACACTATAAGAAAGAAACATAAAATATATGAATCTGAAATGTCTAAAAGTTCTTTTCATATTGGCTCATATTTTTAAAAGTGTCAAATAATTATAAATGACTAGTTTTTGAAAAGTTCCCATTTTAATACTAGTCTTTGTATTGACTTTTAATCCAACCAGCATTTCATTTCATTTCCTTAATCTTCAAATTTAGTCTCTTCATGTATATTATGAGATTAGAAAGATGCACCTGCATTATTAACTTCTTTACTCATTAAGCAAATACAGCAAACATACTGTGGTGGAAAGGATAAGGGAAGAATTGGTGTTTCATTCCAAAGATTGGAGACGTTGAACATAGCAAGAGCTGTGAAAGAAAATCATTTTTACTACATCTTGTTGAAAGTTTTAATTCATTGATGTAAATTTTTTAAAGTATCTGATGATTTTATTTATACTATTAAATGACAACATTAGTTTAGAAATTTGGGAGTTCTTTGAGATAACAAATATCCAAAGTACTAATTGGGCATTGTCTCATATGACATGTACAATTAACAACAACAAAAAAAAAAAACCCGTAACTTAATTTTTTGATTCAATTAATATTTGACATCATTTTTAAGAGTGTCCTGATATTCTATGAGTAATTGTTTGGTGGTTTAATTAAATAAATTTTAGTTTAGGTAAAATATCTTATTGTTCATCTTATAATTTTCTAGCAAAATTTTAATCTACCAGACATTATCTAGAATGGATTGCTTTCTATGCAAGAATCCAATATGTTTTATAGTTAGCCCCAAACCACACACACACACACACACACACACACACACACACACACACACATGGGCGCGCGCGCGCATGCGTGTGCGCATGTATGTATCTATATAATGTTTATTAAAGCTTGTTAACTGTATTAGTCAATATCCTATATTCTAATATTTTCATGTATCTTATGAATATTCATCAATATTATGAAAAAAGTATAACATAATCTTGCACGAAGTGTGAGTTTTGGTGTCCTTCAAAGTCCTACCTGTTTTGACTTTTAATGTTTCAAGCCTAGGTAGCATAAATTCTTGATTGATATGTAAAATGAATAAAAATTTTTTCTTAAAATTATTAGATGTAAAATTTGTATAGCTTTTACTCCTTAGTATTACATTTTCTTAGGCTTATCATTTTATTGTGTTGTATGATATCTAACCTCCAATTAAATTGTAACTAGTGATATTGCTCTTCAATACCTTTAAGTTGACTTTGTTTAGTGTGTGTGCGTGTGCGTGTGCGTGTGCGTGTGCGTGTGTGTGTGTGTACAAGTGGAGGTGCATGTGCTCCTGTATGTGCTTGCATATGGAGGACAGAAGTCACTATTTTATTTCTTGAGACAAGGTTTCTCATTGGCCTTGGAGCTTGCCAGTCTGGGTAGACTGACTGCCAGACAGCCTCACAGACTCCCCCATCTGTGCCTACTTAGTGTGGGGATACAGGCACATGCTGCTGTATCCCACTTTTACATGGGTACTGAGGATGTGAACCCAGGTTTCCATGTGGGCACAGCATATATTTTCCCAGCCAATCCATCTCCCCGGCCCCAGTATTTTGCTTTATTACTCCACTTAAGAAATATTCTATTACTTTGTCTTGCTAGATCACCTTAAAAAACAAAATGCAAGAGTTTTAAAAATTACATTCCACATGATCCTCTCTCTCATCAATTATTATTTCTTTTGTGATTTTTTTTGTCAATTTTCTACTTTTTCCTACTGTTAGGCATATCTCAATTAATAAATATTCCCTTATTCTTTTATTTCCCTCCACTGGCTTAAAAATACAAATTATGTTTCTTATTTTCAGTTGTTTTCCTTTAAATGTTTTATAGAAATTCATTTTAACAAAAATGAGACATTACTTTGTATCTTAGTTTCTCTAGCTTGTTTTAAAACTCGTTCACTCTATGGGCATGAACCATTCTATTTGTTCCTATGGCCCAAGAATCTAATATGCCCTGGGCTCACTTTCTGTAGTGGGCCCTACCCCAAATGAAGCTCTTTTAGCCTCCATTGCCCATGAGTATGCGTTCTGTCCAAGGCTGTCCCCAGTTCTTAGCCAAGCTACCAGCTGAACTGCCATCCAGGTCCCACTTAGCTTGTAGTCCTGCTTCAGTCAAGCATGCAAACATCTTGCTTTTCAGAAAGCTGGACTTAGAAATTTTGCATTTATCCTTCACTTTTGGACTGATGCATTGGTGAGAGTTAAACAGGGATGAGGGATCCGCTACCAGAACCTTTACAGATCTTGCTGAGCTGAGAATGCATGTTATAGTTTGGTAATAAGAATCATGTTTACTTTAAAAATGAAGACAATGCAAATGTATGTAAAACTATGCGCAGAAAAAAAACAGAAGACAAAGAAATAGAGTAGAATGTTAGTTGCTCTGATAAGTAGGATATAAAGAAAGCGTTTTTTCCCCTTTTTACTTTGTATGTCTTAGGCAAAAGTATTAAGATAATTTATTCAGTTTTATAATGAGACTGTAAACATTCATAAAAGCTACTTGGAGGAAAATAAGCATTAATTAGCAGCGATGTTAAAATTTTTAAATAACAACACAAATCCAACAGGATTTCCTAAGGAAAATAATTAAGTAAAAAGTACATGAATTTATAGGTTTGGAAAAACTTCTGTATCACTGTGTCTCAGGGTTTAGACAAAATGTTCTCTTCCACAGTTTGTCAAAGAACTTCAGTTGAAATGATGACCCAAGATCCCCATAGATGCCTGTGATTGAATCAGTTAATCTTCAAAGGGAATGAACAGCTCACCTAGTTCACAGTTATCTTCATGGCTTAGCTTTTAGCATTCTCTTTCATTTCCTTTATGCACAGGTAAGAGACACTGAAAACAATAATCTATCAGTTAGATGGTTCTATGAAAATTAAAAGCATAGAAAACCATGTGATTAAATGGTGTGCAGTTTTCCTTCATGTTCTCTATATAAATGGAAGTATCAGCTGTTCACAAAGAAGAGGTGTGGCCAAGTTAGGCAGTAATAAATACAGCTGGCTATACAGTAATGGTCTGCCTGAATGCCTATTGTGTCTATTATTTTATGCACTATATTCTAGTTAAAATCTCTATTATTTTATTTGCTTTCTTTTTGTGTGAGTCTTTTTGTTTTGTTATGTTATGTTGTTTTTTAAGACAGGGTTTCTCTGTGTACCCCTGACTGTCCTGGAACTCACTCTATAGACTAAACTGGAGAAATCCACCTTCCTCTGTCTCCGAGTGCTTGGATTAAAGGCATGGGCCACCACGTCCAGTTTTTTTGTGTGAGTCTTACACAGCTACAGAGCCTGGAGGCACAGAATCTTTAACAGATACTTTCGGATTAGATGAATGAGTGGATGGCTGTATGGAAAGGGATCATTCCAAACAGCACGAAGAAACACCAGGAAGAGCTGTGAAGTAGATATGCCAAGTTGCTTTTGAATTCTCATCCCTTTCAGCAAAGTATTCATTATTTCGCTCAATTGCAATATTATATACAATGACAAATGTGATGAGTTGATAAGTTTGTAAATATGTTGCATTCTTGACTGAGGTTAAATAATTAAATATTTTTAATTTTCCATTTTTTAAACTATTAAAGGACAAAATTCATATCAACTAAACTATATTTTTATCTTTTCCATATTTTAAAAATTGCCTCAGAGATACTAACAGAACAATCTGGTTTGTATTTCTCCATTTTGTGTATTCTAATGAGACTATAAAATGCAATTCACTGGATAGAATCTTGAATACAATAAGAATTGATATAAAATTGTTCCCATTTAAATGTATAGTATGACTACAGCTGTGTGTCAGTTAATTTGGTTAATGTTTCTTAATTGGAGTGTAGGAGTATATAAAGAGAGAACAATCTTAGCATAATACGATATGACTGATAGAGCATCTATATAAAAGAATGTGAAGTGAATTAGTGGGCTTGCAATAGACATGGCTGGCATGTCTAGACAATGTAGCGATGGGAATAAAGGTGTTAAATATAGGTCTACAAGCATTATGAAAGACTTCTGGAAGATTATGTTTTCAGAATCCTCTTTCCAGTTTAATGCTGCATGCAGCAGCTATTAGGCAGGAGAAAATTAATAAGAGTAATTCCATGAAGTAGCAGCTTAATCATTAGAATGGGCTGAAATTATGCAACTGTGAATTCCCATGAGCTACAAGGATATTGCCTCTTTAAGGAGCATGGGTCTATCATATAATAGTTAACACTCTGAACTCTGAAAATAACTTCTATCAAGGTTTCAACTAGTATATAAAACAAGATCATCAAAATTAGGATACTCTCATAACACACCTAGAGAACAACTATGTATTCTATCTTAAGAAGCTAGAAGAACGATTTTGAATACTTCTGCAATAGAAAGGTGATAAATGTTTTAGGAGACAGATATCTTTAATTACATGTTAGATATGCATATTGAACCATCATGTGGTACCAAATTATCATGCATAATTTTTGTGTTTATGTATAAAATTTAAATATTCTGAAATATAAGCAAAAATAGTTAAAATTTGTATCTTTAATAGATTCTAAGTATATTTTTCTTTCTTCATAAAAGGAAATAATGTACATATTTAATATTAATTAAATAGAATCCAACTGTTCTAGAAAAATATATTTTAACCTTGTAGATGAATAAGTTAATCATTCTCCAATTATTATAAAAATAATTTGCATTAGCTGTGGAAATTTTGGAGAATACAAAAAGTATGCAAACAAATTAGCAACACATGTAATCTTACCAATAAAGACAGTACTGCAATGTAATGTCTTCCTGGTTTCACCCATGAACTTGCATGTAATATTACCGCTAAATGGTATTAAATGTAAATTTGCATTGATTCACTCAACAGGTATTTACTGAAGGGTAACTATGTGCCATAGTGAAAATCTACAAAATCATTACTCAAAAGCATTGTGTTGGGGTTGGGGAGAAGCTCAGTTGGTAATGTTGTCTAGCATTCATGAAGCCCTGGGTTCTCTTCCCCAGTTCCACACAAATCAGGTGTATGCCCTATAAGCCCAGCACTCAGGAGGCACAGGCAGGAGGGCCGGAGTTCAAGAGCATCCTGAGCTACACAAGAAGATTCAGGCAAGTCTGGCATACAGGGGACCATGTCTCAAGACAAAACAAGACAACAACAAACATATCTCCATGACTTAAGTCACCCTTGCCTTTCAATGTATCATTATTACTTTACCATCACTCATTTTGTCTTTTGGGTTGCCTCTAATTCATCCACTTACTGTGGAATGATTAGAACGTTCTGTGATGTCTACATCACACACAGGTTTTCTGACAAATAGTAAACAGCTTCCCAAAGCTTCCTATTTCCTTTTGAAAAGAAAAAAAAATTCAAGACTTATCTTGTGAAGCTAAATCAAAAAGGCAATCAGACAAAACCCTCAAGACGGCAGGCTTCATTAAGTGGATAATTAATTGTGAATTTGGTTAAGAATATGGCCAAGCCCTCTGTGTTTAAATTCTAGCACTCTTATTTGCCAGCGAGTTCTAAACCACTCTATGGCCTGACTCTCCTATCTGTAGAATAGTAGTAAGAGGATTATCATCCAAACTAGTTTAAAATCAAGTTAGTATGCATAAATTATCCTAACACATTACCTATTGTTTCCTTTCCATGAATTGAGGCAGTGATTTGGATAGAAGCTGTGGCTGCATTGACGTATAGCAAAATTTAGGATCACAGAAGGCAAACAAGTGAAACCCTAAAATAACTATATAATTTTCATCATAAGGCTTATTGAGGAAAGAAATATTAGCAGGCACTAGAAGAGTTGAAAGCAGAGGCATTTGCATTTCTTCGGGGGCACAGGATGTGTGAGGACCAAAGGGGTTTCCTGAGGAAGAACATGAGCTAACTACTCTAGGAAACCTGAGTAACTAAGAAGGCTGGTATAATAAGTTGGAAACTGGTGAATCAAAGGTTAAAGATACTGAGTGACCAGAAAGACAAAACTAACATAAACAATAAAACACCAGTCAGAGCTCCTTATTAAGAATCTGGGCCATTTTTCTAAGACCAGTGGCAAGCCATGGAAGGGTTTTAACTGGAGGAGTAATGCAATCAGATCTGTGGTTGTGTTATAAAGACAAGAAGGCAAATAGGACAATTCAGGGCTATTAACATAATCCATAAGAGTGAATGGTCATGGTGGAGAAGGAGACGTCAGTAGGTTTGAGAGACAGATGATGAGGACCAGAATTATCCTATCACTGATTCTTCCAAAAAACCATAAGGAATTAGAGTTGATGGAGAGGTAGGTGGCAATATTGACATTTGCTGTTGGATAAATGATTAATCCCACTGAAATCAGAACCATGATGTGGGGAAGAAATTGGAAAGTTTAGGTTGGGATAGATGCATGAATTGGGGTGCATTTGAGATGTAGGTATAGATAGATATTCAGTGGATAATAGATGGACTGGGAAATGGATCTACAGGTGGGCTTTAAACTAAGAGAAGTGGTTATAACTATAAATAAATATTTGCAAATCTTCAGCATATTGATTGCAACAAATGCCACACTGCACAGGAAATCACCTATGGAGGAGGAGGGAGAGAGGGAGGGAGGTAGACAGACAGACAGAGACAAACAGACAGAGACAGAAAGACAGAACAGGAGAGAGAACATGGGGGACTTTAACTGCAGCTCCAGAAACTCCAAAATTCTAAAGCCGGTCAAAAGGGTCAGCTGTCAAAACAGAGAAGAGAGTTGATGAAAACTCGCCCTGGACAGCAAAGAGAAGAAAAGTTGTCACCAGGCAGTGGTCACCAGCTTGCGTGGCTGAGAGGTTAAGAAAAGCGGGGACTAAGAAATGTCCTCTTAGGTTTGTGGCATCAAGACTCTTGTTAATGTACATTTCAGACGAGGGACAAGAAGTGGAAATCTGCCTGTGGTGAGCTGAGAAGTGAAGAGGAGGAAGAAAACAGACCCAAGAGTATATGGTAGAGATAGTGTGATGGCTATTCCTGGAGGTCAACTTGACCGCATCTGGAGTGAACCAGATATGGAGGGCACACATGCTTTTGATCCGGATCTTGGGGATGGAGGACACATCTTTAATGTGGGCCACACCTGTGTTGGAAGCCTATAGAAGGACAATGGAAGAAGAAGAAAGGGTGCTCTTCACCTGCTTGCCCTCACCTCTATCAGCCCATCCATTCCTTCATTGGGATCCAGCAGGCCAACTGAGTCACCCAGCCTTGGGGGACTGAGAAGCTACTAGACTCTTGGACTGTCTGCTCATAACTAAGCATTGTTGGACTGCAGCCTGTAAGTCATTCCAATAAATTCCCATATATAATATATATACATATATATACACACATGTGTTATATATACATATACATACATATATAGATGTAGATACAGATATATAGATATATATATATAGAGAGAGAGAGAGAGAGATTCATCCCATAAATTCTGTAGCTGTAGAGAACCCTGACTAATATTAGGGAAGAGTAGCTAGGTTTCCAGTAGGTTCAAGGAATACCTATTTGTGAGTGAGATATTTTCATTGTCAATAGTTTTTGGTTTTTGCCTTTTTTTTTCCAAATGGAAAGAGAGCATATTTAGACATTGATCCACATGTTCAGTAGAAAAAGACTGTTAAAAACGCAAAAGGTAGGCTGGTAGGAATCTCAGTGGTGGATGGTGTGACTGACTTGTGGGAAGGAAGGACCTGGGTTTGAACCCCAGAACATTATGCATGTATGTGTGTGTTTAAGTGGGTATATTGCAAATACTACTTTATATACAAGCACACTAGAGGGGAGAAGAAGGAATGAATGAAACTGTAAAACTGCTAAAAGGGCAGACTGGAGCATAGAGGATACAGCTAACAGGGAGAGAAAACCCCACCTGTATTACCAAGAGGGATGCATAAGAGGAAAGAGTTGGGGGGGAGTTCTCTCTGTGTGTATCTCTGTGTGTGCATTTCTCTCTCTGTCTCTGTCTCTACACATTCTCTTTGTCTTTTCGTTTGTTAGAGACATGGTCTCACGTAGCCCAGGCTGACCTGGAAGTCTTGATCTTCCTGCCTCCATCTCAAAGGTGCTGGGATTACAGCTGTAGGGTTTCTATGTTCTTTCTAAATTAAAATATGAAATCAGCTACTGAGACAAGAAAGGAAAGCACCTGGAATCTGAAGACACCAGAGAAGCAGTGGGGGCCTGCTTGAATTTCATGGGCATGAGTTAGTGAATTAAGTAATAGCTCTCTCATTACTATACACCGTCTGACATTATAGGGAACCTTGGTCCCAGAAGGCATGCTCACCATAAAAGTCTACACCTTCATCTTAGCAAGAGTGCACTGTATTTTTAGAAGCCTTAATCTACGATATATGTTAATCCATTTAAAGTACAGGTGAAACTCATTTGCCGTGATTTTCTTTCTGTTTACGATGTTGGTTTCAAAATATAGCAAGCTTCCGTCAACGGGAGCAAAGAGAAACATCTGCCTTGTCAAAATGCCCACATGGATAAAGGAGGTGGCTAATGGACCAGGATTTCACCAGGCACATGGGAACCTCGGTTTTCTTTCTGTCTCCCTCTGTGTTACCAAGTTGGCACGGTGTTACCAATTTACCATGTAGATATCTGGCTTAATAAATGGCTACAAAAATCACTGAGCACCAAGCAAATGCCAGATAAATAATTGCTGTCTGATAAAAATGGTTCTTATCAGAAAAAAACAATATTTGTATGTAAAAGAATGCTTCCCGGGGCCTTAGAAATAGTTTGTTCTTTTAAATGAGTTAAACATACCCGCAGAAATCATGTTGACATTGCTCACTTCCTTAGCAGAGATAAACGTCTGTCCTGGCCCAGTTGGGATTCTTTTAATTTCAAAAATGAGGCATTAGAAAGAAACCTCACTATCTCAAACATATATATATATAATATATATATATATAAAATATATATTTGTAACCATATAAGTATATTTATTTTATATATAAATACATTTGTAACCATATAATATATTTTATATATACTAAATATATGTTCTACATATATATTAAATATTTATATATAATATAATATAAATATAAAATATATGTGTTTATGTATATACCATATACACAAATGTGTTCATATATTATAAGTTTATAAATATTTAATATACTATATGCATTATATGTGTATTTTTATATATTTATGAGTATTTAATATATATAAATATATATTTACATGGTTACACATATATTACAGACACCCTCACCCTCAGTCCTGCCAATACAGCTATCAGAAAAGGTATAATGGGGTGTGGGGGATTACATACAGGTGATACTTCCATTTCAGGCAGACCAGGGTCCAGTAAGCACATTAGCAAATTGAACAGAGGCAACCAAGACCCCCACTATCCTGGCGGGTCACTATTGAACATGCCCTTTTTAGCAGAGATCATCCATTCTCTCTCAACAGGATTAGAAACAGTCTTTGCTAGTGTTGTTATAAATTGCTCATTAATCAAAATGGATTTATTGAGCACCCATACTGCGCAAAGCCTGTACTAAGTGATTCAAATAACAGGTTGCTTAGTTACCACAAAATGGAAAAATTCCCCTGTGAAGGATAAAATTAAATGAAAGGCAGACAATAAGACATCTTCTTTGATGGCATCTGACTATTTCATAAAGGCTTTTTACGGCCATTACAGCCATTTTCTTGTAAAGACACCTCATTCATTAATTCCTTTTGGTTGCTGTTGTTCATTCACATGGCTGAGTCACCACCATCAGAGTATACAGTCCTCTGCTTGAGAGGAAACAGATAATTTAACAGTGGCAGCACACTGGGAGTCTCAGCAATCCTTACTTTAGGAATCCACTATTATCATTCTTACTCCATGTGAAATCCATAGTCATTGAGGCACCAGTAAAGTCTTCTTTAAAGAAAAACTCATTGTATTGGTTCAATCATAAAATCTGGTCGAACATGGATAAACTATTAATGCACTTTCTTACTAAAATTAAACTAGTAGCTATGGTAAAAAGTTTTGCTTACCTGCTTAATAAATACAGAAAGAGGACTAACGTGCATACTTAACTGTTACTTTTCAGAAGAGATATATTGTATCTATGAATGGCATTGCCAGTTACAAGGAAGAAATTTCTTATCCTCTCAGCTAAGCAGGCTAGGCAGGATTTGGCCTGTGCAGAAAGATCCATACATGCTAATGCATTAAACATATGTGTTCAGTTATAAATCTCGGATTTGGATTCATGGGGTCATTCAATATAGCAAAAATGTGTTGTGCGGCTGTGGCACACGCCTTAAATCCCACCACTCAGGAGATTTAAGCACTCAGAGCCAGGCAGATCTCTTTGAGTTCGAGGCCAGCCTGGTTTACAGAGTGAGTTCCAGGACAGGCACCAAAAATACACAGAGAAACCCTGTCTCATAAAACCAAAACAAACAAACAAACAAATGTATGGCTCACACAATAAAAATTACTTTTCTTTATTTCCATTGGCTAGGGGTCTCAGAATGAGGCATCATCAGGACAGATCCTGTGAGGTCCATGAGAAAGCTCTGCTCAGATCTCTTTGCTTGGTCTGTATATTATTGTTGATTTTCTTACCTTTGGGTTCCTTTAGTTCTTTTAGGGTACCCGCCACCAAGCTTCCAAATAAATCACATACAGAGACTTATTCTTAATTATGAATTCCTGGCTTTAGCGTGGCTTGTTTCTTGTCAGCTTTCCTCAGGTTATCCCTTCTACCTTTTGCCCCTGGGCTTTTCCTGTTCTCTTACTTCTGTAAATCTTATTCTTACTCCATGGCTTGCTGTGTAGCTGGGTGGCTAGGGCCCTGGAGTCCTCCTCCTTCTCTGGCTACTTCTCTTTTCTCCCAGATTTCTCCCTCTATTTCTCCTTTCTGCCTGACAGCCCCGCCTATATTTCTCTCTTCTGCCTCACTATTGCCGTTCAGTTCTTTATTAGAGCATCAGGTGTTTTAGACAGGCACAGTAACACAGCTTCACAGAGTTAAACAAATGCAACATAAACAAAAGTAACACACCTCAAAATAATATTCTACAATGCTCATAGATGGCGATCTTCTGGTGTTACCTCGCATTGCTTTCCTTTTCTATGAAATCACAAGACACACTGGATGTCCCAGAGGCATGCCCAATCTTTTAACCCTGTGATAGCACATTGTTCTCATCTACAAAATTGATGCTAGGAAAACACACAATCCAGTTACTCCTCTGCCAAAAGCCAAGCAGCACAGCTCCTAATGTTTCGTGTAAATTTACAATTTTGTCCTGTTTACACTCATGTTCATAGATGTCTTCTACCGCATGCGGCCATAGGTTGCACATGCCTGGTGAGGCCTACTTCATTACTTTATTACTTCTATGAAGATGGCATCTCTATACTCTGCAAACAAAATCACACCTAAGGTACTAGGAATTAGGGTGTGAACTTTTAAAGCCCCTTTTGTGTGGAGGATGAGCAAGTCAATCTCTAGATGTTCCTTTAAAGATCTAACTATCCTTTTCCATGACTCTCTTGCCTCTTCCCCCTCCTCCCTCCCACAGGGAGAGCCTCCAGTGCAGTTCTGTGCAGAGCACTAACCCCATTTTGTTTAAACCCACACCATGCTATCCAACAGAATCAACCCAAGCCACAGCACACACTCCTGGAGATACGGTTCTCTAATGCCCTGGCTACTTATTTCCAAAAGGTCTCTGAAGAGAGAAGGAATGATCTTTTTTTTTTTTTTTTTTTTTTTTTTTTTTTGGGTTTTCGAGACAGGGTTTCTCTGTGTAGCTTTGTGCCTTTCCTGGAGCTCACTTGGTAGCCCAGGCTGGCCTCGAACTCACAAAGATCCGCCTGGCTCTGCCTCCCGAGTGCTGGGATTAAAGGCGTGCGCCACCACGCCCGGCGAAGGAATGATCTTTACTCCCACACACCTCTTAGCATCTTTTCCCCTGCTCCCCTCTTCATCAGCACTACCTTTGGCTGGCCACGGTCACTTCCTGCTGAGATTTCTATCTCTTTAAATTGCTCTTCCATTGCTGAAATAAACACCATAACCGAGAGCAACTTGGGGAGTAAGGGCAGTTTGTTTTACCATACACTTCCAGGTCATAATCCATCACTGAGGGAAGTCAGGGCAGGAAGTCAAGGGAGGATCCAGTGATGAATGATGCTTGCTGGCTTACTCTCTGGTTCCTGTTTAGCTACCCTTATTATACAGCCTAGGTGGTCCTAGGCTTAGGACTTGGGCCTAATGATGCTTCGGGCTGGGCCCACCTACATCAACTAATAATCAAGATAATCCCCCATGCACATGTTTGCGGGCCAATCTGCGCTAGGTAATTCTTCAGTGGAAGGTTCTCCTCTCAGATGACTAGGTTGTGTTGAGTTGCCATTCAAGGTCTATCCAGGATACACATTGATGAGCTAAATATTTTTCCTGCTTCCAACCTCACTCTGGACAATCCAAACCCATTTTGTTTCATAATGGCCATTCTAAAACAAATACCTAATGTTGGCATGGTCTCCTTTCTTTCTTATTATTCAGTCTACCTCAGAAGCAGTCTATGCTCTAAGAGGTTAGTCCATGAGTGAATTTTGTTCAGCCATGACCATGGATTTCTACATATTGTCCCTTGGCTACAATGCCATACATCTCCTCTCATACATTCATCTAACCCTTCCTTAGTTGAGGCCAAGATCAGGCAGCATTTGTTGGGAGAAAATTATCACTCACTCTCCTCCAACAACCCAGGAATATGTGGCTTTGCTTCTTGCACTTACTAACCTTCAAATTTTCTAATTTTTAGGACTTGCACCTCAACTCTGTTTCTCTGGCACCACTAACACAATGCCTGGAACTGGAACACCAGAGGTTCTCTGTGCATGTTCACTGGATGGGTGAGTGGGTAGTTTCCTCCCCAGTCAGTCAGTTTGGTCTCCATACCTGCAAGTCCCCTCTTTGCTGCTGGAGAAGGAACATAGCAATAACTCCAAGAGAGGTCAGCAGCTCCCCCAAGTTCATCAGCTCACTAAGCTGGTCACAGAGGAACGGCACAAAGCTAAATGTATGTCATAAAGTGCTCACAGCAGGGAGAGACTTGGGAACAACACGATCCATGAAACCTAGAGATACAAGCTAGCTGAATGAATAGAATGTGGCGGCGGCGGCGGTAGAGTGAGCGATGTAACTGATTCCTACTCTAGCCAGTAAAGACACCACTATGCTGATGCTGTCTCACCAGCCATATATGGTGTTTATAGAGAGCAATTCTTTGGGAGTCCCTGATAGGAATCTGTATTCATTTTTATTGCTATGATTTTTAAAAAAAGCACATAATTTCCATTTTAATTCTAGACCCCTCACTGGTAGAATTCATAAACACAGCCCAAAGTGCAGAGCATGAATCTTATTAATTCAGCTGACTCAATTGGTCAAGCTGTTTCTATGCTAAGCCCAAGTATCAAAGACAATAGGGGGAATCATAGATCCGTGCAAATTAAATCTAGCTCCATTTAGAAGAAAAAAGAACAAAACAACAGCAACTCAGACAGTTGGAGGAATCTGTGTTTTCAAAAAGCAGCTGGATGAATGACTTCTGCTGTTATTCAGTTAGCACTCCTTTGTTAAGGGTCAGAGAAAGAAAACTCCCTCCACTTAAATGCGGGCAGGCTCTTGACCACAGGAGAAGTGATGCCCCGCCAGTCAAAGCTAAGCCATAAAAGAGAGTGCAGCTTCTGCTGAATTTCCTTGGGGTTTATTCTTGGAAACATATTAATATATACCATGAGCAATCCAAGTAGATCATGGTAGATATGGAAGATTGGATGTTAGTTCTTTTTATTTATTTGAAATTAGCCCAGACTGATGTGAAGCTCACAATGTTGCCAAAGATGGCCACACATTCACAGTAACCCCCCTGCCCCAGCCTCCTAAACATTAGGATTTTAAGTTTGAGCCAGCACACCTGATATGAGGGAGCCGGTCCCTCTTGGTGTCAGTGTAAGAGACAACCAGACACCAAATTCTCAGCACAAAGATTAATTACTCTGGAAGGGCAAGCAGGCACGGGGGGGGGGGGGGGGGGAATGTAAACTAACAGTTTTCAGCAAGTGGGGGCTGGGGGGGGGAGGGGTAAAAGGCAAAACCTGTTGGCGCCATGTTGGCCCAGCTCCAACCTGTTAGAGCCCTTCACCTGGCCTAAGAATGGAACCTGTACACAGATTCTGCTACAGGAGATATTCAAAGAGAGAACCTATGACTGGAAGCTGGGAAGATGGTCCTGATTTCTCTGATGTCTTTTCCTGAAGTATGGTTACTTACCAGGGGCAAAAATACAAGAGTCACTCACTCAGCAGACACACAAAAAACAGCAAAAGCACACAGTGAAATGTCAGCTTTCCACAAGCCAGGTTGAGCACTCTCACCAGAAGCCTGGTTACACTGACATCCCAGATTTGCAGAGTGCAAAAGGTAATAAAGTAGAAGCACTGGACTTTCCGCTGGTGGTGGAGAGACCTTTAGAATCCAGCCCGTACTTCACGAGGAAAAACATGGCATCTACAGCAGAGGGTAAATGATGCCCACACCAAAGCTAACCTCCCAGTTTATATACACTTGCCAGGTATCCAACTAGGCTCCATCTTCAAAGCAGTCTTGGCATTAGTGGTTCTCCATGGGCTGGAGATGGAGCAAAGATCACAGCACTTAGCATGCACAGTGCCCTGGGTTCAATTCCTACCACAGGAAAAAGGAAAGAAAGAAAAAGGCGGTTCTCCAAGTTCTCTAAGTGAGCAGTCTCGGTTGACACAAGGCGGGCGAAAGGCGATCCTTGAAAAATGAACCCAGCCAGGCTCACAGATTCAGGAGCAAAATCAATTACTGTTATCAGTTCAAGCTTAGTAGCTTTTAAATAGCAATAGACACACAACACAGGCATTCTCTCTTCATAAATTGTACCTTATGCTTCCCACATGCTTTCATATTGCTTCCAAAGGACTCTATGAAATATTATATCTTCATATACTATACAATCTAACAAATTTTACCATTCACTTATCAACCTCCTCACATGTACCAGGGCAGGGTTATTTGGGACATCCTTTTCTCAAAATATATTACTTTCAGAACTCTAGAACTTTGATCAGACACGTAAGAAATTCT
The DNA here is from genome assembly GCF_049852395.1 of Peromyscus maniculatus bairdii. Lineage (NCBI taxonomy): Eukaryota > Metazoa > Chordata > Mammalia > Rodentia > Cricetidae > Peromyscus > Peromyscus maniculatus. The sequence goes on along the minus strand of NC_134869.1, from coordinate 15,586,866 downwards.
TGGAACGTATACCCCATGCCGTACATGCTTCTGTTCTGTCCTTTTTCTTTCTATACAGTGTTCTGAGATTTTTCTTCTTATCCTATTTCCCATTCACTAAAACTTTCTTCAGGTGAATTTAATGTCTTATAACAACATCCATCCATCATATGTTGTATGTACTGTCTTTTTCCAGTTCTAGAAGTTTACTTTTTCATATCTAATATACTGTGATGGGTTTTTTTTCCCCCAAAGCTTCTCTTGGCCTGAAATTACTTCAGCATTACCTCTCCTTTATCTTTGTGTAGTCATTCTATACTCTCCATCTGACAGTTACCACATGGGAAGTATTTCAGGTGTATATATTTTCCCTTAGTTCTGCTGGTTCTTGTTGGAGGTATTCTGCTCTCCTTCCTAAGGGTCATAGTTGTTTCTGACTGGGTCCCTGAGGGTATTGCTTTAACCTAAATTCAGTTTTCCGAAGTTCTGTGTGAGATGAATTTGGGGTGCTAATCTGTATGGGGCGAGCTTACAGTATGAATTCCTCAGGAATCTCCCCACTTGTTTTGCTCACAACAGATCAAGACTTTGAAGTCTTTGGGATGGAGGGTGCGAGGCAGCATTATTTGTAATTACCACAAAGGTGCAGTCTGTGGAATCTGAGTCTGTGGAGGACAATGTTCACAGTAGAATCCTCACACTAGGCAGTCATGGGGATCTTTCTTTATCTGAATTCCTTTCTCCAAGCACCACTGCACAACAGTAGCTTCAGCTTATTGGAAAGTTCTGGTCCTCACAACCTCTCTATATGCTATGAGCACTGGTTTTAGTCTCTATGATGGTACGTGAATCACTCATTAGTCCATCTTCATCCATAGCCTGTTCTCATCTGGTCTACTGCTAGCCTTACATCTTTTCCGATTATCAGTGTCACATGAGGACTATCTGACATTTCTTAACACGTCTGCTCTCTGTTCACAATTCCTACTTCACCTCACCCCCCGACATAATGCGACACTATAGCACACAATGAGGAACACAGGTTACATCATTCAAGCTCAAACCCCAGCTCCATCCCCATTAACACACTCCTGTGATGCTACCTATTGTGTCAGGGCCTCCACTTCCTCGTCTTTAACGTGATGGACAATGTTCATATCTCACAGCATCCTAAGAGCTATGTGAGGTAACACACATAAAGCACTTAGAACACATAGTAAGTACTTCATACTTTTTAACTTTTATTACCATATTTTCACCTTATCCCAAAAATATCTTCCTTCTGCGTGGTTATCGTTCACAGAGCACCCCTACCTCATCACTGTTCAGAGTCTATTTGTTCATCTTTGTGAACTTTTCTAGCCTATTATCTATAATGGATTTTCTGGGTTCTACCTCGAACCCTCTCTAACTCCTCCGTTCACTACCCCCAACATACACCAAGTGCTGGGGGCTGAACCAAGAGCCGTGCGCAGTCCGCACTTGACAAGACAAGACAGTCCGCACTTGACTAGACAAGCACTTGACCACTGAACTAGCCCCAGTCCAATTTGCCATCTTAGGCAGAAATAAACCCACTTGGAAATGTAATAGCATTTCTCCATATTAATAACATCACTCAGCCAGGCAGTGGTGGCGCACGCCTTTAATCCCAGCACTTGGGAGGCAGAGGCAGGTGGATCTCTGTGAGTTTGAGGCCAGCCTGGGCCACACAGTGAGTTCCAGAAAAGGCGCAAAGCTACACAGAGAAACCCTGTCTTGAAAATAATAATAATAATAACTGAACTCAAAAAATAATAATAATGTAACCTAGACTATCGCATTGCCAGCATCTATCCATTCACTCTGTTCTTGCTTTGGGTGTTTCATCTTCAATAACTCTAGCCACCAGAACACACTTCCAACCTTTAAACTAGAGCAAGTTATACAAACATGAGGTAAATTTACTAACTAAATACAATTTGACAAGTTAGAAACAAGTAGGATGCCAAAAGGTCTCTATAGAGACTCCTGCTACCACGGACCCAAAGCATTACATTCCACCAAGGTTCCTAATGATGAAAAGGCATCTAAGTGACTTCATCAAGGAAGGGCCATCTCCATGAAGAGCCCTTAATCTTTAGGAGATTTCACATCAAAACCCATGGCTTTCCTGTGCTCACTTGAAATGCAAAACTGGTCACTGGGACTACCCTGGGGCACATTCATGTTGATAGCATAGTATAAAATAATAATATTAATGGTGTATCTTCACTTATGTGAGTATGGGAATGAAATCAGCCAATTGTGAGTAGGAAATATTACCAGTTCTCGGAGAAGGTGCCCTTGCGATTTCTAGGGAGCACGGTTTCTTTGTAACAGCTGTGTCCATGAGATCACAAAGAAAGTTCTCATTTTCTGAAGGAAATGTGTCCAGAGAGGCAGATGGTACGATTTCCATGGTGTAATTCCTCTTCTTTGGATAAGACTCCTGAAAAGGAGAGGTAATAAAAAGCTTTTTTAATAAAAATACAGCCTTGTCTGATTTATAAAAATCAGAAAAGGGAGTTGGGTCCCTCAGTTGTTATCAAATTGGCTAAGAACTGATGCTCTGCCTATTGAAAAGGTCCTATAACCATGTGTTATCACTGATAGTGTTTAAAGAGTTCCTACCATTTAGTTAACCTGGATTTCCATTAGTCACTAACAGTCTTGATCTTCCTCTGTTACATTTATCTACTTCCTAGCCACAGAGTAAACAGCTTTAATCAACAACCATTTCCCAGACCCTCCTCTTTGCCTGCTACCTAGAGATAGCCATGTAAGTCACCTTTGGCCAATTAAACATAAGCACAATTCTCTGGAATGCTTCTGAAGGGATGGTTTTCCCCAGAGAAGATTGTGAGGAGGCTACTACCCCTAGGATCTTCTCTGGGGGAGAGGAAGACTGTATTTTTCACTATAATTCAAACTCAAGAACAAAATGATAAAAACCCAGAAGTTGCAACATTCAGCTGAAAGTGCTTGGTACCCTTATGACATCATTGGGTTGCTTGAATAGACCTAGAACCAATTTCTTCAGGCTTTGTACATACATATTAGCATCCTTATAGTTTTCATTGCTATTTGAGTTTCCTCTCAGAATTATAAGTATCCCATCCAACATATTAATATTTTTCATTGTAAATACTGTTGACTATATAATGATTGCACTATGGCTAACACTTATTAAGGTTAGGATACAATTTAGATCCAGATTTTATGTTACTATGTCTTCAATATATTCTAAATTCCACAGTTCAATTAATTGTATAACATCTTAATTTCTTATGAATAATGAATTAACAGGTTACCAATAATTATTGGAGCTTCTGTGTGTGTGTAGTGTGTGCGTGTGTCGGGGCGGGGGGAGACTATATTAAGCAATAGCATTAGTTTGTTTTTTTATTTTTTTTCCTTAATTGGCAAGACATAGTTCTTGCTCTCAGGGAGTTCATAGTCTACTTGAGAAGGCAAATTATCTGCACAATGAATTTCAGAATGAACCTCATTTTATTCCTTCTATTTGTTACCTTATAAAGTACACTTCACAGCTGAGAAACAAATAACAAGAAAATAAACTCATTTTCAGAAAATCTTCCAAGATATATTCCAGGGTTGATACAGATTTAGTGTGAGCTCCTACTTTCTCTATAATGATATTTACACTAAGTGGAATTCAAGGTCAGGGTAATTGCTTTCAGACCACACCAGACCCTCACACATCAAAGAGTCAATTATGTTCACTCTGCTCTATTGAGAGCAGGAAATTGGGAGTAATTTATTTTTAACAACAAAGGGTGACAAAGTAGAAAGGATCCAGAGGAAGCAATCAAGAGGGTATTTGCTTTAAAACCCATGTCAGAGAAAAAAAATGATGAAAGGAGCCACAGTGTTCTATCCAGAGAAGCCGCACAGCTACACAATGCTTTTCTCAACCTAGCTGAAAGGCTCTCTCTGTCACTGCAATCTCACAAAATGGAGGGAAAGGCAAAGCTCTTAAAAGGCAAAAAACAGAAAGAAAAAAAAGACTAATGTTTATAAGACAAGAAGAGGAAATTTGGGTCAATAACCAAAATAACTTTTATGAATTAAAAGTATTACTTTTCTTATAAAATAAACACACATTGGTCAAATAAGCTAACAAATGGGACTAGACAGCAACAGAATAGACTCTCCATTACTGGCAATCCCCAACTCATCCTCTGTGGATAAGACGATGGATGAAGCCTATGTCGCGGGTATACCAGATGACTCTGCTCTGTGCACTGTGTCTTCTGCAGCACTCTGTATCTAGAATCTGCTGCAGGTCCTGCCACACAGCAGGAGAGGAGTGAGCCCTGTGCATCAGCTGGACAGTCTTGTGTTCTTTAAGCAGATGTAACTACTGTCATCCAAATGATTTCACCTTTTTGTCAGTTTGTTATTGATTACTTCATTCCCTTTCAAAAAAGATTCTCCAATATTATCCCAGTTGAAATGGCAAATATCAACAAAACAAGTGACAATAAGTGCTGGAGCAAGTATGGGGAAATAATAATAATAATAATAATAATAATAATAATAATAATAATAATAGAATTCTCAGCCTTGAAAATGAAGTAAATGAAGTCTCCAGCTAAAACCCTACACTAAATGTATCAGAACAATTCATGGACTTGGGAAAGTTGCAATGTCACTATTTATAAAGAATTATTATGATTTGTAAATCCTTAAAAATGACTTGGAAGTTTAATTACTAAGGATGAACTAATTTACTTTCTCCATGTGTTAATACACAGACTGATTCCAAACCTTGATTTCTGTGAATAGGGCTACAATAAACATGGGAGAGCATCATAACATCTCAACACACTGATTCTGCATCCTTTGGGTAGATACTCAGTAGTGGAATAGACCATTCTCAACATTTTTTAATTTTTTGAGAAACTCTATACCACTTTCCATAACAGCTGCATCAACTTATATTCCATCTAGTGGTGTGCATGGGTTTCATTTTCTCCATATTCTCCCAAAACTAATAGATTTTTATCTTTTTCATATTAGCCATTCTAAAGGCTATGAGATCTCACTGTAACTTTGATGTGCATTTTCCTGGTTATTAGGCAGGGGCATTATTTATACCTATTAGTCATCCTATATATCTTCTTTAAGGACTGGCTATCCAGGTCCTTTGTCCATTTGAAAGAGTTAATTGTTTCCAACTATGGAGTTGAGTGCCCAGTATGCTGATACAGACCCTGTATATGATGTACGGTTTACAAATACTTTATCCTACTCCATCCATTGCCATTTCACTGTGCTCTTCCCGTTGCTGTGTGAAAGCCATTTAGCCAATGTCATTCACTTGTCTACTCTGTTTTCGTTAATTATTTGGTACTTAGATAAAAAGGTATTTTCGTATTTTCCCAGACCAATATGGTGGCGGCTTTATCAGTTTTCTTCTAGTAGATTTACAGTTTCAGGTTTTATGTTTTAAGTACATTTCAAGTTCACTTTTGCAGCCAGTGTGAGATGAAAATCTAAGGTAATTCTTCGTGAGGCATCAGGTTTTCCACAACAATTTATTGTAGAGACTGCCTTATTTTCTGTTTTGAGTATCTCTGTATCTATAATTATTTTAACCTTCAAGAATTTTGCATCAGTAAATCATGGTGTAGCCCAGGCTGACCTCAAACTTTTCAAAATCCTGCCTCAGCCTCTCAAGTGCTGAGGTAATGGTCATAAATCATATATATTAATATAAATTATGTATAAATTTTATAACCTGTTATTTACTTCCAACAATGTCTTATGAACTATATTCAATAGTAAATATACTTTGTCCTTGATTTATGATGTTTAACATGAGTTTATGACTCTATGATATACAAGAGCAACATGTATGCATAGGAACTATACTCCAAATTTAGTTTCATCTTATCTTAGGCTAGTGATATGTAGTAGAACACTCCCTTCTGATGTTCCTCAGTGACAGCAAATTACAGGTCTCAATGAACCACATGGTCAAAAGAGTAAATAAGTTTTATACTACAATATATTTTACTGCTAAGCTGGGATGCCTATAAGAAAGTAAATGCACCTTTGGCTTAGAATATTGTTAACTTTCGCTGGGTTTACCAAGATATGACCAATATATGCATATGTTGAATGCATCTGTATATGTTCAAATGATAAATTTAACATTACCTTCCAGTATACATAACTTAGCCAGTTCTATCATATTGAAATTTAATGTTTTGCTCTTTAAAAAAATTCTTATTTATACAATTTGTTTATATGCTCCACTTTTCTGAAATAGAATTCCCACAACAAACGGTATCTACCATATGCATACGTAAAGTCAAATCTGTTTCTGAATTTTCTAATTCGCTCCATATGTCAGTCTGTTCTAGTACTGGCATCATACAGTTTTGATTACCAGAACCTTAAAATTAATTTTACTACCTGGTAGGGTAAGTCTCTCTTCACATTCATCTGTGTCAAACCATTCACTGTCATCCTCATGTTTATTTTAATGCATTAACATTTCCTAAGTTCTTAAACAGTTCTCTATGCTTTCTCCACTACCAATAAATGACACTTCCATACAGCAGGTCACCTAGAGGAGCTAGCCTTTGTTTCTTATGCTTCCTCGGTGTGATTCCCAGTCAGTCAAGTGCTAAACCTATCTCTCATTGAGTGCTACCTCAAACAAATTCATTTCTGTCGACTCCACTTTGTGCAGATAACCAGTGCATCTCATTTGAACTGCAAGAGCAGCTTCCAAACTAGCCTCTTGCCTCCAAGGCTGCTTTTTTCATAGTTATTTTACTCCCAAATACTCATATGAGGCAGTTAAGGGTTAGACATGTTCCAATTATTGATTATACTTCTATGAGAGAATAGCAAATGCTATGATGGCTTTAGTACATGCTGATACTAAGCAAGATCTCATAAAACATCTCAGAATTCTTCTTACTGGGTAATTTCATTGAAGAAATTGTGATCTCTATAGTAATCACATTCATATAACAAGAGCTAGACAAATAAACCAAGGTATGGTCTAATAAGTTGAAGCATAATCCTGTTATTATGATAAATAGTCTTAACATTTAAAGTGTTTGTCTAGCATTTAGCAAAGTTCCATGTGGACAGCGGGACAGTGAATACATGCTGAAGAAAATGAATACATAAGAGAATTCATTATTTTGTGTTCTAGCCTGCTTCTTCCACTTACACAAGAGCCAAGGCCATCTTCTTTAAAAGGTATACGAACACTTAACAAAGTTTTGTTTAATTAAGTCTGAGACAAAGCCATTCAAGAACAATCATACATCCAGATCACTGTAGGGAGAACAGCACTATATATTTGTGAAATCTGTTGTGTTCTGTAAAAAGAACCATATTTTATTTACCCAAATGATTCTCATTTAGTGCTCACAAAAATTGATTTAATCTTCATTCAGAAAGTAGTTTTTGGTGTGTGAGAAGATTTATCTAATAAGATCTGTACAGAGAAAGAGCCGGGCTCCAATCTAGAATTCATATATCTGTATTGTGATACAAGTACCATCAGCAGATCTTTACTACCAAATACAAAGAAAAGAGGAACCATACATTTGTGAGTAGAATCTGGCCCTGATGATTTTCAAGGTTTTGAAAGCCCTCTTCCTACAGTGAGAAATCTTGGCCTTCATATACAAGTTAACTGTCAATATATCATTGAGATCTAATCCCAGTAATGATCAACAGAGATGGAGAAGAAATGAGGTGAGTGATCTTGCAGACTCCACTGTACCTCTTTTAACTAAATTGGGTTCTCAATTTAGTGATCAGTTACCTTTTTCATATTTGGCTTCTGTCTTAATCTTAGATTCTGGATCCTAGACTTATGTCTGTGCTCACATTCCTGTAGTGGTAGCATAACCTAGGACTGTGTTCTTGGCCCTCAGCAGCAGCTCTCTTCCAAGGAATGGAGTTTCAGCCCCTGGATTCTAAAGAGATTCCCGAGCCCTGCACTGTCTCACTGAACTGAGGAAATGCACAACTGTGATGCTTTGTTTTACTTAGCCTGCTTCATCCTACCTTCCCTAGTCAGTTGTGAAATGCATGGACCAAACCGTGATTCTGTGATTCTTCTAGATGACCAGCAATGTGCATGGGGAGCACTGATAATTAATAGGAAGTTATGCACTCCCTCACCCCAAGAAAAATAAACACTAGCAACAAAACCTTTACAGACTATGCTTTCATATGCTGTTTATATTGTGTTTCTGTAGGAGCTAAAAACTGCTGAGTAAGTCAAAGATTACAAGTAATTAAATATAAGATCTTTTAGTAAAGAAATGGTTAATAGTAGTAAGTAAAGAAACTTTTTCATGGCATTGCCATGAAAAAAAATGAGAGTGAAGGCTGTTGGCATTAGTCAGAATATAATAAATGAGTTAAAAATGTCAATATGACATTGGCTTGATTTAATGCAAGCGTGATATTCATATTAGAGAGAGTACCTGGCCCCCTCCCTTCTGTGCTAATTAGGAATGATTTGCCTTAGTAGTTTCATAAAGGAAAGGTTAACTGGATTATGCTGACTACAGTAAGGAAGTTCAAGTTTTACTCATCATAGCGGCTGGAAGACACTTGGCCTTCTGACTTATGAGAATCCATCATAATCACGAAGAACTCAGGTATGGGCACAGTTGTTTCACAAACATTCCAACGATGAGCTTTATGATCAATATTGGGTGGCACTGAGGCCTCCCAGAACAGCTTTGACAGGACATCAGCACGAACTTTCCCCTTACCCCTAGTCACATGAGGAACCCAAGACGTTTAAGGAACAATGGACGGAGACTCCATTGGTGCTGGTGCTGAGATCCACATAAGAGAAGGGAAAAAAGCCAAATAGAATGTTTTCTTTGGGCACGGATGAGTCAAACAACCATCTGGCATTTAGTAAATGTCACATGTAGAAAATGTGAAGGAAAAAGTTACCGGGAGATATGTGCCTCGAACATCTGAAAGCCAGAAGGGAGGTTCCAATGGCTCTGCCTCTAAGGCTGCATGGGGCACAGACGGGGGATGTCAACATGGAGAAATGCTTCGTCTTCAGGCCAGATTTCTAACAATTCAGTTTGTTAGGATGAACTTGGCTGCTTCCTGTTCTCTATTCCTAGAGTGGTCATTCCTAGCCTGATCATCCCCAAGGAAGAGAGAATGACTGCTGAGTTAGATGAACTTTAAGAAGGTAGGCAAATGAAAAAGCACTGTGTTAATATTGTGAGAGTTATATGCTTTCACTGCTCTCTGGATTCTTTGGCTGACAAAAGAGATAATAAACCTAGAACTTAGGAGTGTGGGTTTGTGGCTGCTTGGAAGTTTGAGATGATTCAGAATCCCAAATGACTCAAAGTAAATAAAAGCTTTTTGGAAGGAGCCTGATTTACTCTGACGTACCCACAATATCAAGAAAAAAAATCCTCAAAAGATTTACAATGACATTCAAGAAAGGAACATCGCAATACAAATGTAGAACAATAATAAAATAATTTTAAGAGAAGGGCCATTGGGTATTGAGTGTGAGAAAAGTTTGATGCTCACAGGACAGCCCTAGAAAAAGGAGCACTGGTTACTGTGGTTTGGAGAATACTGCCCCGCTCCCCGCCACAAGAACCACATTCCAGTCCCTACACCACTGAATATATCATGCTGCATGGACAATGGGGCTTTGCATGTATATATACATATATGTGTGTGTGTGTGTGTGTGTGTTAAGGGTCTGTAGACAAGTAACCAATATTGGATTAGCCTGTCAGAACAATAAAATCAGAAATGTCCTTTTCCAAAACAGACTGGTTGAATCATGAACTCACATTGGCTGTGGCTGCATATATAAGATCTGCATAACATCAAGCCAGTCAAAATCTCAACAAAGTCCAAACTCCAGATGAGCATAAATTGGCAGTTGAAAGCTTCTAGGGGAAGGGAAGTCAATCAGGAATGTGGACCCAGGTAGGTTGGCCACAGATGTCCTTATAACCACACATATACCAGCAGCACTGATTGGATTTGGGGAGGAGACAGAGACAGAGACAGAGACAGAGAGAGGAAGCTGATGAGATGACTAAGTAGTTCAGAGCATTTGCTGCTCTTTCAGAAGAGTTCAGGTTCCAGCACTGACTTCCAGCAGCTCACAACCCTCTCTAACTTCAGTTCCAGGAGACCCAAAGCCCTCTTTTGGCCTCCACAGGTACTGCGCCACATAGTGCAAAGGTTCAAGTGCACACACACACACACACACACACACACACACACACACACACACACATTTAGTAAATATATAGACGTATATAATATAATACATATATGTTATATGAAAAACTACATGAAGTTGGAAGTAAGATGTGGTGGTAGAAATCTGGGGAAAGTTGTAGAGGAGACACTGGGGGTGGTTTTGATTTAAAAAAAAACCCACATTGTAGGAAATATGTAGGAAATTCTCAAAATCAATCTATATAAATCTTTTAAAAAAGAAAGCTCCTTTTAAATAAAGAGGAAGAAAGATGAATCAGTGTTATAGTAATGCAGCATGCTAGCCTTGGATCCAGAGATCAGCTACAAGGGGACTGGGGAGATGGTTGATTTGATAATGTGCCTTTTTCCCAAGCATGAGGACCTAAGTGCAGATCGCCAGCACTTACCTAAAAGCTGTGGTAGCACCCCCTGGGACCCCGGAAGGCTAGCACTGGAGACTGGAGACAGGCAGATCCCTGGAACTTATTGGCAGCCAGTCTCCGCAAGTTGATTAGATTTTAGGCTTAGTGAGAGGCCCTGTCTCAAAAGACTAAGGTAGAGAGAACAACAGAGGAAGACACCAACACCAACCTCTGGACTCCAGACCCTTCTCACCCATGTGCTCACAGACATTACATGCATCATGTGACCCACACCCATGTGCATGCATCATATGCATAAAGAAAGAAAGAATTTTAAAAAAAATCAGCTAGATGGGCTACCAAGTGAGTTCCAGGAAAAGGCGCAAAGCTACACAGAGAAACCCTGTCTCGAAAAACCAAAAAAAAAAAAACAAAAAAAAAAAAACAAAAAAAAAAAAATCAGCTAGAAACCAAGGAACACAGGCAGTACACACATGTTGAAAAGGATAAAAGACCAGACTCTCTACTAGAGACCCTGTAGTGAGAGCAGCGTGTTTTACTTCTTTTGGCTGAGTGGGATTCATTTTGTATCCCCCAAACCAGGTAATAACAAAATTGCTTTTAACCTACTAAATTTGGGGAGTTTGGTACAAGAACAATATAAAATTCATAACGCATCAGCTGAAGACATAAAACAAATTGTACAATGGAAAAAATGTGTTGCTATCAATATTCAAAGCCAGTGATTTTTATCTGTCCCAAAGTTACTGTGGCAGTATTTCATCAGTGTGCCTTGCACTTAACTGGAGTCTTGACACAGAATCCTAAAGTGCATTTGGAAAAATAAGTGTTCGCCAATAACCAGGTATCAGTTTGAGAGAGAAAACAATGGAGGGGACAGAGATCAGCCTTTCATCATATATTTAAATGAACATAAATGGGCTGATACAATAACTGAAAGGCAATAGAATACAAAAGGTATTTGAAAAGAAATAGTTTCAATGTTTGCAGGGATTTATTATATTTAGAAGATGACAATTCAAGTCAGAAGTAAAATAATAAATTATTTACTACTTACTTAGTTTGAAACAGGCTAGACATTAGAAATAAGTGAGAGGAGACCTCAGCTGCTCCCTGAGACACAGACTCAACCCAGCTCTGACTGGACCAAGAGGTGAGGGACTGTTCTCCTAGCTGGTCACCGCAGCCTCTAGACCTCAGGCCCAGGAGCACAACTCATGCTCCCATACCCTCATCCATTGAAGTCCCAGTTAAAGGCTGGCAGGCAAGATCCTGCAGGTGGGCCTGACTACCACTACCTACCCCCACCAGATCCCGTAAACTACAAGCCCCACTCCATCCCCCAAACCCACCCATCTCTCAGACCTCAGCTGCTTCCAAACACACAGACTCCACCAGCTATCATTGGACCAAGAGGTGAGCGACTGGTCTCCCAGCCAGTCACCCCACTCTAGGCCCTAGGCCCAGGGACACAACCCATACCCCCATTCACTGCAGCCCCAGTTGCAGGCCAGCAGGCAAGTCTCCCATGGGCAGGTCTTACCACCACCATCTTCCATTGAACCCCACAATCTACAAGTCCTACTCTGTCCTCCAAACCCACCTATCCCCCTGAGATCAAAGCAGCTCCCCGAGACACAAACACTGCCAGTGCTTATTGCACCAAGAGTGGCTCTCTGAGACACAGGCACCATTTGCTCTGTTTGGAGAAAGAGATGAGCAGACACCAGTGCAAAAACACATTCAATAATGTAAAGAGCAATGTGGTACCACCAGAACCTAGCAGCTCTACTGCAGTAAGACCTGAGCATCCCAACACAGAGGAAGCAGAAGGAAACGACCTTAAAAATGACTTGATGAAGATGATAGAGGCCTTTAAAGAGGAAATGAACAATTCCCTTAAAGAAATTGAGGAAAAGACAAACGAAAATGGAAAGAAATTGATAAATTCCTTAAGGAAAGTCAAGAAAACCAAGAAAATGAATTAAACAAGTGAAGAAAACAGTTCAAGACTTGAACATTGAAAGAGAAGCAATAAAGAAGACACAAACCAAGGGAATGCTGGGAATAGAAAATCTGAATAAATGAACAGGAACTACAGATGCAAACATAACCAACAGAATGCAAGAGATGGAAGACAGAATCTCTGGTATTGAAGATATGATAGAGGAACTACATTCGTTAGTCAAAGAAAACATTAAAGCCAAAAAAGTCATAACACAAAATGTCCAGGAAATCTAGGACACTATGAAAAGACCAAACCTAAGAATAATAGGGATAGAAGAAAAAGAAGAATACCAGCTCAAAGGCACAGAAAATATATTCAACAAAATCACAGAAGAACTTTCCCAATCTAAAGAAAGAAATGCCTATGAAGCACAAGAAGCTTACAGAACTCCATATAGACAGGACCCCCAAAAAGTCCCCTCACCTATCAGAATAACACTTGACTTCTCAATGGAGACTCTGAGAGCCAGAAGGTCCTAGACAGACATTATGCAGACACTAAGAGACCACGGATGCCAGCCCAGACTATTATACCCAGCAAAACTCTCAATTGCCATAGGCAGAGTAAACAGGATATCCCATGATAAAACCAGATTTAAACAAGACTGATCCACAAATCAAGCCCTACAGAAAGCACTAGAAGAAAAACTCCAACCCGAGGAAGTTAAATGCACCCATGAAAACACAGACAATAGATAATCCAATATCAACAAATCCCAAAGAAGGGAAACACACACATACATTACCACCAAAAAATGACAAGAATTAACAATCACTGGTCATTAATATCTATTAATATCAATGGACTCAATTCACCTATAAAAGACACAGGCTTTGCCGGGCGGTGGTGGCTCACGCCTTTAGTCCCAGCACTCGGGAGGCAGAGCCAGGAGGATCTCTGTGAGTTCGAGGCCAGCATGGGCTACCAAGTGAGTCCCAGGAAAGGCGCAAAGCTACGCAGAGAAACCCTGCCTCGAATAACCAAAAAAAAAAAAAAAAAAGACACAGGCTAACAGAATGGACATGAAAACAGGATCCATCCTTCTGCTGCATACAAAAAACACACCTCAATTTCAAAAAGAGATACTACCTCAGAATAAAGGATTGGGAAAAGACTTTCCAATCACATAGACTTAAGAAGCACGCTGGTGTAGCTATCTTAATATCTAACAAAATAGACTACAAACTAAAATTAATCAAAAGAGATGGAGAAGGACATTTCATATTCACCACAAGAAAAATACGTCAAGATGAAGTTTCAATTCTGAGCATCTATGCCCCAAATACAAGGACATCTAGATTTGTTAAAAAAAAATTACTAAAGCTTAAATCACGTATCAAACTCCACATATTAATAGTGGGAGACTACAACGCCCCACTCTCACTAATGGACAGATCTGCCAGACAGAAACTTAACAGAGAAACAGGGGAACTAACAGATGTTATTACTCAAATGGACTTAACAGATACCTACAGAACATTTTAACCAAACACAAAAGAATATACCTTCTCCTCAGCACCTCACAGAACCTTCTCTAAAACTGAACACATACTCAGTCACAAAGCAAATCTCAACAGATATTAAAAAAAAATAGAATAACTTTCTATATCTTATCGGATCACTATGGCTTAAAGTTAGAATTCAACAACAACAAAAATTACAGAAAGCCTACAAACTCAGGGAAACTGAACAATGCTCAACTGAATCACCAATGGGTCAAAGAAGAAATAAGAAAGAAATTAAAGACTTCCAAGAATTCAATGAAAATGAATGTACAATAGACCCAAACTTATGGGACACTATGAAAGCAGTGCTAAGAGGAAAGTTCATGGCTCTAAATGCACACATAAGAAATGTGGAGACATCTTACACTAGTGACCTAACAGCACACCTAGAACAAAAAGAAGCAAACTCACCCAGGAGGAGTAGACAACAGGAAATAATCCAACTGAGGCCTGGAATCAATTAAATAGAAACAAAGAGAACAGTACAAAGAGTCAATGAAACAAAGAGCTTATTCTTTGAGAAAAATCAACAAGATAGAGAAAGCCTTATCCAAACCAACCAAAAGGCAGAGAGGGAATATCCAAATGAACAAAAACAGAAATGAAAAGAGGGACATAACAACAAACACTGAGGAAATCCAGAGAATCATTAGGTCATACTTCAAAAACCTGTACTCCACAAAATTGGAAAATCTGAAAGAACTGGACAATTTTCTGGATAGGTATCACATGCCAAAATTAAATCAAGACTAGATAAACAATTTTAATAGACCTATAACCCCTATGATAATAGAAGTAGTCATTAAAAGTCTCTAAACAAAAAAAAATCCCAGGGCTAGATGGTTTCAGTGCAGAATTTTACCAGAATTTCAAAGAAGAGCTAACACCAATACTTCTCAAATTGTTCCACACAATAGAAACAGAAGGAACATTGCCAAACTTTTTCTACAGTGCTATAGTTACCCTGATACACAAACCACACAAAGATGCAACAGAGAAAGCAAATTACAGGACCAATCTCCCTCATGAACATTGATGCAAAAATACTCAATATAATACTGGCATATGAATCCAAGAACACATCAAAAGAATCATCCACCGTGATCAAGTAGGCTTCATCCCAGAGATGCAGAGATGGTTTAAAATAAAGAAAATCTGTCAATGTAATGCATCCTATAAACAAATTGAAAGGAAAAAAAAAAGCACATAATCCTCTATTCAAATGCTGAAAAATCCTCCTTCAACAAAATCCAATATCATTTCAAGATAAAGATCTTGGAGAGATCAGGAATACAATGAACATACCTAAACAAATTAAAGGCAATCTACAGCAAGCCAACAGCCAACATTAAGTTAAATGGAGAAAAATTAAAAACGATTCCACTAAAATCAGGAACAAGATGAGGCTGTCCACTCTTCTCTGTATCTATTCCATAGAGTACTCAAAGTTCTAGTTGGAGCAATAAGACAACAAAAGGAGATCAGGGGGATACAAATTAGAAAAGAAGAAGTCAAACTTTCACGATTTGCAGATGATATGATAGTATGCATAAGTGACCCAGATTGCTATTTCTAGAGCATAACCATTCACATGCATTACATAGATGTCATGCTCACTATCGCTATGTTTTACTGAATAATGAGAGGGAGGGTGGTAAAGGAGCAGAGCCTGCCTCTTCTCATCAAGGATGTAAAAAACTGTAATGGTGCTGGGTGTGAGAGAAAACACCTTTAACTCTCAGCACTTTGGAGGCAGGGGCAGGTAGATCACGGTGACTTTAGGGCCAGCCTGGTCTACATAGCAAGTTCCAAGCCAGCCTGGAGATACATAGTGGTAGTAAGTTCCAGGTAGCCTGAGCTCTACCCTATTTCAGAAAAAAAAAAAAAGAAAGACAGAAGGGAAAGGAGAGAGAGAGAGAGAGAGAGAGAGAGAGAGAGAGAGAGAGAGAGAGAGAGAGAGAGAGAGGAAAAGCCTTTAAAAAGGCTATAATTAGATCTCATCCATATCAACCCTTTGATGATAAATATCAGGATACAATCCCCTTTGGAAGAAGTTGTCCACATGCAGGGAGATAGATCTGTTGCAAATCTCTCTCTCCACAATGGAAGGCTTCAATCTAAGCATCTGAAACCAAAATAGAAATCTCCCCAACCGTTAGCTGAGAAAATCAGGGTGGGCTCTACCTGGGATTGTTACTTTAAATATGACATGGATTTAAGAGCAGCAACCCAAAATGCATGGCTGAAAGACAGAGGCCCCAGTACCTCAGAACAGGACCTTATTTAGAAAGTGGACCTTTGCAGGTGCACAATAAGTTTGTTAAATAAAGTTTTTTGTTTGTTTGTTTGTTTTTAACTTGGGTGACCCTTTCAGTTAATGACTGCTGTAAATGTCTCAGTTTACAACTTTGCGCTTCTAGGATTGCCAGACAATGAAATGTCAGTGGTTTAGACAGGCAGTTATGGTAGCAATAGCAGACTAATATAGGGGACAAAATAGAAGAGAAAACATATAACCTATAGTCATATTTACAAAAAAAATGTAAAAGGACTAGTAAGATACTTGACAGGCCATTTTTAGTGTCTGAAATTTTATCTGTGGGAAGAAATCAGCAACTAGGAATTAGCAGGAAAGGGTATTATCTCTGCTCATCACAAAATTCTCACAAGTCAAAAACTATAAAAATTCTAAACCCACATACTGTGTGGGCCACAATTTCTACCGGAAAGAAAATTCTTTTCTAGTATTAGACCTAAAATTAAAATTTCATTTTTAAGTATGTGCACTGAATCATAGTTTATGTTAAAGGTCTAAAACTTATTTTTGTCTGGATTGAAAAGATTAATAAATATTGTTCATAGGAAAAGGCAATATACTATAATGCAAGGATCTACAGACTTTAAGCTACTTAAAATCTAAGTGGGTATCTTATAAACAATGTAGATTTGAGACATCATCACTAAATCCTTAGGAAATCAAAAACTCCAATGGTGAACTCAGAGGTCTATGCTATACAAATACCCAGGCCATTTTGATACAAATTATTGATGAAATATACTTGAAGAACATAGCACCAGTTAAAGACTAGGAAGCCAGAAGTGAGTACCCAAGCTCTTTCCTTTGTGGCAAAGCTCACCCGGCAAAGTCCTAGTTCTCTCATTTGAGAAGTCAGGAAGCAATAGTATCTACTTCAGCCTCTGTGACAGCCGAAAATGCAATAATAGACTGACTAACTTTGAACTAAATGAGACATACTACATAAAACACTTAGTGTGGCACCTTGGTGCCTAAGTGATCCATGGATGTAGTCATTATTAAGACTCGGTCATTTTAAAACACAATGACTGAAGAAGTACCAAGGCAGGTGTGGTGTCACGGGACCCTAGTCAGTACGCAGGAGGCTAAACCAGGACGATCTTGACTTCAAGGCTAGCCTGGGCTACTCAGTGAACTCCTGTCTCAAACACAAACAGAAACTAGTATCATTTGTGCCAAAATAAAACACACATACACAATGTATCTCTTTAATAAATGATTATACACCTTTGAGGGTTAACAATGGGAAATAGATAATATTCTCTTTGGTTTAACCTTTAAAAAGCCATGAGTATGTTCTTTTTTTTTTTGTTTTGTTTTGTTTTGTTTTGTTTTGTTTTTCGAGACAGGGTTTCTCTGTGTAGCTTTGCGCCTTTCCTGGAGCTCACTTGGTAGCCCAGGCTGGCCTCGAACTCACAGAGATCCGCCTGGCTCTGCCTCCCGAGTGCTGGGATTAAAGGCGTGCGCCACCAACGCCCAGCAAGTATGTTCTTTTCAAGCAAAAAAAAACTATGAATTTAAATGCCACCAGAAGAAGGTGATGAAACAGTCCCCTAAATATGTAAGTTCGACTTTTGTTTCCGGTATCGTTGTGAAGACATCTGCACATCCAGGTGAAACTGTAAATATCGAAATCCCAAGAATAAGCTCCTTAATGAAGCAAATAAATGCAACTGAAAAGATGCCAAACACTAAGCAAAGCCAAACGGAGACCATCTCAGTAGGGATGGTCTACTTATGGAGAACAAGGGCTTGGGATGTAGTTCGCTAACAGGATATCAAAGAGGAAAGTGCATTCTCTGAAACAACATTGGAGCTAAAAGATCAGAGGACATGTCCTAAAAAGTATTAACTAGAGTAAGAAGAGATCGAGACCAGATGAGTTCTTTGCAATGACTGCAGTCCAATTTCCCACCCTTTTATTTTGGTTGGGGGAGGAGAAGCACTAAATCATTAGAAAAATTGAATTTAAAAACTGAATATTCAAACACAAATAAATAGTCTTCACAATTAGGTATAGAAATCCAGGAGATGTCAGTCGGTTTAAAAAAAAATCAATATACAATATGAACCTTCAAAAGACAAAGAACACCATTGAGTTCAAGCCAACAATGCTAGACTGGTGTAAAGCTGCAGAGACGAATGTTTAATGTTACTATGGATGACCGAAGGAAAAGAAGCCAGGTCCCATGTGATGGGGTGACTAAGCTGGGGCCATTATTCTTGAGAGTGTGTCATTTGAAGGGCCAGAGAAAAGACAGACTATAAAACACAGTATACACGTTGTTTCCTCTTTTTTCCAACCTGTTTTCTGTTCCTGTGAAGAAGCAGCCAGCACCTTGCATAACATTTCTTCTCTGTCATTCCTGCTAAGCACATCATGACTTCAAATAATTAATTTGGGAATTTAGAGAGCACAGATTTGTTAAGCTCGGGGCTTTTAGCCTTAATTTCTTTCCAAATTATGGCTAAAAGCCCCGAGCTTAACAAATCTTTTCCTACAGAGAACCAGAGGGTCAGCATTGTAAGCCCTGTGGAGTCAGGTGGTCCATCACCACTGCTGTTGTCCAAGGGGGCAGCTGCGGCCAGAACACAACAGCTGGGTGAGACTGGACCAAGGGAGGGGCGGATTTGCTCAGGAAGCTGTGTGCCAACCTGTGGGTAACACACGGAGGTTAGGTGACTAGGACAAAATGTCAGTGAGGCTGGGGATACGGTAGACACAGAGCATGGGAACCCTACTATTTGGTAGACTGGCACCAAGTCTCCCAACCGGGGTCTCTGTTGCTAAGTTTACTTCACATACATTCTGCATCATAAAGTAGGTGACAAGGTTCAGTTCCCGTCCCAAATGTACAAACCAGTTACATCCCCTGAGCAAGGTAGGAACAGAGTAGAGTCCAGTTTAGTGATCGGGTTACTATAAGAACACAGGGGGGCAAATCCTACTCACTTGCCCTGATAGGTAGCTGTAACAAAAAATTATCAAAAGGTAACAATAAATTTCCTTTTTATTACTCACAGAAAAACAAATGCAAATTTGAAAATAATAAACATGGATATAACATGTAAAATCTATTATTTATTTAACCCACAGATAATGTTTGGTTCTTCATGAATAATATAACTGTTTAATGTATTATATTGCAGAAAAGATGAAAATACACATTGCTATCTCTAGTCCCAAAATTTGTTAGAATTATCTAGAAAAATACCTGGCTGAGTGAAAAAATGGTCACAAGTTAGGGGCAAGTTCAGAAAAGGTCAGAACTTCTGATCCCACATAGGAATTAAATGTGGCAGATCAATGATAATTCTCTCTCTCTCCTCTCTCTCTCTCTCTCTCTCTCTCTCTCTCTCTCTCTCTCTCTCTCTCTCTCTCTCTCTCTCTCTCATTTACTACTTTCTCTCCTCAAGGGCCAAAAGAAAATAAAGGAAAGAATTAACTGGAAATAGACTAATGAGTCTACATGCTGATAGAACACACTGTGTTCTAAGTACCCAGAACCCCTTTATTCGGTCTATTAACAAACATCTAAGGCTCTGAACCAGTCATACTATGCAGTGTAATTAAACCCTGTTTCTATAAACTCTTAGAATTCTTGTATCTGCATTCCAAGAGAATCACACATTATAAAGGACATGAATGTGCTTACATTTTTTAACATTGTCAAACTTTTAGGGTACACTTTTCCAATTTTTTTTTCAAGTTTTTCATTCTTTGGAGTTAATGTGATTTGGGGGCAACTTGAAGATGTTCAGTTTTCTACAAACTAAAAAAAAAGTTGGCTTTAATAACCAATAGCAGCACTGAGTCCTTATGATCGTGTGTCTGCAAGTAGTTTAAGAAACTATTAGCTAAATTGAGGAATCTTTAAGATTTCAAAATAAGAGTTTCCCGTATCTTATCTATCTTAGTTACTTTTCTATTGTTGTGATAAAATGCCATGATCAAGACAATTTATAAAAGAAAGTCTTTAATTTGGACTTATAGTTTCCGAGGGTTAGAGGCCACAATGGCAGATCAAAGGAAAAGGTGTGAGCTCACATCTTAATCCACAACCACAAAGCAAAGAAAGAGATGCTGTAGATGGCACTGAATCTTCTGAAATCTTAAAGTCCACTTCCAGTGACACACTTCCTCCAACAAGGCCACACCTCCTAATTCTTCCCAACCAGTTCCACCGACTAGGGGCTAAGCATTCAAAAATGCAAGTCTATGGAAGCCAATCTCATTCAAACCATTCTCTGGCCACCTTAGACTCATGGCCAAATCATAATGCAAAATGCATTGAGTCCAACTTCCAAAGTCTTGAAAGTTTTCGGACTCAACACAATTTAAAAGTACAAAGTCTCTTCAGAGACTCAAGGCGCTCTCTTAATTTTAACCCCTGCTAAAATTCTTTAAAAAAATTATATGCTTCCAACATGCAGTGTTACAGAATATACATTACCATTCCAAAAGGGAGTAATTGTGATATCGTGAGGAAATACAGGCCAATGCCAGACAGAAATCCAGCAGGGCAAATTCCAAATCCTGTAGCTCCATGTCCAATGCCAAAGAGCACAAATAAGTCCACCCTTTTGGCTTTTCTGTTTGCAACATACTTCTCTCTCGTGGGTTGGTTCCACCCTGACTGTTCTGTAGGTCTCCGGGACAGATGTCTCATGGCTCTGGCATCTCCACTGTATTGAGATCTCCAACACAATCTAGGCTTCATTTTCACAGCTTCACACAATAGCCTCTCAGGGCCTACATTCAGGGCCTCCCCTGCCACAAGCCTAGCCTCAGTGGCTTACCTTGGTGGTAGGAAGATCCCACTTCTTTACCACTGTATCCTTTACGATTCTA
Source organism: Peromyscus maniculatus bairdii (assembly GCF_049852395.1). Lineage (NCBI taxonomy): Eukaryota > Metazoa > Chordata > Mammalia > Rodentia > Cricetidae > Peromyscus > Peromyscus maniculatus. The sequence goes on along the minus strand of NC_134869.1, from coordinate 15,565,529 downwards.
AACTAGAACTATGTGGAAAGCACTTTCAAGTTCAGCTGCCCACTTGGGAGGGAGCCTAGGCCCACTGCATCACATTTGTAGAAGTTTCCCTTTTTTGTTGCTTTTTAAGAGCAGAAAATTCCCCCAGACTTTCCCCTTTTTATAAATTGGAAGCTTTGCTGGGTAGGGGCTTTCCCTGAGAACATTCCCCCCTTTACTCCTTTTCAGAATAGTCCTTCCTTTCACCTTCTCATCTCATTCTGCACAAGTCTAGGTCCTAACATTAAGTTTCCTGGTGCCCTTTTCACTTCAAACCCTATATTTCGTATTTCTTCTGTCCTGCTTGCTCTTTTTCTTCACAGACCTGCATAAGACTGCTTGTTAATAGTTACACAACAGAGTCAATATTAGGTTGTTTTGGAATCTCCACCAAGGAAATCAACCCAAAGCTTTCCAATTAGCAAATTATTAGGCAGAAAACAGCAATATTCTTTGCCAAAAATATCACAAGAATAGTCTCTAGTGCTAATATTGCTGCCCATTGAAATCTCTTGATCTTGCCATAGCCAACATTGCTCTCAGCACTATTATCTTCCAAGGTCCTGCTAGGATGACCCATTAACCCTCACTTAGAGCATTTAAGTGCTTCCCAGTCAAAAGTTTCCAAGTCTTCCATATTCCTCCAAAATAATAGCATGATGAGACCAGTCCCAACACCACCCCACTCCTAGGACCAATTTCTGCCTTAGGTACATTTCTCCCACTGTGATAAAACACAACTACAAAAGCAACTTATAAAAGAGTTTCATTGGGTTTGCGGTTTTGGTGGATTAGAATCCATGATGGTAGAGTAAAAAAACAGCTGACATCTCACATGCTCATCCACAACCATGAGGCAGAGAGAGAGGGAGACTAGAAATGGCATGAGTCTTTTGAACCTTGGAAGTCCACCCCCAGTAACACGCATCCTCCAACAAGGGCACACTGTCAAATCCTTCCCAAACAGTTCTCCCAAACTGGGAACCAAACATTCCAACATATGACCCTAGGGGGGCCATTCCCATTCAAGACACCACATCATCTGTCTTCCTGCACACCCCATGCTTACTAGTAACTCAAGCTCCTTCCACATTCCTTTATTCAAAAGCAGATTCTATGCGAGCTTGGGATGTCAACTACTTTACTTCACTTCCCAGTTAATCCTATGACAACATTCTGTTTCATTTGCCTGTTAATGCTGAATGCTGAATTTGAGCAGACCTTAACTCATAACTTAACCATAACTCAAATTCTCCATCTATTTAAAGGCCAGCAAGGGGAGACTTCAACACTGAAAAGAAAGTATACGATACAGCAGCTCAAATCTACACTAAAAAATAAAGGGCGTGCAGAACCAGGGTTATGTGTTGCCCCACCCCCAACATCTGCCCCATCTGGGATCTGCTGGAGCAGGTGACAGGACTGGTCCTGCAGACCCAAGGCGTCAGGATTTCTACAACACAGGGCAACAGCAGGATAACCAGGAAGAGTTCCAGTGAGGCCCGAACACTGGTAGTGTAGTAGGAACCAGAGGCCTCCAACCAGACCAACGACTCTGTAATGAACACTGCATGGATAGAAAGGGTCGACTTCATGACCCATTGTGTTGCACTATAGCTTCCATGATGAGATTGATTTTCTCTTCTCTCTCTTTTTCTCTTAAATTTTATATTATTTTATTTGGGGAGGGGGTTGGCAAGGGCAGAGGGTGGATATGAAGGGATGGGGAGAGGAATGAGATGGAGACAGATGCGTGATGTAAAAGACACAAAGAATAATTTTTTTTAAAAAAGGAAATTTTCAAACATCAAATTTTGATAGCTACTGCCAAACTGTCCTTCATAAGGAAACAAGAGATTGTTGATTTAGAAGAGGTATTGTAAATATCTGACAGATTTCCCTTTAACTTGGAGGCGGAAAGTTAAGATTTCACACAGGAAACCATCCAACAGACTTGCTACGACATCATGTGCTTGTCAAATTGCTTTCTAAATAACCACGCCCACAGACTAGGGCTGTTCTCAGCTCTGTTTAGAGAACATTCTTCTGCAGTGGCCACTGGAACTTAGGATGCTCATAACCAACCAGAAGACAGAGAGTCAATGACTGTGAATGCCCATTCTCAAGTGAAACTTACATAGCACTTTCTCTAAAGTTCAGGGAACACTGCAGAAGAAAAGATTGTAAAGCAGAAGGAAGGGGGAGGGAAAGACATGGAAGGCTGACTTCTATGCATCCTATACCCTCTGAACTCTTGAATCCACAGGTGCTATGACTACCTGCACAAGAGCTCCATAAGACAGGTCCCATCAAAACCCTGTCATGGAGGACTAATATATAGATAAGGGTTGGTGGGAGAGGCAGAGATACTTTCTTAATGCTGTAATCACTGATAAGGTGTCCATAGTCCTATAAACCAACTCAGTCAAGATCTTAGAAACAACCCTAACGAAAATCAGTGAGTTACACAAGGGATATGTATGCATGTGCTTACATGCCATATCTATCTCTCTCTCTCTCTCTCTCTCTCTCTCTCTCTCTCTCTCTCTCTCTCTCTCTCTCTCTCTCTTTCTCTCTCTCTCTTTCTCTCTCTCTCTCTCTCTCACACACGCATGCACGCACGCGCACACACACACACACACACACACACACACACACACACATCATGGTAAATGTGAAAGACAGTATAAATGTATTTTATTTATAACTCTTCTCTTTCCCAAAAATTTCAAAACATCTTCATAAAGGAACCATGAATCTAATCTGTCTTGATGTGCTTATAATATATAAATATGTGATTCATACAAAAGCAGTAACACAAATAAGAGAGGATGAAATCAAGCTAGATTAGAACAAAGTTTTCTAATTGTACTGAAATTATGTGGATAATGACTCAAACTATGTTATTTCAAGTGAAAACATTCATTGTAATGCTCAGACACCCACTTAAGAAAATAGCTAAAATAAATTAATTTTATGGTTTGAAAAAAATTAAAAGAAACACTAAGTTATAAATGGTTAGGTAGAAAATATTTTTGCACAGAGAGAACAGCAATAGAAGAACAGAGGAACAAAAGGGAGGCACGGGGAACAAAGAGTCACATGGTGGGGACGTAACATCTACCTACCAGATATCGCATTAAGTGTGAGTGAATTCAGCAGTCCAAATAAAAAGTGGAGATTGGCAGAATAAATGGAATCAGACATTTAAGAAGGTGACCTAGGAGGCTCATGGTCACTGTGGCTGAATGGTATGGTTTTATTATCTGGCATGGGCTCCATGGCTACAGGACAACACCACGAACAGCTGGAAGAGTCACATGAAGAAAAAACCAAGCACATGGATCCAATGCTCCACAACAATCCAACCTCATGATAACCAATCAAGTCCTGTGAGAGCTACATCAGTTTCCTCCAAAAAATGATGTCCCCATGACACAATTGCCATCTAATGGCTCTACCTATTAAAGATCCACCACTTCTTAATACTGTTACAGTGGGGACAAAGTTCTGGCGTGTGAACCTTTGGGGGACAAATCACATCAAAACCACAGCAGTAGAGGTTTTACTCAAAACATGCCCATGGCAGTTACAACCATATTGCCCTGCTCCCGTGGAGAAAAGAACAGAAGAAGCATGAATGAGTTTTAAAGTACAGAGATCAGATCAGCTGGGGTATTGCACTGATTAGTTTTTATTGTCAACTTGACACAAACAGGAGTCATCTAGAAAGTCACCAACAACCAGCCAGCCTGCATGGGACCCCTCTAGGCCCTCTACATACATGTGACAGTTGTGTAGCTTGACCTACTTATGGGAATCCTGACAATGGGAGCAGAGGCTGACCCTAATGCTTTGGCTGGCTCTTGGGAACCTAGTCCTCATCCTGCGTTGCCTTGTCCAGCCTTAATACAAGGGGAGTGTGGGGCGTTTACCCACCACCCCCACAGCTTCCCAGAGTTTTCTTGAGTGCGAGCAGCAGGAAATATTAGATAGAAGGATTTATAGCGGAGAATGTTGCGGAGATAAACAGATAGAAAATAAAGGATAGCCTCGAGAGGGCCTGGAACCTATTCCAACGGGCCCCGACTGTCTCTGGTCCAGGGTTTTTATAGAGACGCCAAGGGGTGGAGCAAAAGACCTCCTCCCCCAGCACAGCCAAGTGCAGGCCATCTCAGACACCTGCACTCAGGCCCGTGGTCCTGATCATCCTCTATTTGGACCTGCTGGGTAAAGCCACGAGGAACCCCAGAACGGGCTCCCACAGGTCCCCCCTTCTTAATATATAAAAAAAATAACTATTAATGGCTTACAGCAATCTCCATAGCTGTTACACCTCCCAGTATGGGAGTAGAGGATGATATAGATGGCATTTCTCTTTTGAATTAAGTCCAAGGTGACCACAGCAGTCTTAGCTGCCTCAAGCCCTTTCTAAACCAAAACTCTTAAGGCAACTACAAACTTAAAGAATCCCTTAGCTTCATCATTACCATTAACAGGTTAACATAAATATTGCTATACATAGTCACAATTCTCTCAATCTTACAACTCAAAGCAAACTCTTAACAGAACCATTAGAATTAGCATATATGGTGCTATATATAGTTAACAATTTTCTCCGTCTTACAACTTTAACTCACTCATTTGAATTTTCTTGTTAACAGAACATAGGAAAAACTTCAATGTATTCACAAACTTAAACATTTCCTCAATTCCACAAAGCCAGGGTGCATTAATATCAATAGGTTTCTGCGAACATAATTCAATCTCATAGTTCCTCCTTTTCTTTATAATTTTTTAAGCAAACTCTCAAGCCTAGTTAGAAAACCCAAACTTTTCTGTTTAAACAGTTCCATTTATAACACAAAACCAGTTCTGTACGTAATTCCATTTTTACATAAACAGTTCCACAAAACAATTCATAAATCTCCAGTTAATAAAGCATATATGCATACACAAAATTGCATCTTGATTCTAAGTAGAAATACATTTCTTCATTTAAACAGTTCCATTTTTAACCCAATTCCAGAAAACCATTCCTAGGTCATTACTATAAGTAAGCTCAAAATTGTCCAATTGCAATGAAATCTCTATTGTTCATTTCATTTAAGTACCAAAATTCAAATGATAAATATTGGTACTAGCCTTCCAAATTTGAAGAATCCATAACCAAAATGTTTTTGTAATTTTATCTCATTTTAAGTTCAAAAAGTTTAAATAAGAAATAAATTCTGGTATCAGGCTTTTACTTCCAAATATGAAGAGACTTTTTTAACCAAAACTTTTTGCAGTTAATTTTTGTTCAAACAAGCGTCTCTGCAACTTTTGTTCTCACAGACAGACCTTTTTAGTATAGTAATATTTTAAACCGCACCGTTTTTGCTGTTAGCTTAGGTTTTTCTGTGCTGCATTGATATTCCATGGATCTCAGCCGCGGATGCCTTGTGCTGGTTCTGGCGTCCGCCATTCTTAGCTTCTTAGCGGCTTCTGGAGCTTTTGAAATCATTTAGACTGCCTACTTGGCAGTCTATTAGGACACTATCTCCTGTGTCTCAGGTGTTTTCACCATATACATTAATAGACTCACACTTAACATTTACACTTTTTCACAAACTCACATATAACATTTTTTTGCCTTGCAAAGCATTTAGACTCATATTCAACATTTACACATTTTTACAAACTCACATACAACATATTAACATCTACTTATTTATACTTTATAGAACTACTTTAGCAAATATATTTCCTATTAATTCTTATATACTTATCTTATTTCTTATTTAAACTTACATTTACAACTAGCATCTTACAAGCTTATTACTACATGTCTTAAGACTACCTTAGATACTTCTTACAAGCTTATATTCTTAAAGGAACTCTATTGAGCTATTTTACAAATTTATATAGGCTACCATTAGCATATATCTAACTTAGCAAACACCTAAAGATTTCTTAACACAGATCTAACAAGACAGAATTTTTACAAACTCACATATCTTATATTCGTCTTTCTACTTCTTACTCTTAATTATCACCGTCTATCAGAAAGATTCTCTTAACTAGACAGGAAGTACATACATCATTTCTAAAGTTTACAGTTTATAGTTAGCTTTGTTATAAAGCACTGGGATTTAGTGAGTGTTGTCATTATAGAGTTGTGATACTTGTTGCTAGGGGATCGTAACATTTCTTAGGACAAAGCCACACCCCAAAGTTGCAAGTTCTCTCAGCCGTTCCGGACAGGCAGAGATGCACTGTCAGCGGTAGACAGTTTTTAACTAGAGGCTGTCCCTTCATCCAAATTCATAATGGCTCCCCTAAGAACTTCAATTCAAACAAACGTTTCTATCACAGCAGTACTTTTGGTTTGCTCTACCAAAAAACTTCAACTTCACACTGAGGGTGAAATTACCATATTTAGCTGCTGTAAACCTCTTCGCCAATACTGCACAACTATTAGGTGATATTTTAAGGATTTTAAAGTGACTTGTTTATTCTTATAGGTACCTTTTTGTCATCCAACTGCCGTAAAAACTTTGCACAGCTATTAGGGTAAATAAGGCATTTTACCAACGGCGCCCAAAACCACGAAGCACCTAGTTCCATATCCTTTCAATTTTTCATTGGAACTGACACTTAAACCCTTAGACGACTTTTCCCCTTTTTCTTTTAAAAGCTGTATTTTAATTTTAGAGCTGACAAAAGTGTTTCAGGGCAATGTCGCCATCTTTAGCAGAAAAACTACCTTTCCCAGAATGCATTTCCCTTATATCAGTCCATAATAATATCAGTTCCATATCAATTCCTTATATCATTTCTCATATTTCTTTTCGGGTTTGAGAGTCAACTGGTTCTCTTTTACCATACTTGTTTACAAATTCTTGCCCGGGAGGTTTGAACAAAGTTTTTTTGCTTTTGCAATGGGAGATTTGAACAAGCACTTTACCTTTTCAGCTATGGGACATTGGGAGGTTTCTATTCTCCTCAGCTGGCTTCAACAGGTGTCTCTCCTTCATCAGACACTGGCCCCCGAATCAGAACCGCACCTGCCTCGTTAGCCGGCATTGAGGCTGGCATTTCTGATAGCAACTTTCCTCGGGGCTTGTGTTGGTTTTAGCCAGTCAGTGAAAAACAAGATCATTTACAACAGCTTTTCCGTAGCTCTTTCAGAGAGATTTTCTCCCACTGATCTTATTCTCATTTTGCTTGCTCCTTCCTTCCCCAGATGCAGAGCTTCAGGTATCTGTCTGCGGCTCTGTACCTCTGCTAGCTGCCTTTCGAGGTAGGGGTTTTTCTCCCCCCGAATCTACCTCCAACTCTAGCAGCTTTGTCAGGTCATGCATTTTCTGGGGAGGATTATGTCCCTTCTCTGTTTCTTCAGAGTCTTTCTCCCAGACAGTTCCCAGTTTGGTCTCAGTTTATCCCCTCTACCCCAGAAACAGTTTCCGACACTACAGTGGCGGCTTTCCTTGCTCCTGAAGGTAGGGGCTTTTTCCGTTTCTATTTTTCAGGGTCTGAGGTTTGTGTTCATAAATCAAGCTTAGCAAGGGAGGTTTTCGCCATTTCTAAACTCCCATTGGACAGGTACTTTGCCTCCTCAGGCCTTCACCTGGCCCAGTCCCCCAGTGGGTTGTGTTTACTTGTCTGGGTGCTCAGGACAGAGCTTATGCCAAAGGCAATCACCCCTTAGGGCTACACTCCCTCATCTCATGGGAGTCAGTTGAAACAAAGCTTTTCTCAAAGAGATGCTTTCTCTGACAGAAAAGAAAACTTTACTCCTGGATAGTTCTGTTCTGCCCTGGCTGGGCTCTCTCCCCAGACAGCGTTCTGACTCGGCAGCACGACTGCTTCAGACACAGTTCAGCTTTACTGTTTTCCCAGAAAGGTCCATACTCTGATAGGAAAGCTTTTCTCAGATTCCTTTTTGCATTTGTGGACCTATCAACCCCAGGACTTGTAGGAGAGTGGACAACTGTGCCGTTCCCACCAGCTTTAGCTTTGTTTATTCATTAGCAATCTTCCCCTGGGTCCTGCACCTTCCTGCCTCAGCTCTGTGCTCCAGGAAGTTTAACACTGCAGGAACCCTAGTATCCCAGAAATGCACCCCAACTCAGAGACGCTGGCCAGTCACCTCTGGGTTTTTGGTCAGAAGCGAGGATACAATGCTAACAGTTTGCATTGCTTCAGGGGATCTTTGCTTTAGGAAGATTAGGAGCACCTTTTCATTCTGAAATGCTCACTCAAGACCTTTGCTGCCTTAGCTCAGCTGTAACTGTGAAGCTTGACTATTTTGCTTTTCTCAGGTAAAGTTTGCTGGCTTTTGGGCTCTCTGTAGCTGTTCACCCTTACTCTCCCAAGCGTTTCCTTCAGGGTACACTGTCTTAGTAGGTTGAAGAGACAGAGCTTAGAAGGGGTTTTTAGAAACTTTTTCCTGCCTCCTGCATTGCAGGGAGGATTGTTAAAGCTGGAAAGAACTTAGAGGTTTTGCTGTCTTAAGTTTGTTGTTTTCCCTTAGAGCTAATCACAGGTGGTCCCTATACTAACATCTTCAGGTGATTCTAATTTTTGTCCTCTCTCAGAAGGACAAATTTAGT